>NC_069667.1:13483333-14139583 GCF_027244095.1 Hemicordylus capensis | reverse complement strand
AGAAGCGGACACCGGAGTGGGAGCACAGGAGGGCAAAGTGCATGCTGGGGAGGAGGGAAGCTTTGCTCCACCTTTGATCGCTGAAAGGAGAAATCATGGTGTATTGCACATTAATGACGCTCCCTTCCTCAACCTCTTTTCTCTGATGTAAGTCACCAAGCTCGCTTTTATGTAAAGCTTTTGTACTTTTGTGTTTTGCTGGTCAAAGGACCGTAACAATAAAGATTTGATTTGATGTAAGTCTGACTGATTTTGAAGGAGTGGAAGGTCCTCTCCCCCATCCCACCTGACAGATGGAGGCAACAGGAAGTGGCTCTTTCCACCTATGGATGAAAGCAAAGCACTCTGAGCCAGTGGAAAGTGTTGTGCCTTCAAGTAACCAGGACTCAGCAATGGGCATGGGGTAGGCAGCTGCTTGGGGGGACACTTTCCCTCATGCAACTCCAAATGTCATGTATGTCTGCTCTGCCAATTATTTCTGTGCTTTTTGGAGCTGGGTCTCAGCGCTTCTTCCTGCAGGGGAGGGGATGGCCTGCCTCTCTCTCTCTCTCTCTCTCAGCTCACCTTCAGTTCTTGGGCCTCCAGCACCTTCTTGCCATCCCAGGCCCAACTGCGTTTCGTGAAGTAATTGACTGCAGCAAACTCGATCAGCGCAGAAAACACGAAGGCATAACAGACGGCTATGAACCAGTCCATGGCCGTCGCATATGCCACTTTCGGCAAAGAGTTTCTTGCGCTGATGCTCAGAGTGGTCATGGTGAGGACTGTGGTGACCCCTGTGGAAACAAAACCAGAGAAGAGTCCGCTGAAGAGGGCCGCTGACGGAAGGCCCCCTCCCTCTTGAGGAACCCGTCTGGCAAGGCGGAGGAGCCTCCTTGGCCACATGGACACGCCAGCCTCTGGATTGGGTGCCATGAGCAGACACGGATGACCAAAAGGACCGGTGCCATCCTTGGGCACAGCCCCATCGCTGACAGCAATGGGACTGTGCCCAACTACCCCACCAGCACCTTTGGCCAAAAAGCAAAGCAGACAATGGCAGGCAGCGAGGCCTAGTGGAAGGGGGCACACAGCCTGGCAGGAACAGGCAGAGGGAGCCAGAAAGGTATAGGCTCTGACACGGATGACAGGCCCTGTCCAATGTTCCTTGTAATAGGGATTCCCAGATGCTGTTGACTACAACTCCCATAATCCCCAGCCAAGACCAATGCAGCTGGGGATGCTGGGAATTGTAGTCAACAACACCTGGGAATCCCTATTACAGGCAACACTGATCCTGTCCCCGACTCTGTTTTCCAAGCTCTCTGGACCCTTGAGCATGACACAAGCAAGGAAGAGACTTGCAGGCTTTATCAAAGAGACCGGGACCTTTAATCCCAGGGCCACAACTAGACCCCTAGGAAGAGGAGCCAGTTGGAGAGTAGCATGCTTGCTGCTTTCTTGTTTTCAAGCCAGCTGGCCTAGTGCTGGCTTGATGGAAAGGCCCAGGCAAAGGGGCTCAATTTCAGCAGGTGGGACCCTGGAGGTACCCACTGGATTGTTGGGGGAGTGCTGGTTGGGGTAGCACCAGCACCTCCTAGGGAGAGGCCTGACCTCCACCTCATGAATGAGGTGATGGCTTCGTCATCAGGAGCACCAAATTCACCCCCAAGTGAGATCTACAACAGAAGGCCCTGGAAGACAGGAGGAGGCAACTGAGCTGTTGTGTTGGCACACCTCGTTGATGCTGCACTGTCCCCTGAAGACCAGGCTGCAGACTCCACCTGCCCTTCTTCTTTTCCTTTGGGCCAGGAGGAAAGGCCCCAGTGCAGGCCTGTGTTTAGAGCCCTAACAAGGGCAGGCAGATGGCATATAACCATTCTGTTATGTTCCCAAGGCCCGCGTGGAATTCAACAAGCAATACAATGGTTCTTATGAGCATCAACTGAGTAGAACAAGTATCCTACCCAGCTGTGGGAGCTGTCCACACTCCTGATTTTTGATTGTGTGTGAGTAAAAACCTAGGGAGGAGGAAGGGGAAGTGATTGTGTGGAACCCTCCTGTTGGATAGGACAGAGCCATCTTCTGCAGCTGTTTAATGAGGTAGGAGGAAAAGCCCTCCTACCCAGTGTGAAGGTCCCACAAAATCGCTTTCCCCTCATCCTACTCACGACCAGGAGTGTGCACAGGTCCTACAGCTGGGTAGGACACTGTGCTACCCAACTGAATGCTCATGAGAACCAGCCTATTGTATTCCTTGTTAAATTACACACAAGCCTTGGGAACATAACAGGGTTATATGCCATCTGGCTACCCCTGGCAGGGTCTACAGCCGCTTATCCTGTGGTCATGAGAACCAGCATACAGCCTTCATGTGTGACCTCACCTCCTCCTACTTGACCCAGCTTTGGGGCACTGTGAGGTGAAGTAAGGAAGACAGGGGCCTGGGGCGATGTGACCACAACCACAAACAAGAAAAAGTTACTTTGAATGTCAGCACCTTCTATTGGCCCAGGCACAATTTTTCATTGACAAATTATGCACAGGAATCAGGACATTTCTGTGGACAGAAAACTGGATTCTTCTCACTCAGAATTAAAAAAGCTGCAATCTCAGACATGGATACTGAAATTCAGTCTCCAGCACCAGGAAGGATGGACCACCTTTGCAGATCTCATTTTGGGTGTCTGAGTACTGTTCATCCAGTAGGAACAATGCCAAGCTATGGAGCAGAATTCAAAAAGATATTTGGGGATACATTAATGGTACCTCCAAACTTTGGTAGATTTAGCTGCAAAGTGGAATTGAACAGTTCACCAGCAGGTTGATGTTAGATTCCCCTGAGCTTTTTAGCTCAGCCCCACAAGCTGTGGGTCATTTTTGCAGCCCTGCACTTGAGGCTATGCCTCAGGTCTACAGAGCATATATCCGGTTATCCTTCTTACCCAGCATCATCAGAACATAAAAGCAGTCCTACTGGATCAGGGCCAAGGCCTCTCTAGTCCAGCATCCTGTTTCACACAGTGGCCCACCAGATATCTCTGAGAAGCCCACAGGCAAGAGGTGAGGGCATGCCCTCTCTCCTGTTGTTGCTCCCCTGCAACTGGTGTTTAGAGGTATCTTGCCTCTGAGGCTGGAGGTGGCCTATAGCCCTCAGACTAGTAGCCATTGAGAGACCTGTCCTCCATGAATTTGTCTAAGCCCCTTTTAAAGCCATCCAAGCTAGTGGCCATCACCACATCCCATGGTAGAGAATTCCATAGATTAATTATGTACTGTCTGAAAAAGTACTTCCTTCTGTTGGTACTAAATTTCCTGGCCATCAGTTTCATGGGATGACCCCAGGTTCTAGGTGTTGTGAGAGAGGGAGACACATTTCTTTCTGTCCACTCTCTCTACTCCATGCATAATTTTATATACCTCTATCATGTCTCCCCATAGCTGCCTCTTTTCCAAAGTAAGGAGCCACAGATGCTGTAGCCTTGCCACATAAGGAAGGTGCTCCAGGCCCCCTGATCATCTTGGTTGCCCACTTCTGCACCTTTACTAGTTCTACAATGTCCTTCTTAAGATATGGTGACCAGAAATGTAAGCAGTACTCCAAATGTGTCAGCACCATAGATTTATAAAAGGGCATTATAAGATTAGCATTTTTATTTTCAATCCCCTTCCTAATGATCCCTAGCATGGAATTGGCCTTTTTCACAGCTGCTACACACTGAGTCGACACTTTCAATGAGCTGTCCACCATGACCCCCAAATCTCTCTCATGGTCAATCTCCGACAGCTCAGATCCCATCAACCTATATGTGAGGCTGGGGTTTTTTGCCCCAATATGCATCACTTTACACTTGCTTACACTGAACCGCATTTGCCATTTTGCCACCCACTCATCCAGTTTGACAAGATCCTTTTGGACCTCTTAGATTTGTTTTGGATTTCGCTACCCTGAATAGTTTAGTGTCAACTGCAAATTTGGCTAATTCGCTGTTTACCCCAACTTCTAGATCATTTATGAACAAATTAAAGAGCACTGGTTCCAGTACAGATCCCTGGGGGATCTTACTTCATTGTGAAAACTGTCCATTTATTCCTACCCTCCGTTTCCTGTCCTTCAACCAGTTACCAATCCACAATTGAACCTCTCCCCTTATCCATGACTGCTAAGTTTACTGAATAACCTTTGATGAGGAACTGTGTCAAAAGCTTTTTGGAATTCCAAGTATACTGTGTCAACCAGATCACCTTTATCTACATGTCTGTTGACACTCTCAAAGAACTCCAAATGTTAGTGAGGCAACACTTGCCCTTGCAGAAGTCATTCTGATTCTCCTTCAGCAAGGCCTGTTCTTCTATGTGGTTTTGTCCTTAAGTATGCTTTCCATCAATTTACTCAGCAGAGAAGTTAAGCTAACTGGCCTGTAGTTTCCCAGAAACCCCGGATCCCTTTTTGAAAATCGGAGTTACATTAGCTATTTTCCAGTCGTCTGGTACAGAGCCTGACTGTAGAGACAAGTTACATATTTTTGCTAGTAGGTCACCAACATCATATTTGAGTTCATTCAGAACTCTTGGGTGGATGCCATCAAACCCTGGCAGTTTGTTCATTTTTAGTTTTTCAGACAGTTTAGAACACCTTCTCTTGTCACCTCAAACTGGTCCAGTTCTTCAGCCTCCAAGTCTGAGAAGCTCTGTTCCGGAATAGGTATATGGTCAGTATCCACCAGGAAGACAGATGCAAAGAACTCATTCAGCTTCTCTACAGTCTCCTTATCCTTCTTTTACACCCCCATCATCTAAGGATCCAACCACCTCGCTGACAGGTTTTCTGCTTCTGTTATATTTAAAGAAGTTTTGTTATTCCCCTTTACACATCCCTTATTGTCTCCCTGCATTTCTTTTTGCCAGAGTTTATGTTTCTATCTGTTCATTTGGGCAGGACTTCCATTTTCTGAAGGAAGTCTTCTTCCCTTTTGTAGCTTCCCTGATTCTACTTGTTAGCCACACTGATATCCTCCTGAACTTGGTGGTACCTTTCCTCCTTCTTGGTATACATTCCAACTGGGCTTCTATTATTGTAGTTTTAAATAAGTTCCATGCATTCTGGAGTGATTTGACCCTCCTGTTTTTCCCTTTCAGCTTCTTTTTTACCAGTCTCCCCATTTTTGATAAGTTTCCTCTTCTGAAGTTCAACACATCTGTGTTGGACTTCCTTGGCAATGCTCCACTCACATATAAGCTGAATCGTATCACACTATGGTCACTGTTCCTCAATGGTTCTACAACTCTGACATCTTGCACCTGGGCACCACTCAAGATTAAGTGCAAGTTCGCCTTCTCTCTGTTTGGTTCTGCGACCAACTGTTCTAAGGCACAGTAATTTAGCATGTCTAGAAATTTGGCCTTTCTGTCAATACCCACATGTGAATTTGCCCAGTCTATGTGAGGGTAATTGAAGTCACTCATTATTACAGCTCTGTCTCTCTTTGATGCCTCTCTGATTTGTTTCTCCAACTTCAGGTCACTCTCAGCATTTTGATCAGCAGGGCAATAGCATGCCCCTAGTAACACACTTCCTTTCAGTCCTTGTATTGTCACCTATAATGATTCTGTGAAGGACTCCAGTCCTCCTATGTTTTCTAGCTTGTTGGATTCTATCCCTTCTTTAATATACAGTGCTACTCCACCCCCAATCCACCCCCCCACTGGTCCTTTCTGTAGAGTTTGTATCTAGGAATAACAGTGTCTCACTGGTTCTCACCATTCCACCAGGTTTCCATTATGCCCACTACACCTATGTTTTCATTCGCCACCTTGGCTTTGAGGGAACAAACTTGTTCCCTGAGAGCTAGAACCTCTTTGCACCGAGCGCACACCCATGACTTCTGCCTCTTAAGCAGATCATATACATGCAAAACTCTGTGCAATACACTGGGAAGCAAACCTGTCCCCTGCTAGCATTTTACTTTCATAACAAATTTCATTGGCTATTTGAATAGAATATATAGAACTTGTTTACTCAAAAGCTAGGTCTTCATTGCAGTTGTCAGCTAATTAAAGGTTATAAGCTCTGTGTTCCAATAAAAATTACAAAAGTCGGGGTAGTACTTGCCTTCTCCTCGTGCTGGACGTCTCCTTTGTGATAAAGGGGGACCACTTGAGCACCTCCTAGCACACATCCCCAAACAGCTCCTTCGATATCTGTTAGCAAACTCCTGTTCACAAAGCTCCAGGTAGGTCTAGTCTGAGCCTTGTCTTCCTTGGTCTGGGCCTTGTCTTCTCAAAAGCTGCTTCCAAACTGAGCTTCCTCAGGAATGTGGCCCCTCCCACAAGCTATGTGACTCATCTGCAACTAATCCCCATCCACTCTCTCTCAAGGCACAATGGAAACTGAAACTGCCCTGTCAAAAACAAACCCCTAGCCAGCCAGAAATCAAACCCTAGGAAAGACTAGCCCTACCAAACTCTCCTTGTCCTTTCTCCCTTGCTTTCTTGTTGATTTATTTATTTGATTGCTTGTTTGCTTCTTTAGGAAAGAAAACAAAGGTTTGCTGCCTCCCCAAGTCTAAGCCTTTTGTCTTCCAAACTTCAGGAGTGAAGCCTCTGTAACCGGGGAAGAAGGAGGCATCACTTGGTGGTTATTACCTGCATTGTTGGGCCAGGACTCCTAGGAGTCTTTAAAAAGTGATCCCAAATCAAGGGGAAATGAGTCTGTGATGAGGAAAGGGTGGAAGAAAGCCCCTCCTTGCTTCCAACCCCAAGCATGATCCTTTTAACTGCTGCCACCACAACCCATCCTCCGTTTATATTTCATATATTTCAGAAAGGGAGGAACTGCTGAGCTCCATAGATCAGCCACAACTCTCACTTATCACATGATCCTTGCCTTGGGTCCCTTGACATGCCTCCCACCAGCCCTTAATGACTCCCTGAGAAGAGAGTCCAGGAGGACTGAAATGCTGGTGGGCTAAAGAAGCTAAATAGCTGATGCAAAATGTTTGCCCCCTCCCCAACTTTCTGCAGTTACATTTGAAGTTGGCAACAACATGGTGTGCCTGTTTAATATTTTAAAAAATATATTTAAAAAACAATTTTGATTATTTTGGGGAGTGGGGCAAGTTTCAAGGAGATGAGTGTGCACGAAGTCCACTGGTGCTCCTCCCAGCTTCTGATGGCTCGTAGTCACCATTTTAGTTTCCCCAGAATGTCCATGGGTGCCTTCCAACTCCAGAAGCACAGGCCACTTCCCAGGGAGGGAGGCACTCACTTGCGGATGGGCCCAATGCTAGTAAATGCTAAGCATCTCAAAGGGATGCAGTGAGATAAAACTGTTAACAACACCTTATCTGGTGACTGCCTTCACTTGGGTGTGTGTGTGTGTGTGTGTGTGTGTGTGTGTGTGTGTGTGTGTGTGTGTAGAAACTGACAACATAATGCTTAATCCAAATCCATTTCCTTGGGCATCTGTGGGGCTAAGGGACAGCTTGTGAATTATCTTGAATTTTGTTGCTGGCTGATGGAAAAGCCACTGGGATCCATGCTCACACCCAACCAGGGAATCCCCCAAACTGGCTAAGACAAGACTTTTGACTATCTATTCTCCTATTGTCCTTCTCTTCTGACGTGAATCTGGTTTATTAAACTTGGTTTACACCTTGACTGTAAACTCTGCACAGGGTCAAGACCTTCCAGACAATGCTATTCCTCCCCGTTTTTTCTTGAATGCATCTTGAAAAGAGCCACACCTATTACCTGCCCCCCTTTTGAACTCAGTTGCAACTTTCCTGGGCTGGTAATCATGATGATCACACTATCTGGTGTGAAGCAAAACACCTGCAATACCATTTCCCTTTTCTAGGAAACGCCCTTGGATTTAACCCTTCTTGGAATGCCCACCATCAGTGGTGAGTTCAAGAGAGGCTGGGTGATGGGCAGGGTTGGGCCAGGGCCCTTCCTCCTGCTTCTTCTTGCCCCCACCCCATTCTCCCAGCGGCCCTGAAATCCCTCTGTCAGAAACTCACCAAACACAGTCCGAGCTGGAACACTTTCCCTGTTGAGCCAGAAGGAGACCTGAGACAGAATGACCGTCATGATGCAGGGCAAATACGTCTGAATGACAAAGTACCCGATCTTGCGCTTGAGATGGAAGTAAGTGGTCATCACAATGTAGGTCCCTGGAGATCAGGGGGTGGGTGGGGGGAGAAACATGACAGAGCACAGCTGCATCCATGTCCTATTGACCAGGGGGCCTAGCTGGGAGAGCAAGAAAGCCATTCTCCGGGGCCCTTCAGAGCATGCAGGGGATGACTACTGGCTACACTGAACAGTCCAGCAGCTCCCAGGCCAGGCTCCCCTTGGCTTTAGAGGGCAATCCTTGGCCAGCTTTGTAGCCTCTCACAGATGTTCTGCTAGCTCACAGTCTGGGCAAAATATGGAGAAGGAGAATGGAGCAGATGGCAGCTCTCTTCCTGCTTCTTCCCTATTGGCTCCTTGTAGTGAAAAAGGGGGACCCAGAGGCTGATACGTATGTAGCCTGGCCCACTTGCTTGAGCCCCTCAAGTGGTACTATGACAGTCCTTGTTTGCAAGAACTTTCCTGGCTCCTGCCACCTGCTGGGGCCAATTGATCATTGAATACATGACCCGGAGAGGCAGTAAACAATGCATGCACTTGGGACATCCTCATCCACTGGCAGTACCCTCAACTATGCCCTCTCCTTGCCCCCCCCCGTGCAACTTAAAACTTGTGCCATTGGGATCTAGAGGGACCTGCCCAGAGATAGACCATTGTTCTACAATGTGTGTGTATTTTGAGCAAACATCTACTGTGACATTTAAGGGAAAGGAGCAAAAATATGATCTTCTCCCCAGCCCTGTAGCAGCTGGGGCCATCTTCGACAAACAACTCTTCCCTCCAGCCAAGGCTGCTGCTTCTAATACTGAGGAACCTATCGGGGGAAGCTGCCAAGAAGGGATGTAGCTCTCCACGTCTCTAGAGAGCCTGAGTCCCCCATTACCTGTGCTGGAGTCAATGGAGTCTCTCCCCACATTGTGGCCCAGAAGGTCATACTGATTGAGGCGGGAGCCTCCCTCGGCCACCTCCACTTTCCCCAGGGTCCAGGTGTAGATCACCTCTGTCTCGGTGTAGGCATCTGGGGAAGAAGGATGGAGAGCAGAAGCTTCAGCAGCTGAGCTCTGGCCACTCTGTCAGAACCATGCCCTCAAGGCCAGGGAAGCCAGTGCACTTTAAGGGAGCTGCATCTGGCACTAAGAAATTGGACTTGAACCAGCCCTCCCCTGCCGTGAGGATTGCCAGCAAGAGCTCTGGGAGGGAAGAGGGAGTCAGGGCAGAGGCTCTTGGGCAGTGGTCCTTCTAGTTTTTATCATCCGTGTGCGGAATGAGTTTTGTCCTGGGTGGCAGTATCAATGCAGTGTGCACGCATGTGCATTCAGAGTGGGGCCTTCCTGATTCAACCTGAGCGAGATCTAAAATCAACTGAGCGGACAGCCAAAAACTTATGAGCACATGCACATGCACATGCTTTAGAGGGAACACCATTCCTGGGCCTCCTTGCTGCTCTCCTTCCTGCCCTTCAGTCTGCAGAAGGGCCACTGATGGGTCTTCGAGCATCTCCCCCACTCCTTGGCCTCTCTCTGCCTCTTGGACACTCTCAGGCTGAAGCATCGACTTCTGGAGATGCATCCAGGCTGCAGGTGTCAAGCTTTTCCCGATGGAGTGAAATGCAGAGATTCAGGGGACTCTTCCAATCCATTCTATGTGGAGTCAGTGCAGGTCATGCACGCACTTGGCATTTCCTCCCACAATTTGCCCGAAGTTCCTCATTCACATGTTGTGAACTAGCAGGCTTCCCTGCCCTCTCAATACCTTGCCCACCATCTCCTGCCCCTTCCCAGTATCCCGCCTACTCTCCCTTCCAATTCCCACCCACTGGAATTGCAGCTGGCTCTGCGCATGCTCTGCAAAGAAGACAGAAAGAGTGGAAATAATGGAAATCAAAAGATGCTAAGAGAGGGATTTATAAATTGATGATGATGATGATGATGATGATGATGATGATGGAGGATTACCCTGTGCCAGCATGCAACCACACACTCTGCTGCTATGGCTTTCTAAAAGCCTTTATATCTGTGGGTACATGTTCCTACATCAGAGCATCCAGTGTGGAGGAATACGGTGTCTTGTTTCTGTCCTGCTGTCTGGTCATGGCACCATGATTAATGAAATTGAGCTTCCCTGCTGCCCTGCTGCTATGGACTTTTAAAAGCCTTTGACTACCCGTGGTTGCAAACTTGCACCTTTGCATGTTGTGGCTGTGAGTGGCTGGGAAGGTGCTCTGTTGCCAAAGTACCTTAAAAAATGTTTTAAATAAGTTGGATAGCTGGGGATAGTTGAAGAAACACCTCAGTGGGTCGTGGGCCAGAAAAAGACTATAGCCCAAGGAGGAAGGAAGTGAGGGTGTGTTGGGGGCAGTACTTCTTGAAGCCAGCCCACTCCAATGCAACCTGCACACAATCTGCCCACATACTGCTCCTACTCACAGAATATTGCACCATCCACATTCAAGTCAGTTGAAAAGCAGTATTGAAAAGGTCCAGCTCTCTCAAGGATTACAGGGATAATTGTGAACAAAGATAGTGTGAAGGGCAAGCTCTGTGTTACCCAGACAGGTAGACCTTTACCAGACCACCCACAGAGGCTTATCCCAGCAGAAGCTAGCCCCAGTGGAGACCAGCTGGCATGGAGGCAAAGGATGCTTCCTGCAGGGGCTCCCTGAAGCAGCTGCCAGGAGAGACTTCCCCACAGATGCAGCATGTAATGTGCCCCGCCCCACTGCCCAGAGGCATGAGCTCCCCTGGCACATGGCTATCAAGCACCCCATCGCCCCCCAAACCAAGCAGCCAAAACTTGGCGAGTCCCAGCATTCAAGTACTTACAGCTGCCGAACTTCAGTGGGCAGGCATGGGCATCCATGGGGAAGTCCTCCAGATGCATAGGGCACTCCGCATGAATGGTCAGCCTGCAAAACACAATGGCCACTGCCAATGGAATTGTCAGGTGCGAAACCCAAAGGAGGAAGACGAGGAAGAAGAAGACGACAAATGCCACAGCTGGCCCTCTTCTCCCGGCCCCAGAGTATGATCGCCATGGCAGAACTGTGGGCCATGTGGGCATTGGCCCAGTTCTACAGAGACTCCCAAACTGCACTGCTGTCTCAGCTGGTGGCTTTAAACTGATGCTGCTGATGCACACACACATTACCACAGGCAGGTGGTTGTGATCCTCTGGAAGATGCACAGCCGGGGACTTCTGCCTGCTCATGCCTGTTGCTCCCAATGGCATGCTGTGCCATCAGACTAGGAGACTCAAAAGTGCACCAGTGCTGAGCAGCACTCAACCCAGTTTTGGAGGCTGCCATGATAAGCCTTCTGGCCAAGAGACGAAGGGAACGGAACTTTAACTAGGCAACACTGCAAGCGATCAAGACTAGCAGGAATACGTGGAATGACCTCCTAAGCAGAGTTAGGCCAATGGTCTGTCGAATGTGGTCATGCCAACTCCAGCTGGCAGAGGCTCTCTCTTGTCGCAGGCAAGGAAAGGAAGAGGTCTTTCCTGCTTCCTGATGGAAGAGAGATGTCACGACTCAGCCAATGGTCACATCCACCCAACAGGAGTGGCTCATCCTAACGAGCCAGGCGGCCGCCAATGGAGGCAGCTCGGATTGATCCTCCCTCTCTTTCCACCCTGCCTGAGAGCTGCGCTTCCTGCAGACTGGCCATTTGTCAGGTAGAGCTGCACAGTTAACTGTGCAGCTCTACCTGACGAATGGTCAGCCTGCAGGCAGCATGAGAGAGAGAGAGAGAGAGAGGTGCAACCTGAGTTGCTGGGAAGAAGAGGCAGCTGCGCCTCCTTTGCCCTCCACCCCGCCGGCTTGTTAGGATGCACTGCTCCTGCTACCCAAAGCAATCATCACGTGTGATCCCCAGGTAATGGTTCTGGGAAAGTGATGCAACAGCTGCAGCAGTCTTCCCACTCGGAGACACCCAAAGAAGGCCACACCTAGGAGAGCGACTGGGCGCCTGGGCAGGATGATGGGGAGAAAGATGGGAGCACTTCCTGCCATCTGGGTCCTGATCCTGGGCAGGGAGTGAGTCAGAGCCTGGCCATCGGAGAAACAAGGCAGCCCCTACCTCATGGTATAGAGCAGCGTGCCGTTGTCCACCAGGCGGAGCAGTTTGTTGGGCGTAGTCATGTTGTGGGCTACTGATTTCTTGCCGTTGTGGAAAAACGTGTCTGGGGTCCATATTTTGCTGGCCAACAGGTTGTTCAGGGGAAGGACCTTCATTGGACCGTCAAACTTCAGCCTCTCATCCCTCCATGACTGCCGAAAGAAGACATCGATGGTATACTCCTACCAGAGAAGAGACAGGTGGTCACATTGGTTGTTGCTCGCGACAGAGACAGAAAGCAGCCAAGAAGATCCTGGGCTTGGAGGGCTTCTCCAAGTGATGGCACCTTTTGGCTGAGTTCACCAGGAGCTTTTACACACATGGCTGTTAGTTCGAATCTCCTCTGGAATGGAGGGTGCAAGTCCACATTGTCAGCTGGATTTACCCCAAAGTCACTGCGGGCTATCAGGGACCAGTTCAGACATGACTCTGCTTTCCCCCCGAATTATGGCTGTGCATTCTGGCTTAGCCTGAATTCTGTCTGGCATTTTTAAAAAATCCTCTATTTTCAGTAGCTTTTTAGAAAAAAGACCGAGGCTTCTGGTATGCCCCGATGCTTATTTGTGATATGTGGCCATTGCCGATAATTCCATTTTCCCCTAAACTCGTACTTTTTTAGTGTTTGCTGGGTGGATTTCCGGAATGCCAAGTGTCAGCATGAAGGGGAGTTGGTCCCTTTTCAAGCACAAAGAGTCTGTGGAAATTGGTGGAGGATGCCCAGGTGACACTATGGAGCAGGTTGTGCTGGGCAGAGCTTAGGCACCCATTCACAAATGAACTCATTGGCCAATTGGTGCCCTGCAAGAGCTATTAGACCTGCAAAGCCCCATTCCCAAGGCCCTCGACCATGTGTTGTTGCCCTGGAGATTCTTTCCAAGGATCCCAAAGTAGCACTAGCTAGGGGAGGAGGCCAAGGCATGCCCAAATCTGTTGCTTGCAAGCACGTGTGTGTCTGTGTGTGTCGCTCCACCATTTCTACCCTCAGTCCAGAGCCTTGCCCTAGTGTTACGAGGGGGGGGCACCTTGTCAGAGTCACCCTAATAAACAAACACGACACCTAGGGGATGTGCGCTGCTGCTCCGCCACCCACCCCGCATGCTTCTCTCGCACAACAAAGCCAGCTGTGAGCCAAGGCCTGCACACTAGGCGCCCCACTAGGTGCCCCACTTTATCACTCCTTCCTTCCCTTACAGTTCCTTGCCCCCCACTGCATCCCACTCACTCCCACCTGGCTGTGATTTGTGTAACTGCAGTGCCGCTGCCGCTGCCTGTTGTGTTAACAGTCCAGCTGGCTGCTGGCAGCATCTCTCTCCCTTCCCAGGAATAGCCCTGGGCTGGTTCTCAGGAGGAGGCTGTGGGCCTGCTTGTAGAAGTCAGAGGGGCAGATCCGCGCTACAGAGAGAACCTGCTTTCCAAGACATCCTTTTCTTCCCAGAAACCCCCAGGAGCTGCCTCCCAGGCACTTGGGATCTGGCAGAGAAGCCTCTGTCACATCTTCTTTGAAGGGAGTTTGCAGTCATGAAAGTGGTTGAAAACACTCCCTGTGTGTGCAGCAGGATCCCACACCCCACACTGAGTACCCCTTTGGAGCCTGCGGTGCTGCCGGTTGACCCCCATCTAGTCTCTGCTGTGTCACGGAAGAGGCTCAAAGCCCACTTAGAGGAGGCAAGCCTGAGGGTGCTTCCAGATGGCTTCTTGTAGCACCACCCAGGTGGAATTGCAACACTCCTTCCACACCGCTGTAGAATTGAAGCAGACTGGCCTTCCCCGATTAACCCTTCTGGTTCTGTTGGGATCTCTTGCACCCGACATGCACCCCTCAAAAATGGAGCAGTAAAATGAACGGAATGGTCATTGCATCCCTGTAATGCTGCTGTCAAAAAACTTCAGGTATTTGGCATTGATAAAGGATAGCTGATAAAGTCTGAGTGCAGGGAAAGGGCAGCAGAAGCAGTGAGACATCCTGTGAACCTTCTGTAAAGAGCAAGTGAACAAGGTTCAGCAATCCTGGCTTAAAGCCCTTGAATGCAAGCAGGCAGCCCAGCGAGAGCAACAGAAGGGCCCTAGATGGCAAGCAAACATCTAGCAGGCATTGGGGCTTGAGGACAGGCTGCCTCCCCACCACGTCACCCTTCTTGCCCTAAAGCTCCACCCTTGGAGGTCCCAGCAGGTATCTGAGTAGCTGGCTCCTTCACCTACCCCACCCCCATCTCCTCCCATGAAGTGGGCATTAAAACCCTACTAACTTGGCAAAGAGGCACTTTTTAATATGGTGATTCTCTTTATTTAGCAGGGGGAGAGTAACTGGCCCTTTCCACCCCCAGCACAGTACCTCCAGTGACTGTTGCTGGTGTCTATCTTGTGTTTCTTTTTAGATTGTGAGCCCTTTGGGGACAGGGTTCCATCTTCTCTATTTGTTATTTCTCTGTGTAAACCGCCCAGAGCCATTTTTGGAAGGGTAGTATAGAAATCGAATGAATAATAAAAGGGTTTTTTGGAGAGGGGCTTCTTTGTTGCTCTTCCCAAACCATATTAGGCACCAAAGAGGCTTTCATGATGGCTGCTGGACAAGGAAGTGAGAAATAACTATGGGATCAAAGTGTGTGTGTGTGTGTGTGTGTGTGTGTGTGTGTGTGTGTGTGTGTGTGATTCTTTCTCCTCTCTTTTGTGTGGGGGATGTATGTGGTGCTGGCAGGTCCTTTCTCATTTGGGTTGTCCCCAAAGCACAAGCCAACAGATTTGCCATGCATGGTTAAGAGGTGCAGAACTAAATCAAATGGGCTGGGTGGGGGGTGGAATGTCTCACTCTTTATCTGCTCTCCTCAGGTTCAGCACATTTTGCTAAATCACATAGCAGAGAATATCTTCCATTTTGCAATACCTCTCATTTCCCCCTTCTTCACAGTTCATTATACACGCTCCCTTAATCAAATATGCTCCACCTTAGAAGTAATTATGAGATACTCCCTGAGGGTTGGATGGTTGAATACATTATGGTTCTTTGCTTTGGTGTGAAAGAGAGAGAGGTAGGATGTCAGCCAGAGAGAGAAAGAGAGAAGGAAGGAAGGTGGGGTGCGGGGGAGAGGAAGTCAGACCAAGTGAGAAGCAGCAGTCAAGGGAGAGGGAATTCACTCCTCACCCCAGAGGAAGCAAGGCTGCCCAGGCCAGCCAAGGGCCATTGATGGAGAACTCAGTGAAATGGGCTTTCTTTTCCACACCTGGAGCCCCACCCTTCTATTTTCACTCAGTTTGTCAAAGGAGGCAGACTCAGACTTCTAAGGGTTGGATCTCAGGCAGTCTGCATCTGTGCAGGAGAGAGAGAGGCAGCGGCAGAGGGAGTCTGAGCAAAAGGCACCCAGGGCCTCCCAGCTCCCAACTCACAGGGCTCCAGTTTACCACCACACATGAATGAGGGACCAAGACGGGCTCTTCTTCTCCTACAGGAGCCAAATTCAGTTGCCTTTGGCCTTGGTGCGGGGGTGGGGAGGGAGGATGGAACCACTGCCTCCACTTGGCATCCCAGGATGGAACCACTGCCTCCACTTGGCATCCCAGGAAATACTTGGGGATCACCAAAGAAGGCTTGAGGCTGATTGGGGTGCCTCAGTCCAGCACACCTGGAGCCCTGCAGGCTGGTGTGGCCAAATGCAGAAACTCAAAGGGTGGGGGTTAAGCAGCACAGGAAAAGTCAGCCCTCTGGAGACAAGAATTCCTCTCCCCACTCCCCAATAGCTTGTGTCAGTCTCATTCATTGGGGAATCCCAGGAAGAAATGGCTCCCTGTTGGTTTTGGGGGATGTGGATCTTTGTGCCACTTGCGATCTTTGACCAAGCCCTTTGGCACAGAACATGAAGTCCTGTCCACTGCTTTTGAGAGACCTTCCAGTTAATTATGTTCCACACATCTATTATAATTAGTCAGATTGCTGGGGGGATAGAGGTCTTGAGTCCATCTTCAGGCCTCCCATTAAGCATTTCCCCTCAGCTTACCAGCTTACCAGCTTACCCTGCTCTTCCCACACTGTCCTCCTGTTCTTCCTACAGTTTACCTGTTCACAGCCCGTCCAGCGAGACCCCTCTCAAGGGATTTGGCTAGCTGCCTTGGGAACAATCAGCCCTCTGTGGGCAGCAGCACCTACCATATCAGTGTCCGAGACTGGGCCGAAACTTGTCACATAAATGTTTGTCTTGACTTCCGTTACTGTGTCTGGAAGAAGGAAGGAAAAGGAAGCCATTAGGGATGGCTGGCAGGTGCATAGCAAGTGCTTCTACAGCAGGGATGTGCGAATTGATTAATGGCCAAATTGATTCAACTAGAATCTGGTCGATTCAGGTGATTCTACCTCAGATTGAATCACCCTTAAGTATGCTTACCAGATTCGAGATCAAATCAAATCACCCCTGATTTGAGCTTGAATCTATTTGGTGATTTGAGCCTCCATTTTGTCCCCAGAAATCTCCATTTTGTCCCTTCCGAGCTTCTGCCATCACTGCCAGCAGTGAATTTTTATGAATTTTTATTTGTGTATTCTTGGTTGTGAAATGACTTCTTCATAGGGATTCCCTATGAAGAAGTCATTTCACAACCAAGATTCCACAATACATTAAAATTCCTAAAAATGCACCCCTTTGCACCCCTTTGGAGGTTGGGTGGCAGTAAGCACCCATGGGTCCCTGCCACCCAACCCACTTTGGTGCCCCTCTTAAAAAGTTGGCCCAATCAATCTGAATGCTAATCAAATTGAATCAGATTTGAATCAAATTGACCCAGATTCGAGAGCAGCAGATTCAAGCTTGAATCGAACCAGGTTGATTCAATTCAAACTCGGATCAAATCACAAAAATTGATTCATGCACATTCCTATTCTACAAGGAATGCCCACTTTAACTGAGCCTGAAACCTCCATGCCGGCTGCTTCCCTGGATAACAGCTCAGTGAGCCACAACTGTGCTCAGCTGAACAATGTCCAGGTTTGCAAGCCCACCCTGAGCCATGCAGAGTTCCATTCATGCCCTCAAACCAGGGATGGGTTTCTCCACATGCCCCTAAACAACATATGGAAGTTTCCCAGGTGGCCATTTATAGCTGCTTTATGGGTGTTCTTTTATTGAAGCCATAGGCCAAACAGAAGCAGAAGTGACAATAACACAGCCATTCAGAATTACAATAAATAGAGTAAATATCACAGTACGTATACAAACAAAACTAAAACGACCATAAAATCAAACCTATAAAAGACCGTGGTGAGATGTCTGTCTCATCGCCCCATAAATAAATTTGGCTACCACTTTGGTGACTTCATCATTAGTATCAGCTAACAACAGTTAAGATAAAAGAAATCAGGCCTACCAGGAAATTGCTCTAGTAATGGATGCCATTTGCTCCTGTAGGAACGCTGAATGCAGTGAAATATTTTAGTTCTAGCTGCACCCCGCCACCTCCACCCCCAATCTTCATGGAACCTAGAAAGAGATCTCTGAGAATATTCAAACAGTAGAAGGTTTCCCGGTGGAAAATCCCGTTCCCGGGCCTCGAATCTGTGATCCATGAGGAGGGCCTGGACCAGCAGCTGCTGTGTGAGAAATGCTGCTTGTCCCATGTGCTCAAACATGGCTTCTGTGACTCCAATAAATCCCCCAAGATCAGGGCAGCCATAGACAAAAATCAGTAGGCCTAACTCTCCTTCAGCCAGATCTCCTGCAGTTAAGTTTCCATTCCCCCCTCATGGCAGAGGAACCCAACTCTTGGCTTCCCTAGACCCCAGCTCTTGGCTCCCCTAGACCCCAACTCTTGGCTCCCCTAGACCCCAACTCTTGGCTCCCCTAGACCCCAACTCTTGGCTCCCCTAGACCCCAGGCCCTGGCCAAGGGTCCCCATCCCTCCTCCTCCTCCCACCCTTGGCTTGGGGCCCCAGGGGTGTAGCTAGGGGAGAGGGGGCCCATGTTCACTCCTCTCCCCGGCAGCCCCTCAGAGTGAGGGAGGTAATGAAGAAAATTGAGAGGGGTGGAGCTGTGGGGCACTCAGGAGCTGGGGGGGTTGGTCCTTTGAACTCCTCTGCTCAATTATAGTTATACCCCTGGCTTGGGCCCTGCCAAAGGTGCTCCCCACAGACTGTTCTGGCTCTAGATCTTCCTCCACCCCCAAGAAGTGCCAAGAGGGAGAGCGGCACAGCCCTTCTGCAAGCTGATCCTTCATCTGATCCTTCTAGCACAGGCAGGAGCTAGAGCATCCGAGGACTGGGAGGAGAAAGGAGGAGCCTGTTGGTGGTGATTGTGTCCTTCAGTCCTAATTTCACTCTAAATGTTCATTATTCTGTGGAGTATTTTTTTTTAAAGATGGCTTATTTCATTGTATTGTCAGAATCTGCCCTGCCCATTGCTCCATTATCCTTAGAAGCCACCAATCACCACAGACAGCACAAAAGGAAATCCACTGAGTGTAATAGAAAGTGAAATCTGGACAATTTGTTTACACAGACTGACAAACAACTCCAGTGCCTTCAGGGCCAATGGTTGAGATTTGAATCCTTAGAGTAGAATCGCTGTATTCATCAAAAAGAGTTCCTGGACTCAACTGTCAATGAGTGTGTGGGGGTGGGGGGTGGGAAATGCCAATGTTAAAACTCCACTCTTTTTTTAAAAACTAGGATGAGAAAAAGGGTTCTACAACAAAGGGGGACCCCAACGATGCCACTAGAGAAAAGGGGGCTCGCTCACTCTGGGTTCACAGATAAAACACAGAGGCCCAGTACCACCCTTGCTAACTCTAGAGATGATCTAGAAAGGAGGCAAAGGGGCTTACTGATCCCTATATACAGAGCCCAGCTAGCCAGCTGGCAGTGCTAGGGCCCGATGGGGCTTTTAAACACTGACACCATGTAGCTACAGTGCTTGGAGAAAAGAGCCAGGGGGGAAAGAAATCAGAAAAGCAATCTTCTTGCTAAAACTCCTGAACATTTCATATCCAGAAAGACACTTTTCCTGCATCCTGGACAGGGCAGCCAGTTCCTGGACTGTTTGGGCCAATCCTGAACATGGGGCAACCCTAGCTTCGAGCCCTTTTGCAGTGTGTGATAAACAGTGTGTGATAAACAGAATTCCCATGAGAAAAACAAACACCAACAGAAGGAGAGATGAAGTCTGAAGGTATTAAGTTTGGTGGTGGGGAGAGAGTTCAGTAAATGAGGGGAGGACTCCTCAGATGCTTGGTGGGGAGAGAAGGCAGAGAGATGAAACCTGCACTTTTTCAGTAGGAAAGCAGGATCAGCCCTGGCTGCATATGAATGTGTGAGCACTGCAAGATATTCCCCTGAGGGGATGGGGCCACTCTGGGAAGAGCAGAAAGTTCCCAGTTCCCTCCCTGGCGGCATCTCCAAGATAGGGCCAAGATAGATTCCTGTCGGCAACCTTGGAGAAGCTGCTGCCAGTCTGTGTAGACAGACCAATGGTCTAACTGAGCTAGAAAGACCAATGGTCTAACTCAGTAAGCATATGGCAGCTTCCTATGTTCCTAGCCTGTAGTGACTCCAGCTCGCATTTATCACACATCCTTATACAGTAAACCTCCCCATCTGGAAAACCTCTGCAAAAGGTTGTTGTTTTAAACTGAGATGCTGTGAGCCTCTCTTCCTTTCTCGATGCCTGTGGAGAAGCATGGGCAAAGATCCAGCCCACTGATCACACGGCCTTTCTGCAACTGTTTGGGATCTATTTGTGACACAAGAAGCAGCAGCTTATGTGGAACTGCACCCTCCGCTCTCCCATGATGCCACAGAGGGACGTGGTGGTGAGGGACTCCATCTGCACCAGGCAGATGCGCCTGCCCAAAGCCTGCTGGGGGACCCCTCAGTGGGCAGCTGTCGGATGGGCACAGCCAGCTGCTTGGCTCTGTGCTGCTTTTCTTCAAGAGGAGCCCATCTCGGTTTCTCTGTACCATAAATTCCAAAGATCCACCACCACCCCCAGGGGAGCAAAGTGAGAGGAGGTACCTGAGTAGAGCGCTTCCTCACCCCCACCACAATCAGAGGGATGGAACACAAAAGGGACGTGGGCAGCAGCCACATGCAGGAGCACCTCAGCCCCCTCGCGGTGTTCACAGCTCCTCACTGGGGAAGGGGGCGGGATTTAGTTTCCTTCCAACTTTAGCCCTTGGAGTGAAAGAAGGGGAGAAGCATCCCTTCCATTGGTGTCCTGTGCTGCAGCCTCAGGAGAACAGCCTTGCATGAATAGCCTTTACATGACTCAGGCTTCAGCCGGCCAGCCTGTGGCACTTGGAAGAGGAGGCCTCTCCTCTCCTCTCCACAGAACCCATGTCCAAGGGTGAGCAGAGAGGCAGGCGACATCATCAGCCAGCTTCCTCTCCCCCTTCCCTTTTGCCAGAGACACTACCAAGGCCCAGTCCAGGGACACACGCAACCTGAATACCTCTCCACGTGTGCAAATGTGCCACCTTTGACTCCACCACTGCAGCCCTCTGCTAGCAGGATGCTCAGAAGAGGAGGGAAGCCAAAGCTCCCTCCAGCCTTTCCCAGGGATGCTGTCTGAGCCCTTCATTGGGTCCTAGTTTGGTGGAGCTTCCGTGGTCAGCAGCACTGCTGGCTGTTTCCTTGACTCTCGTCACTGAGGCTGCTCCTGGAATGGGACCATGTGCTCAACCGACAGAGGATGATCACCGGGTCTGGCTGCTAACACAGAGAGACTTGCATTTTTAAAGAAAAACAGAACAAAAACAAAGCAACCAAATCTCTTCTTGGCCTCATTTCCTCTCTCTCCCATTCTCTCCCCGCCTTCACTGGCACTGCTGGGCTGCATTCCCAGCAGCTCCTGACAACCGCTGACACCTGAGAGGGAGCAGGGTGGGATGAACCAGGGGCCCCCTCCCCTGGCTTTGATGCACAACCCCTGGTTGCAGGAGAGAGCCCCTGAGGCCCAGGGCAAATTCTGCAAGCCGCAGCAGCAAGAGAAATGGGGTGGGATGGGGTGGCAGGATGCAGACAGACAACATTCACACAGCAGTATCCTGTGGGGTGGCCTGACTCTCTTCCACCTTCCCAATGGAAACGACAGACAAATATACGCTGTCTGTCATAGTCCAGGAGTGCATCTTGCCCCTCCTATCATGCATCAGATAAACCGTCTAAAAGAAACCCCTTAAAACTTTGCACATTTATTTATTTAATTAACTTTCATCACCTACTTTTTTTTTTTTTTTGTAAAAGACACAACTGATTTAAGACAAGAGTTCAGTGATGCTCCAGGAACGGAGTGAGTGTTCACACCAGTCAGCACTGCAGACTCACAGAACTGAGCTCAGTCCCACCAAAAAAAATGGTTAGCTGTTGCTTTCTTGTTTTTAAAAGAACACAGTGTCCTGTCAGAGTGGCATCTGTGACTCAAAGGCGGTTACACCTGCACACACCTCTAGATTGGCTAACCCCCAAGAAAAGAAGGTTTGAACAGGAGGGACAGTTGTGTACCTCCTTGACAGAGCACAGGACAAGCAGCCATTGGCTTAAACTACAGGGAGGTCATTTGTGTCACATTTTACAGAATGTCTCTCCGTCCAGTTCATCCCTGGAGCATTTGGGGATTTGAATTCAAAATACTTTTCTACAGCGGTTCCAGCCCTACATCAGCTCTCCTTCTGGCTCCCACCAAAGGCCCATGCACATTAATACATGTATTATTAGTCCCTGTAAATTATACATACAGATTTTACACATCTTCGTTGGCTCAGTCAGAATGAGAAGATAGGTTGCTTTCAATCTCCCTTGAAATGTACAAATTAGAGCATCCAATTGGAATTCTATAGGTCTTTTTGGATTCACATAACACACACACCAGCAAAACAGAAGAAAAATGCCGAGGTCTCCCCCAGGTCATCTTACATTATTGACTATGCCGGCTTTCAAGTCACACCGGGTTCATAAGAACATAAGAACAGCCCTGCTGGATCAGGCTCAAGGCCCATCTAGTCCAGCATCCTGTTTCGCACAGTGGCCCACCAGATACTGCTGGAAGCCACAGGCAGGAGTTGAGGGCATGCCCTTTCTCCTGCCATTGCTCCCCTGCAACTGGTACTCAGAGGCACACCCTTGAGGCTGAAGGTGGCCCACTGACTAGTAGCCATTGATAGACCTCTCCTCCATGAAGTCATCCAAACCCCTCTTAAAGCCATCCAGGTTGTTGGCTGTCACCACATCCTGTGGCAGAGAGTTCCACAAGTGGATCATGCGTTGTGTGAAAAAGTACTTCCGTTTGTTGGTCCTAGACCTCCTGGCAATCAATTTCATGGAGTGACCCCTGGTTCTAATGTTGTGTGAGAGGGAAAAGAATCTCTCTCTCTCCACTTTCTCCACGCCATGCATGATTTTATAGACCTCTATCATGTCTCCCCGCAGTCGTCTTTTTTCTAAACTAAAAAGCCCCAGGTGTTGTAGTCTTGCCTCATAAGAAAGGTGCTCTAGGCCCCTGATCATCTTGGTTGCCCTCTTCTGTACCTTCTCCAGTTCAACAGTTCTTTCTATTATTGCACAGAATGGACAGCTCAAATGGCTCTGACCCACCTTCTTCTATTCTACATCCCTGAAAATCCTGGGGGAGAACAATAATTCTATAGGTTTTTAAAATGCAATCTGCATGCGGGGTATGTGTGGTCTCATTCCTTTGCTGCATCACTAGTGTTGGCCCTGGCAAGGAGGTCTCCATCTCGACTGTACTCTTCCTCCCAGATGGGCAGCATTCTGCAGGGTCTTGCTCAAAATCAGGCCAAGTTCCCTCCTCCTTTGCCTCTCCCTCCCTCCCTCCTTCACCCAGCCTGAACAGAGAATGCCCCATCAGCATTTGCTGCCTGCCTGATGTCTGCTGCAGTTACACATCTTCAGCCTTCCCTGCAAATCACATCCGCTTTTCTGATCTGCAAATTAATTCTACGTATCCTCCCTTGCCAAAGTACATCTAATGTTATTAACATTACATGACATAAAGAGAACTGATGAGGAGCTCCCTCCCAACTTAGAGCAGGAATTCTCTCTTCTTTTTCTTTCCCATAACCCTGATGTGGGGGGGAGGAGGAGGCAGGCAGATCCTTCCCAGGGCATCAGACCCCACTGACACTTGTGAGGGTTTTCTGCCTGCTCTGCTGAAGAGCATCTGTTTAGCCCATGATGAGCACCAGGCTAAGCTTTCTTTCTGAGGCTTGAGCAGGGGGGCTGCTTTTTGCCTTCTGCCTGGGGCCAAAGGAAGAGGGAGTCTGAAGTCAGGGCTGGATTAAGGGGAGTGTGTGTGTGTGTGTGTGTTTTCTTCTTGTGCAACCAGGCAGGGGTTGGTTCTCTCCCTCCTGCTCTGTAATGGGCAATTTCCCCCCAGGTGGAGAAGCTTATGCCTCCCCCAGGACCACTGGCAGTCAAGGGTCTCCATGGCTCCATCACTGGCCAGGCCTTGTTGTGGCTATTTGGAATTGGCAAGCAGTTCTGTTGCTTTGAAGTCCACCACGCTGTTAAAAGCATAGCAATGAGGGGAAGGGGAAGACGCACCCCACGGCAGGGGCCCCCTTGAGAGGCTCCTGCTTGCCCCCGAGGCTCTTCTGGCTTGTGGGCTGGCTGCTCTTCCTGCCCCTTCCTCACTATGGTCACCACCACTGCAACCTTCTTGGAGCCTCAGATGGCAGCTCCAGCAAGGACTTTTCCAAGGGCAGAGTCTGTTGGCAGAAACTTTGGGGGAGATTTATTTATTTTCCTGCAGTCATGAATCACACCCACAAGGTGACTCTGAACCGAGCACTCCCAGACGGTCGATGGAATCACCCACTCCTTCCCCCTCCCTGCGGCCCCCTGGCATCATTATTCTGGCTTGCCAGAAAACGAAGTGCCACACGCTTTCTTTGGCACCCACATCCCAACACTCCTCTCCCAACCCTGCTCTGTGAGATTGGGTTGCATCTGTCCTCAAGGCTGCCCTTGCTAAGCGTCCTTCTAGCTCCTGCTGCTAACATGCTGGGTGGCCAGCTTCTGCCTGCCAGCATTCTGGCACCTCGTGTTGGGTCTGAGGCTGCAGCACGAGCGGGCACAGGCAGGCAGCCACATTCACATGGACGCTCGAAGGCGCCGCTTCTGGGTGGCAGCTGCCCTGGTCTGCCACCCAAAAGCGGAACACATCCTATGCCTTAGGTTCCAGCAAAAGGCTGCCAGAGACCTTGGCAGAGTCTTTTCTAAGGGCTGAGTACCAGAGGGAAGCTTGGTGGCTCAGAACGGAGCAGAAACCCACTGGGACAACAGGCTGCTTAATCTGGATGTGCACAAAAACATCAGTGGGGAAGACTTCCTTCACTGATTGAGCAAAGAGGCACCTTTTAAAGTAGTGATTCTTTTATATTTCACACAGGGGGAAAACTGTCCCTATCCAATCCTAGTAGGTTGCTGCTGACTGCTTTATGTTTCTTTCTTTTTGGGACAGGGATCTATCTATCTATCTATTCCTTTGCAAACCACTTTGAGAACTTCTGTTGAAAAGCAGTATATACATACTTGTAGTAGCAGAACATTCTAGTAAGTGCAGAGAACACTAGCCTGCCGGCAACCCGCCTGGTACCCCAGGACAAGCAAGTCCCTGATGCTTGCCAAAAAGCAGCTGACAGTGTAAACACTGTGTTTAAAGCTTTCCACTAGGTGATCTGGGTAGGCACCTAATGCCATCTCCAGAGCACTGACACCAGAGGAGCATACAGGCAGATTCAGGAGAACCTCTTTCGATCCTGCTGCCGGGAGCACAGAGGACTTGACTCCAAGTTTTAGGAGTTTCTCTGGGGTCAAATTAGCTCTGTGTGTGTGGTGGAGATGGGGGGGAGGGAGGGAGAGAATGACTCCTTCCTGCTGCCTTTGCATTCTCTGCAGTGTGCAACACTCCTCCCTCCCTCGTGTCATGTGAATCTATGGCCCCTAGTGGCACTTTTTTTCTTTTCTTTTTTGCAGCAGGACTCCTGTCTGGTTCCTGCTTGTGGGTCTGAACTGTGCAGGCTCTACGGCAGAGGAGAGGTGCTGTTCTTATGGGGAGGGAGGTGTTGGACTAGACAGACTCTGGGCTGCCAGCAACACCTATGAATCACCTGCAAATCAACATTTAGGGCAGGCTGGCTTCTCCAGTATCATCTGGTAGCTTCTGGAGGTTTGGCGGGGGGGGGGGGGGGTCTGGTACTTTTAACATGACATTTTAAGTCCTTTGTAATTCTTGGGTTTTGAGGAGGCGGTGGCTGTACGGGTTTTAAATAAATCTGTGTGCAGAACATAAATTCTGCTGGCTGGTTATCCATGCCAACAATACCATATTTACCCAATTAGAAAACAACCCTGGATTTAAGACAACCCCCTTTAAAAATAGAGCCTCTTTTTTTCTTTTAAGGGGCTTGTCTTAAATTCAGGGTTGTTTTCTAAATGGGTAAATACGGTGATACCTTTATTCACCCAAAATGAACAGCACTCTGTATTTAAGTCCCCACCCCCCACCCCCCAATTCTAACATCAAAGAACCTGGTGCGGGGGGGGGGGGGAGAGACTAGTCTTGGATTCAGGTAAATACAGTATTCCTCATTTCCCAAGTTCTATTGCTCTTGACTTGGCTTGGGAAGGGGGCCTCTTATGGCAGAGCTAAGGGGTCGGAATCCCAGGCCAAGAGGAAGGCTGCTCTGAAGAGCGCCACAGATCTGGAATTAGACCATTTATCTAAGGAGAAGGATGTTCGCGGCAGGATTTTCTGGGCCCAGGACGCTGCGTGCAGTTTGGGTCTCCTCCCATCCACCCCCTGGCAGGAGCGGCTGCCTAGCAAGGGGTCCTCACTATTCGCACAGTATCTTGATCTTCTGCGCCTGGCTGCCCAGCTGTTTCTCTCTTGCCCTCTAATCAGACAGGCACACACACGGTGTGAAAGGCTGAGAAAGCACCTCAATCCAACATACGTGGGAGCTGGATCTCGTGTAGAGAGGAGACTGTATTAATTCTAATGAGATTTCTTGTTTGTAAAGTGTACCGTCAAATTGGTGTCGACTCCTGGCGGCCACAGAGACCTGTGGTTGTCCTTGATAGAATACAGGAGGGGTTTATGCAGTATGAGATGGTGCCTTTCAGCATCTTCCGATATCACTGCAGGGATTCAAACCGGCAACCTCCGGCTTGCTAATCAAGTCATCCCACCCCCCACCCGCCACGCACCATTATCTGTAAAAGCAATCCCCTATATGTCTCCCTCCACTGCGCCCCCTGCTGGCTCTGGGGCCCGGTACAACAAGGGCTTCTTCCTGCACCTTTCTCTTGGCGGCCCTCAGGAAGTGTCTGCCAACACCTGTTGATGCTAACGGAGCAGTTTTGGATGGCTCCCCCCCCCCTCACATTTCCTTGCAGAAGGCCAAGTCCATGGGGAGCCTGCTATTTTAAGAAATGGCTGCATTCTGGAAATATTTCTGTGCATCTGCTAAAGGAAAGCATCATGCGTGTCCTGCCATATTATAAGGTACAACTCAAGATTTAAAGTCCGCCCCCCCCACCTGCACACACACACCTTTTAAAGTCAGACAGATTCAACTCCTCCAACACACCCTCTCATGGCTGGCACACCACAGGTCTCAGACCGTACTCCACAGCAAACCAGATAGGCCAGTGCCAAGGCACCCTGAGCTCTGCGGGCTCCTCGGGAGTAGCAGCCTCCAGCCACGACCTGCCTCTTCAGCAGCTGCGGCTCAGCCAGACACGAACCCCACCCCACCACTCCTGCCAGCCCACACGCCAGGAAGGGCGATCGAAGAGAACTTGGGATGCCGAAGCTCAGCATTTGGGGTGCTCCAGAGTACAAACAGCTCCAACTGGAGCCAGCGCCTCCACAGTCTGAGCCAGCTGAAAATGGGCTGGTTTTGCCTCCCCTCAGAGGCCAGCCCTCCCTGGGAGTTATTCACACAGGGCCTCATGCTGCGGGGCAAATGTTGAGCAAAGCCACTTCGAATCACACTCGCGGCATTGAGGGAAGCAGCCCCTCCCCTCTGCTCTCAGTTTTTGTTTTGATGCAAGTTCACATGGCATGCCTCCATGTTTTCCTTCTAGCCAATTGGGGCAGGGCGGGGGTGGTGGGGAAGATGACTAAAGAGCTATATCTGCATTTCTAAAGAGAGTATCCCTCTTATCATGCTAATGATTCTACATCAGTGGCTCTCCCTATTTGTTCTGGCATTTTCAGAATCAGAAAAAGTAGCTTAAAACCAGCATTTCAAAAACCCGGAAATACACCGAGATAAGCTAGAATTTGCAAGACAAAGCCCTACCTTTGGGATAGGTTTGGCTGTCTGTAAAGCCTCCTGCTGCCCCTTCCCCCCACAAAGCTGGAGTGAATTAACTTGGGGCCCGTTTGGATTGGACCCAGCAAGCTGGGTGGTGGCTCTGCCTGTCCTCCCCCAACCCACCCCCAGCCCCTGGCCCCGCTCTCACTGCCAGGCCAAGGAGAGACGAAAGGGCTGCGTAATGGGGAGGTTGCTTCCCTTCCTCCCACCAGAGGCAGCCAAAAGGGCCCCAAAGTGAGGCCCCCTCTCCAGTCGAGAGTCTGCTGCCCTTCCTGCTCTGCCTGCCTTTCGAGGTAGGCGCTTGACAAAGGGAGCCTCGCGAGGGGCTTGTGGGGAGGCCTGGGGTGTCTGGATGTGTGTGTGGCTGCTGGAGCAGAGAGCCCACTGCAGTTTTTCCTGCGGCTGGGTGGCCAGGGAGAGCCAGCCCTCTTTTCTCCACAGCAGCAAATGCTCATGTAGAGGAAGTGTCGGTTATGAGGTCATAGGAACCTAGGAAGCTGCCATATACCGAGTCAGACCATGGGTCCATCTAGCTCAGTATCGTCTACACAGACTGGCAGCGGCTTCTCCAAGGGTGCAGGCAGCAATCTCTCTCAGCCCTATCTGGGAGATGCCAGGGAGGGCACTTGGAACCTTCTGCTCTTCCCAGAGTGGCTCCATCCCCTGAGGGGAATATCTCACAGGGCTCACACTTCTAGTCCCCCTTTCATATGCAACCAGGGCAGACCCTGCTTAGCTAAGGGGACAAGTCATGTATGCGACCACCAGACCAGCTCTCTTCTCTAAGAGGACGTAGAGCTCCTCCTCCCAAGTTCCAGCCCTGCTGTCTCCCCATAGCACACCCCAGTCTTGTGAAGGCAGGCCAGGTCTGCTCCTTGAGTTTCTCTCTCTCTCTCTGGTGAGCAGCGTTGCCATGACAGCATTGTCAGGCCACAAGCCAGCATGTGTGTCTGGCATCACTGGTACGCCAGACACATCCGTGCGCGGCTGCCGGGCCACTTTCCCGGTGATAGCAAGGAGGAGAGGGAGTCATCCGAGTGGGTGGGAGCAGATGGATGAAGGAAACACAGGCCGAGCAGGCTGGAAACACACATGGCCTGTTTACACACATTCTTCCCGGCACGGCTGGACCAGTCTCTCTGTGCAGGTGGGACGCAGCCCAGAGCAGGTGGCTCGAAGATGCCGGTGGCCTTTGCGGCCCAGGCAGAGGGCCCCAGCTGCTCCTGGCCAGCCTGGAACTGCTCCCCTCCCACCCCAGGCCAGGTCAAAACGGCCCTGTGCAGCAGCGTTTCCTTCTGGGTCTCTCTTTCCTACCCGCCTGTCCACCTCCATGTTGCCTCCAGGATCGGAGGTCTGATGCCTCTGAAGCCCAGTTTCCTGGGAGCAGGAGAAGGCTAGCGACCTTCATCTCCAGCTTTCCTGCAGTCACGTGGCTGGCCCTGTGGAAGGAGGCTCCACAGCAGACACTTCATGGAGTCAGGAGCTGCCTGCTTTAGGTTTTCTTGGTTTTTTCACCAGGGGTTCCCCACCAGAACAGCATTCCTATCGGACACCCTCAATGCAAGAGAAGCTCCACTAGATCCACACAGGGTGGACCTAGGCAATACATTTCTAGCCGCTTCACTGCCACTGCTTCTCTTTCTGGAGCTGCACCTTTCCTCTTAATACATGGGAGGCTTGGGGGGGGGCGGGGGAGACACTGCTCTGTCTTCCCTGGGTCTCTCCCCATCAGGACAGTTCCTTCCTTGCCTGAAAGGCAACTGCCTGGCTTGGTGGTTCACCGGTCGTGCTTGCTACGCAGCCTGCAGAGGGACCAGCCAGCTCAACTCCCCCGCTTTCTGACCTCTGCCTCCTATTCAGGAGCTCTGCAAGAAGCACAAGCAGGGAGGAGCCAGCCACGTGAAGCAGCAGCCTCTGCTGGCTGGCAAAGAGGCAATTCATTATCTTAACAGTTGGGCAGAAGCACCAGAAGCAGTCTGCTGGAGATGCTCCCAGGAAGCCACAATTCCCCAGCAAGAGGCTCCAGGGAGTGCCCGGGATTGATCGCTGGTTGCTCCTCCTGAGCAGAGGGGCCCCTTCCTCATGCAAGCATCCAGGCAGCTTTGGGAGGAATGCAGGAAACCCGGCGAGCATGCATGCAGCCCAGACAGGCCTGAGTGGAAGAGACCGACCTCCCAGCCCTGGGCGCAGGCGGTTGTCATAGCCATCCAACAGCCGGTCCAGGATGCGGGTAAAGATGGTGATGTTGTTGTTGTCGTCAATGATATCTGGGCCGTGCTTCACGTTCTGACCGAATCTGCCACACAAGGGAAAAGAGGGTCAGTTAGGGTGGGCTCTCCTCCAAGGGAGCATCACGCAAAAGCCGGTTGGAAGCACACGCCACCCCACTCTCTGAGCCTGAGCTGGCCTTTGATCAGACACAGAGAGACCCTTTCATTGTAAGATCCTCTGTGCTGGTGGGGGCTGAGTAGAGTTGCCATGTCCCCTGAAATTCTAGGTTTCATCAGGATTTTAAGCATCTCACCCAGCTTGCTTAGCCCACCCAGATTCTCCCAGATTTCAGCTTTCTTTTTTCAGAGAGATTTCAGCTCTCTTTATGCCCTGCCTCACTTGAAACCTGGGTAGCGGAAATGGGCTACCCAGATTCAGAACCGCTGGGTCAGGCTGACTGCCGGTGCCCCAGATGACACACAGATTCCTTCGTTAACCCCCTTCCTACCCAGGAACCTGTGGTTGTGAGAACAACCCTTATGAGTACTCAGTCAGCCAGTGTAAGTGGAGCCGCCCCACTCCTGGCCCCACAGACACATGGACGGCTGGCTTCCAGATAGGGCACTGCATTGAAGAATTCCTCCAGAGAGTGCCAGGGGCAGGCGTGCCCCTGGCGTGGCAGGGCAAAGGTGTGGCAGTTGGGCTGCCCGAACATCACTTGTGGGGCTGAAACCATGCCCAGCCGGCCAGACAGAGCAGCAGCCTCAGTCACAGTCCAGACATGGCTGTGTGCATGTTCTCAAAACAGCCAGAGAAACTCTGTTCACCAACAGGGCAACTGCAGTGCAGAGAAAGTACAGGTGGGCACCAGGTGGAGGAGGGTGGTGTCATGTGACCCCCACCAACCTACCACCTTTAAGAGTGAGTAAACAAGGTCCAAGAATCCCAGACCAAAGAGTCCATCTGGAAGTGGCTTAACAAGCAAGGACAGACTTCTAGGCCAAAAGGCAAAGACAGGTGTGTGTGCACCAGAAAGCTCAAGGGCAGCTTGCTGAAATTAGTGGCTAGTAGCTCCTACAGTTCACTGACGCCTCCTGGGGGACGGGCAGCTGCTTCTGAGAACCCCTGCTGCCCACACCTGACGGACTGCAGCCTCATGGCCACACCAACAGAAGTCATGTGGACACAAACTGAAGGCTAACCCCTGCTAACTGGGCAAAGAGGCACCTTTTAATGTGGTGATTCTCTTTATTTAGCAGGGGGAGAGTAACTGGCCCTCTCCACCCCCAGCACAGTACTTCCAGTGACTGTTGCTGGTGTCTGTCTTTTCTTTCTTTTTAGATTGTGAGCCCTTTGGGGACAGGGATCCATTCTTATTTGTTTGTTATTTCCCTGAGCCATTTTTGGAAGGGCGGCATAGAAATCGAATGAATGAATGAAAACAACAACAACAACAACAACAGGAGTACCAAGAGGGATGCAGCTTCTTAAAGGAAGGTCTTCATCATCAAGAGCAGCACTGGGTTACAATGTGGGAGACCAACACTGGCCGCTGGCTTCTTACCAAGAGTCTCACAACCCTCTCAGACAAAAGAAATGAAAGGGAACATCTAGTTCCAGGAACAGAAAACATGGCAAGGAAAGGAAAAAGCACACAGGCAGCTCTGTGGTCATGAGACATGTGCTGCTGTCTGAAGAACTCCCAGCAACCTTTCTTCTTCATCATGCCAAAGGTGAAGGTAAAGGTTTTGTTTTGTTTTTTTTTAAAAAACCTCAGATGCTGTTCTTGTTTGTACTGAGTACAAAGAAGAATCTGTGGATATGGTGTTATATTAAATTTATAAATGAATGAATGACAAAGCCAACATGTCCACAAGATAGCTAGAAAATGGAGTGGCCCTTTGAATGAGCCATGGAGAAAGAGAATTTCATGTCACTGTATGAAATTCAGGCAGACATCTGAGTTGGTCAGAGGGCTAGCTTCACAGCTGGATCCAGGTTCTACCTCTGCCACAGACTTGCTGGTTGGCTGTTGGCAATTCTCCTTCTCCCTTAGCGCAGTGGGGGGATCATGGGGTATCCTCCTCCCCATCCTGGTATGAAGAGGCATTAGATAGGGAAGCCTTCTCACTGACCCAAGGATGGTTGGTACATCTTAAGACATCACGTCCCGAGAGCTGTGATCTATTGCAGCCTGTCACAAGCAAGAGACGTGTCCACAACCTAGACAATGTCATTCTTAGGAAGGGTTAGCCTTCATGTGCAGGTGCCCAGACACAGAGTGAGGAATTTCCCCACTCCACAGCCCCCGGCATTAAGCCTGCCCTGACTAAGAAGACAGAGGCAGCAGGCTGCTCTCTGTGGACTAGGCATTTGGCCCAGAAGGGAGGAGCAGTGGGTGGCTGAGAGGGCTTTGAGGGCACAATGGCTCCTTGTGGCTGGATGGAACCGCTGGGCCAAAGCCAGGGTTGCTACTGGGGAGCATGACGGGAGGCAAAAGGGTTGCTTCCAGGTGAGGATGTGCAGCTGCCAAGCCTCCGCTGCCCTGGGCCAGGTGAGAAAATTGTGTTTACCATACAAGGGCTGACTTGCCTTTGCAGCTTGAACAGCGCAAAGGCAGCCAGCCAGCCACACTTGGATACCTCTGCCTGTTCCAAATGTGACAGGCAAGAGAAGGAAATGTGCAGAGTGTTGCATTTATTCTAGCATCTTACACAGGCAATGGAGGGTGCCAGCATCACCTGCCCACCCAGAAGCATCAGTCACCTCCCTGCCTAGCTGCACAGGCCACCCTGCCTGATTCAAGCAGAAAGGGACCTTTCCCAGACCATTATCCTGGAGATGCGACCAGGATGTCTGTTAGCCATGGCCATTTATCAGAATCTCCAGGTCCAGATGCAGCCTAGCTCAGAAGAGCAGTTGTGGGGGGGAGGGCACCACCTTCAGGCCCTACTTTTAGGTTTCCCAAAGACATCTGGTTGGCTTCTCTTGGAAATCAGACACTGAACTGATTTCTCTGATGTTTTTATGTTAGCTTTCTTGCTGAATGAGATATGAAACTAATCTTACTCTGACATTTTATTTGTATTTATTATTATTCCAAACAGATTAGTCGGAATCCTAAACATAGATATATATTCTAGCAGGGCTGGATTAAGCTAGTGCAGGGCCTGTAGCATATGTTATAAAGGGGCCCTAAATTTTAAAAAATGCACATAAATATTAAAACATAAATTATTTACTTGCATAGTAAAGTAATTCAATTTTTTCATTTGCTATATTTGGGAGTATGGGAGACCAAGCCACAAACTCACACTTACTACAACAAAAGTGAACATCTATATACCGTTTTTCAGTCAAAAGTCTCAAAGTGGTTTATATCAAAAAATAAAGAGTGGATAGATTATTCTCTGTCTCCAAAGGGCTCACACTCTAAAAAGAAAAATGTGGTAGGCATCAGCAACAGCCATTGGACAAATGCTGTCCTGGGCCTTCTCTTAAAAGGCACATTTAGCAGAAAAGGGATATTTTATCTAAAACGGACCAAATAAAACAGGTAAAGTTTTAACTTTAATTCCCAGTTGGAAGCCGAGCATGCGGGGCCCTCAAAAATGCGGGGCCCGTAGCGAATGCTACATTTGCTACCACGTTAATCCACCATAGTATTCTAGGTGCTCCTGGATTAGCCCAGCATTTCTCAAAGGGGGATCCCAATATAATCACATAGGCGGGAAGAGAAAGCTTCCCTGCCAATCCCACTCCTCTCCTTTAGCTTGCAGAACCTCTTTCTCACTTGATGGGGCACCAGAAAGGGAAAGGGAATGTGCCCCCCCCGGGCCAACCAATCCGTATGACTGCTTTCCACCCTCCTGGCCAGTGGAATGTCTTAGTCCTTGCCCAGAGCAGTCCAACTTTTGGGCAAAACAGTCCCTCTGGCTGCCCCCCCCCCGCCCCCGCCAAGTTGAAAGAGGCAATGGCAGTGGGGAGCCTTCCATCTCCACCCACAGGCCAGCAGGGCCCTGCCTTGCATGCCTGGGAAATTATTTAGACCACCCATTGTCTAGTGCAAGCCTGCATGGAGTGGTTGTGTGTGGAGAAGCTTGTGTAGGAAACAAAAGGGGAGGAGGGGTAGCATGCAGGGCCCACGGAAGGAGACGGGTTCCCTGTTCAGAAGAGGGAGCCAAAAAAGCCTCCCTAAAGAACTTGGCCCAGCTTCCAGGCTCAGCTGTGCAGCCCTCCCCTTCCCACCACAATCACAGTTACTGCAGGTACTAACTACCCTAACCCTCCACCTGCATATGTGCAAGTGCACGCACACACACACACACACACACACACACACACAGACACACAGACACACAGACACACACAGACACACACAGACACACACAGACACACACAGACACACACACACAGAGACACAGAGACACACACACACAGACACACACACACACACACACACACTGACACACACACACACTGACACACACACACACTGACACACACCCCATCTTCTAAAAAACCCCAGGCTCATGACAGCTTACCCAGATTCAGCAGGGAGAGCATAAACAAGGAGCAGAATCCCAAGGCTAGCCATGCAGAGAGGAAATATTGCCCTGCTCCTACTCAGTGCCATCCCTTCCAGATGCAGCAGCCACCGCCAACCGATCTGCCCCACCTGCTGAGGAGGAAGAGAAAACGGAACAGTCAGCAGAAGAGAAGGTGCTCCACTTGCTGTGATCCTGGAGACTTTTGTGGGGACAGCCAAAGGCCAGCTGGGTTGCACTCGGCCTGCCTCTCTGGAGGATGGATTGCCTGAGGCACTGCGAGGGCCTCCATCTGGACGGCTGAGAACAGCAACAGGTACCCGAGCAGCAAGGAAGACCTAAGTGAGGAGCCTGGACAGCCCAGGAATTGGTTGCCTTGTCCGGAATGCAGGAAAAGGGTCTTCCTGGATACAAAATGTCCAGGAATTTGAGCAGGAGGCGGCTTTAACGGATTTCACCCATTTTTTCTGGTGCCTCCCTCCAGGCCAGGGGCGTAGCTATAATTGAACGAAAGGGTTCAAAGAACATGGGCCGCCAGCTCCTGAGGGCCCTCCAGTCCCATCCCTCCCTATTTTCTTCATTGTCTCCCTCACTCTGGGGGGCCACTCGAGAGAGGGATGAACACGGGCCCCTTTCCCCCTAGCTACGCCCCTGCTCCAGGCACTGCAGCTACAGACTGTCTTAGAAGCCCTATATTCTCACCCCTTCTTTGGCCCCAGTGCTGCCAGCTGGCTGGCTGGGCTCTCTCTCTATAGGGATCAGTAAACTCCCTCCCCTCCATTCTGGACCATCTCTAGAGTTAGCAAGGGTGGTAGTGGGCCTCTGGGTTCAGCGGTGAACCCCCTTTTCTCTAGTGGCACCGTTGGGAGTCCCCCTTCGCTGTAGAACACTCTTCCCAGTCCCAGTTTTTAAAAAAGAGTAGGGTTCCAACATTTGTGTCCGCCCCCCCCCACCCGCCACCCGCTTGACAGTTTTGTCCAGCAACTCTGTCTGACAAATGTGGTGACTCTATGCTAAGCATTTATATTTCAACAATTGGCCTGAAGCCACTGGAGTGGTTTGTCAGTCTGCGTAAACAAATTGTTCAGATTTCATTTTCTATCACATGGTGGATTTCCGAGGAGGAGGGATGGGGACCCTTGGCCAGGGCCTGGGGTCTAGAGGAGCCAAGAGCTGGGCTCCTCTGCCATGAGGGGGGAATGGAAACTTAACTGCAGGAGACCCGGCTGAAGGAGGGTTAGGCCAACTGATTTCTGTCTACGGCTGCCCTGATCTTACTGGAGTCACAGAAGCCATGTTTGAGCACATGGGACAAGCAGCATTTCTCACACAGTGGCTGCTGGTCAGGGCCCTCCTCACGGATCACGGATTCTAGGCCTGGGAACTGGATTCTCCCTTCTGTTCTCTTTGTTAGGCTATTCTCAGACATCTCTTTCTACGTTCCTTGCAGACCAGGGTGGTGGGGAGGCTAGAACTAAAATATTTCACTGCATTCAGTATTCTTGCTGGGGCAACTGCCATACCCGCCCCATCCCCATGGTAGACACCCTTGGACCTATAGAACATGTGGGACAACATTTCCCAGCATGCTCCAGAGATCCTTGGGAGCAGCCAGTGTTTCCATTTTAAGTGCAGAACTCCCCCGTCCACACTTATTTTCCTCTTCCGTACTGTTAAAAGGTTTTCTCTCCCTCAAAGCCATATTTTCAAAGTGAGGAGTTGCTCCTCACACTTCTCCCATCTGGACCACTGTCTGGGAGCAGCTGAAAGGGGTTGCATCAAAATAGGCCCCTGGCAGATCTCCCCACTCCTCAGAGGTCTTCTGTACCACAGACGCTTCTCATCTCTACCTCATTCTCCCAAGCTGAGCTTATTCCTAGGGCCATCTTCCTTAAGGCTGTCATGGTCTCGGGTTAACCTCCAGGCTGGCAACAGCTATGGGTCTGGGTGCCAGTTGGAGTGGTGGGGGTGGTTTGCAGCCATGCTGCATTATGGAGCTATCTGACAGTGCCAATTCCACAACATGGTGCTACTTCCTCCCATCACATCACGCTGGTGCCCTAAGAAGGGTCCTTGCCAGTTTGTAAAGCCAATCATCATCATCATCATCATCATCATCATCATCATTAATTCGATTTCTATACCGCCCTTCCAAAAACGGCTCAGGGAGGTTTACACAGAGAATAATAAATAAATAAGATGGCTCCCTGTCCCCAAAGGGCTCACAATCTAAAAAGAAACATAAGACACACACCAGCAACAGTCACTGGAAGTACTGTGCTGGGGGTGGATAGGGCCAGTTACTCTCCCCCTGCTAAATAAAGAGAATCACCATGTTAAAAGGTGCCTCTTTGCCAAGTTAGAAGGGTTAAAATTAGTTTCTCATCGCTCTGCACAGCCCAGCCTGGTTATGGAGGCTCAACGCAGGACTCTGAGTCTGCCCTAAGCCACCCTCATCCAGCTTCAGAACAAGGAGGCAATATCAAAGGGGGAAAAACTTGCCCACACTACTGTGCCATACTGGGAAGAAATGTGTCCTAAGCCAGAGGTCATCAGCAGCACTCCTTCAGAGACTGATGGGGAAACCATGAAAATCTGGTAGAAGGCCTGCCAGATGTATACCTCACCCACCATTGCATGCATCAGTCCCGCCCCCCAGTCTCCCAGATGTCGCTTATAACTGGCACAGGTACCACAAGGACAAAGATAGACTTTTTAAAAAGTGATGCTGTTTTCTTTTTTCCACTTAGCAGCTCTGCTTGCCCCCCCCCTTTTTTTTAACACCTGCTTTTCTCACTGTCAATGTCTTGAAGGCACATGTTAGCAAGTGCATCTATAAGAAGGGAATTTATACAATTTCACTGTGTCTCAAAACCTCACCTTAAAGTAACTGAACAAAAGGCAGGGTTGTGCTTAGAACTGGGGGGCCAGGAGCACATTGTGGGGGGCGGCATCAATAACAGAGTGAAAGGACCCACGGTGAGGCTCCCCTTGTCTATCAGAAGGCTAGCTTAGGGCATAGGCTTTGAAGCTCATGCATTTCCAAAGTATGCCAGGCAGGGCATGGTGGGGTGTTTGAGGAAGGCAATTTTGGAAATGTTGCCTTGCAGTGCTGCAGCTTCATCACCAGCCTGTCACACAGGGACATTCTCCACAAACCATGCCATGAGGAATGGGGACCTCAGCCTGCCATTCAAGATCAGCACACATTATGCCTGCTCCTGAGAATCACAGCTCTTGTTGTTTAAAATGAGAGCTTGCAGAACCAACACTGAAGGCTCATGCGCTAACTGCTGAGGAAGCAGAAAACACACCTGGGTGAGTCATCTTTGAGATCCTGATGCCCAAAACCTGCCCTCTGTTTCCCTCCCTCCTGTTTATGATGTGATCTTCCTGATTCTTGCCCTTTTCTTGACTAAAAAAAACCACATGCTTTGGGCAGCCAAATCCAGAGCTGGAAGAAGAGATGGAACAGAATTTCAAAGGGAATCGAATTCCCAAGGCCCACATTTCATACCGTTGGGCTTGACCCTAGTACAGATAGGACCCTTAGTGGGAAAGTTGCATCACTCTTCCCCTTTCTCTCAATGCCTCTGGAGGGAAATGAAAAGCTGAAAGCTGTTTACCCGAAATGCCTAGCCATGAGTTTCTCAACGCCCACCTGCTCATGGGAGTCAGTGTCATAACTGGCCACCAGTTTGAGGCCACCAGCTTGCACCTTGCATGAGCCACCCTTAGAGATGCAATTGTGGCCATGAGGAGTTTTATTCTGACTTCTCATGCTGTTTGTAAAAGAGTCAAGTTCTCCCGTGCATCAGAGAGGCACCTTGTCACCCTGCTTCACCTCAGTTTGGCACCTTGAATGACCATTTTGGGCTCAATCTGGTACAGAAGAGAGATCTTCTATCCTCCTTGATCTCAGATATTCCACTTGGTTTTAGCCACAGACAATACAGAACCAGTGAGTGAGAGACACTGCAGAGGCCAGAAAGAGTACCACTGTCTATGCCCACTTCAAAGCCTGGGCACTTGCCCACAGACTCCCTGTGTGGGCAGTGACTAAGCAGTCCATGCCTGCCTTCCCTTCATGCCACACAACCCAAGAGCTCTTCCCTGCATGTAAGAATTCAAGAGTGCCCAGCAATCAGTGATCTATGTCTGGCCTACATCTGACTTAGTCACCCATGAAGAGAAACGGAAAGTGATCAGAATCTCATGTGGCTTCCTTTCGCATCCATCCAGCTCAAAGAGTTGCTCTCAAAAGACAGCAGTGGCAGCCGTGCTGAGGCACCTTGAGACCTGGAACCCAGCAACTGGAACTCTGATCACACCATCCAAAGATGTGATAAGAACTTAGACCCCCCCCCACCCCACTCCAAAAGCAGCCTAGGTTTGTGGCACCAAGCAGAGAAAGGCTGCCTTCCAGAGAGACACGAGGAGACCCCTCCGACCCTGAGCCATTGCTCTGGTGACACATGGCAGCACCTGAAGAGGCTCTTTGGCCAGCCAGAGCCTGAGTGTCTGCTGCTTCTGCCCAGGCAGGGCGCCCTTTCCCCTTCCCAGACAGGACACTGGCTCTTCCTTGGCCAGAGCAGTGGCATCACCAGTAGCTGGACCCACCAACCCAACAGCGCAGAAAGAGGCTGGAAGGCAGAGCAGCGCAAGGGGCCCTTGCAAAGCAAACAAACGGCTCCCTGTCAGTCCTGCCACAGACTGACTCACACACACCCCCCACACACACACCCCGAGGCAAAAAGCTCTGACTCACAACCCCCCACAGCCCAGTCCTGCAGACACAACAGTCACCGCCAAGAAGTCGGAGAGGGAGACAAGCGTGGATGGGCCTGAGCTGCCTGCCACCCCCTGCCCCCGGCTGCCCTCCCTCCCTGTCTCCAGTTCTGACCCTTTTGCCCCTCCCAGGGAAGAGTGAGGGAAAGATCAAGGCTTGGCCCTGTCTGCAAGGGGTCCCCCTCCCCAACCGCCTGCTGCCCAGCAAACAGATAAGCAGGTCTCAGTGCTGCTGCAAGCCACAGGGATCAGGTGGGGGGCCCTTTCTCCAGTCCAAGGCCAAGCCGAGGCCTCTGCTCGCTCGACCAGGGCCCCAAGCGGAGGCCCGCCCTAGGCCAGGTGGCCGCTCATCCCTGCTTGCCTTAACAGGAGGGCAGCATCTGCCCCCCCCACTACCCCCAAGCCCTCAGCAGCAGCCTCTTCCTTCGAAAGGCAACACCGTCGGCAGCCTCCTCCTCTGCCGAAAGGCTCGGCCAAGAGAGGAGGGTGGTGGAGTGCAGCTGGCAAAGCGGGCCTCGTCCTCGGCAGCTGCTTTATTTACTACCCTGTCTCCGTGTGTGTGTGTATAATCCAGGCTGTGCATCGAGCTACTTGTTGTCAGTGTTCTGGCAGGAAAACATCCACAGACTGAGCGGGATGGTGAGTTTCCTTTCTGGGAGACACTGAGGGGGAGGAGAGGCGGAGAGAGCTGTCGCGGGCGGGCAGGGCTGCAGTCAGGATGCGGGGGGCTGCGTGGCTGCACTGAGGCGGAGGGTGGCACGGGGGCTGCTGGAAGAAAGGGGGCGCGAGAGCGACAGCGAATAAAGCAGACACTACGGAGGGCAGCCAGCCAGCGGGAAGGAAGCGCTTCAGTCAGCAGAGGACGAGCAGCCAGAAGAGCGCCAGGACCCCCAGCAGCGAGGATGTGGAGGCGGCAGTGGCGGCACCCAGGACCGCCGGGTGGGCGGACTGCATGGGCAGGCCACCAGCCCAGGGCCCCTCCGCACCTGCTCTGTGGTGCAAGGAACCATGCTGGCCTGGCTTCTGTCTCCGGCCTTGAGGGCAGTAGGAGAATGGAGGCCGCCACGCCTCTGTGGCTGGAGAGCCAGGTGCTCCAGATGGGGAGAGGAGCCACTGCTAGGCCTTGCCCAAGGGCAGAGGCATCTCTGACTCTGAGAGAGCCAGCCTGGTGTAGTGGTTAGAGTGCCGGACTAGGAGCGGGGAGACCCGAGTTCAAATCCCCATTCAGCCATGAGACTAGCTGGGTGACTCTGGGCCAGTCCCTTCTCTCTCAGCCTAACCTACTTCACAGGGTTGTTGAGAGAGAAACCCAAGTAATACTCTGGGCTTCTTGGAGGAAGAGTGGGATATACAATGTAAAAATAAATAAATTAATTTCTCCCTGCTGCTGCTGCATGCCTCCTAAGTCCGACTTTTGTCCCTCCTTCCTTCCGGTGAAGGGCAAGCAGGCAGCCACCACCCACTGCAGCTCGACAGGCCACGCCAGGCTTGGCTTGCAGTCCTGCTGCTGCCACCGCCGCCGCCCGTGGCAAAGGCTAACCCTAGGAGCAGCAGGCTGGGGAGACACCGCCACTGCTAAGCCTCCGGAGGGAGGGAGTCCTCTTCGCTCGGCACCTGCGCCCCCTCCCGGCCCGCTGAGCGCCCGGCCCCAAGCCCTCCTCCTCCTCCTGGCCCATCCGTGCGAGGCCGGCGGCAGACAGCCTTGGCGAGGTCTGCCGCCACGCCAGACCAGGTACGAGGTACTCAGGAGGCTACCTGAGAAGCCCCACCACGGCCCAGGTCTGGCTCAAGCCCCTGCCCGCTCCTTTCTATTTCAGGCCTCCCCCCCCCCCCGCCCGCCGCGGCTCCTTTGGCACCGACCCGCCCGCCTCCCCACCCTAGCGAGCTGCAGATCTCTTGCAGCTCCAGAGTCTCTCCATCCAGCGGGCAGGCACCCGCTCTGCCTGCAGGCAGCACTTGTGGGGCGCAGGGTGAGAAGCCTGCTGAACCCAAGGGTGGGCAAGGGAGAGTTGCAGCGCGCCGCTCACGCCCGTCTACCAGCCCCACGCCCACCCCCTCCCCGATCCTGGCGTGCCCCCTCCACCTACGGTGCCCTTCTCAGCCGGGTGGCGCTTCCCCTTGGTTCCTCAGGTGGAGTGAGCTGGGTGACGCCACGGCCTGCGGTGGGCTCAGTCAGTGACGTCATCCAGACCCCGTCTTTCCCCCTCCTCGTCGTCTCCCAGCAAGACGTTTCATTGCTCCGGACGGCGCAGCGTCTTGCCAGCGGCCAGGCGGCTCAGCCGGCGCTGAGAACCGCTAGCCTCGACCGTCCTCCCCCGCAGCTGCCCTCTTTTGCAGCAGCAGCAGCCCATTAATCAGAGGGGCCCGGAGGGGAGAAGCATCCAGGCAGCCCCCTTCGGGCCAAAGCACAACCGAGCCTTTCCCGGGAGGATCCGCGCCGGCGGCACGCAGAGGCAGCGCCCAAACGATGCTCGGGCACCATTACCTGGAGGGGACCGTTCCCTCAGCCTGCCGCCGACAAGCAGGCTCTGCCCCGCTTCTGCTACAGACCCAGGAGCTTGTGCGTCCCTCGGAAGCCTGGCATTCCGAATCCAGCAAGGAAGAAAAGGGGCGGGGTGCTGCCAATACAAGAGCCGCTGCAAGGATTCTTCGTCCTAAGGCGGTGGCGGCGGCAGCACACACCGCTGGCCGCCGCCGCGTGTTGTAAAAGCTGCCCCGCGGCCACGCAAGCGCTCTCCCGGGCAGCCCGCGCTTGGTAGCGGGGCTGCCTCCGTCTCTCCTCTGCACATTAACCACCAGCACCCCGCCCAATTTCCAGATGGTTCTCACTGGCAACTCCGCGCTGCGTTTGCTGCTGCTTGCGCTGCGCAGCTCGGGGCCAGGAGTTGCGCGCTGCTTGGGCTTCAGGATCCTGCCAGGGAAGCGGCAGCCTTTGGCCAGCCCAGGGCCTCCTCGAAGGGGCCCCGCCCTGCCTGCCTGCCAGCCAGCCAGCCAGCCAGCCGGCGAGCTGCAGCTTTGCCAACAACCTGCCGCGCTCGCCTCCCCGAGACCCGCCCCACCCCGGGAAAGAAGGGGGCTCCCAAGCAGCAGCCTCCGCTGCCCGCTTACCTCCTGCTCAGCTGGTGCCGGGCCCCCGAGTCAGACTGGGCGGCGCCGAAGGGCCGGCTCGGTGGGGGCTGCTCTCCCGCGGTCGGGTCTGTGCGCCCCGAAGCTGCGTCTGGCGCTGCCGCCGCCAGCGATGGTCCGTCCGGGACTTGAGGAAGGCTGCGGCTGCTGGTCCTGGGTGGCCGACGCCGCGGGGGCGCTGACCGCATTTATGCCTCGGGGCGGGGGTGTCTGGGCTGAGGCGGGAGGCTGGCGCGCTCTCCGCCTGCAAGAGGGTCGCGGGCGCAGCTCGCCGCCGTTGTCTTCCTTGCGCTGCTCCGGCGAGACTGGCAAGCCAAGGCGAGGCGGAGCAGCCGCCTCCTCCCCTCCCTGCTCTCTGGAGGAGGGTTTAGCGACCTTGCCCGCGCGTCTCTCGTGTGCTACGAAGCAGCAACCAAGAGAAAAGGCGCATCAATGGCGCACCCACGGGGGGGGGGGGCAACAGGGGGGCGTTCTCTGCTCTCTTTCCTCCCCATCACCAGCAGAGGCGAGCAGCACCCGGCAGGATGGGACCAGCCCCAAGCAGCTAGCGACGAAGGGACCTGCTGGAAGGGGGGGAGGGAGGCTGGCTGGCTGGGACAGGGGGCGTGTGTGGGGGCTTCCTGCGCTCTGCCCAAACATCCACCTGTTGACTCTCGAGTGCCGGCCACCTGCCAGACCCCGCGCAGGCGATGATGCTTAGCAAGGCGGGGGATCATGGCCGCGTGCTTGGCCTCGCCACAGGGCAGGAAGGTGCGTGCCAGTTTTGCCGTCAAGCTAGAAAGAACGCCCGTCCGCCTTTGTTCCAAGCAGGAGCTGAAGGGGAAAGGCGTGGGGTGGGGTGGGGGGCAAGGGATGCATAGGGCAGGCGCCGCTCTCCGCAGGAACGGACGGCTCCTCTGAGAGTGAGATCCAAGCAGAGGCGCCCCTTGGAAGGGCCGGTCGCCGGGCCCAGGGCAGCTGAGGCGAGGCCGAGGCACCACCATGAGGAGGGGGGAGCAGCTCAGAGCCCCGGACGTGGCAGGAAGGGAAGCAGGTGATGGCCCTGAGCTTGGCCAGAGGAGTGGCCACCCTTCTGGGACAAGTGGCAGGCAGGCAGGCAAGCAGCAGCCCTTGGCAATGCTGCGGTCAGGGGCCAACACCTGTTTCTTTCTGTGAGCAGCAGTCGCTGCGTCATGGAGCTCAGAGGCTGCTGGGGAGGAACAGCAGAGCCCGGGATGGAGGAGAAGATGCGCTGCTAGCTACTTAACAAATCATCTGAGGCCTGGGCCCGCTGGGCTTGGCCTCCCCTCTTTTGATCAGGCGAACCAGCATTCTCTTCCATGTTTTGAAGCCATTAACCACCAGGACATCCTTGTTATAGGCTCACAGTTCTTGCTTTCCAAGCGCTTCTTACAGCTCATTTGGGAGGTGGGGGCCTACTGGGCGTTAGTGTCTCACCCCTCAACCTTTATGCTTGGTTTCTTTGCTGCAGCAGCTCTGCTGCCTCACAGGTTTCTTAAATCAGAATTGGGGGGGACACTTGGGGGGGAGGCTACCCACCTGGGCTGCTGCCATCACCTCTTCCACTGAGCCCAGCACCTAGGTTGCTGCTGGGTGCAATGGCTGCCCACCCCCATGCCCACCATGCTCAAAATGAGGCATGAGGGCCAGCCGCCACCCACTCCACTCTCCTCCACACAGCAGTTGGGTTGGGGCGGTCTGCCACCCCTCCACTGTCCCCTGCTACTGGGTTGGCATGAAGGCAACCCCACTCCCCTCCCACTGAGCCTAGCAGTTGGGTTGCAGTAGAAAGGGAGGGACATAGGGGAAATGGGACGACCATCCATCCTTTCCATCAACATTGCACAGAGGAGGGAAGATGGAGGCTCAGTGGCAGAGGAGGCAGCAATGGGGAGCACCTGGCAAGCTCTGGTTCGGAGCATGCCCCATCTCTGTTGTCTCCTGCTTCTTCCAAATAAGGCCAGGGTGCAGGCATGGGGCAGAGGGCCAATAGATCCAGGGCTCCAAGCCAGACAATGGGGCCCCTTGAGCCCCGTTGCTCTAGAAGGAAATGGCTTTCCAAGTGTCAGTGGAATCTGACATCAGGTGGGCTAAGAAGCTGGCGAAGTCATTCATGGGAAGGATGATGAAGAAGTGTCTCTTTTGAGCAATGTCAGATGCAGGAGGCTAGACAAGATAGGCTTAGTGGACAGAGGACGGTGCAGGGAGGGAGGCTGCAGGAGAACAAAAGGCCCACCGTCCTCTCATCTGCATTCGCCATCCAGAGAGAGAGAGAGAGAGAGAGAGAGAGAGAGAGAGAGTCACACCTGAACTGTTTTCCCCCAGGCCCTGCATCAGAAGAACAATGTCAGATAGAGGAAGGAAGAAATGTCTACACAAAGGCAGCAGCAGTAGCAAGCCAAGCCAAGCCACTCACCTGGATCAGGCCAAGGACTGAGCCCTGAAGGAACTCAAATGTGGTGGGATCATCACACAATCATGAGCATATCTGAAGCAACCTGAGAGTTGGCCTAATGCTGGCCTGCCCACTGGGAAAGTGGCCAGAAGAGCCCCATGTCTCCCCACCTCCCTAGGGTCCACTGTGTAAGACCTGGCCAGGAAAGCTGTGAGTGAGCACATGGGCAGGGCAGCGGGGTGGAGCTCAGGAGGCAGAGGGGGCTGAGGAGGAGAGCCATGGGTGAAGCATATCCACAGTCATGCTGAAACTCAGCTGGGAAAGGGAAAGGGGTCCTAGAACAAAAACAGGCCCCTCTCACCAGCTCCAGACCGCAGAGCCTACCTGTCTGTTGCCTGCCAGATTAGCTGGCCCGTTTTGTTACCATATCAGTTCCTCTTGTGAGTGAAATGCCATTTCCCCTCGCTCAACCCTCACACTGGTAATAGCGAGCCTCCGGATGAGGAGAACATCCTGTCTCAGCCTCTGGGGGAGGTGGCTATCCCTCGAGGTGGATGGAAAGTTCTCCCTGCCGGGCGTAAGCAAGCCTACCTCCTGTCCAGCTCTGTGAGAGCCCAACTGTGTCCATCTCCACATCTTTCCATTTGCTGAAGGGACCCTTTGCCACAGAGGTTCCCAGAGTGACTACTCTGAAGGCTCTCCAATCAACTGCAAGGTCGTTGCTTCTTCCTGCCAGATGGGAGGCCCAGGAGGGGCTGGCTGACATCTGTGCCGGTCCCAAAGGCCCAATACTGAAGATGTGGGGCTCCAGCTTTCCCTCTGACCTGAAGGAAGATGTGACGGCAGTGGAGCTCTGAGCTGGCAGCTCCTTGGAGGCAGAAGAGCCACTGATGCCAGCTGTCTCCATCCAGCTTTCCTCCGGAGGGTCTTCTGGGGCAATTGCAGGCCATGAGGAGCCAAGCTGCGCTTCCTTGCTCACACACAAGCCCTCCATTGTGCTTTGCCAGAGAGGAAGAAGAGCCTCCTTGGCCTGCTGAAAGGCCTCTCTTTGGAGGGAGAAGCTATTACCAGTGTGAGGGCTGCCACATCTCCCTCCATCTGCCCTCCTGGATCATCCAGGGAGAAGAGAAGCAAGAGGCAAGCAGCACAGAGCAACAGCAGGGCTGGGCGGATCTTCCTGGAGACAGAAAGAGGGGATTCCACACACACAAGCCCACAGAGCTTGGCTTTCGTTCACTCTCTTCCTTGTGGAAAGACAACATACCTGCAGGGGGTTTTTGCCACAGCTTTCTTGGAAGGAAAACCACAGCACTCACCAGACTGGGCAGCAACACACAGCAACTTCACCTGCATCTCCCTGCAACTTCACCTGCCATGCAGCCAAAGAAGGAAGGTGGGCGGGACTCAGTGCCACAGCTGGGGCTGGCTGGGCACTGAAATAAGATTTCTCAGTGAGAGAGGGAGGGACATCTCCAGGAAATCCTCCTCATCTGAATGGTCTTGTAACCATTCTCTAACCTTCTAGTCTATAGTATCTGAACTGGATAATGGTAATGGTCTGGTCAGAGAAAACACCCCAGGCATTCATTTAGGAAGATCCTAGGGGTATGCCAAGTCAGTTCTCTGTCCAGGAGCTAGGCAAGCCCTTTGTTTCCAGGGGTCTGTGTGGAGTGGCGAGGGGTGCAACAGGTTCATGCTCCCATGCAGGGAGCAGGTCAAGAGCAGCTGCTCGCAAACCTGGCCATATTTTCTGAAGTTCCCATAATGCTCAACTGGAAAACACGAAATCTCTCCGGCAGGTTTTTAAACGGAAGGCGATCATCATAATTATTTATGTTTTTACAGGACTTCTCATTTAAAAGCAATTACGTTGCCTATCAGCTTTTCAAGTTCACTTCTATTATGACTCCACCCAGCAAGACCCACAAGGCAGGCCCTGCTCAAGTGGGGTCCTTCTCCACAGCAGCTCTGCAGTTATGGAAGAAGGTCTTTCAGAGGGCGGCACCCACTGCGTCCCCCCAGGAGCTCAGCAGAGAGGAGCAAAATCACACTCAGCACAGCAGGTGTCTTTTATCGTTCTTTCATTGGCACCTGTTTAGACAAACAGGCCCCCAATGTGACACTCAATGTGGACTTATTTTCACTCATTTTTCTTAATTAAGCAGCAGTCAGAAACGAATTAACAGATTGTTTTAAAAATAACTTCTCAGAACATTCACACCTAAGCACTGGAAATTTGGGTCAGAGGTCTGTGCGTTGGTAGCTCATAGGATGCTTCTTCTTCCACTTCTGGCCTTCCTGGGGTGCTGCTGAAAGGCAAATGCCTGAGTCGGGGCATTGCTGCTGTACAGCTCACCACCTTTCTCTGGCACCCCCTTCTTTGCTTGGGGCACTCTGTGATCTGGCGAGATGGACTTGTGTGTCCTTCCAGTTCTGATCTAATCGTTCATTTAAGTTCAATAAATGCATTCGGAGTTTTCCCAGCAGATTCTGCTTCCAGAGGTCCTTACCTTGCCCCTTTGCCCACCTGCTTTCCCCAGTCCCTCTAATTTGCATCAGGAGGCCTCTGGTCAGGGCTGTGCCACTTGTGTCTTCCGAGGGTGTTGCCTGATACCCAGTTCATTAGGAGCAGAGGGGCCTTCTGGATGATGATCAGTTCTCAGTCTAGCCCAGCCATGCTCTAGTTCCTGGGCGTATCTCAACATTTTTCTTTCAGTCCCTTGCAGAGTGTTTGATCCAGGATCTTTCTCAGGATTGTCCCATCCTGCTGCATTCCTGCACACTTCTGTGTGCAGGCACATGGCTGTGCAGAGAAAGGCTAGTGAGAACTGACCCAAGCTAGCCAGAAGCCATTTTCGTGATTGTGGCTGCAGTTTTTCCAGCAATCGCAGGCGGCAGACAGCTGGTGGTTCCTTGCGCCAACAGCTCAACGTAGCCTTTCTCCCTGTGTGGTTGTTTGCCAGCAAGCATGATTCGGAGAGGGGTGGGGTTGGCGATGTCTGTCTGAGTCGGTTTTCTTTTTAATTTTGCAGTGGAGCCCCCACTTTTGCTTATTTTGCTCTTTGTGCTGTATGGAGAGAATGAAACTGCTTCAGGAGAAGAGCCTTGTTTGTTGGTGAAGCTGGCAGCAGCCAGAGTTTTGGATCCAGCCAGGGAATGGTCCTGTCCCCTCTGGCAAAAGCCTCTGACTGGTCTTTGATCTTACCACTGCCCACTGAAGCTGCAAGATGTCTTGTTATGATGAGGCACAGAAGACAAAAAGGCCACCAGCCCAGAGAGGTCATTTTTCATCCCAACCAGTAGAGAGAACCATCCAACCGACAAAGGAACCAATGACTTCTGGCATCTGGGTGTTTTATGGTGACATGTTTCATAAAGACACAGTGGCACAGCTTGGCTCTAAAAGAGCTATGAGGAAGAGGCTGTGAGAACAAATGACCACTTTGGAAAGGGACTTTGGCTGGTCAGCTGAGAAGGGTAGCAAAGCCTCGTGTTCCTCAGGCCAGGCCAGAGCCATGGCCAAATGAGCCATGGCCAAATGTGGGAAGAAGCAGGTGGGTGGGTGGGATTCAGGAAGGCTCCTGCTTAGATAACCATTTCCAGCACCATCTCTCCAAGCCTTACCTCACCTCAGCAGAGCCACCCAGGCTCTACTGTTCAACCTGAGAGCCCCCAATAGGCCAAAGACAACCTCTGATAGATTCACTGAGCATTGCCCCCACCACACCACAGCAGGGCTGGTTCAGCTTGGGGCTTGTCCCTCTCCCACCACATACACCCTACACACCCACACACAGAGAGCCATAATTGCTTTTTGCTTCCCTATCAGGGGATGCATTGTCAGAGCCAGCTGCTGCCAAGGGCTTCATTAGCCAGTCTCCATGGCAACACATCTACCGCTTAACTCAGAGAGACCCCCATCCCTGGCTAGAAGTCAGCTTGCCACCTGACTCCTTGTCCCCTGTTCAGGATGTGGGCTATTCCGCATCTCCCAAGGACCAAACTCAGTTAAAGAATGTCACTTTTTAACTCCAGATGAACAAGCCTTCAAGAGCGGACGGACGTAGCAGATCCTGCCTCCATCCTCACCCTCACTAAATAGGATGAGAAACCTCACTTAGCCCATCAGCAAAGAAGACCCTCCCTGGCCTCACACCTCCGCACACAACACCCGAGGGCAAGCTTGACACCGAGCACTTCCAGATGTGCTCCTTGTAGCACCACCCACATGGTTGGAACGGGGCTGGTAACAAAATGTGGAGATGGGCCCATGCCTCACCCCTTCTCCTTCTCCTTCTTCAGAGAGGTGAAAGGGGGATAGCAAAGAGCAAGTGGTCACCTAGCTTACAGAACCCCTCCCTCAGTGGCCCAAGGATGTTTGTGTCCTCTCCCCCAACCCCCCATTTAATTGTTGCTGCACCTCCGGCCACCCAAGTCTTGCACTTTGAGACCTGTAATGATCAAAAGCGGGGTGTGTGGAGGGCGGGGAGATACAGAATCCCTCCTCTAGCTGTGAGGAGTCCCAGGTAGGCTGCAACCATCCACTTTTTAAGAGGAACCAATTCACCCAAGGGAATATTCTGGGAGAGTAAAGTGGAAAACCCCTCCCTGCAAGAAAGGCTTGAGCAGTCTTAGGCCTTCAGGACTGTGTGACTAGGGCAGGACCCAATAAGGAGTGACACTCTTTACCAACAGCAAGGATTTATTAATAAGTGGATGATAAGGAAAACTATAGAGGCATCAAAATCGCTGCTTCCATTCAAGTAAAACCCTTCCTGAGGAACTACAAGAACCACGCAGTCAGATCCAAGCACTTAAGCAAATATACATTCTCTGAAGTGTCTAGCTAAACTGGTCCCTATCCTTCCTACTTACTTCCAGGTAAGGAACTCCCAGTTGATTCCCAGCCCAAGGCTGTTACATCCCCTTTCTCCTACAATAGTTGCTGATCAGACCTCCCTCAGAGGGCTCTCCAGGGAAGAAAACCCTAACACCCCCCTTCCCTACTTCTCTATAGGTTGTTGTCTAGTAAACCCTGCCCCTCACTCTGGACTGGGCCACAGGGATTTGATTCTCTCAGGCTTTCTCCTTCATTTGGAGAGGCCCACCTTCCAAGCAGTTACTCTAATTGAGTCTTTGTCCTCCCTCAAGCCTGACTATCACTACACCCCACTGCTTAAAACAAGACCCAGGAAGTGAGAGGTGTTCACAACTAGGGTTGTGCATTTTGTTTTTTTTCTGTTTTGTTTTTGGCTCGAATCCGAAACAACCCCATTTTGTTCTTTGTTCGAAATCAACCAATCCGAAACACCCCAATTTTGTTCTTTGTTCGAAATTGCAAAATCAGAATCTAAAATGTTTTGGATTTTAAAAAATGGCCCCAGGGAAAAACTAGTGGGTGGTGGTAGTGCCTGATGGGTGGAAACTACCACCCAAGTTTCAGAGGAATTGGGCAAAGGGCTGGTTTTTGGTGAATTTTTGAAGTATAGGATTCTTCCCATAGGGAAGAATGGAGGTTTCAGCAAAAGTATAGCTTCATGTTGGGGGGAAAGATGTGGCCCAGAGCAGAGTAGGGTTGGTGGTAGTGCCCAGTGGTGGCAAGGAAGCTGCCAGAATTATTTCAAAGGAACTGGGCAGAAGGCTGATTTTTAAAGATGTAATGGAGTTTGCGCGTCTGTAAAGTTCTTCCCCATAGAGAATGATGGGCCTCCATAATTCCTGCCCCATAACTGCACTTGGGGGGCACCAGGGTGTCCCAGAGTGAGTGGTGGTGTAGAGCACATAGGGTGCCAGCCCATGGGGTACTGGGTTCTGTTGTTTCTGAGATGTTTTGAGTGTAGATTCAGATTGTCTGGTAGCATATGAGAGTGGATTCATGGTTTGTTGTTGAAAATCTCATAAGCTACCAGAGAATCTACACTCAGAACACCTCAGAAACAACAGAACCCAGCAACCCATGGGGTGGTTGGCACCCTATGTGCACTACACCACCACTCGCTCCCGGTCACCCCAGTGCCCTCCAGGTGGAGTTATGGGTCTGCTGAAACCTCAATTATTCCCGGGGGGGGGGGACTTTAAAGAAGCATACATTTCAACAATTCCTAAGAAATCAGCCCTTTGCCCTATTCCTTTGGAATCTGGGTTGTGGCAGGCACCCCCTGGGGCACTGCCACCCAACTCACTGTTTTGCCCCTCAGGCCCCCTTTCTGCCCCCTTTTCAAAAATTCTTTTAAAATAAGCCCTTTCCCCAATTCGTTTGGAATCTGGGTGGCAGCAGGCACCCATTGGGGCACTACCACCTGAACCACTCTTCTGCCCCCAAAGCCCCCTTTCTGCCCCAAATCCACCCCAAATAACATCAACATCACACATCAACAGCAGCAGAGCTTTGGAAGAAAATCAGGCAGATTTCCAAAGGTCATGCACATCCACATCCCCCCCGCCTGAAATGCAATTGATCTACACACAACAGTGCGAAACAACAACAATGAAATGCACACTGCCCCACTGGGCAATGAGGGTAAAATTTACCCTTAAATTGCTTAAAGGGAATAAGGAGGCAATTGCAAGCAGATCAGCGCATGCTTTTGCTGGCCAATCTGCAGGCTGGAAGGGCCAGAAATTCAAACAGATGTCAAAACTCAAAATTGAGACCGAAGGAGAAAGGCTTTTCAGGATTGCAAAATGTAGTTCCAAAACAGCCGAAACAACAGAACGTTTTGTATCCGAAACAGGGACGTTTTGTTTTGGCTACAAAATTTTCTGTTTTGAGTATTGGGTGTTTTGTTTTGGCTACAAAACATCCAAAATGGCCTGTTTTGTACACAAAACGTTTTGTATCCTAAACGAAACGCACATCCCTATTCACAACTTGCATCCAGTCAGGGTGACAAATTACCACAGCTATACCCAATGCCTTTAACCGGAGTTAACTCAGCCTAGCTACTTTCTCCACTTAGGTGCAATCTAAAGAAAAGAAATGACTAAGAACGATAAAATGTCATAGATAAATCAAGCTCACTGAATCAACTATACAATGGTACCTTTAGCATAAGGCACAATTTAGTTGTCCCTTGGGTTCCAACCATCTTCAAAATCAAACTCTTCAGAATCAAGCTCCAGTGCATGAACTTCTTCGTGCTGGGGTTCTTGCAGCCAGTGGGGCACAGCATGGTCTGTGCATAGCGTGAACCCCTGCCCCCATAAGTGATGGTGTAGTTTCTAGGTTGCTGGCCTTCTGGACTATCTCTCCTTGCACAGGAGCATTAGAATACTGTGATTGGTGGCCGTACAGCTGGTGCATGTAGTAAAGAGGGTACCACCTGCTGAGGTAAGGGGTGGTGCTGCTGGGACTGGCCTTCTGCCAAGCTCGCTGAAGCCCTGTTCATCTCCCCACTCTCGTTGCTTTGGTAGTTTGAGGGAGGCTTCTGTGCCGCAGATACTCGTTACAGTCTGCTGCATATTTACTGCCTTGCACTGGAACGCCAGAAGGACCTGTCACATTGGCAGCTGCTGTTCCCTTTTCTCCTTCCACCACATCAAACTCCTACTCTCTGAAGGTGCTTCTAGGGTTACTTCTCTTTACAGCGGTCTGGTGGACAAACACCATGAAGCCATAGCTGTTCCTTACACTGCGGTGTTCCTAGCATAAGTGGACATAGCTGTTCCTTACACAACCTTTGTCACTTTCTTTTCATGAGATTGGGAAGAAGTGTCTGGACGCTGACTGTAGGTGGCTTGCACCCAGTGCTCTAATCCCTCGAGTGCAGGATCCTTCTCATCTGGGTGGACTGTGTCCCAGACATGCAAGGCCAAGTCATCACCAATCAACATAGCAACAGGGAGATGACTCCAAACTCGCATTTGCCCTTCCAGTCCCCAATTTGGATAGGCAGCTTCACTAAGGGCATCCCCTTCTGTACATGGGTCCCTTCAGTGCATTGACCAAGGGGTGGTCCTTATGTGCACCACAGAGTCATCATTACCTGAGTCCCTTGGGGCCACAACTGACGGGCCACTGACAAGCTGAAAGGGAAAGTCAGGAGGGTAAAATCGCTCCAGAAAGCATGGGACTTATTTAAAACCACAATTCGGGAAGCTCAGTTGGAATGTATACCAAGCAGGAGGAAAGGTACCAACAGGTTCAGGAGGATGCCAGTGTGGCTAACAAGTAGAGTCAGGGAAGCTATAAAAGGGAAGAAGACTTCCTTCTGAAAATGGGAGTCCTGCCCAAATGAAGACAACAGAAAGGAACATAAAATCTGGCAAAGGAAATGCAAGGAGACAAAAAGAGAGTTTGAGGAGCATATAGATAGAAGTGTCAAGGGGAATAACAAAAACCTCTTTAAATATATCAGAAGTAGAAAACCTGCCAGGGAGGCGGTTGGCCCCTTAGATGATGAGGGTGTGAAAGGTATTATTAAGGAGGATGAGGAGATTTCAGAGAATCTAAATGAGTTCTCTGCCTCTTTCTTCACAGCAGAAGATATTGACCATATACCCATTCCAGAACGGAGCTTTTCAGGTTTAGCAGCTGAAGGACTGGGCCAATCTGAGGTGACAAGGGAAGATGTTCTAAACTGTCTTGAAAAACTAAACATTAACAAATTGCCAGGGCCAGATGGTATCCACTCAAGAGTTCTGAAGGAACTCAAATGTGAAATTGCTGACCTCATAGCAAAAATATGTAACTTGTCCCTACAAGCAGGCTCTGTACCAGAGGACTAGAGAGTAGTCAAGGTAACTCCAGTTTTCAAACAGGGATCCAGGGGGAATCCAGGAAATTACAGGCTGGTCAGCTTAACTCCGGTGCCTGGTAAATTGATGGAAAACATCCTCAAGGACAAAATTGTTAAACTTATAGAAGAAAAGGCCTTGCTGATGGAGAACCAGCATGGCTTCTGCAAGGGCAAGACTTGCCTCACTAACCTTTTGGAGTTCTTTGAAGTGTCAACAGGCATGTAGATAAAGGTGATCTGGTTGAAACAGTATACTTGGACTTCCAAAAAGCTTTTGACAAAGTTCCCCACCAAAGGCTCTTTAACTTGCTCATAAATGATCTAGTAGTTGGGGTGAGCAGCGAAATGGACAAATTTGCAGATGACACAAACTTACTTAGGGTAGTGAAATCCAAAACAGATTGTGAGGAGCTCCAAAAGGATCTCGCCAAGCTGGGTGAGTGGGTGACAAAATAGCAAATGCAGTTCAGTGTAAGCAAGTGTAAAGTGATTGTATATTGGGGCAAAAAACCTCCAACTTCATATATACACTGATGGTGTTTGAGCTGTCCATGACTGACCATGAGAGAGATTTTGGAGTCATGGTGGACAGCTCACTGAATGTGTCGACTCTGTGTGCTGCAGCTGTGAAAAAGGCAAATTCCAAGCTAGGGATCATTAGGAAGGGGATTGAAAATAAAAATGCTAGTATTATAATGCCCTTATACAATCTTTGGCACAGCCACATCTGGAGTATTGCATACAGCTTTGATCACCATATCTTAAGAAGGATATTGTAGAACTAGAAAAGGTACAGAAGAGGGCAACCAAGATGATCAGGGGCCCGGAGCACCTTCCTTATGAGGCTAGGCTGTGGCATCTGGGGCTCTTTACTTTGGAAAAGAGGTGACTAAGGGGAGACATGATCGAGGTGTATAAAATTATGCATGGAGTGAAGACAGTGGACAGAGAGAAAACCTTGTCTCTCACACACAACACTAGAACCAGGGGTCATCCCATGAAACTGAAGGTCGGGAAATTTAGGACCGACAAGAGGAAGTACTTTTTCCACAGTGCAAATTAATCTAAGGAATTCTTTGCCATGGGATGTGGTGATGGCCACCAGCTTGGATGGCTTTAAAAAGGGCTTAGACAAATTCATGAAGTACAGGTCAATCAATGGCTATTAGTCTAGTAGTGTGGGCTACCTCCAGCCTCAGAGGCACAATGCCTCTCAATACCAGTGGCAGGAGAGCAACAACAGGAGAGAGGGCATGCACATACCTCTTGCCTGTGGGCTCCCCAGAGGCATCTGGTGGGCCACTGTGGGAAACAGGATGCTGGATTAGATAGGGCCTGGACATGATCCAGCAGGGCTGGTTACTTAATTCAAAGGTTCCCCTTTCCTAATAGCCTTTAACACCTCAACGACACTCCCTGGCAGGGCATTTAGCCTGGGATTGTCATATTCCCATTGGCTCAGTCTTTGGTGGGGGTGGGAGGGCATGTCCTTTGACATCAAAACCCATCTCTTGTACACCTGAACTTTCCTGTGCTGAAATTGCCACACCAATTAATGGAGTTTTTCCATCCCAGCCCTGAACCAGGGCTGCTGCTGGTTTCCCTCCGCCCCTGAAACTTGATTACACTGAACCACATTTGTCATTTTGTCACCCACTCACCCAGTTTGGCAAGATCCTTTTGGAGCTCCTCATAATCTGTTTTGGATTTCACTACCCTAAATAATTTTGTGTCATCTGCAAATCTGGCCACTTCGCTGCTTACTCAACTACTAGATCATTTATGAACAAGTTAAAGAGCACTGGTCTCAGTACCAACCCCTGAGGGACCCCACTTCCTACTTTCCTCCATAGTGAAAACTTCCATTTATTCCTACCTTCTGTTTCCTGTCCTTCAACCAGTTACCAATCCACACATGAACCAGTCCCCTTTCCCCATGACTGCTAAGTTTCCTCAGGAGCCTTTGATGGGGAACTTTGTCAAAAGCTTTTTGGAAGTCCAAGTATACTGTTTCAACCAGATCACCTTTATCTACATGCCTGTTGACACTTCAAATAACTCCAAAAGGTTAGTGAGGCAAGTCTTGCCCTTGCAGAAGCCATGCTGGTTCTCCTCCAGCAAGGCCTTTTCTTCTATATGTTTAACAATTTTGTCCTTGAGGATGCTTTCCATCAATTTACCAGGCACCGGAGTTAAGCTACTTTCCAGTCAGGGCCTATAATTTCCCAGATCCCCTCTGGATCCCTTTTAAAAAAATGGAGTCACATTGGCTACTTTCCAGTTCCCTTGTACAGAGCCTGATTGGTAGTAGACAATAGGGATATGCAGAACGTTTCGACTGCAAAACCTTTCTACCTGAAATGGGCCATTTTGAATATTTCAAGCTCAAAACAAAACACCCTCTAAATAAAGGGCTTGTTTTGAGCTTGGAGCAGAACAACCCCCTTTTGACTGAAATGTTTCAATCAAGCATCATTTGGGAGGCCTGTTTATCTCTTGCTGGTTGGTTTTCTGGCACTGGCTTCCGATTGGCTTGCAATCTCCTTGCTTCTTGGTTGGCTTGTTATCATACAAATCAAGTGTGGTCATGGGCAATTGTGCCCGCACTGGGTACTTCAGAGAGGAAGGAGGGAGAACACAAAAGGAGGACATTTCAAAATGTATTCAAAGGGACTGGGAGGCAGAGAGAGCCCTTATGCCCCTCTTGAAGAGGATACATCAGGAAAAGAGGAAGATAGGCTTGATTTTGTGGTTTTATTTTCTCAGCACTGAGTATAATATGCTGTGCTATTGCTCCTATAACTATCTGGTTTTGCTGGATCTCAGGTGGACAAAGGCAGAACCTGGGCTCCTGCCTGCCTTGAGTTGTGGTTTGTTTTGTTTGTGAAATAGTCTTGTGGCAAGAAATGGACAGTGGCAGGTGTGTGTGTGTGTGTGTGTGTGTGTCTGTGTGTGATAATTCTTGGTGATTGCTGTGATGAACTCCATGTCTGACCTTGAGACTAACTTGTGATTCATGCTGGAGTTCCAGTGCATCGACCTTTTGCACCAACTAGCCTAATGAGCACTAGGGGCATTGGGAGTAGAGATAGTAAGGGTCTCCCTAGCTCTTCTACCTGTCTCTACTCTATGACCCCTGATATGACTTTTCAGGTATTTCCTGTGAGTCAGGATCCCTTCCTTTCCTCTTAGAAAGCGGATGGAAACATCTCTCTCTCTCCCTACCTATTCATTATGTAGTTCTATAGATTAGGATTATGTCTTTCCTATCCAAAGTGTACTTCACCAATAAATCTACTTAGTATTTTATTCTACAAGAATCTCCATGCGTCTTCTCTAAATAGCTGCAACAACTAAACTCTGCATTCTGCTCTGTAACTGGAGTGGGTAGCTTCTTTAGTGTTCTGCTAATTAACTGGGGGATAAAAATGACATCCTCCAACAGTTGCAGAGGACAGTGGCTGCAATTCCTAGATAGCAGATGTGTCTGGGCATGGAGGTTTCGGATACAGATTCAGCCAATCACTTTGTTGCCATTGAACTGATCTGCTTTGGGCTGCCTTCCCTCAGTAGCCCTACAGAAGTTCAAGATGTCAATTTTCCTTGTCAGTCTTCTCCTCTTGAAGCCAGCCACATCTTGCTGCTCTTCCCTTTTGTATGCTATTCACTCCAAACTCTTCAGCATTTGCATTCCTCTTCAGTTTAATGGTCTCCTCTTCAAAATGGGGGAAAGCATCTCACCCTGAGCCTCTCCTTCAGGAGCAGTCTAGCATGTCCATATCTGAGGTTAAGGTGTGCCCTTCCCCTCTGCAGTGACTAATCGCTCTGCAATTAGGACCTGAAAGGGAGGATGTGGAGCAACAGAAGGGGAACCCCCACAGGCATCACAATCAAGCACCCAGGGAATCCCCCAGCAACCAAGAAAGGCACTTTGCAACCTGGCACAACACAAGATGCAGGGAATCAGAGAAGGTAAGCGATACTGTATGCATAGGGTCCCTCAGGTGCTTTCTAGCAGTGTCTGACTGAAGTGAAAATCAATGTGAGGTTGGCATTCACTGCTCCAGAGCTAGGGCGAGAGAGTTTTCCCTGATCCAGTCCACTCTCTTCTGCCCAGCAGGCAGCATCTGGGGAGAGGGAAGTAAGAGCTCCTAGGCTGTGGCTAGCTCTTTATTAGAAGAACCTTGCATAACAAAGAGGATATTTTGGCTGAGGGCTTCTATGGCTCCTACACAGAACAGCTCTTCTCTCTTTCAAGTTAAAGCTGGCACCGTGCATGAGAAGACAACCTCACGCTCTGCTATCTCTTCTCCATGTTTCTGGGGCGTCTCAGAAGGACCGCCACATTCCTCGCCTTCAGCACTTGGTCCGGCCTTTCCAGTTCAGCATCTGTTACACTGCCCAGAACTCTCTTGCCTTGGAGGCTGTGGGCCGAGGAGGCTGGAGCAGCAGCCTGTTTTCTGCCTCTCTGGAGCTCTTCCAGCCAAGGCCACGGAACTCCAAGATCCCCCTGCATTCCAAACTCCAGGACAACTAGGATGTCCTGTACTGTCCTGGAGCCATGGAGAGAAGAAGAGAGGGAGCACTGACAGACTGTTGCAATATCCACGAACAACGTCTGCAGCTGCCCCCTATACTAGACCCCACCCCTCAGCACTTCCACTGATGAGCAAAATGGCATCTCTCTAAAACCAGGAAGGGGTGCTTTGGTTTGGGGAAGATTCTTGGCTAAGGAAGTGCATCCTCTCTTGCCACCCCCCACATGTAAAGGTAAAGTGTGCTGTCAAGTCAGTGTTGACTCCTAGCGACCAAAGAGCCCTGGGGTTGTCTTTGGTAGAATACAGGAGGGGTTTCCCATTGCCATCTCCCGTGCAGTATGAGATGATGCCTTTCAGCATCTTCCTATATTGCTGTTGCCCAATATAGGTGTTTCCCATAGTCTGGGAAACACACCAGTGGGGATTCAAACTGGCAATCTCTGGCTTGATAATCAAGTCATTTCCCCGCTGCTCCACATATGGGGTTGCCATATTCTGGCTTTCCAAATCTGGGTGCCTATTTTGCATATTATGTAAATTAGCTGGAAAATAATTTTGGAGCAGAATAGTGACTGCACGTTTTGCTCGATAACTCCTCTTCTACAAGGGCTAGAGCTTAGCTTTTGAGAGAGAGAGGGGGGGAGCGAGCTGAAACCTGGGCAATTCTGGGTGGGCTGTGCAATCTGGGTGAGATGCTTAAAATCTGAGTGGAACCCAGAATTTCAGAGAGAACAACCTGCAGGAAAGTCCCTTTTGTGTAAGAGGCCAAACACCTCACTCCGCCCCCGGAGCTATCCTCCTCTGCCTACAGGTGAGGGAACATTGGCTTGCTGGGGTCTGGTTCAGATCTGAGGTCTGTCAGGCTTACAGCAGAAGGAACCTTTCCCAGGAGAGTGAAGGAGGGATCTGGCAAGCGATCTGGCAAGCTTCTTCTTGGGGATCTGGAAAGCTTCTTCTTGGGGTCCGTACTCCTTTCCTCAGCTGGGCAAGCTCCTCCAGAGGGGTGCTCCAAAGCACCCGTCTCCCCTCTCCTGCAGAATCACCAGCCCTTCAGGAAGAGAGCTAGCTTTGGTTCTCAGGGTTATGCTGCCCCTTGGTGGCCAAAGTGGAGTCTGTGAAGGCACTGTGGGAAAGTGCAAGGAAGGGAAACCCCGAGGTCCTTTGGGGACACCATGTTCATGATGAACTCCTATAAAGGAAGGGACTGTGGACCAAAATACCTGGCAAAAACATTGAGGGCTGTGCCCAGGGAAGAAGTGAAGAAGCAGCCAGACCAGCAGCTGGGGTGTAGTGGGGTGCGCGGGCTAAAGGCCCACAGCTAGGACTGTCCCACCATGGAACAAGCCCCACAACCCAGCCACAATGGACACAGTCAGGGCAGCCCTTCCGCAAAGGGGGGGGGGGGGGCGGTGAGGCACTTCACATCCTGGCACAAGGCAAGATGAAGGGAATCAGAGAAGGTTAGCCATGCTGTTTGCATAAGGTCCCTCAGGTGTTTTCCAGCAGTGTCTGACTGAAGTGAAAATCAATGTGAGGTTGGCTTTCAGTGCTCCAGAGTGAAGGAGAGAGAGTCTTCCCTGCCCTGGTCCACTCTCTTCTTCCCAGCAGGCAGCATCTGGGGAGAAGGAAGTGCAGGCACAAGGAGGGGCACAAGCCCCCAGCCCCCTGCTACCACTGTCCCACAGGCCTCCCTGAGGCCCACTGCCACTGCCCTGGCAAACCCTCATCCCACTGGGGCATGCTGTTTATTCCCCACCCCCCACCCCCGCTGGGGCACACCTCTACTTTCTCCTTCCATACACCCCGCCAACAGAAGCTAGGAACATCTCATTGCCTGGCTTGATGTGGCCTGCGGGTCACAGCCACTTCCTCGGCAACTTAGCCTGTGGATGCTGAGTGTCTGTCTGCAGGTGAGAGGGGATGCTATGGTCCTTTGCCTCCTCAGGCAGCACAATGTCTACTGCCCCCCCCCCCCCCGACAGCAGGTGCATTCAGCAAACGCATCACAGGGGCAACAAACGGGCTGATGAGTTCCAAGTAATAGATGGACCACAACACCCCACCCCATTGACTTTTTGCCCCGATGCCTCCCTGTGATTGGCAGGTCATAGGAACTTCTGAAACTGCCTCCTACTGAGTCAGACCCTTGGCCCGTCTAGCTCACGACTAGGCCCTGACTGGTAGTGGCTACACAGGATTTCCAGTGGGTTTCCCTCAGCCCTACCTCTAGATGCCTGGGAACTTGCACGTACAAAGTAGATGTTCTGCCACTGAGCTAAAACCCCATTCCCCCCACCCCAGGTAATGCATTTCAGTAATTGTAGACGCCACAGTTAGCAGAATTCGCTGTTGGATGCAACTCTCAAAAGTCACAGGAGCCCTTTCAGATCTGGCAACTCTGTGCTCCCATGGCTTCCTAGTCAATAGCCCATCCAGTTCCTCTGGTTCTTATATTCACTTTATGCTACCTCCCTTTCTGTTAAGCATGCTGCCCAGAGGCTCTCCAGAGGATGGCTGACCTTCAGGGTGCCCACACTCTGGGACAAACTCCTCCCCCCACCCCCAAAAAGCAACTTCCCAGTTCTGAGCTTTCTCCACACCACTTCTCTTTCCATAGGATCTGTGCAAATTTTCACCCCCAGCCTGACTGACAACTACCCCTTCCCACAGAAGCTGAACATCAGACTGCTGAGAGCCCCACTTTCCCCGCTAAGCTATTTTTGAGCAAGTATTCTAACATGAGCAGTTAGGGAACATTTAGGGAAAGAGCTCAAACAATCACTGTTGGAGGCTTTGGTGCTGCCAGTGCAAGGCCACTGAGAGGCTCAAATGAGGAAGTCAGGATTATGGATACAGGAAGGATAAAGGGTGGCTTTACCCACATGACCTGGGTAAAGCCACCCCAAGCCGTATCGCACTGGGGGTGGGATATGTATATTTCAAACAAACAATAAAATAAACAAGATAAGTTAACCTCTTAGCATGATCAAAACTCACCCTCTGAGTGGTGGAAGAGGTGGAGGGGATGACAATGTTGATTCCCACAGAGTCAAATCCCCAGTCCCTGCTAGCTCCAAAACAGGATTGCCCACCAGTCAGATGACTGAGAAGTTCAGTGTTGTGAACTGAGGAATATGGGGGAGATCAAGCCCTTCTGCAGCTCCCCACCTGGTTAGTTCCGCATCTGATTGGTGGTGGTCCCTTAAATTTCAGGGGGTATTTTCCCAGATGCTCAGTTTGAAGCCCGCCTTCTCCATGAGTGGGACTTTGCTGCAGCATCTCATCCATCAGCCTCTCTGCCTCCATCTGTTCGCTGAGCCTCCGGAGAAGAATCTCCTGCTCCCCAGAGGATGCGCCTCTTCCCAGAGAGCTGGAGCTCTTCACCCACATATGCAACCTCTGCTGAGAGAGAGAGAGAGAGAGAGAGAGAGAGAGAGAGAGAGAGAGAGACTTGGCCGCACAAGGCCTCAAAAGAGAACACCGACTTCCTTTTCTGGCCTCACGAGAAACTGAGAGATTGATTTCATCTTTTTCCAGGCTGTCAAGGCTGTTCCCCCACCTGTGGCCTCTTCTTCCTGGAATGCTTGCAGACCTATCCAGGTCCTCCTAGCCATGGGAGCAAGCCCTCTCCTTCCCTCTTCGTTCCTGGGATGATGATGCCTGTTCTTCATCTTACCAAGCTCAGGAATCTTTCAGACCTATATCTCTTCTCTTCCACCTGATGCATGTGAATATTTTGATGTGGGATGTCTCTACACAGGCCCCCCCACCCCCATTATTCTAGTCTGAGAGAGGTGAAATTAGCATGTTGGCTATGCAAGACCAATGAAAATGAGGGCAGCCAGATGAGAGCACCCCTGAACTGCAGGGGAACAACTGGAAGGCTGGAGCAAAAGTGCCCGTGAGCTGGAACGGGGTCCAGCATGTGGAATGGGGATGCTTCTGCTTTGGAAAAGAATTATGGAGTGGTTGGGCATAAACCAGCACTTCAAGCTTTTAGGGAAAGCACTGTGTAAATTTGATAATTAATTACAAATGGATTGCACTGGAAGATGGTTTGTGTGGTGTGTTTAAGCTGCATATACTGATTTTTTACATTTTAAATGTTAGAAATGTTTATAAAGTACTAGTGAGACCGAGACTGAGGTGACATTATGGCTGGGGGTGATGGGAATTGTAGTCCAACCATGTCTGGAGACCAAAGCTCGGGAAACCCTGATCTAGAAAAAAGAAACATGCCCACACCCTCCTCTGCACAAGCCATGAAACTTCCTCAGCCCTTCTCCTGCTGACCCCGGTGGGTGATGATGTCCAGGTTCTGCCATCAAATGCAGAAATTGCTGGGGCATGCTGAAGCCAGATCAAGCTGTACAACCTGGATATGTCAACTTGGATGGTTCCTGCATTGGTGCCAAAGAGTTGCAAGAGTTCTTCCTCCAGCAGAGCCCACCGATGGCCCGTCCCTGAGCAGGCTGGGGACCAGAATTCCTCTCACAGCTCAGCAACATGGCACCCCATTGCACTTCTCTGGCCTGGCTGTTCACTGTTAATTCCAAGGGGCAGAATTGTACTCACAGGGCTGAGCATCCAGGATCAAACCTATTCCCTGGTTTGCCTTGTAAGAGATGGCTGCCTCTGGAAATGCCAGTGAGTTGGCACTAACATTTTACTCTGAGAAAAGAGAAAGAAACCACCCCCAGACAGCACCTGGTTTTCTGAGTCTCTGATACTGCACATCAACACAGTGTTTGTCTTTCTAATGCTGGTCAAATGCTGGAGGGAACTGGGTCATCTCCTTCTGTGAACAGATACGTCAACCCAAACAAAGAAATTGAGTTCTGCTTTTGAGACCCACGGCGTTTACTCTCAGCCCAGACAGACAAACAGCTACTGCTCTTCTGACTCACATGATGCCAGAGACAGAAGAGTTGACTCCATCGGTTCAGGCAATTCATTCTGATGCTGAGTCCAAATCAGCCTTCCTCTTCTTCCTTCTCTTCATTCCCCACTCTCCTCCTCCTCCTCCTCCTCCTCCTCCTGCTGCTCCATGTCAGCCAGCCTGCTATGGCACAGCTTTGGTCAGGGTCTCAGACCTGCACAGGTTCACAGTAGAGATGATCAAGCAGTGGGGACCATTTCCTGTGCTATAACTTGAACTGGACACATATGTTCCTTGTGCCAATTTGGAGTGGGTGAGTTCAGTAGGGATTGCTCAGGAATGGGGAAAGCAGAGTAGGGAGCACTACCTGATCATTAAGGATGTGCACGAATTGATTTTTGTGAATTGATTCGAGTCTGAATCGAATCAGCCTGAATCAATTCAACCTTGAATCTGCTTCCCTCAAATCCTGGTCAATTCGAATTTAATTCAATCTGATTAGAATTTGAATCTATTCAGCCAGATTTTTAAGGGCTAGGGAGCACCAAAGTCGGTTAGGTGGAAGGGACCCATGGGTGCCAACTGCCACCCAACCCACAAAGGAATCAGGCAAAGGGGTGGATTTTTAGGAATTTTTGTGTGAGGTGGATTCTCAGTTGTGAAATGACTTCTTCATAGGGAATCCCTGTGGAGAGGTTATTTTAGAACCACTATGAAGAAGTCATTACACAACCGAAAATCCACACATAAAAATTCCTAAAAAAAATCACTCCTGCAAGTGATGGCAGAAGCTCGGAGGGGACAAAATGGAGATTGCTGGGGACAAAATGGAGGCTTGAATCACCAAATAGATTCGAGCTCGAATTGAGGGTGATTCAATTTAACCTCAAATCTGGTAAGCATCCTCAAGGGTGATTCATTCTGAGGTCGAATCACTCAAATCACCCAGATTCAAGTTGAATTGATTTTGCCATGAATCGATTCGCACATCCCTACTGATTTCCATGTTGCCCAAGATGCAAGAACTGACTCACTAGTCACTCTTTCTCATTCCAATCTACCTCACAGTGTTGTTGGGAGGATAAAAAGAGTGGGGAAGGAACCCTGTATAAAGAGACCTAAGCTCCTTGGAGGAAGGGTGTAATAAATAAACATGAAATATATGCATCGTTTTACATGGAACTTCATTTGACACTTTGCTGCTGAGACCTTCTCAGAGATCTTTGCATTCTGCTTGGTTTCTCATCATCTTGAATAGTTTAGACTCATATGCAAATTTGGCCACCGCCCTGCTTACCCCTAACTCCAGATCAGTGATGTAGCCGCAAATTCAGAAGGGCAGGCACTCTCCATGACAGCCCCCATAGCCACATCCACCCTGACAGCCATGCCCCATGGCCATGGCCACCCCAATGGCCACACCCCTCACCTAGATAGATGCCACAATGGGGGAGGGGGGTTCTGTTACAAGAAGTCAAGGATCATGTACTTGCTAGCGAATGTACTAGAATGAATGAAAGGGAATGCCCATTGAAAGGCACTGGTTCCTTCCAAAGGGCCATGGAATGCATTGCATTTCTGAACGGCCAACAACCATTAATAAATTCTATTCATTCCTATGGCCATTTGAAAGGAACCAGTGCATTTCAGTGGATATTACCTGTCTTTTGTTTTAGGATGTCCTGACACTAGTCCACTATAGGACTTGCACACAGACGGTCCCAGGTTCAATCCCTGACAGCATCTCCAGAAGGGCTGGGAAAGTCAGTGTGGGCAATAGTAATCTAGATCAGTGTTTCTCAATGTTTTGGAGTCATGGACCGGTACATCCTTCGTGTGCAATTTCCCAAACCAGCAGTTAGTAAAGGGTTCATGCCCCACCCCAACACCCAACCCCAGCCCCCCCAACAATTTTGGGGCAGTAGGGGCCACCATCGGGAGCCCTCTGGAGCTCATTTCCAGGCAGCCCTCGTTGCTGGATAATGTTCATTTGAGGAAGCTAAATAAACGTTATCCAGCAGTGCAGGCTGCCTGCCTGGAAATGAGCTCCGGAGAGTTCCCCCAGGCTACATGGATGCCAGGCCCCACCCCTTTATGCGTGGCAGGCCAGGAGCCTCATGGACCAGTACGCAACAGCTCATGGACTGGCACCGGTCTGTAGACTGGCAGTTGAGAAACACTGATCTAGATGGACCAAGGGTCAGGCTCAGTGTAAGGCAGCTTCCTATGTTCCTAAGAGAGGGAAAATGGCAACAAACAGTTGGAATAGCAAGAGCAGCCCATGATTTCCACGTAGCAAGCCAAGGGCTTTGCATCCCTGCTGAGACCCTGGAGGGAGAAAAGTACCAGGACAATGTCCCTGCCTGTCCTTGCAGCACGACAACACCACTGCTCCAGATCATTTGTGAACCAGTTAAAAAACAGGGCCCCCGATCCTGATCCCATAGGAACACAGGAAGCTGCCATATACTGAGTCAGACCATAGTTCCATCTAGCTCAGTATTATCCACCCAGACTGGCAGCAGCTTCAAGGTTGCAGGCAGGAATCTTTCTCAGCCCTATCTTGGAGAAGCCAGGGAGGGAACTTGGAACCTTCTGCTCTTCCCAGAGTGGCTCCATCCCCTGAGGGGAATATCTTACAGTGCTTCAAGTCTCCCATTCATATGCAACCAGGTCGGACCCGGCTTAGCTAAGGGGACAAGTCATGCTTGCTATCACCCTTGGGGGAACCCCACTCCCCTCCCTTATGGGAACGGAACTGCCCAGTTCCTGCTGCTCTTATTTCCTATTCTTCAAGCAGGTCATAATCCCAAGAGGCCCCTCTCCTCTCAGTCCCCAGACTGCAGTTACCATCGCCTTCCAACTGCTGGTGGGACTCATCCAACTCTGCTCTTCAGCTTAGCCTCTTCTACACTGGTAACAATGGCTGCCCTTCCACACACTCCTGGTGGCCGTGGTGCTCTGGAGACAATTATCTCTCGCAGAGGCAAATCAGGGCTGAAGAAGCCCATTGCCCGAGGAGGCAGATCTGCTGCTCTCAGAAAAGTGAAGAAAGCCAGGAGTGCAGGAAAGTGTTCCTGGCAGCAGAAACGGATAGTAGATTGGACTACTGCAATGCGCTCTATGTGGGACTGCCCTTGAAGATGTTTCGGAAGCTTCAGCTGGCCCAGAATGCTGCTGCAAGGATGCTTGTGGGCAGAAGTCACTTCACGAGCATCACACCCATCCTGCTGCAACTTCATTGGTTCTCCCCTGAGTTTACAGGCCTGGAGGGACCTGATGGAGTGAAGGAGAAATGCTAGGCTCCAGGCCAGGGGGTGGCTGGCTGCCAATCCTTGCTCTCGGCAGGATGGTAGAGTTTGGGAGGGGCAGTCTGATGCCGGGGGGGCGGGGTTAAGGCCTCGTTTGAACTCAGGCCCATCTGAGAGTGAGTTGTCCAGCAAACCGTCCTGTCTTTTTCTTGGAGCAAGTTTTCCAGCTCCGGCCCTTCTTGGAGCAGCGAGGCAAGTAACACCCAGAGCCTTTACAGACAGGGCTTCCAGTTCCAGCTCATGGAGTATCCGGCCAGTGAAGCCACTTCAAATTAGACTTTAAGCATTGGGGAAGCAGCCCCTCCCCTCTCTACTCCAAGGTGGGTTTTTTTGGTAGATTCCCACACAGCTCGCTTCCATGTTTTCCTTGTGGCCAACGGCTTCCTAGAGGAGAAGGAATGCCACACTTTGTTGGAAACCCTTTTTTCCAAGGGTTTAGTAATTAAAGCACTCTCTGTGATTTGGCTCTGTTGAAGTCCACACACAAACACACCCCTGCTTAATTGGTTTGTAAATCAGACTGCCTGTTAGCCATCAGCCTTGGCTTTCTATCCCCCCCCAACACACACAGAACACACACATACACACGTCCCCAGCATGTGTCAGCCCTCCTGCAGCATTGCCTCTGCAGCCCCGATCCCAGCTTGGGATGCATGCAAGGAAATGTCCACTTTCCGCAATAAAAACTGCAAACCCTCCTCTCCGATCTCCCCCCTCCAAATGCTTTCAAAGAGCAAGAAGCCTGAAAACTACCCCAGGGTCAAAGGCAAGGCAGCTAGGCAGCTTGGTTTTTGCATTCTGTAGGCATGACTTGCTCTTATCACGTAAATATAAAGACTGACGTCAGCGCCTTGCAGCAGATTTTCCAGGAAACTTCGATAAAATACAGGACTTTAAAATTCCAGATATAAACTGGGATGAGGTGAAATCCAGAAGGAAAAGCCTGATTTGTGTGTGTGGTGCTTCCAAACACATCGAACTGACCCCGGTGAGAATCCAGCTTCAGTGAGAATACACTACCCAGGGCCGGCTTTTCTGAGGAAGCAAGAGACGCATTGCATTGGGGCGGAAGGTGCAGAGCGCCACCCACTGGGCTGGGAAGGTGCCGCTGCCGATGGAACTTGAAGAAAAGCAACAACTACCTCCCTTCCGGAGGAGATTTGGGGTATAGCCCCTGTGTGGGAAAGCTCCTGGCAAGCAAGCAAGCAAGCATGGACACAACCAACCACCAAAGCAAGCTTAAGCCCAAGAAAAACTTGTGCAGTTGTGCCCACTCCTTGCAGTTTCCAACACTCACCCTGGAGCAGAAGGGGAAAGATTCCCCTAGAAAAATTTAGTGGTGCCTCTGGTGTCAGAAAAAGGTGAGGGGGAGGGGGGCTAAGACCCCTTCAGATGTTGTTGGGTTTTTTTGCTCCTAGAGCAAAATCAAAAACTGAGTGACCACAGCCCAAGGGTATCTCATATGGGACAGTCTTCTGGTGGTGTGTGTATGTGTCATGTGGGCTGGCCTGATGTTTACGTGGGGTGGGGTTGCAAGTGCCCAGCTCCAGATTCATTTTAAAGCAAATGGCATGGGGCAGCGTGGCGAGGGGTGTTGTGCTTGAGGATGACTTGCGCACAAATGACTCTTGAGTGAACGACACACTGTGAGGGTGTCCCCTGCTAACTGATCAAAGAGGCACCTTTTAAAAGTGGTGATTGTCTTTATTGAGCAGGGGGAGAGCAACTGGCCCTGTCCGTCTCCAGCACAGCATCCGTCCAGTGGCTGTTGCTGGTGTCTATCCTGTTTTTGGTTTTTGGTTTTTTTTAAAGTTTGTGAGCCCTCTTGGGGACAGGGAGCCATTTAATTTATTTACATCATCTCTTGCCAACTGCTAGGGTTCTGTTTCTGTTGGCAAATTCGTGGTTGGCGACACATTAACGTCTATGGGGGTTAAAGGAACTGTCGCCAGAAAAAGACCCAAAAATAAAGGGTTTTTTTAAAAAAAATGCTAAAAAAAAATATCACAAGAAATCCTGTAATATTGGCAAGAGTCACCAAGAAGAATGAACAAATCGAACCTCTGGAGATTTTTTGAACCCCCCCAAAATCAATCAAAGGCATTTTAAATTGGCAAGCGACAGCAAGGTCTGCAAGGGTCACCAAGAGGAATGAGTAGATCGATCCTCTGAACCCCCCCCAAATTGCTGGAACCCCCCATCATTTAAAAAAAAAGCCCTTGCCAACTACGGATACTCAGGTCATGGTTGGCAAGACCTGTCACAATTTCCAATGCATATAGACTCAAAACGACAGTTGGTAAAACGGTGGCTGGCAAGGGATGACTATGAGGCTATTCTCACGATCAGCCGAAATCAGGCTATGGGAGCCTAGCCCAATTTCGGCCGATCGTGTGCTGCAATGGGAGCTGTGCGACTCCCAGCTGCAAACCTCCCAAAGTACCCCTCCCCTTAGCCCGCTCTTCCCGCAAAGCCCCTTAAGGCAGGTCTCACTGATCGTGAGACTCACCTCACTATCTCTGCTTTGGGAACTTTGGTTGAAAAGCGGTATATAAATATTTATCATATTCATCACATTCATCTTGTAGAGGACAGTCATACCTTCACCACAGAGAAGCTTTTGAGATGGGCCAAAGCTTACTTTGGGGTGCACAGCAGCCCCCGTGCCATATTCATAAGGGTGCACCAAAGGATGCAGCTCGAGTTGCTCCTGTCTCTCCCTCTCTCTCTCTCTCTCAGCTCTACCTAGTGAATGGCCAGCCTACAGGCAATGTGGCTCTCAAGTGGGGCAGGAGAGAAAGAAGCAACTCGGGCTTCCTCCTTTGGCACCCCATCTGACTTGTTAGGATGGGCCGCTCCTGGGTGGGAATTGTGCAGAGCAAAGCGTTTGGACATGACGCTAAAGCATCTTGTAAGGGACTGTCTTCTGGTGGTGTGGGTGTGTCCTTTGGGTGGCCCGGAACTCATGTGGGGTGAAAAGCCCCCAGTTCCTTATTCATATACTCAACCGTAGCTTGAGACCATAAGATGTTAAAATGTGCCTTGCTGAAATAGCACTTTAGACCAGAGACCATCCAGGGACCTCATGAGAGGGACAGTCTCTCCCCAGCACAGGAGTGCAGACTCAGGGGGATCCTATGCTTCTTTGGCCTGGAAGGGGTACATCAGCTTCCCTCCCTTGTCTTGTGCAGTTCAGTGTCAAACAAGGGGCTGCTGGGAGCAAGCTGCCTGTGTTGGCCTCCTCGCTTCTCTGGACGGTCATGCAAGCTGCACATGGGAAAGGGGCTTCTTACGTTCCTCTAAAAATGAAAAATAACCTCAAGAGAGGTTGGAGAGGAGAGCTGGTCTTGTGGTTGCAAGCATGACTTGTCCCCTTAGCTAAGCAGGGTCCACTCTGGTTGCATATGAATGGGAGACTAGGAATACTGTAAGATATTCCCCTCAGGGGATGGAGCCACTCTGGGAAGAGCAGAAGGTTCCAAGTTCCCTCCCTGGCAGCATCTCCAAGATAGGACAAGATTTTTATTTTATTTTTGATAGGACAAGATTTTTTTATTGAACCAACAAACTACCAAAGCATACAGTAGGCTGAGAGAGATTCCTGCCTGCTACCTTGGAGAGGCTGCTACCCGTCTGTGAAGACATTACTGTCTAGATAGACCAATGGTCTGACTCAGATATGTGGCAGCTTCCTATGTTCCTATGCACTATAAAAACAGAGCTGCAACTATAGAGAATCACAGACAAAACCCCTGTCACTAACAGCCTTCTGAAATAAGTAAGTTTTGACTGCATGTTTAAAAGCAGCAAAATTGGGAATCTGCGAGCGAATGAACCATCAGAAGAGCGGGGGAGAAGCTGGGTGGCCATCGCCAGATCAGTGTGGAGGACACATGACTCGTCCCCTTTGCTAAGCAGTGTCCACCCTGGTTGCATATGAATGGGAGACTAGAAGTGTGAGCACTGGAAGATATTCCCCTTAGGATGGAGCCACTCTCAGGAAGAGCAGAAGGTTCCAAGTTCCCTCCCTGGAAGCATCTCCAAGATAGGGCTGAGAGAGATTCCTGCCTGCAACCGTGGAGAAACTGCTGCCACTCTGTGAAGACAATACTGAGCTAGATAGACCAATGGTCTGACTCAGTATATGGCAACTTCCTATGTTCCTATGAGGTCCCTGCCTATCTGCCCTCAATCTTTGGATGCTTTGCTGGGATCATCATCCATCCAGAACTCTCTTGTTTTCTGTCCTGTGTGGTGGCGGGGTCTAATAGAGGGCTTAGTGGGTGGCCTGAGGGCTTGCGGGGTGAACCTAGGTTTTCTCTAGGGGGATTCACTGCACAATGGCTCCCTCGCCTTCTGCCTGCCCCTGGCTCCCCTCAAAGCTGCTCTCAGGGCTCAGACAAGGGGATACAGTGGTCAGCTTCATCGAGTTCAAAGACTCAGAGCACCAATGGTGAGCCAGACATCATGTTGTGCCTTTTCTATGGAGATATATGCCATGAAGGAAATTGGTTCACCTTGATCCACCAAAGGAGTACATAGATTGCATCCATACTGCTTGCATAGGAGAGAAATTGCCAGCTCTGTGGGGGACTGAATGCCAAGACTCTGCTCACCAGAACCAGCCAGACCCTGGCCTATATTTAGCCCAGCTGCTTTCTCACTCCAGCAATAAATCCCCTGGGCCCAGCCTTACTCCCCCACCTACCCACCAGCCAGGTGCCATTTCACACCATTCCTCTGCCCAGGAGTGATGTGGCCCCATTAGCACCTTCGGATGCTGCTTAGCAAAAACATGTGAAGTCTGCCAAGCAGGACCAGGCTTGGGCTGCATTTGGCAATGACAAGGATTCTGTTCCCGGCCCTGGCCCATCCCCCTGCCTCACTGCGTTGACCCCATTCAGGCTTTGGAGGGTGCACAAGTCAAACGAGGTGAAGAGCCTCCCCTCCAATTCCCAAAGGCCTCGTGGGAAGAACAGAAAGTTCCAAGCAGCAGAGAGGTCCGTGCTCCTGACACACTGCTTGCAAATGACCGTTCGCTCTTCCTTATCCAAGGGCTGCATCCTGCAAGTTGTGATTTGGGGTAGAGCAAAGGTCCTACCAGTTACCTCCTGCATTAAGATGGTGATGTGGCTAGGCTCTGACATGTGTGCCTTAAGGGAGAGAATATCTCCTCATGCTGCACCTGGCTCACCTGGCCAGTGATGATGTCTGTAGGGCAGTGGCAGCTGCATCTCAGAGCCTTCTTGTGGCTGTCTTCTTTGTCACATCACATGCTGAAAAGAACCGGGCATTCAGGCCTCATTGCAGCCTCTGCCTGCCTCTTGCGCTTCTGTGACAGACCCATTGTGCCTCCCCTCTTCCTCCTCCCTCCCCCCCCATCCTGCCACATACACATCCCCACTTGATCCAATTCTCTGCTATGCTCACGGAGATGGAAAGGAGTAAGACACTGCCCTGCTCTGAATCCGTAGTCCTAGTCAGTTGCTAAGCAACACAGCATCAAATGGAGTTCACCCAAATATACAGAGGCAATTTCTCAATTCCTCCTGCAGATTCACAGGTCTTCTCCTGCATTCTGCACTTCACAGCTTGCCCCTCTTTCAACTCATATCTCCTGAAAGGTGGCAGATAGCTGGTTGCCACCACCAGTGTGGTGCCTTTGAATTCAGTTGCAAAGCAAATCGTTGGGGTTCAGAAAAGCCAGTTGTGGTCTTCTGCAAGGAACCAAGAATGGCTGCCCTTTCCATGGACATCCAAGGCAGCACTTGAAATTCTGAAGGGGGGGAAAACAACTGGAAGCCAGGAGCACTGCATGAGGAAATGGTCTTTTGAGAACATCAACCAACATGAAAGGGAGCTAGCTGAGAGTGATATGCTAGACATGAAAGTCTCAGAACTTCCAAAAAGCTTTTTTGACACAGCACCTCCCCACCAATGCATTTTGCCAGAGGAAGGCTTGCTGGCCTGGTCTAGACTGCTCTGCAGCGCCACCATTGCAGATGGCCGGGAAGTGTATTGTAGACAATGGTGGCCATCTGGTCTCAGAGAAGTGCTGACTGGCCTGGCTCCTCAGTCTGTCACTCTGACTTGTCCGCCTGGTCACTCTGTTGGAGTTTGTGCTGCCCGCAAATGCCTAGAAGTTCAAATGGCTACTGAGCTGATGGTGCTCCTACCTGGATGCCTCCAGGCCACCAGCGCTCACCCTGTGGCCCACTGGCCAAGTGAAAGCCTCAGTCCCAAAAAGCTGCTCGCCCCACACCCAGACATAGACCTGCAGTTCTTAAGAAGAGGCAGCAGCTGTGTCTGTTGCAAGACAAGGGTGTGGGGAGACTTTGCCTGTCCCTGCTACCACTTTGGGCTCCATGGCCAACGTTGCCTCCAATCCCTTGCCTCTGCTCTCTGGCTGGCTCCCTGGCTGCTGGGGGATATTCTGCCTGCTGTGGCCTCCCATTCTCTTGCAACGGCCCTTCTTCTTGGCTTCAGCATGTGGGTGTCAATCATCCGCAAGGGCAGTGTGCTCGCCATTAGCTTTGCTAGGGCAGGTGCAACTGTATGCAGAAGTGGAGGCACACCTGCTCTTCTGTGTGAGGTGCTGCTTGGTCCACCTGCAAGGGTGTGTGGTGCAGAGGTCAGGCTGTGAAAGCAATTCAGCAAAGCCCATTGCGATGATGGGGGCTGGCTGAACTTCAGCAGTCGGTGTCCTCCAGCTGCTGCATGGATTCTGCTGTCTATTTCCCTTTCCTGCAGATTCCTAGGAGACTGAATGGGGCTGAACAAGAATGTTCAGGCAGGATGGCAAAGGCCCAGATCTACTAAGAAAACTGCAGTGTGATGGCTAAGACACGAGCTTACACTTTGAAAATCTCTGCTTTTCTATAGCCCTTCTCAAATGGGCTGAAGAAAGTGTGTGTGTGTCGGGGGGGGGGTTGTTGCATGCTACTGCTCTTACTTGTGGTGACTTCCCTGTGTGCACACAGCCAATACCTGGGCAACTTGTGTGCATGTCGGCATGTTACACACAGCACCCAACGACAGGGAGGTTGGTAGTAGGTATAGTGGGCAAAAGGCCTTTCCCCGTCCATATTCAACCCAGATGGTTTCTGACCACGTGCTTCTTACTTTGGGGGCCGACTCAACTGAGCAGGGGGGCACTTTTCATGAAAGCTTTTGCAATCTGCAAAAAGCATGCCCTGGATTTTGGGGTGGGGAGCTGTGAGCAGGAACAAAAGCATTTGTTCTGGCTTTGTAGTGTTATGTAGCCAGATCCAATTGGCTACCCTGTATTGTGACACCACAATGTTCACAGTATGATCTGTGATTGCCTGAGAATCAGGAAGGCAGACAAAAAAAAAAAAAAAAACCAAAAAGCAGGTCAGGCAAATGAACAGCCATGAGCAGGCAATGAATGTCGAGGGTGGGCATGGGGGTGAGGAGGGAGTTCAAGAGATTTACCATCCCTTAAAAGCCTTTCCCTCCATGGCCCAAATGTTGGCATGTAAACCCTCAATACAATCCACTTATATGGATTTATGCATATAACACAGTTTTCTCCTGCCTTTTCTCCTGCAAGAGGTCCAGGGTAATAGACATGGCCCTCCCTCCACATAACAACCCTGTGAGGTAGTTTAGGCTGCAAAAGAGTGACTGGCCCAAGGTTGCTCCGAGCATTCTGCTGGAGTTCAGATTTGATCCCATCTCTTCCTTCCAACAGGATATCTACCCAGCCTCCTTCCCTCCCTCGCCATGTCTCTCTCGCATCCAAGCACAGCCAGAACTTCCATGTCAACACGGGGAGAAATGTGTCAGTTGGCATTATTGATTTCCTTATCTGTTGCTGTTGGTGGAGCAGCAGATTAAGGTGCTGCTGTCTTTTGTTTTCTGCTAGGAAAGGGTGGGACAGCATCATTCCAGGCAAGGCAGATGCTCTGACAGAATTGTGTCCCCTGCTCCTTTCCTGAATTCAAATGAATTCAGAAAATGAATTCAAAGGTCAGATCCCCTTTGAACTGGCAGTATGGCCAACACAGCCCCAGAACTCCATGGACTCATTGACATACGTATTGGTTCTGGACCCACAATTAGGAGCCAATAAGAGGAGAGATGCCATGATAGGTACAAACCCTCTGCCCTTTCTAGAAGGCCTGCACCTTGTTCCCTGCTGCCCATGGCCAGGAGCCCATCTGTGGTTTCTCACTGGCTTGTACACTCTGGCACAGCCTGCTTACGCAGGATCCATGATGGAACTCCTGGGAACTAGCATTCAAGAGGAGAGCTGGTCCTGTGGTAGCAAGCATGACTTGTCCCCTTAACTAAGCCGGGTCCACCGTGGTTGCACATGAATGGGAGACTAGAAGTGTGAGCACTGCAAGATATTCCCCTCAGGGGATGGAGCTGCTCTGGGAAGAGCATCTGAGGTTCCAAGGTCCCTCCCTGGCAGCATCTCCAAGATAGCCTTTGCTGGTCAATGGCCGAATAAACTTCTATCTATCTATCTATCTATCTATCTATCTATCTATCTATCTATCTATCTATCTCCAAGATAGGGCTGAGAGAGTCTCCTGCCTGCAGCCTTGGAGAAGCCACTGCCAGTCTGTGTAGACAATCCTGAGCTAGATGGACCTATGGTCTGACTCAGTATATAGCAACTTCCTATGTTCCTAAGCTCACACGCTTCTGTTCTGCCCACCTGGCACTTCTAGAATGGGTAGTGCCACTGGGCAGTGGAGCAATATGTGCAACATTGTGCTTGTAGTGCTAAAGCCTCTGGTACTGATTGGTTGAATGCGTGTGATGACACAGACTGCTCCATTGCTCAGGGAAGGACACCATTCCCTTTTTGCATTTTAAATTTGTATTGGCTTTTACAATAGCTTACAATTAAGTAAATATTGGCTTCCCGCTTACCTATCTGCACGGTTCACATTAACTATACATATAAACCATGGCTATAATAATTCAAAACATAGATACTCCACACTATTATTACTACTCGGTTTTACCCAACCCAACCTACTGTTATTACTATATTTCAAACCCTGCTGAAAAGTCCGTATTAGAAAAATAGTTCTTTAAGTAAAGTAAAAATGGTTCCCAATCTTCGTTGAAAGATTCCAAATTTTCATCCCTTATAAGTGCTGTAAGCTTTGCCATCTAAGCATATTCCAAAATTTTTATCAACCAGTCTTCTTTTGAGGGCATTTGGAAGGACACCATTTCCAGACCAGTTTCAGTGAGGGAGGCGAACATCATCTGACTGGGACTTGCAAGGAGGCACATTGAACCCAGTGGAGCTGTCCCAAGAGGTCAGGAAGTTTAGTGCCAGAGAACCCAGAAGCAAAGAAGAGGCTGAGGGATGAGTAGAGGATAAGCCCCGAGTTACTTAAAGTGCAGGTAGAGAAGGATATCTGAGGAAAGGACCATGGAGGCAAGAAAGGTGTTTATCAGTGGCGGGCAGGGGGATGTTTTTCAAAGCACTTAACATCAGGAAAGACTTGTGCTATGGGAGAGCAGGGAAGAAGAATGCGAGGGAGTCTTCCAGTCATCTTTGCTGGTCAAGAGAAAGCTGTGGACCATTTTATCCGGGAGAGTCGGAAAATGAGTGGCAATCCTGTGCCTGGCCCAGGAAGCCGACCCTGGAAAAGGAAGGCAGTGGCCCAGCGCCTTCCTCTCTGCTTCAAGGGATTCTCCTTTCCTGGGCCCACGTGAGGCCACCTAGGTGAGACCTCCAGGAGGGGGCTGCTCCTCCCTTGTGGCCACTTTGATTTCTGGGCGGCAGTAGGGGGACACAAAGCGCCCTCTAAAGGCCAACGTAGGGGGTTGAATGCTGCAGATCACACCCCCAGCCCACACCGAAATGCAGGCAACTCGCCCATCCTTGGAGCCCCCCCCCCCTTTCCTTTTCAGACCTCAGCCCTTTTGCAGACCGGCAAGAGTTAACGCTCTCAGATATGACGTCAGAATGCCATTGATTTGCCAAGCATGGGCATGGGCGTGTTGGGGTGGGGAGGTGTGCCCAATTTCCCCCCATTCGGTTTTTGCCTTATTTCTCTCCCCGATTACGGTTTTTTTTGGGGGGGTGGGGGCAATGTTAAGAAAAACGCAGCTGTTGCAACAGTGTTATGGGGCGGCGCAGCTTTACTCTCACTAGGAAGAGAGGCGCCGGTTTCCATGGTCTGCATGCGGAGGGGGTCTCCTCCCCTTCTCTCTCTCTCAGTCCCCCCAACAAGATCCCTCCCAATCATAACCCGCCGCCTCCGTCATCTGCAGCTCCACAAAGACCCCAAGCAAAGCGATCCATCTGGCCATTGCAACCCTTTTCTAAAAATAGGGAAGGGGGACCCAAGCAAGAGCGCGGGTGGGAGACGAGCCTCTGAAACGGCCTCGCTCGCTAGAGAACTCTTCTCCCTCCTGCCGACCAGCCTCCCTCCCTCTCCCCCCCCTCCTCGCAGATCGACTCGACTCTCCTCCTCCTCCTCCTCCTCCTCCTCCTCTGCCGCCGCCTCCTCCTCTCTGAAGGTGGATAGTAGGAGCGAGGAGGCAACATCTGCAGGGCTGGATGGCGAAATAGCGGCAGCAGTAGCGGCGGCAGGAGGGGGCGCGTGGTGGGGCGCCCAGGGGACCGCGGGCTCTCCCTCTTTCTTGGCTTGCCCCCTCCCTCCCCCCCCACCCCCCAGCAAAGACTGATTTCACGTTTTGCTGAGTCCATTTGAGGGCGTTTATTTCCTTCGCTCCCCTGGGATTTTCTCCGTTGCCAAAGGATGCCTCGTTGAGAAGAGGAGGAGGAGGAGGAGGAGGATGCCGCCGCCGCCGCCACTGCTAGATGCCAGAAGAAGCGGAGGCTTGAGCCGGCACTGAGCGCCTTGGGGGATCGCCCCCCCCCGTCTCTGCCCCCCCCCCTCCCCGCCGCCTCCTTTAAGCGCTTCCTATGTTTTTCGCAAGCAGCCCAGCCGCCGAGCGAGGGGAGTGCCCGCTGCCCCTGTCTCCCTTTGGGGAGGGTGCCTGAGAGCCGCTCCTTCTCTCCCCCCCCGCCCCTCCCTCCCTCCCTCCATGCTGGTGGTGGAAATGTGGAGACTCCAGGCAGACAGGCTGAGTGGATTCGTCTCTGCTTTAGCAGCTCTTTGTCTCGCCTGCTGTGCTCAGAGGTAAGGGACTTCTGGCCGGGGGGGTGGGGGCGGGCTGGCGGGCGGGCGGGAGCATCTCCTGCGCTGCTGCTGTTGCTGCCCTGGCGGCCGGGAGGCACAGACTAGGCTGTGCGTGGGCGAGGGGCAGGACGGCTGAGCTGAGCCGACAGCACAGGCAGGCAGGCGCCCCGAGGAGCACGGGAGCCAGCCGACTGGGCAGCGTCGCCTGGCCAGGCAGGTAGCAGCAGCAGGGCCCTCTCTGTTCGCCCCCCTCCCCTGCTGCCCCGTGCAAGGCGCCCCCGGCCGGGCCACTGGAGAGGTGCGGCCGGAGCGCTTCCCTCACGGCCGCCGCCGCCGCCGCCCGCGGCACACGTCGGGAAGGCGGCTGTGCGGACTGGATCGCTCCTCGCTGCCTGCCCGCCCGTAGGAATGCGGGCGCCCGGGCAGCGCCTGAGGCTGACTGAGCCGGCCAGGGTGGGCTCGGCGCTGTTGGAGTCGTCGGGGAGAAGGAGGTGATCCTGGCCTGCCCCCTCCGACTGGAAGAGAGAGGCCCGCAGAACTTGTCCTGCGTCCAGAGCCAGGGCAGACAGACCTGACCGCCACCTGATTCAGAGGCAGCTCATGCCGTCCCCACCCTTCCAGTGCCTCTCAAGCCGAGAGGCAGCCCCTGTTTTGACCAAGGCTGTGATGTGAGGGGGGAGGGATCCAGAGACCTCCCAGGAAGGGGAGCCGGGAGCCAAACAGCTTGGTGCCCAAACCGATCCCATGATTGGCGACCTCTTGTTTCGCCTGTCTGATCCTCTCCTGGGAAATGTGTGAGAGCAACCCTGCTTCCAGGCCTTGCGAGAATCAGTAAGCAAAGTGGAGCAGTTAGCCGAGATCAAGCTGCGGGGTTGTTGCTTGGGACACTGGCAAATCCTGCAAAATGCAGCCCTCTAGCCGTTTTGGAGAAGGCTTCCTCCCACCACCACCACCCAGTGACAGATCCACCAGACCTAAGACTCCCCAGGGTCTGGTCTCAATGGAGCCCTTGGAGACCGCGTCAGCCCTAGATGCAGAGTAGCTTCACCATCTCACTCCAGGCCTTATGAACCCAGCCTGGACCAAATCCAGACCCTGGATTAATTTCCCAGATTTCCACTTGATGCCTGGAATATGAATCTGGTTTCTCCAAGTGAATTCCAAGTTGGATTGGGGGAAGAAGATCCAGCTCTAAGTCAGAGAGCATCCAAGTTTGCCAACTGTGATTTAGAGTAGGATAGCAAGCCTTTCTCTCCAATGAAGCATTCTGTGCAAATCCAGAAGCTTGTTAAAATGCATATGACCCAAGGATATGCATCTAGACCATTGTTATAAACACGCATGCAGGGGGATTCTCATCAACAGCTCTCCAGACATAGAACTTCTAGCTGCATAGCTACAGCACCCTGTGTAACCAGAGTACAGACACAAGCATGTATGAGCTGGAAGTAGAAGGCAAAGGAGGAAGAGCCCTGCTAAAGGAACTGGCAGCTACTATGAGCTGTTTCTTTGTGTTCTTCGAATGGATGCCAAAACCCAACAGCTCCTGTTGATTTACTCTGATCCATCCAAGGGAAAAGGCACCCGTTAGCAACCCAAGGGCTCATCTTCCACAATCCTAGCATGTCTCTGGTGGTGTGTATCCAGGCACACTTGTGCTGGTGCTGCCTGATGCTTGGTTCTTGCTTGCTGCCACAGGGCTTGCTCTGCAGTGGCCAGATCCTGGCCTGGGAGTGTGTTGGCCTTTTCTCCAAAGGGGAAGCAGCTCTTGGGCTGAGGCCAGGTCTCAGAGTGGAGATCAGGACACCCAAGCCCCAAGGCTGACTTGAGTGAGGAACTGGAGGCTCTCCTGCAGTCCCCCCCTGCAGTCTGAGGCACATGCTGCCTCCCCGCCCCAAGTTTGACCATAACTGCACACTGCTGCTGCTGCTGAGACCCGGTGGGCCACCTCCTGGTCCAGCCTAGATAGGATCAGCACCCCATGTTCTGGAAGGTGGGACATGACACTCCCACCAGTCCTGGCTCTCCCACAGGTCATGCTCCCACCAGGAGAGGCCCCGACCCTGGCTGAGTGGACAGGTGTCCTGTTGCAGCCTCCCCCCCCCCGAAAGTGGGAGCCTCTGAGTGGCGGCAGGAAGGCCTCCTCCCAGGTCCTCCAGGCAGCGGCATGTAGCCTCCTTCCACGGGTTGCTGGGAGGGGAGGGGGGCCTGCAGAAGCTATGGGTGCCCCAGCTGCGTGGCTCCCTTTCCTCCCCCCATGACGCCCTCGCAGTCGGGTCCCCAGGACCATCTGGCAGGTCTCTCTCACACACCTCTGGGTGATGGTGATGGGGGGACCCCAGACCCGAGATGGAAGGCAGCAGGCTTTGGAGCAGAGGCTGGTTGCAAAGATGGAGTCTTCCTGCCTCTAGTTTGTAAGGGTTGCTGCTCTGCTGAGCAAAGAACATCCATTTCCAGAAGCTCTAGAGCTTTATAGATGCCTTGAAGTGGGAGGGGGGAGTGAGCGAGAGACAGAAATTGAGAAAACACGGGGGGGGGGAGAATAAAGAGAGGCAAAGCAATGTGGGGATATTTGGAGTGTAAAAGGGAAGGAGGGGGGTGTGTGGATTGGGTGAGCAAGGCAGCCTCTGAGCCAAATGAAAAATCTGAGCACGTGATGGATCTTCACGGCAAATGTGTATTCTGGCAAAGGCAGTGAACAGGCTGGTGTTGGGCATAGCAGAGAGAGAAACAACAACGGCAAGGAGGATTTGTATAGGGGGGAGAGAGATGGAGGGAGAGCGTGCGCACATGATGTGTCTAGCAAGTGTGCAAAAACATGATGTGAACTGGGAAGAGAAGATGCTACCCGGTGCAGAAGGCAAATGGCCGAGGAAGCCCATTGTCCTGGCACGGAGGCCTCCTCGGTTAGATTGTGCTGGACAGGTCGAGGGAGCAGATCCTGGAGTTTTCCCAGCTGGGCTGGGCCTTGCAGCCATTCCTCTGTGTAGCCCTTGTGCGAGTGTAAGGCAATGGGAGAGAGACTGCTTTGGCATCTCAAGTGTGCAAGAGAAAAAGCAGCCGCAGGGAACGAGGATGCCTGTATGGGCAAAGCCCCTTTGGTGATCGGAGGATGAAGGGGTGGGGTTGGCGGAGAACCCAAAGGGTGGGCTTGACCCCAGGCTGCCTTGTGGCTGCTGCTTCATCTCTCATCCCAGCCCACCCCCAGTACCTCCTTTTCGCCCTCCCAGCAACAATCTCCAAGGGACAGGCCCTGGCAGAACCAGCATGCTGTGCTCTCACTCAGCACATCCCACACCCAGGGACTCGTCATCAGGCACTGGGATTCTTGCCCTCGGACGGTTCCACCGGCCTGCAGGATAGGTGCTTGTGGTTGGCCAGGGTGGGCTGTGTCACGTGGTTGTGTGAGCTAGTGGTGGTGACCAGGCTTTGTTGTCCTTTTCTCTTCCAGCCCATCCACTGGGAATATTTCGGTGGTAAAGGAAATTGTGGACAAACTGCTGAAAGGTTACGATGTCCGCCTCCGGCCTGACTTTGGAGGTATGCTGATCCACGTTTTCTGCCATCCTGGGGGAGAAAGAGGCCCTGAGGGCCACTCAGCAGCTCAAGAAGCATAGCTGGATTAAGGAAGTAGTACAGGTGGCACATTACTTAGGGGGTCCCCCGTCCATATGGGCCCCCACCTCCTTCCCCATCCACTTGGCTCACCTGCCACCTGCCTTGGTGAGGCTTTGCACCTGCTCCACCCAACAAGGCAAGGGGTCCTTCTCAGCCCTGCTTTTTCCCTCCTGGCCGTCTGGAAGTGTCTCCAGTGGGTGAGCACATTGAGCGATGGAAGCTGGCTGGCCCCTGGGCCCCTGTAGTGTGCAGGGCCCCATGGAGGATGGACAAGCCCTCCCAAAGCAGGAGAGGGGTCGGGTCTGGGGCACCCCCTCACCAATTCTGTCTTGGGCTGAGGGTCTTCCCTCTCCTCATTGATAGCTTTAGAGCTAAATTCCAGTTTCCCCCATCCCATAGAAAGCATAGCGAGTAGGGATGTGCACAAACCAGTTTGGCGCTCCTATTCCAGAGCTCCTATTCTGGAGCGCCAAACTGGTTTGGAGGTCCAGCGTTTGGGCCAGTTTGGAGGCGGGATGTGTATGTTTATCTTTCAGGTGTAGGGAGGGTGCTCATCCCTGCCCCACCACATTTCCCCGGCCAGCGTTCTCTCAAAATCGCTGGCACGGGGTGGCAGTGTATCTCTTTGCTGCCCAGGTCACCATCGTGCTGGAAGAGGCTGGTGCATGAGTGCACATCACACACACATGCACACACACCAGCCACTGACAATGCTGACCAGGGTGGCAAGGAGGCACACTGCCACCCTGTGCCAGTGGTTTTGGGGAGAGCGCTGCAGGGCAAATGCAGCAGTGCAGGGATGAGTCGCATTTCCCCCGCGGTATCTAGAAAGAACTGCAAGGGAAATGCAGCAGTGTGGGTATGAGCACCCTCCCTGCGCCTTAAAAGGTAACACACCCACCCCACCTCCCAAGAGTGCACAAACTCATTTGTGCACATCCCAAATAGCGAGCCCCTCTGTCAACTTTCACTCACGCAGCCCCCACTTTACTACCCCCTCCTTCTTAGAGTTGGGGGTTATACACACACAAACACACTTCACAATATATAGTGCACTCACACTCACATCCCCATTATGGATACGGTGAAAATCTAGTACAAATTGAATCTAGTTTTTTTACTCTCTGCTCCTGCCGATCTCCAAGAGACTCAACATAATTCATAGGGGGTGCAACATGGGTGGGTGGGGAGTCATGTGATGTGCCTCTGGGGGGCCCCTCGAGGCAGTGGGGCCCCAAGACGACTGCCTCCCCTTGCCTAATGGTAGTTAAGCCCCTGCTTCTCACTGAGAAAATGAGACTTACCCCCCATCGTCCCTGTGTATCCTAAATATGCCAGTTGAGTGGTGGGCAGGACTTTCCCCTCCCCAGATTTTTGAGGAATGGGCACCTTGGGGGATGGACGAAAGGACTCCCTCCACTCCCAGCTGCTGTAGGGTAAAAGAATAAGGTGTTTGCTTCCCAGCACACTTGCAGGTGGGTGAGAGGGTCAGCCTCCATGTGGGGTTCTTGGAGAAGATGAGTTGGGAATCTGGGGATTGGCTAAAGCCTGACCCCAAGATCAGCGAAATTAATAACGGATGGGAGTATGAATGCCTATGGTAGCTAAACAGAACCCTCATGTTCAGAAGCAGTCTACCTCTGAATACTGGCTGCTGGGGAATGGCAAAAAAAAAAAATAGAGGAAGGGTTGTTTCCTTCTGGCTGGCTCCTGCTCAGAACAGGATGCTGGACTAGATAGAGCACAACAGTCTGATCCAGCGGAGCAGTTTTTCCATTTGCATTTGGGGAATTGGATCAAAAGCAGCCTCTCCTCCACATACATTGTAGGGACAGGGGTGGCCCAGGGTGGCTGCCAGGAGAAGGGGAGGCTGCTGCTGCTGTTGCTGCTGTGAAGGCTGAGGTGAAGGAATCGGAGAGTATCCAGAGCCAGTATTTCTGGACTTGTTCTAGTCGACAGTCAGTTCCAAAATAGTTCCAGACGAGTTCAGTCCGTCTTGCTCTCACACGGCAAGGAGCAGCAATGGGTAGTATTAAAAACAGGTACGGACTGCTTTTCGGCCCAGAAGTCCTCCGAGAGGTTTAACAGGAATAGTTGTGCTCCCCCATGCTCAGTATAAGAGATGATACTTAACAGAAGCCACCCTCACACCATGGCTTTTATGGCCCAGGGGGAGTTCGCCAGACTCCGTGGCTGCTCCCATGGAGAATCGCTTCTGCTGCCAGGCTGCTGCACTGCAGCTCCCCCACAAGCACCAGTCGGCAGCTCCAGGAGAGCAGGCGGTGGCAGCCACTGGCCTCCAGGGACCTGCGCCCCCCCCGTGCCACTCCCCATGCCACCCTCACCTGGGAAAGCCACCTGCAGGTCACCCATACGTGGCCCCACTGGGCCCTGGGGCTGGCGTGGGAGGCTGCAGCAGCCCAGCCGCCTTGGACAAAGTCCGGAGAGCTTTAGGACTAACCCACAAGCCCGTGGAGGTGGGGGAGGGCCCTGAGCGAGCAGCAGGTGCCATCGGGCCCTTCCCTGTCACTGGGGTGCTGCTTGGCCAAATGGTGGCCCAGGGGACCACTCGGTCCTTTACCCCAGCAGGAAGTGGGGAGACACCTGGGAGGAAGGGGCTGGCCTGGCAAGCGCTGCAATCAGCACACCCTCTGTCTCCAAACCCCGGGGAGGGGGGTAGAATTAGGCAAATGCTTGGGCAGCACCATCATCCATCATTGCCTGTGCCCACAATGGGCCGGCGTGCCTCCTGGAGGAGGGAGGGACCATTCCCCACGCCCAGCCACTGTGTGTTCAGCAGCAGCTGGCAAGAGGCGAGCGGATGGCTTCCCCCTCAGGGACCCCTCGTTTTCCGGCTGCTGGCTTAGCAGAGAGGAGGATGCCCAAGCATCAGTCTTCCCCCTCCCTGTCATCCTGGCATCTGCTCGGGAATATGAATGGGTCCTCGGACTGATGGGTGCCATCCCCAGTGCCCAAATGGGAAAGTACAATTTTTGGTGGGTGGCTTTGGACCCCAATGTTTGTGTGTAAAATGGACACAAATGGAAGCCCCTTCCAACCCAAGTCAGGGGCCACCTGTGCAGACCTCCGCAGCCCCGTCTCTCCCTGCCCACACATGGCACGAGCACAACACAGGCCCCCTCCCCACCCCCCAAGTGGACAAGCAGCACCCTACAGCATTGGTTTCATGGCCAGTGGACCTGGCCACTGTCATCTGGGCAGGCGGCTCACCCTGAGAGCACCTGTCAGTGGAATGTGGAGCTGCTGGGTCAGGCATGCTGCGCTGTAGCTTGAAGGGGCAGGAGACAGGGGTGTGGGTGTTGGGGCAGATGTGGGTGGGGCGTGCAGGTGTGCCTGATGTGGTGTCTTGCCAGGACGTTTTTCACACCTTTAACTCACATCTCCTCCAGAATAGAGAGGGTGCATTCATATATTGGCCAGATTCACATATTGGCCAGAAAGGAGAGCTGGTCTTGTGGTAGCAAGCATGACTTGTCCCCTTAGCTAAGCAGGGTCCACCCTGGTTGCATATAAATGGGAGACTTGATGTGTGAGCACTGCGAGATATTCCCCTCAGGGGATGGAGCTGCTCTGGGAAGAGCATCTTGGTCCCAAATTCCCTCTCTAGCAACTCCAAGGGAGGTCTGGGAGAGATTCCTGCCGGCAACCTTGAAGAAGCCACTGCCAGTCTGTGAAGACAATACTGAGCTAGATAGACCAATGGTCTGACTCAATATATGGCAGCTTCCAATGTTCCAATGTACCCCAAAGTCCCTGTGAGTTATCAGGGAGCCATTTATCTGGGAGTTATCGGAGCCATTTACACACAATTTGGGTTTTTCACTGCGCGTTAGAGTGTAGCCCAATTTATATCCAGGGTAAAAAGAATCCACTATTTGTGGCGGTTTTGGGGGACAACTTTGAGTTCACAGTAAAGCCTTCCCATATACCCGTGGTAAAGCCTGCTGTGTGTAAATGTTGCAGGCGAGTTGAAGGTGTTCTGACTGTGTGGCAATGGAATGCGGGCAGGAGGCTAGAGTGTCGGCAGGCATGGTCCACTCTGGTCACAGACCTCTATGGTGGACACGCCGGTGAGGGTGCGGTGCATTCAGCTAGCCAGGATAGGTGAGAAGTGCTGTTTTTCACAATCAGTGGATCCTGGTTAAGGCATACTGGCGGATGACCAGATCTGATCCTAGATTAAGTACCCAGTTAACTCTGCAGAACAACTGGGGTTCTCACTGCATGTGGGTTCACATATTCACACCAATGTTGGTCAACCCGATTTAACCAAAATTAACAGAGTCATGTGCATATGGCCATAAACAAGCCTTTCAGTTCTCAAGATTGAAGCAAGAGTATGCATATCATGAGTAATTTGGCTCTAACAGATGAGTGGTAGTGTGTACCCCTGTTGATGATCTTCCATGAAATCACTACAGTAGTTTTGTTTGCAATACTATTTGAATACAGTGCTACAATGTTTTCAGTCTTTTGTACCTGGCTAAAACAGCCAGGACTCGTAATGTGCTGTGAAGAAACAGGCTGTGAGCAATATTAAAAAAGAGAACACTCAGCTAACATTGATGGAGCCCTGTGTTATGGGCTAGGTTGTTGGGTTTAAAAAAAAAAAATTTTTTTTAAAGCAGGGAGCCTACTTTTCTTCATAAGAAGGCAGTGTGAATTTTAAAATTTGCATCTTAGCACATGCAAATTTGCATGATCAAGCCCCCCCCAAAACCCCGCTTAAGTGTCTTGGCTCCTCAAAAGCCTTAATCCAGACCTGTCAAGAAGCATCCATTGCCATGCTCCTGTTTCTTCCCCCTCTTTTGTGCCCCCCCGCCTTCTGATGGCAAGCCAGCCTCTGCTTTTCCAGTACCGCCCCCCCCCGCCTGCCACCGCCTGCCTTTTTCTCTGACAATGCTCCCTGCCCGGTTGCCTTTCTCCCGGCTACCTCTGCTTGGCTCCAAATTGCAATCTGGCAGCCAGATAAATGATGCCAGCCCAATGCAGCCTCCTTCCTTGTCCACTTGGTGCGGAGGAAGGTTTGCGGGTGCTTCAGCAGTTGCCCTTCTGATGCTGCTTTGAGAGACTTCCCAGCTGGGCTCCCCACCCCCCCGACTCCCCCCCCCACTCAGGTCACTCAGCCGTTCCTGACCTCTGAGCGGCTCCCTTCTCCTGTGGCGGGCAGACCAGTGTAGCCAGGAGTGCCCAAGGCCTGCCCATCCAGCCAGCCAGGTCTCTCCGGGCCGAGCGGCTCGTATATATGGAGCTCTCGCTTGTGTTGTTTCTTTCAAGTGCTACTAATACAGGATGAAATATTCATTCAGGAGCAGCTGGGTGTTTGTTCAGAGATGATGGAGTTTGCTCCTCATCAAGATGGGGAACCTAACAGTAGCCAGAAACAAAGAATCCTCACAGTTCTAATGTGGTGGTGGTTGAGCCTCTAGCCAGCATGATGTTGGAGCTGGGTGTTTGGTGGGATGGGGCTGCTCACCTGGGCACGTAGACAACTTACATGTATACAGACTCACATCTGTGATTCTTCATTGCTCCTTCTTGGCGGTGGTTTTCCCGTTTGGGTTTTTGATGGCTTTGGGGCACCCCTGGCCCTTCCCTCCTTCCTGGTAGGGGGTCTGCTTAGCTACCGTCTGAGGCCGTCAGACTTTCTCTGCCGGCCTCAAACTGCTGCAGGCAGCTCTCGAGTAGGGCGGTCAGCTTATTCCCCACCCATGGCGGGTTGCTCAAGTGCCTGCTAAACAATCATGTGTGCATGTGTGAACTGAGCTGTGTGGAGTCATAGTTGTTAGCTCGCATGGATCCAGTTGCCTTTGACAAGTTCAGAAGTGCAGCGATAAGATCCAAGCTGGGAAGAAATCAAGCAGCAGCACAGAATACCGAGGCTCTTCTGGCAGGGAGCTCTGGCAGATCTTCACTGCACTGCCCACTGTATCTGGACCCTTGTGGGAGACCCTGTGCCCTGCTGGGAAGCTTCCTTCTCCTCACTTTTCCATTCAGGCGGGTGGCGGCTGGGGCCTCAGTGGAGGGTTGGGTGAAGCACAATGTGGCCCTCGGGGTCCCTGCCATCTCCACAGTCCAGGCCCAACGCATGCTGGCAAAAGCACACACAGCCTTTTCCCCAGGAGGAAAAGAGGGCTCGTGAAGAAGGAGCCCGTGTGTGTGTGGAAACAGGATGCTCTTGCCACCATGGCTGGCTAGGAGACGGAGTGCATGAGGCAAGGGGGGATTTCCTGTGCCCACAGTGCAGCTCAGCATCGGGCCAAGGAAATACCTGGCCCCCAGGTATTTAACAGGGTGACGGTTTCCTTCCTGGTCCCACGATTGCAACAACACATCTTTGGCCATTTCAGGTTTCCTAAATCTGATAATGTGCCCTATCCGGCACGGAGTGGGGAGGGAGGGAGAACTCCAGCTAATTCCAAAAGGAGGACAGGCCTGTTGGGGATTGCAGTCCACTTTTTAATTTTGAGATGCCTCGTTAGCTTCCGCCTGAGCTGAGTGGCTGAGAAGCGCCAGCCGCTTCCCTCCATCCAAGCCATTAGGCTGATGAGTGGGCGAGATCTTGGGATCACCTGCGGACCCTCGCTCGCCTCCTCCCCTCTCCCCCCCCCATTTTGTGCAGGTTTTAAAAGCCCCTTTTGTCTGTTCTTCCCTGCCACTTCCATCTTCACATTCCTAGCAATAATTTCATTTTCATATGTCAGGACTAGAACCAAGGGGTTGAAATGGCAAAGCAGCAGGTTCAAGCTAGACATGAGGAGGGGACAGTGGAACCATCTGCCTCATGCAATGGCGGGCTCTACTTTATTAGAGGTTTTCAAACAGAAGCTCTGTCAGGGATGCTGCAGAAATTTCCTGCAATGAGCAGGGGCTTGGACCAGAAGATCTCCGAGAACCCTACCAACTCTAGTGCTCTCTCATTCTTTCTTTCTTTTTTACTCAAATGGGGCCTGGGGCCAGGAAGATAGAAGCCTCCGAAGACCATGCCAAATAGATGAGATGTTGGAGACCTTCATCAAATGGGCCACTGAGGGGGACACAGAAACTATGCCTGATCTGAGCTCTCCTCTCTGGCAGCTGGTCCATTTATTCTGTGAAATTCACATGCATGAACAGTTGTATGCAAAACCTTGACTCCATCCTTCAAAAATATGCCACAAGACCTATTTAAATGATGATGTATCTATTTAGGATATTTCTTACACTCAAACATGATGACCTGCTGTGAAGCCAGTACACAACAGCAATACAAGCATCACAGAGTGAAGCTGGAATCATAGAAACACAGGAACATAGGAAGCTGCCTTATACCGAGTCAGACCATTGGTCCATCTAGCTGTAGACAATACGTCTGCATAGACTGGTAGTGGCTTCTCCAAGGTTACAGGCAGGAGTCTTTCTCAGTCTTAACTTGGAGATGCCAGGGAGGGAACTTGGGACCTTCTTCATGTAAAGCAGATGCTCTAGGGCAGGGGTGGGGAAACTTGGCACTCCAGCTGTTGTTGAACTACAACTCCCATCATCCCCAGCCACAATTATTGTGGCTGGGGATGATGGGAGTTGTAGTTCAACAACAGCTGGAGGGCCAAGGTTCCCCACCCCTGCTCTAGGGAATGTACTAAAATGAATGACAGGGAATGCACACTTAAAAGCCCTGGTTCCTCCCAGAGGGCCATAGGAATAAATAGAATTTCCAAATGGCTGTTGGTCATTCATAAATTCAATGCATTCCATGGCTCCAGATGTCGCTGTTCCCTGGCCATCACACCTTGCCTTCACTCCAGGAACAGAGTAGCCCCAGCCCCCGCTGGGTCCCCACGCTTAGACCTGGACTGAAAGACAGGTGTGTGGAGAGGAGAGGAGAGGAGGAGAGGAGAGGAGAACTGGTCTTGTGGTAGCAAGCATGACTTGTCCCCTTAGCTAAGCAGGGTCTGCCCTGGTTGCAAATGAATGGGAGACTTGATGTGTGAGCACTGTAAGATCTTCCCTACAGGGGATGGAGCCACTCTGGGAAGAGCAGAAGGTTTAAAGCTCCCTCCCTGGTTTCTCCAAGATAGGGCTGAGAGAGGTTCCTGCCTGCAACCTTGGAGAAGCCACTGCCAGTCTGGGTAGACAATACTGAGCTAGATGGACCAAGGGGCTGACTCAGTATATGGCAGCTTCCTATGTTCCTATGTGTGTTGTTAACACCTGGCAGTGACTGAGAATTTGGGTGCTCAGTTCCTGGCAGTGCCTGGGCTTGACTCCCATAAAGGAGTCGCCCTTCCCCCACAGTTTAATCATCCCTGGGATATGTGAGCACTTGTGAAAGGTTCAGCGGTCACTGCAGAGGGACCCTGAGCATGTCAGAAAGAAGGGGAGCAGCTGTGGTTTGTGGACAAGAAGCAAGTGGGCAGGGAGGCTGCCTCCCGGACAGTGTGGCCATCTGCAGAGTGCGTGGAACAGGTGAGGTGCCAGCTCAGACACACACACTTGCAAAAAAAACCACAAAAAAAAAAAAGCAACCCAACAACAACCCTGATCTGGACAAGAAAGAGCAGTTTGGAAAGCCTGAGCTCTTCTGGTGTAACCTGGAAACTGGAGCAAGGAAGGCAGGAGTGGAGAGAGCGGTGGAGGAAGACCTCCTCAGCCACATTATACGGAGTCTGGCATCCGCCTCCCCAAATATCTCCCCCTGCTTGCTTAAAAATCCACTGCCTTTTGTAACCATTCCAGCCCTTCAAACAAACTAGCAAACTATTCATGAGAAGAAACACAATAGGCATTGCAGTGAATGGTCTGAAAATGCAGAGGCTCATCACAAACGCACACCTGCCAGATTTAGCTGCCAACTGGGCCATCACTGCAAGGAAAATTGCAGATTTGGTCAGGATCCTCAGATGCCCCTTTTGAAAATCGGACCCTTGTGATTCTGGGGAGTAAAGGGAGGGGGTGCGGCAGTTTGCCCGGATATCTCGGAGTGCTTCCACTTGGGTGTCTTTGTCATTGGCTCCAAAGAGTGGATCCTGCCATCAGCTTGTGCCCTTACATGCCTGTGGTGGCAGTCTGCATTGCTTCTCCTTTTGCATTGTGTGGTGGAGGGAGGCCCAACTTTGGTGTGTGTGTGGTGGGGTGTGATTCTTGTGGCTGAAGAAGGCTTAAGAATCCCTCCCCTCCTTCACTGAGTGAAGTGTGTGAGTGGGTAGTTTCCTGTGACTGAGGGTCAGGGAGGCACCTTACTGATCTCTGTCTGCAAGGGGCTGCTTTGTTCCAGGCAGTCTCTCCGGCTCCCAGCTCAATGGCAGGTGCCCTTATAATGCAGGATCTCTCAGAGGCGAATCTATGCACAAGGCAGTCATGACAACATGTGCTAATGCAGCGCTGTAAACAAACAGTGCCTGCAAAGTATGATTTCTTCATTAAAATTTCAAAAAGCAAGGGAAATACCTCCTTGTGGTTCCTTTGATAAATATAATACGTCAACAGCTTTCTTAGTTGATACTGTGACAGATATTTCCATGACTTGATGTTGTTGTCTTGAACTGGATAGGAAATGAAATACTTCTGCTTACCCATTAAGTGAATTTGGTTCAGCATATTTAATTGACCATATTGACAAGAGGACTTAAGTACACATCATGGCAGGCTCAGATGGAGAGGCCATTCGCCTGGCTGGCAACTTTAAAGGTGGCTTTCTTGCTTGTACCACCAGCACAAGTCTGGGCACAGAATGCTGCTAGCCTCCCAGGCTTTTCAGGCTTGAGGGTGGAAGTTGAGGTTTCTCACGGGACTGCCAAGGAAAGCTTGGACCTGAAGCCTCATCTGCGCAATTGTATCCATTGCAAACACAAAGCATCCGTGTGCAGGGATGATACAGAAGAAGGTGTCTTTGGAGCCTTCTGTGACATCACAGCAATTCCACCCAGGCCCAGAGGTGGGGAGAGGTTTCTCAGCCAGGCAAACATCCAGCCATCGCCTCCCCCTCCCCCTCCCCTCAGCACTGCCTCCTCCTCTACCCTTCTTCCTCTGGACCCCTTGCTTCTTTATTTGCCCACTGTGTCCTGCACTCTCCCTGCTCCGGGCTCCATGAGGTCCAGAACCCACAAACCTTCTTTCTGCCCCCACACCCCACCCCCTCTCTGCTGCTTTCCATCTGCCCCCTCCTCATCTGGCATCACAGCATGGCTTGGTGCCCTCCTGCCTCACTTAGAAGATGAGCAGCAGAGCCACAGCTGGTGACGCCTCTGCTCAGACCCCCTGCAGTGAGCTCCCCCACGCCCCCACATCGCCTGTTTTCTGGCACTTTCCCCTGATCAGTTCTTGCTCCTGTTTCTGCCTTTGGGATAGCTTTGCCCTGTCCAGGCATTCAGAGAGAATCCCAGCCTCTCACTCATGCTCCTTACCTGCTCTTCATGGTGCCCCAGTCACAGAAATGGGGGCAGTCATGATTATGGCATTAGACGAATGCTGCTCCAAGCATGAAGAGCAGGGTGGGAGAGTGAGTGGCAGGCTGGGGGTGGGTCTTCCGACCCACTTTCAGCCTTGTAAGCATGTTCACCCGCATTCTCTCTGGACGCCTCTTGTCTGAAATGTTATTAGACATTTGCTGGAATTCTCATTCTTTGAGGTTCAGCTCGCTCCCGAGAATCCCCAAGCATTAGATCTTGGAGTGTTGTGTGGCTGCAGCCACATGAGCACTTGGGACCCATGTAGCGCATAGCCTGCCACAATGCAGCTGCAGGGGTGAGTGCGTGTTTATCTTATTGACAGTCCAGATAGGGCAAAGGGCTGCTTTCTGGGATATCTGTAAGCTAAAGAACAAGCATCCTCTTGGCTTTGAAATCAACAGAGGATAGGCTCCTGCAGAGGAAAGGAGTATGGCAGGCAAAGCAGAGGACTCTTCAGCCATCCATGGTAACAAGCGGGGTGTGTGGTGTCCTGGCATCTTTAAAGCATGGCTCTGTTACCTGTGAACTATTGGTGGTTAAGAGGTTCTCCCCTCCTTGCCCCCAAATATGGCACTTCCATGCAGCCATGCAGGTCTGGCAAAGTGCTTGGATATCAGGTCCAGACCGTGGCTGCAGACTGGAAAGAACAGCTCTGATGATGTGTGGCCTTGTTCCTCTGTGGAAGCCTGCTGGGATTAAGTAGATTCCTTGTCCGGTGGGAACCTTTTGCTCTCCCCCTCCTCTGGCCCATCAGGACTTCGACAGTGTGTCTCCGTGCTCAAGGGCCATGCTCTATGCACATTCAAGGCCTGGCTAATGCATTTTGGATCAAAGGGAAGTTTTGCTCTGCTCAGAATGGTGAGTTGGATTTTTTTTTAACCACAAACTCCAAAGTTTGTTTCATGGCTCACCTGCTTGAGCCACTGGAGATGTTTCAAGAAGGCCTTTCCTGAACCAACTAGTACCCATACATGCTGTCCACTCTTGCTCTCTGGGTCTTGCACTTTGTCAAGGAGATGCTCTTGGTTAAGGAAGTGTATGTCTCTGCTGGTGGGTGCAGGCTTGGCTGCAGGAGAAGGCGTTGGTCTCCCCAACCCAAAGTTCCCTCCCTCCCTCCCTTCCTGCCTCAGTCCCTCCCTGAGTGCAGGAGTTTGGGACGTTCTGCTCCGTCTCCTTTAGAAGAGCTGAGCTGTGGTTTTGGTCAGGTGCTAGTCACACCAAGAGGCGAGGTTCTCCTCTGCCATTTCCAGCATTCAGCTCTTTGCAAAGTCATGGAGAATGACCAAGGGACGTTTCAAAGCAGGGAGTCGAGTTGAACCAAAACCCAGCATAAGTCTGCTTAATTTTGGTGAACCCCAACTGAACTCAGCCCTAGAATCTCTTGCTTGCCTTGAAACAGAACCAGACTCCTTCATGGCCTCAGCCTGACTGCAAGCAGGAGCCCAGGCAGGGGGAAACTCAGGCTCAGCCAGCCAGCTGGTCTGGGATCCAGCACCTTGGACAGCTCTGGGCAGCCTTGGAATGTGCTCTGACACGTCCGTGTTGTGCTCCAAAGCTCTGCCCCTTGCCGGGAAGTGGAGAGGCAGGCTTGAAATTGAGCAGCCGCCCTCAGACCTGGGGCCTGGCAGTCCATCCTGTCCTGGCACTTTTCACTGGACACGCTGCTTGCCCTGACAAGGGGCCCCACTGAAGTCGGTCCCTTGGAGGCACAGATGCTGTTCCACTGCTGCTATCTGGCTCTGGGGCTGGAGTCTCTGGGGGTCCTGGCCTGGGGGCTTGGAATGAAGGAATCCCTGGTTTGGGGGTTCAGTGTTGGGACCCAAACTTAGCACCTACACACACACACACACTGCCAGTGAACGTCAGTGAGTGTTCTGAGTTTGAGTGATGAGAATGAGAGAAAAATGTCTCTGTAATCCTGCTATTGAGCCATTCCTATATTTATAACCATCTCCCATGTCCCCTTTAATCATTGTTCCTTCTAAACGAAAAAGCCCCAAATGCTTTGGACATTTCCTTCATGGGAAGGTACTCCAAGCCTTTGATCATTTGGAGCTGCAATCTATTGGACAATGCACACTTACTTGGAAGTAAGTCCCATTGAACAGAGTGGGATTTGCTTCTGAGTAAACATGCTTATGTTCCGACAGCAAGCTGTTTTTCTGACCATTTATTTAGCTCTTGAGTGCCCTTCATGGGATGGGGAAACCAGAGTAGTCTACAGTATGGAAAAGGCAGCAGCCACACCCCACTGAATATCAGCATGACATTTAAATGTGCTGCTCCTTCACTGCATGGATGGATGGATACATAGAAATACCTGAAATGAACAAAAATGATGTGTGTGCCCCCACACACCCCGGTTCCAGTTGGTAGTGAATGAATGTAAGTCTCCCACCTCACTTCCTGGCCATTTGTTGCTAAATATGATGGAGCAAGTTCTAAAGGAAGAGGCAGCAGTGTGTGTGTGTGTGTGTGTGTGTGTGTGTGTGTGTGTGTGTGTGTGTGTGTAAGTCTTCTATTGTTTGGTTGTGGTGTGGACGAGAAAGCATTTTCTTAAATTAATTGCATGTTGTGGTGTAGCTGCACCCTCAGCAGCCTCTGTGGCCTTGTCACCTGGGGGAGAGATTGTGATCCCTGAGTGAGGTGTGGAACTGGTCCTCATTCCACTGGGTGAATTTGGGGTTCACACAGAACCCCGGCATTTGGCAAAAATAACCCTACAGAGTGGGTTGGCCCACCTAAGGCCTCCAGTTGCTGCTGGACTGCAACTCCCACAATCCCTGGCTATTGGCCCTCATGGGTGTGGTTGATACACCAGATACAATGCCCCGAGTGCGCCCCCCATGCTGAGGAGTGCTGCCCTCTGTTGGGTGGGGAGTGAGTTGTGGGGGGGGGGGTTGACTCTGAAGGGCTGTGGGAAGAGAGGGGCTTTATGATAGAAGACAAATGGGAGATAATGAGGAGGAGGAGAGTTTGTGAGGGGCTAGGAGCAGGAGGAAGGGAAAAGGCTGAGCAGTGGGGTGCGGGGGGAGGTGGCTGCCTCTTGCTGTTGAGGAACCACATCCAGTCACAGGGTCAGTGCCTATAGCCGGGGTGGGTTGGGGGACTGAAGTCTGCAGGTATTTTGAGACACAGAGTCCCCCCCCTTTGAGATATAACGGGGGTGACTCTATGCTTTCGTGGGATATACTCTCAGCAGAGAGATTGCTCTGATCCCAAACTAGGAACACACCACTCCTTCGAGGTAGGCTGCCACCAGTTGAAGTCTAAAGCCACTGACCCGGCTTAGACACGGCTTCAACAACCTAGAACTGTCTGGCTTGGGACTTATAGGCACTGTAGCCAGAGTCCACACAACCCAGCTCTAGACAATATATTATTCTGAAAACAACTCAACAGTTGCCTGTTCCATCAGTGTGTGTGTGTCTGTGTGTGCATATGTATATGTATATGTAAATATATATGTATACATTATATTATAAGAAGGAGATCTTCATCCATTACAAAACAGTGTAGGACTCCTGGTTTGGCTTGCTCCTACCCTTGTGGATAACTCCTTTGAGGCGCATGAGTCCAGTGTATGTGAGTGTGTGTGTGTGTGTGTGTGTGTGTGTGTGTGCGCGCACATGTGCATATGTGCACATGCACACGGACATATAGAATTATATATAAATGTCCATTAATTTTCTTTAATGGTTTATAAAGATTAGTGTGTTAGTGGCATATTATTTCTTTGAATTTGCCTCCAAACTCATTTTGGCGTTGATCTCTGGAGCATGGACTCTGGGAGAACTAGGAGAAGGTTACACATGCATGTTGCATATTTTTTAAAATGATGTATTTTTCTCAAGTTAAATATTACCATGTATCCACTTTATAGGAGTAATACCACAATTGTACAAGTTTTATATTAATAATTTTGTTTGGAATGTACTTTAACTAGTTCATCATTGCTGAACTAGATAACAGGTATGAGATATTTAAAAGTTTGTGACTGAACTGGAGGAAAAAAAACCCTGTAGCATTAAAATATCTTAATGGGCCTGAACTGAAACTGAACCCAAATTTTTAATAGTTCAGTTCTGTAGTCCAAAGACAGTGCTGATGATGACTCAAAATTGAAGCTGGCCAATCAATTTCATTTAAACACAGACACTGAATTGTGCCTGGCTAGGGAAGAAAAAGGTGATTGGCTTGTCCATTCATTTGTTGAGATGCACCCCCCAGCATATTCCAAACACCGTGAGTAATGGTAGCACCAAATGAGGAAGAGGAGCAAAGATGGCTGTAAACTTGAGAGACATACACACACACACACACACACACACACACACACACACACACACACACACGGCAGTGAGAACCCTGAGACCCCAGTCCAAAGGCTCACAGTCCAAAGAGCCCAGAGGGGGATCAAAAGGGAGGTACCGCCTTCCAGATTACCTGCTACAACTGTGGTAAAATGCTTCGGTTTGGCAGGATCGAATTGAAATCGATCTCCAGAATCTACAATGCTACTTTTTTGCAACGGGCATACAATGTTATAGCACTAAATCACAATGATAAAATCCGAAACAAGGCATCCGAAACGTGAACGGCACCCTGCTAACAGCGTAAGGGCTGCGGTGTCACAAGACAGGAAGTGTGGAAGCCAACTTAGCAGATACAGTTGTAGGGGTTAATCTGGAAAACGCCCTGCAGCAAAGATAAGAGAGAGTGACAGCATTTTACCTGCAGGGCTAGAAATAGTGCTGTTATAGTGGGGGTGGGCAGCGAGAGCAAAGGAAGAGCCCAGGGATAAAGCTCGTGTGGCCAACAGACAAATTAGCACTGTAGGTAACCTGATGAAAATTTGCGGAAGGTCCCCATCCTATTAAAGTGGGTAATTCACAACTGAACAGGAAAGAAGGAACAAACACATTCCAGCTATTAGAGCACTCCTGAGACTGATATTCACAGAATGCTCAGCAGTAAGGCAAGTATTTTCTCCCCAGCTGCATTTGGCTCATCTGGGCAGATTTCCTGCTGGGAGGGGTGGGGGAGGTCATTTGTGCTCATTGGGTCTCTCTGATTGCTGCACCTGCGGCCGGGGAGACATTTTTACCAGGTTAGCTTAGCTAGCAGCTCTAAGGGCGGGAGGCGCCTTGCCTTTCACTGCAGTGTGCACTTGGACAACTGAAGAGGTTCCTCTGAGATTATCCAGGGTGATGGAGCTGAAGAGGGGAGGTGTGGCTCTGAGACGATGCAGAACAAGGGTCTCCCTAACAGGGAGAACTGTGGCGGGAGTCGCTTGTACATGAAGCTGGAAGTCCTTACACTGAGGTTGGGACAGTGTGCAAAGTGTACTGTATGTTCAAATTCCATCAATATATTCATTAAAATCGCAAAGGTAAAGTTGCGCCATCAGGTCGGTGTGGACTCCTGGCAACCGCAGAGCCCTGTGGTTGTCTTTGGCAGAACGCAGGAGGGGTTGACCATTGCCTCCTCCCGCGCAGTTTGAGATGATGCCTTTCAGCATCTTCCTATATCGCTGCTGCCCGATATAGGTGTTTCCCATAGTCTGGGAAACATACCAGCGGGGATTCGAACCGGCAACCTCTTGCTTGCTATGTAAATTATTTCCCCACTGCGCTATTAGGTAGCTATTAAAACCATAGGACTACTGATTTTCTAAAATGTGTTGATGGCTCTTGCATGTGACTGGGCTTCAAGAGGAAGGCTAGGGAGGAGATCTGACAAAATGGCAGCCCCTGGCTACTGGTGGCCCTTTCCAGGCTGCTGCTGGTCTTTCAGCTTTTAAGCAGATAAGACCTAGCATATCACAGATAATTATTATGCATGAATTAATATTATTAAGCAAATAAGAATAACCCTGTTCTCAGTGGCAGGCTTTTCTCTACCATCATGAGGTCTAGAAACATGTTTAAAACCAAAAACAGCAATGACAGCCAAATCTTGCTCTCCCTTCCTCTGGCAAAAGTGTGGTAGAGTTCTGGAGGCTGTGGCAGCAAAGCATGCACACTGTGTGTTTAGTGTTAAAATATTAAGGACAGCATTTGAGAGATCGTTTTGTTCCTAATTAAACTGATCTTCCAAATCATGTCCTTGCCTTTCACTACGTCTCTGCTTTGCCATCTTCTGGGGACTTTTCTGCTGCAACTAGATGGCTGAGTTGCCCATCAACAGAACTGGGACAGAAGTTGTCCAGCATGTGCAGGGGACTCATCCTGTCTCGTTGCGTTTCAGGTAATCCTGTTACAGTGGGAATGAGCATCCATATTTCAAGCATTGATCAGATTTCAGAAGTCAACATGGTAAGTAGTTTTTTTTTTAAAAAAAAAGCTGATGAAACTGTTTGTTTGTGGCTGGACTGAGCTGGGCTCCTCAGTTTTGCACCCTGGGAGCTCCAGCTGATGCAGAATGCTCAAGACACCATGATCAGAATCGGCAAAGAGCCCCCTCTTCCTAATGAACTTCACTTTCAAAGCCCAGGAGAGGCTCAAGTCCCTACAGGGACAGGTGAGATGCATAAGATACCGCCACCCGGTGGGTATTCTTTTATCCAGAAATGAGAAATGTGTAAACTGTAATACCTAGTCCACACACCATGTTTTCCCAGTGCTTTCTTGGATGGGGATTTTCAGACAAGCTTTCCTTCAGTTGGAAGCAGCGGTGGTGGCAGAATGTGACTGTGGAGAGGCCCTGAGTTTTGTTCAGGTGCAGTGAACTTGCTGTGCCCCCTCTGGTCCTCTCTCTTGGACCAAGAGACTCTTGCTGCAGACCTGCATTCAGAGCCCAGCCAGGGAGCGGCATATGACCTTGTTCTGTGCCCAGTTCCTGGGTAAGGCCTGAGTTAGCCTCAGGGTTCAGCTGCTCACCACTGCAGCATCCCCGGCCTAACCGAGCATCTCTCTGGCTTGCAAATTTCTGCTCCTGCATGGGACAAGGAGAGCTGTTCTGAAGGGAGCGGAAGAGCAGAGGCTCGGTTCATTTTGGTTTGGGGATTTTCTGCTATTAAGTGTTAGATCACTGAGGGACTTGAGTTAATCCTCTTGGATTTATGTGCTAGAGAATGTATTGATCACCTTTTCTCAGCCTGGATATCCACCCAAAGCTAGATAAAACTCTCCATGTTCTTTGTGATCTTTCTGTTTGCTGTTTGTTTTACAAATGGGGAATTGCGAGGGAATCGTGCCTGACCATTGTAGGGTCTATGTCTGGAAAGAGCCAATACATTTGGTTGCTGGGCATTCTGAAACCCATGGCTAGTTCTTTCCAATTCAGATTGCGCACGAGTGTCTTGAAATAAGCTCTTCTAAATGGGCTCTATGGCTATGCAAAATCTCACACCCCTCCCCTCTGGAATTTGGCTCTTGCTCAGGAAGAGTGTTTGCTGTCTGACATTTGGCCAAAGAGAGAGAATGTTTTTTTCATTATAGACCCAATTGGAAGAGGTCACTAAAGGCACAACTAGGCAAGATCAGAGAGCCCTGAAAAAGATGGGCTCTATTCCAGTTCAGGTTCATCCGTATTTTCCCCCTCTCCAGTTCAGTTCTGGTCCAGATACTAACTTTTAAAAACTGATTTGGTAACCGGTTGAGACACTTTGAACTGGTTTAGATACAGTTTGTGCAACAAACAATGTAACAGAAACAATGTAACAGAAAACATTAGTGCAATGAGAGAATAAAATATTTTAAACTGTTTATTAGTGGATGCTTAAAGGGTTTTACCAACAAAATACATGGGATTTAAAAACAAGAAAATAAATTATTCATTATACAATTGCAAGTCGAGGGCCCTGATTCTTGAGCCACTCCTTGGACCCACTGGCCACTTTTTGCATATAGGAGTTCTGTTCTTCAGATTCAAAGCAGCCAAGAGACTGGAGGTTTCAGTTCAATTCCAGTTCCCTGAACACTTCCTGCCCACTGAACCAGCTTCAGTTTTGGATTTGGTTCAAATCCCTGAACAAGAGGTGTGATTGGGGCCCCCTGGCAACTTAGTGGGGCAAAGCAGTGGGGTCCCTTTCCCCCCATTCCATTTTGATCCAAATGGCCTCCCAGAGCTGCTGTTTGCCTCCCGGGACAAAAGATGTAGGTAGGGCTCGATGGCAGCAGAATGCCTGCTTTGCATGCAGAAGGTCCCAGGCTCACCCTCTGGCAGTTTCAGGATTTGTCCTAGCACCCAGCTAGAGGCGGTTGACTCAGAGGATGAGGGAGACCCAGCCTCAGCAAATGAGACCACTTCTGATGGAGAGCTGGTCTGGTGATAGCATCTAGGTTCCAAGTTCCCTCCCTGGCAACATCTCCAAGATAGGGCTGAGAGAGATTCCTGCCTGCAACCTTGGAGAAGCTGCTGCCAGTCTGTGAAGACAATACTGAGCTAGATAGACAAATGGTCTGACTCAGTATTTATTTATTTATTTATTTATTTACTTACTTACTTACTTACACACACACACACACACACACACACACACACACAACACAACACACACACAGTCAGACAGGCGTTATTGACTGGTTTGTTTTATCCAGACATCGAGTCCTTCCCAAGGACCTGGGATGGCTGAATTGTATTGTCAATGTTGTTGCTGTTGTTATAGATATCGTCACAGAACATAGGCTGTTCCCAGTAAAGTTGCTTTTTGTAATTGGCTGATGGTGATTTCTGTGGGCCCTATGGTGTTGAGGTGCTCTTCAAGGTCTTTTGGAACTGCATCCAGGGCGCCAATTACCACTGGGATTATTTTGGTCTTTTTCTGCCACAGCCTTTCAATTTCAGTTTGTAGATCTTTGTATTTGGTGATTTTTTTCTGTTTCTTTTTCTTCTATTCTGCTATCCCCTGGTATTGCTATGTCGATTATTTTAACTTGTTTTTCTTTCTTCTCAACTACAGTTATATCTGGTGTATTGTGTGGCAGATGTTTGTCTGTTTGTAGTCGGAAGTCCCATAATATTTTTACTATGTTCCTATCCTATAAAAGTCAGGTGCTAGAACTTCCCACCATGTGGGAGAGGGAGGAGCCTGAAAACCCAGTTTTTGCAGTGGGGCAGGAAGGAGGGCCCGAATCAGGCCTGCACAACGTAAGGCCTGGGGCCCGGATTTGGTCCGGAGGGATTATTTTATTGACCCCCCAGGTATCCCACAGTAACACAGGAGCTGGAAACCGCCTTATAGTGCCAACCTCTTCATGCTTTCTCAGAAATATGCTCCATGGTGTGCCTAGTGAGGCTTATTCCATGTAAGCATGCCTAGCATTGCAGCCTGAAAGCAACAACAATTTAGGGAGAGGAGAGGACTTGGCATTGTTTGGGGCTGGCATGCACTCTAGGGGCCCCACTGGTGAGCAGCGACAGGACCTCTTCTTGACCTCGGCCCCTGAATGCCAAGTTGTGGATGGTTCCAGCCCACCAGGGCATGTGAGTTGTGCAGCCCTGTTTAGGAAGCAATAGGACCTCCCTACTGACATAGGAGTCATGGGAGAGATCTGGGCAGGTCCTAACCCTCCTCATGCCTCCCAGCCCTTTGGCAGCCTGAGCCAAGGGGAGCCTTGCTGCCACCACGCCTCCCAGAATGGCTCCCACTTGCTCCCCTCTGGGGAATCTGGGCTCTTCTCCCAAGCAGATGGTGCCAGCTCCTCTTGGGAGTTGACAGCCAGCACTCTTTCCCCCCACCTCTCACACCCAGCTCCAGGGAGGCCAGGGTGGTGTTGCCTCAAGCCCAGAGCCTTTCATGAGTGCATATGGGCATCCCAAACTGACCTCAGTTTCTGGCCACTGAGTTTTGCAACACTTCACACCAACAACAGTGACACAAAGGAGAGTGTGCTTAGAAGATCAGGAGGATGGAAAACCAACCCGTTGCAACTCCTGCCTCTCCTCTCTAATCACAAATGGCATGCAGGTTGTCGCCAACCATGCAGCAGAATCCACATCGCCAAAAAGGAGTTTGGGGAGAGTGCCAGTGCATAAGGGCCTATTCCCCCTCTCTCTTACTCCAGAGATGACCCTGCTCAGAACTTTGGTGAGATCATGGGAAGAAATCTTCTCCAGCTCCAGGAGATCAGTCTCTTCCCTTCTGTGGTCCATGGAAGAAGCCATGATCCTTGTGCCCTCCTCCTGCCCACTTGTTGCATCCACCACCGGAGTCCCTTCGTTTTCTGCACTTCTTGGGCCTGCTTTCCAGCAACCACCCCACCCCCACCCCCGATGACTCAGCCAACATGGCCTACTTTCCAGTTCCCTCACAGAGGCTGCTGCATCTCTGAGTGGGCTCCATCACTTTCAGGAGCTTTTGGGAACTGCTCTTCTCCTTTGGCTCTGAGAACCAGCCCTGATTCTCCCATTTTGCTTTGGCTCATCTGTGGAGTTGGAGGAGAACTGGTCCTGTGGTAGCAAGCATGAATTGTCCCCTTTCCTAAGCAGGGACCACCCTGGATTGCATTTGAATGGGATACCACATATGAGCACTGCAGGATATTCCCTTTGAGGAATGGAACTACTCTGGGAAGAGCACCTGCATGCTTGAATGCAGAAGACTCCAAGTTCCCTCCCTGGCAGCATCTCCAAGGTAGGGCTGGGAGAGACTCCTGCCTGCCACCTTGGAGAAGCTGCTGCCAGTCAGTGTAGACAATATTGAACTAGATGGACCAGTGGTCTGACTTGGTATAAGGCCGGTGTTCCTATGTTCAGGCTGAGTGTGAGGGTGGTGAGGTTCATGCACTTTCTTAGGGAATATTATTTATTTATTTCATTCAATTCAATTCATTCATTCATTCATTCATTCATTCATTACTGCCTGACTCCAAAGCTCTAGACAGTTCATAAAAACATTATACTGGGATAAAGGTGCATTCCACCACCACTACCACCCGCCCCAGCTCTGAGTTAAGAGATACATCATGTTAGCCCAGGTGAGAATATGCCAGTTCTTACACTCCTGTTTCAGGATCAGCCTGGAAAGACAGTCACTCTGGCCTTGCCGTTCAAGGGCAGCCACCCATCCCAGGCCAGTAGGGTTCCCACCTCCCGATACAGAGTCAGCGAGAACTCCAAATGTCTCCCTCTCCCAGAGTTCTTAAGAAAACCAGCCCCATCTCAGTCTCACCAGATGGCTACTTTGGATTCAAGCCGTGTCCTGGTTTCCTCTTTCAGAAGGTCACCTTTAAAGGGCTTCTGTGAACCCAAATGCTCCGTGCAAAGCTTCTGTTGTCATGCAGCATGGTGCTGGAGACAGTGAGAATGCTTTGTCCTGGGAAAGGACTCTCATATGGGACACAGAGTGGGTGGAAAGGGAGCCGGGGTGGATCCCTCCCACTTACCCACCCACTTTTTGTTCTGATTCTGAACAAAGCCTTGGTCAGGTCAGGACTTTCAGCTACATACCACTGGAGGCCAGAATTAGGTGTCTGAAAATCCCAGCTCCTTCTGAGGTACCATAATTGTTAGGCATTTCTAAAACATGCAGGGCGATTGTCCTAGAGGTGGAGCTTCCTTGCCCAACACGGCTGCCTGTTTCTCTTGCCCAGTCTCTCCCCCAGAAGCTTCTTGCTCCCCAGGTATTTGGCGCTCCGTGCCCAGTGCCACACCACTCTCTGCGAACTCTGCAAACTTCAGGAGAGGCCATCGCAGCAGTTCTTGGCCAAACCTCTAGCCAGCTGTGGAAAGCAGAAGGGGAAGGAAATGTGTTGAGGCACCGGCTTTGTGTTTCACTTGGACAGCAAAGTTTTGCCCAAGCTTTGCAGGTGGAAAGGAAAACCCAAGTCTAAGCAGGCGGCCGCAGGCATTTCTCCCACCATGTTGGAAATGGTCTCAGCTCTTGTCTGGGAAAGTGCAAGGCAGGAGTTGGCTTATCTTGCCTGTTGTGGCCTGGGCCCTGCTCAGAGGGCAATGCAGGGCTGTGGTGGCCCTTTTGATTCTTGCCCTAGTGAGGGGAGGAAGCCAAGGGGGGGCTGCCTCACTCTCACTTGCCTGTGAAGCAACCAAAGTGGAGCCCTAGGGAGAAATCCAGTGCAAAGAGAATCTCCCTTTGCTTCGCTGCTCCATGGGATGCATTTCCTGCATCCAGGCCCAGCAGAGATTGACAAGAAGAAGGCCTTTCTCCATGCTGAGGACAGCCAGGCAAAGGCCATTCAGGCCATAAATGGAAGGTGTCCATGCAGGCCAGAGTTGCCATGGAGATGGATTTGCTTCTATCGTTGCTGGGCTCCTTGTAGTACCATTAATTAAGCCCCAAATCTCTCTTCATGAGAGGACTTCCCTTTAGGCCTCAAGGAGGATGTGTTCTTTAGCTTCTGTGGATTAAGATGCTGATGAAGAAATTAGGTGTTCTTTTTTGAAGTCTCTTAACACACTGAAACAGCTTTCACTCTGTTCTCTTTGATCCTGCCCCCTTTCCCCATTCTTCGAGATAGAGGCTTATCTTTCCATCTTTCCATTTCTAACACATAAACATGTATTATTACATTAAAAAAATTAAATTAAATCAATAAGTCTCTCAGGAGCCTTTTGAGTGCAGTTAGACTTTCTCACCGTCATTCCAGGGACGACTTCATTTGTCTGTTGTAGGTGTTCATTTGGCGGTTGCTACTCTGGTTCTGTTGTTTGTGCTTGATCTTTTTCCTGCTGCCTCCTCTTTTTCTCCTTCCTCTGGGGGCATGGGGCAGCTGTAGGAAATGGCTTCTATTCCTTGGTAGGGTTTGTCCATCCAACATCTGTATTTCACATGATCCGGATGCCACTTCTTTGTGGAATGCAGCCCTCTGAGTCCATCCACCACCATCATGGAGGATGGTGATGGATGAGGCCAAAGTGGTTTCAAAGCTTTGGCCCTTCTATTGTAATGTTTCTGTTTTGGCTTCTTCTGTGAGATGTTAGCCTATATGTTGAGAGAGTTGTCTGTGGCTTGACCACCCATGGTAGCCTGAGCCAGAGTGTTCTATTAAACAACGGTTTGGCAGGGGATTTACCCCCCTTTCAATGGGGTTGCACAGTAACTGAGCAGTGCCCGTTGCAGATCTGTGTCAGAATCCAGAGCCTACTTTAATAAATGCTTAACTATTTTTATATCACATGCTGTCAGCCCATCAGACTGAGGATATTTTGGATGGGAAGTAATGTGAACAAAATCATAACACTGAGAACATGATTTAAACCAGGCCTGCTCAGCTTCCGCCCTCCTGAAGATGTTGGCCTACAACTCCCATAATCCCTGGCTATTGGCTACTGGGCAGGGGATTATTGGAGATGTAGTCCAAAAATGGGGGGGGGGGCTAAGTTGAGCAGGCCTGCTTTAAACTCTCATGAAGTAAACAGAGTTCTGTTGTCATTCCTGAGAACATGAAGTATTTGGCGGGGGGAAATAGGAAAAGATTTGGTGGCATTCTCCAGTGCAAATCCAATACACTGGCCACCATGGCATATGCTTCAAGGGCTCTTATCAAAACAGAATGCAACTATGCCCTGAAGCTTTCCCAGACAGAAGGCTTTACTGTGAACTCGAAGCTGTAAAACAATAACAACAAAACGGGCACAAAAAAGTGGATATTTTTTACCCTGGATATAAATTGGGCTACACTTCAACATGCGATGAAAAACCTGAGTTGTGTGTGAAGTGTTCCCCAATAGATCACAGGGAATTCAGGGTAAATTTGGCCAATATGTGAATACACACCTCCATTGGTGGGGAAAAATAGGAAAAATTTGGTGGCATTCTCCAGTGCAAATCCAATACACCAGTGATCCATGGCATATGCAAAAGGTAGGAAGGAAAGCTGGGTAGGACAGTGCTGTCCTGCCCAGCTTTCATACCCATCATTTGACCAAGGTAGGGAGGAAAGCTGTCCTACCCAGCTTTCCTCCTACTTTGCTTCCACATAACCACTTCTCCCTCATCCTACCTAGCTGTTTGCTCCCACACAACCAAAAACTGGGAGTACACACAGCTCCCAACCTGGGTAAGGCATTTGTCCTACCCAGTTTTTGATTGTGTGAATGACCTCTGGGTATGAATCTGCCCACAAAATTCACCAAACCCAAGAATCTTTGCTCCAACCCCCTCCTTATCTTGCAGAGGAGGCATGTTTGTGGTTGCTTTTACCCTCTCAGGATGAATTTGACATCCTCAATCTGTTAGTCTTTCTCCCAGATATGTTATTTCCCGCCATGTGAATTTACACTTTTGTCTGCTTAGTTTCACCCCTGTGGCACATGCTCTTTCTTAAACTTGTCTCAGTCTTTCATCATGTTCTGCTTCACTATTGCCCCAAACAAGAATATCATTTATGTATATCTTGGTGCCTGCAATCCCGTCAAAAAGATGTTACATGGTCCTATGATACTGTACACCTCGGGAGCAGACTTAATACTAAAGGGCAATCTACAGAAACAGTTAATGCCCAGAAGGTGTGTTAAATGTACAGAAGCGGCAGCTCTGTTTGTCTAAGGTGACTTGCCCAAACCCGACTGAGGCATCTGAAGTAGAAAAATATTTTGCCCCTGTCATGTCCCCAAAAACACATTCTCTGGTTGGGAGTGGGAAATGTTCCCTTTGAATATACTCATTTAGCTCTCTTGGATCCAGCTGCAACCTGAGTGATCCATCTTTCTTCTCTATTAAGACAAAGGAACAAAGCCATCCTGTGGGCTCCTACACTTCTGCAGGAATCCCTAGTGATTCCAGTCATGCAAAGTCTTCTCTTAGTCTCTTCCTGACAGTTTTTCACACCTGGCCTTTAGTTCTCCTGAGGTGTGTGTTCACGTATTGGCCAAATTTACCTCAAAGTCCCTGAGAACTATCAGGGAGCACTTCGCACACGATTCAGGTTTTTCATTGTGTATTAGAGTGCAGCCTGATTTATATCCGGGGTAAAAAAATCCACTTTTTGCATTGGTTTTTTGGGGCAGCTTCAAACTCGCAGTAAAGCCTGCTGTCTGGGAAAGCTCCTGAGGGCCAAAGGAACCTTGCGAGGGGTATGTGCTACTTGCTTGTTTGGCCCCATCTGTTGAATTTTATATACAGTGTCCATCTTACCAATGCCCTCAAAGACATCAGGATACTGCTGCTTTAGGAATATATCATTAGCTTGTTTGGCCATGTGCAGCCTTTTAAGAGGAGAGCTGGTCTTGTGGTAGCAAGCATGACTTGTCCCCTTAGCTAAGCAGGGTCCACCCTGGTTGCATTTGAATGGGAGACTTGATGTGTGAGCACTGTAAGATCTTCCCCTTAGGCGATGGAGCCACTCTGGGAAGAGCAGAGGGTTCCATGTTACCTCCCTGGCTTGTCCAAGATAGGGCTGAGAGAGTTTCCTGCCTGCAACCTTGGAGAAGGTGCTGCCAGTCTGTGAAGACAATACTGAGCTAGATAGGCCAATGGTCTGACTAAGTATATGGCAGCTTCCTGTGCTCCTGTGTAATCCCAGAGTTTGAGATGTTCAGAATCCCAAGACTGGCTCCATGTTCCCTTAGACCAGGGGTGCACAACTCAAATGCCCCAGTGGGCCAGAAGAAACCACAACATGATATTTGGGGGGCAAGGTCAATTTTTAGCACATAATTACATTACAATTAATTACTAAAAATATGAATGATAGCAATTATTAGTTACTTGTGGATCTTTTCCCCTTTTCAAAGGACCCATAATTTTAACTAAGAATAGTTGTCACAATGATAGGCCCTCTCCCTGCTCAGCCACCGGGATACCTGGAATACATGCCAGCCCCCAGCCCCCCAATCATGTCTTCTCCTCTCTCTAAATTGCTGTTGCTTTCAGGTAGCAATCCTAGAGACTCTTACTTAGGTGTAAGCCTTGCTGGGAACACTGTGGGAATATTTCAGAGTAAACATGCATAGGCTGGTGTTGTGAGGTGGTTTCAGAGAGGGCAGAAAATTCCCCTCTTGGAGAAGAGGAAACTGACCCAAAGAGTGGCCCTCTGCCTTTCTGGGGTGCTGTTGCTGCAGTATATTCCTACCTGCGGGCCAGCAAAAAAGTCCCTGCAGGTCAGATCTGGCCCTCTGGGCCTTATGTTGTGCAGGCCTGCCTTAGACTATGAGGTGGGTCTTACGATCCGTGAGACCCGCTTTCGCTGAAACTGCGGGGAGAGCGGGCTAAACCCGCTCTCCCCGCAGATGACCGGGCAGGGAGCCCTGGGTGGCCGAATTGGCCGCCCACACGATTGCCGGCTCCTTGACGGAGCTGGCGGGGGCCAGGGGGAGCAGGGGCTGTGTGGCCCCCGGAAGCCACAGCATCCTCCCAGTCGGGGGTCTACTCGCGAGTAGCTGCGGTGCGGAGCCACGCTGTGGCTACTCATGAGCAGATAGCCCGGGTTTGCGGAGCGCTCGCTCTGCAAACCCGGGCTAAGGGGCAGGCTACTTGAGCTGGTTAGAGCCGCTCAAGAAACACCGGGCTCGCTTGTGAGCCCGGTAGTTCTTATGGTTAACAAAAATCGGGCTAGGCTCTCCTAGCCCGATTTTTGTTAGTTGTGAGAATAGCCCCTATCACAAATAGAATAATCACCATTTGATTTTGGAAGCTCATCTCCAGCTCACAGACACCTCTGTGTGGAATTACTGCCCCATCAATCTGATTGTTTTCCCCTGACCTGCTTGGGTTGCTTCTTTACATTTTTAATTGTAGCATCAGAAATGACATTCACCTGAACCACAGTGTCTGGCTTGTATTTCACCATGGTACCATTTGTTTCCAAGGGAATGGTCCATCCCTGTGGGCTCTGGTCTGTGTTGATCAAGGCACTGATGTAGAACTCTTCTTCTGAGCATCCTGAGAAGGTTTCTGCTTGCACTTCTTGTACTCTTTTCTGATCTTGGCTTAGCTGGTAACATTTCTTGGAGTTGTTGTCGTTATTGTTGATGTTGTTGTTATTTTGGTTTATTTTTGCAAACATTCCAAGGTTTCCCCATTGCAGGACAAAAGTTTATATTTATGCCCACTCCCACACTGCATGCAATTCTTGGTGCAATTCTGATCCCAAGAGCTTTGCACTGAAGTAACTTTAGGGTTGCTTTGCTTCTTTGCATGCATTCTTTCCAGGGAGTGTCTCTGCAAGGGAAAATGTCTTTTGCTCTGTTTGGCATTCTTAAGGCTTCTGTCTGCACTGACTGCATCAAGTGAAACATTTGCAGTTTTGTTTTCTATGACTTGTAATTCCAGGCCTAGTAACAGTAGTGGCAGCTTGTTCAATCTTGATTGTCCTTTCTAGAGTAAGCTCACAATCTTCCAGGAGTCTCTTCTGTAGTTCCGTATCTCTAACACAATCTGATCTCAGGGTCCCATAGTTGCATGATTGACTTATCAGTTTGAGGTCCGTGAAGAATTTCTACTACTGATTTCCCTTTTTGTTGCACCCTGAGACAAAATTTATATCCTTCGTAAGTTTCATTATTCATGGGTGTGCAATATTCCTCAAATTTGTTCAAAACTACTATAAAGTTAGCCTGTGGACTATATCTGCTGCTTCATGCCCAGCAATATGCAAGAAAATGGCCACCTTTTGAGGGTCTTCCTTTCCATCCAAGCCTGTGGCCTGCATAGATAGATAGAAAAGCCCTGCTTGAATCTCTTTCAGGATTCTGCTGCATTGCCACCAGGGCTGTTCGAAGGGCAGGTGTACATTCACACATCGGGTGGATTTACATTGAAGTCTGTGCGAGATATCGGGGAGCACTCAATAGAAGATTCCACTCCATACAAGATTTGGGTTTCCCCCTGCACATTAGAGCTTAGCCCACACTAAAAAGTTCAACTTTTTACACTGGCTTTTTGGGATACTTCAGTATATCCGATATACACCGATGTTTCTTTTGAGATGTATGGTGGGCCATGCTGATAGAGTGCCTTTTCTTAAAGCCTCACTTTTTTCTTTTCTTTTTACATTTGCTTGGTGATCTTGCGGAACATTGTTCTATGCACCCACACCATGTGGGTGCATAGAACGATGTTCCGCAAGATCACTAAGCAAATGTAAATAAAATGCAATAAAATAGAAAAAAAGTGTGGCTTTAAGAAGAGCCTATTTATGTTCTTATGTTCACCATAAAGTACCACTGAGAGTGGTACACTCCCAATGTACCACTCTGGGCATGGTACACCCTACACAGACTTGAACGGTGCATATGAACAGTATGAACAGTGCATAGAAAAAAATGGGAAAGAACCGACAGGAACCCTGTTAAAGCAGCCCTATGTGAACAGCTCCAGGTTTCTTCTAATTATCTTGATTGCACTTATATGCGGCTAATATATTACTTTATATCTCGCTCTACTTTACTCCGCATAATCCTGTGGTTAAGCCCGCCACCTGGGAAAGGCCCAGGATTCACCTTCTCTGGGTCTTTGAGACTCAATTTCTTGGCTCAGTTTTCTCTCCTTTCTGACCACATTCCTAGTACCATGGGTTCTTCAGCTCCTATGAATCAAGACACTGATGAAAAAATAGATGTTCTGTGTTTTAAGACTCATAACAAACTGAAACTACTTTTCCTTAAAGAGCTGACCCTTTCCTCCAGGCTTTGTTCCTAAAGGAACAGTCTCACTTACCCTTACACAAGGACCTCTGCAGAAGTTCCTCCTGGGACTTTTATACACAGCAGGTTTTACCGTGAGTTTACTGGGAGCCTTTTCTGCAAACTCAAAGTTGTCCCAAAAAACTGACCCAAATAGTGGGTTGTTTTTTTAAACCCCAGATATAAACTGGGCTACACTCTAACACCCAGTGAAAACCCCGAATTCTGTGTGAAGTGCTCCCCGATAACTTGCAGGGACTTAGAGGTAAATCTGGCTGATATGTGAACGCGCCCCCTCCATTCTGCAGTAGATGAGAATTAAAAGACTTTAAAAGCCGCGTGTGAAAAACTTCCTGATTGGCTTTGGAAAGAAGCTGCCAGGCAGTGCCTCCCCTCTGGCAGGTGTCTTCCAGGATGCTCAACTGAATTTTGCAAAAAGTGAAAAAAAAAACCTGTTTAGTAACCCCTTGGATTCCAGACTCCTGATGTACTGAAAGCCAACAAGGAAAGGTGGATCTGACCATGAAGAGATGCTCCATTACCGTAGTCTAGATTTGGGCTGTTCAACTGCCAGCCCACGGGCTGAATGCAGCCTGCAGAGCTCAGGAGTCCAGACCCCAACAAGTTGCTGCCGCCGTCTTTCACTGCCCACTGCTGCACTTCTCCCTTCCACGGCAGCGTCACTCCTAACCCCTACCATGGCGCTTTTTTACACACACACCCCATTGTGCTTCTCCTTCCCACCACGGCACTCCTTACCCCGTCCCCACCGTGGTGCCGGCTTGCCCACAACACTTCTTCCCTCCCACACACTGCGCTTGGAAGCGGTGCCAGTCTGAGGCCTTGCTACTGCCGCTCAGGAGGAAAAGTGGAGGCTTGCTTAGTTCTTCACTAGGGCTGGCTGAGGCAGGCCCCAGGCGGTGGGGAGGGAGAGCTGGTGGACTGGCTGGCTCAGAATTTCTTTTTTTTCTTTTTAAATCACCCTTTCCCTGGGCATATTGTGGTGTAAAAAGAAGAGAGAGGGAGAAAGAAAGGGAGTGAATGAGAGAAAGAGGGTGGGGAAGGAGGAAGACAGAAGGCGCGAGGCAGATGCAAGCGTGGTGTAGTGGTTAGAGCACTGGACTAGGACCGGGGAGACCCGAGTTCAAATCCCCATTCAGCCATGAGACTAGCTGGGTGACTCTGGGCCAGTCACTTCTCTCTCAGCCTAACCTACTTCACAGGGTTGTTGTGAGGAGAAACGTAAGTATATAGTACACCGCTCTGGGCTCCTTGGAGGAAGAGCTGTGATTTATTTATTTATTTCTATTTCATTCATTCATTCATTCATTCATTCAATTTCTATACCACCCTTCCAAAAATGGCTCAGGGCAGTTTACACAGAGAAATAATAAATAAATAAGATGGATCCCTGACCCCAAAGGGCTCACAATCTAAAAAGAAACATAAGCGCCAGCGTGGTGTAGTGGTTAGAGTGCTGGACTAGGACTGGGGAGACCCGAGTTCAAATCCCCATTCAGCCATGAGACTAGCTGGGTGACTCTGGGCCAGTCACTTCTCTCTCAGCCTAACCTACTTCACAGGGTTGTTGTGAAAGAGAAACTCAAGTATGTAGTACACCACTCTGGGCTCCTTGGAGGAAAAGCGGCATATAAAATGTAATAAATAAATAAATAAGAAGGTGGCCTGAGGTGGACGTGAGAAGGCTACGAGGTGCAATGCGGGTGCGACCCCTGGAAATACATTGTAATAAAATCTGGCCTGCCAAGCAATTTGAGTTTGACACCCGTGGTTTAGATAGTAATTTTGTGGGCAGGGATATGGGGAAGGGGCAAAGGAGACAAACTTGCCTGGGGGCTCCCCACAGTCACATGGACAGCATTTGGGGGTGCAGGAGGAGGTCCCGTGACTATGCGTTGCCCCGAGTACTTCTCTGCAGCCCTGCTTGCAGGCAGGACTTGCCTCTTTCTAATCGGCCTACTAGCTGCAGGTGCCTTTAGAAATAAAAATGGCTGGCTTATTGGCTGCAATATCCCAGTGCAGCCAGGACCTAAAGCTAGAGGACCACAGAGGTTACGTCTGTTGCAGGATCTGGGTCAGCCTTCAGAAGGCCCGGCTTCTCAGCTTTCATTTCTATAATGAGCATCACACACGTTCCAGAGATGAGGGGGAGTATGGAAGGCTGTCTTCGCTTTGCAAAGCTTCTGCTTTAGATGCTCCAGTTTCTTGAGTGTACACAGGGTTTTTTCCTCTCCCCCCCCCACAAAGGGTCGCATCCCACCTTCCCATCCATAATACCTGATCAAAATCCTGCAGATTTGTTGTTAAAAAGAAAGGAATTCCCTGCAAAGGACAAAACTGTCATCAAGTCTGCTGTGGTGGTGTCTTCCTTGAATGCTCAGACTTTGTGTTTCCAGGCTATGGCATTTTGAGGGGACCAGAACACATTTCTGCTTCTAAGCCCCTGAAGTTTTAGAAGCCCCCCTGTAACCTTGGTGACATGCGTTCCTTCTGGGTACAAGCACACCCTGTGATGCTTGATGCCATCCAAAATGCTGGCTGCTCTCTTGGCAGAGGACAGGATGACCTGGGGCAAGACGACACTGAGCTGACCAGACCTTCTTTCAAGAAAAGCTTTATGGTCACCTGAACAAAGCTTCTCCATCACCTCCTCAGGGACTGTTGCTCCTCACAGTTGCCACTGTCATCAGAACATACAGGTGAAACTCGGAAAATTAGAATATCGTGCAAAAGTCCATTAATTTCAGTAATGCAAATTAAAAGATGAAACTGATATATGAGACAGATGCATTACATGCAAAGCGAGATAAGTCAAGCCTTAATTTGTTATAATTGTGATGATCATGGCATACAGCTCATGAAAACCCCAAATCCACAATCCCAGAAAATTAGAATATTACATGGAACCAATAAGACAAGGATTGAAGAATAGAACAATATCGGACCTCTGAAAAGTATACAGTGTACTGTGCTTGATTGGCCAGCAAACTCGCCTGACCTGAACCCCATCGAGAATCTATGGGGCATTGCCAAGAGAAGGATGAGAGACATGAGACCAAACAATGCAGAAGAGCTGAAGGCCGCTAATGAAGCATCCTGGTCTTCCATAATACCTCATCAGTGCCACAGGCTGATAGCATCCATGCCACGCTGCATTGAGGCAGTAATTGCTGCAAAAGGGGCCCAAACCAAGTACTGAATACATATGCATGCTTATACCTGTCCTAGACATGCTTACTGTGAAATAATCCCCACCAAACTCAGCCATAGTGTCCCACTAATGTATTTGATCTCCAGAAAGACATGCAAGAGCTAGTTGAGAAAGGAGGCAGATGCACAAACCTGACCTACATCCCAGCAGGGGCAGCTCCAGAGTCTTTGCACAGCTCAAGGCATGCAGGTTGTCCCATGGACAAGGAGCCTGCACTACTTCAGGTTCTGGAGGAAGTGGGGCAGGGTGTGTGTGTGTGTGTGTGTGTGTGTGTGTGTGTGTGAGAGAGAGAGAGAGAGAGAGAGAGAGAGAGAGAGAGAGAGAGAGAGAGAGAGATTTAGCAGCATGTGGGGGCACCATGCACTCACCATCCCTTCTTCTTCCAAGGTATCCCTTCTTCCCTGCTCCCCTCGGTCCTATATTCACTACCATCCAAGCAGCTGATACTTCAAATTAGCACTGGACTGAAATTTTGTCATCAAACAATTTAAGGATGGAAATGGGAGCCAAAGTTGCAAATTACCCCGCTTCCAAAAATTACCCTACCACCACCACCACCACTACCACCATCACCATGGCTGATATTCCTCTGGCACCATTTTCTTCTATGTAACTGCAGTCCATCAGGGATCATACAGTGAGCGGGATGTCTTCTTCTCACTATGTAGCCCATCCTACCGGTAAAATATACTGAATTGGTGCTGTATATGATAACACCAGCCAGGATACTTTACGCCTCTTATTGGAAAACATGCTTAATTCCTTCTTTAGAAAAATGGCAAGTTAAATTATGGGAATATGCATCAATGTCTAAGATAACCTCATATATAAAAAATAAGTCTAATGACCATTTTAATTTAACATGGCAACCATTTGTGCAGTACAATTTGGTACATGATTTGTTACCACACCCCACATTTGGCTTTTTATTCTAAGGTCCTTTTTTTTTTAAATTGGGGTCTAGATATGTTATTAATTAATTACCATCAGGCAGGAAGATAAACTGTTGTGATTTAAGTTTTGTATAAGATGTAATCCAAGTTGATCTAAAAGTTGAGATTTTTTTCGTGTTGGTTGATATTATATATGTTATTTTTGTTTTAATAATGATTAAATACAATTTATGCTGATGGAGGGGAAAAAAGATTTGGCTATATGGTGACATCCCTAAGGGCAAATGAAATGATGCCCTCGCCTGGGTCACTACAAGGAAACTGGGCAACATTTGGGCCCAGGGGTGGGTGGGTGAAGATGGGCCCCTGCCTGTCCCTGGGTCCCCTGCCAAAGATAAGCCCCCGCCCCCCGAGAACTGTAAAGGCGTGGAAAAAAAAACATTTTTGGTACACCCTTTCACTTCTATGCAAGTAATATCACACATTCCCTGTACATACAGACACACATGCGCGCACACATTTCCCTAGCTCAGAAGCATTTTAACATATATACCTCAGCTTGAAGCCAAGATGAGTCCTCCGATCAGAAGTCATCAGTGTGGCAAGGAGGTGGGCTGGGGGGGGGCGAGGGGGGGGTATAGAACCACGAGTGAGCTGTTGCCCAGGAGGGGAAAAGGAAAATCGCTTTCTGCTTTCCAGACCTCAGTTGAAATTGCAAGTCTGACAATTTGATGTTGCCTGTTTAAGAATTACCCCAGCTAAGCATATGTCTTCCTTTCCAAGTCAGCTGTGAGGAATCTGCAATGTGAATGATTCTTTGGCATACATTTTGGTGGGATTGTTGAGCATGAAGGCCAAGGATCTGTTCTTATGAGAAGGGTGGCTGTATAGGGGTCTGGATTCCTATGGATTCCTGTGGCAAATCCTGTGGAAAAGATGCGAGTCCATCACATGAGGCTAAGGTGTGGCATTTGGAGGGTGTCTGTGGGCAATTGTCTTGGCATAGTCAAAGTCTGTTTGGATAAGAATGGGGGGGGGGACTTTTCTCAGCCCATCTATGCCCTGGTGCAGTTGGAGTGCTTGCTGACGCGGGAAGAGGCTACAGACGCAGACAAATCCGCAGCCTGGACAGTCAGGCCCTTTGCATGACTGAGCTGCTGTCTTGAGGCTTGGGATGCTTTGTGTGGCTCCTGCAGTGTTTTCAGTGGTGATTTGTTCGAGGAGAGCCTCATTTCACACCAATATCATTGCTGGGCCGCTAATCTTAAAATTCTGCAAGGCCTGGATTAGGTGACCAGTTTAAGAGCCACATTGGGGGGTGGGGGAAAGGCAAGGAGCTGGCCTGTGGTCTGGATGAAGCCCACCTGAGGATGGAGCAAGCGCAGGGCAGATAGGCTTGCATTGGGTCTCCCCCCCTCCTGTTCCTTGCTTGCATTTCTCTCTGGCTCCTGTGTCTGCTGCTCAAAAAGATGGCTGGATAGCAGCAGCTTCACATTGGCATGTCTGCCTGAATTAAGCAAGGTAACATATTGAGCCTGCTATTTCTAAACTCCTAGAAATATGTTTGAAAAACAAATTTTGTCCAACGAGGTAAAAGCAGCCATCCCCTTGCAGGCAACAGAATGTGCATGAGCAATAGGAAAGAGTCAACACAGCTGCGTCTGCGTTAGCTGAGCACACTCCATTCAGCCCGACTCTTCCAACAGAGAAGCTGGGCGCACCAGGTGATGGAAAGGAAGCTGCTGCAATTCCTTCTCTCCAGCTGGGGCATTTGCCTACCTGCCCATCAGAACCTCAAGACTGCCAAAGCTGATCAGGCCAGCTGTCCATATTGGAGGAATGGTCCTGCTGCAGGGAAGAGCACAGCAGGGCAGGATGGTGGTCTGCAGCCACACTGGCCATTCTGTTTGTGCAGCAGTTTTTAGGAGTATCAGTCTGGAGCCCTTTCTTCCATCTTTCAAGAAGTACTTTGGTTCTTCAACACTATGGCATGAATGTGAACACAAAAGCCTATGAAGGTGGCCATTCGTGGCATCCACATTAGCTAGAGAGTCAGACAGGAAAACCCTGGGTTCCAGTTCAGGCTCACTTACAAAGCTAGCACTGGGCCTCTTTATACTGAGGAAAGAGATTTATTTTTATCTCAGTACCTGAAAGATCTCAAAAGCCACTCAGTGGAGACGATTCTTACATGTTTATTAGAAGACAGGGACCCAACAATATCCCTGGCGGTTGCTAAATTCTGTTACACATTGACCAAACCAAGAGAAGCTAGAGCACAGCAATCGGTTACTGTCAAAGGTTCCTGATTTTATGTATTTGATAACATTTTAGATTTTGTTTCCGTTTTTGTTTTCTTTCTTTACTGTGTATATTCTGTGTCTATTGATGTTTGATCTAAGATCGTAAATAAACAAAACTGGGCCTCTTAGCCTAGCCTAACATATAGGCTCAAGTGAGATCCTGCTGCTTCTGCTATCCAGAGCTGCTCAGGGAAAGGGCAGGAAACATGAATGAGGAGATGCAATGGAATGCAAGAAGATTGACTTGGTGGCCAACACACCTCCAGCACATCTGGACTGTGGGTGCGATCAGACAGTGCAAGCAGACCTCCCAAACCCCTGGCCTTCTGCCAATATGCCACTGTAGCCACATCCCTGCTCCTGGGGTGAAGGAGGGGATTCTAGGGACAGGACAGAAACCTTGCTGGGAGGACAGGTCCCCAGAGCTCTAGGGGTCCTCTGAGGGGTGATTGCAGGAGGGGCCACAAGCTTTGGGGGCTTAGGATCTATTGAGTCTTGGGGGCCTTTGACAAGACCAGGGGTCTCAGCTGGGGTGTGCTTGTCCTCCTCTTCAGAGATGGTCTCCTACAGGTTAGAGCCCTGAATCTGGCCACGCCATCACCACCACCACTTCTCTAGAATACGTGAAATAAAATTAAGAACAAATACCTGTGAGCATGTGCAGAGTGCCTCCTAACTTCTGAGTAAGGGGCAATAGTTCAGCTATAGAACACCTGCATTGCATGGAGAAGTTCACTGATTTAATCCTTGGTAGCATCCCCAGGAAGTTAATTTTCACATGGGGCTTTTAAAGCCCTTTAACTTACATCTCCTCTGGAATGGAGAGGGTGCGTTCACATATCAGCCAGATTTGCCCCAAAGTCCCTGCGAGTTATCGGGGAGCTGTTAACACACAATTTGGAGTTTTCACTGCGCATTAGAGTGTAGCCCAATTTATATCCGAGGTTAAAAAAAAAATCCACTATTGGTGTTGGTTATTTGGGACAACTTGGAGTTCACAGTGAAGCCTCCCAGTAAACGTGTGGTAAAGCCTGCTGTGTATAGAAGTCCCAGGTAGGGCTGGGAAAGACCCCTTGAAGAGCCGCTGCCAGTCAATGGTCAATACTGCACTATGAAACCTTTCTGTGGTGGGTGGAATAGAGCTCACACGTGAGATTTGTCTCACACAAGAATCAGGAGGGCAAAGTGAGCACCTGTCGCCCAAACATGATGCATAATAAGACAAATCTGGCAGTGGTGCTCCATTTTCCAGACAAACTGGAGTGGAAGTCCATCTGCAGCACATGGCACATTGGTGAGTGCAGGAGTGTCCTTGGTCAGCAATGAATGGAGGTGTGTGTGTGTGTGTGTGTGAGAGAGAGAGAGAGAGAGAGAGAGAGTGTGAGAGAGAAAGCGTGAGTATGAGAGAGTGTAAGTGTATTTGTGTGAGAGAGAGTGTGGGTGTGTGTGTGAGGGAGAGCATGTGTGTGAGAGTGTGTGTGAGAGAGAGAAAGAAAGCGTATGTGTATGTGTGAGAGAGCTTGTGTATGTGTATGTATGTGTGTGTATGCGTGTGTATGTGTATGAGTGTGTGTGAGTGAGAGAGGTGTGAGAGACATAGCATGTGTGTGGAGAGAGAGCATGTCCGTGTGTGTGTGAGAGAGAGTGTATGTGCGTATGTATAAGAGTATGTATGTGTGTGTGAGAGAGAGTGTGTGTGAGAGAGAGAGCGTGGTGTGTGAGAGAGAGAGCATGCGTGTGAGTTAGTGTGTGAGAGAGAGTGTGCGTGTGAGTGAGAGCATTTGTATGAGAGAGATAGTGTATGTGTGTGAAAGAGAGTGTGTGTGTATGTGTGTGTGAGTGAGTGAGAGAGAGAGAGAGAGTGTGTGTGAGTGAGTTGTCATGGTCTGCTGTTGGGAGCCCTTAGTCAATAAGGGGGCACAAGCATCCCTCTCTGTTATGGAAACGGTGGGAAAGATAGCAGAAAAGCTCTGCTGGAAAGAGAGGTGTGTGTGTGTGTGTGTGTGTGTGTGTGAGAGAGAGAGAGAGAGAGAGAGAGAGAGAGAGAGAGAGAGAGAGAGAGAGAGAGAGAGAGAGAGAGATTTCTTCCCATCACCACCCCCACCACCCCCCCGCTTGCTTTCACATGTTCAGGCCCCTGGAGAAGCCCACTGCATGGCATGGGAGATGGGAGGGGTGTTTAGTATTCTGACATTATGTGGAGTTGCTAGGCAACAGGCAAGGCAGAAGTGTGGCAGGGAAGGAGAGAGAGAGGAGCTAATGAGATGGTGGAAGTCCAGACCAGATCGGTCAGAGGAAAAGGGGCTGCCGTGCAATGCCTTATGGGATGTTGCTCTGGGAAGGGAGATGCTCTGAGCGGTGCCCCCTTTGTGGTCCCCTTCCTAGTGTGCGGGGGGAGGGGGGCACCAGGCCAAATGCTCCCGCACGCTTGCACATTCTTTGGAGGGGTGCGCGGAGGGTTTTCCCTTTGTGAGGCCTCGTGGCACCTTAATCCAGGTGCTGCGTAAGCAGAACAAGAGAGCCGGGCCCTTCAGGCTGGCAGCTGGAATTTGGAAAGGGAATCCCCCTCAGCAGGGGAAGCCCCTGAGGAGTCCGCAGCTGGCCGGGAGGCTGCAGCAGGCCAATTCCCCACCAGGAAAGCGGCTGAACATCTTCTCAGGAGCATTGCCGTGCCAGTGTATACATCCCAGATGTGGCCACATCTGTAATACTGTTCTGGCATCTTGAGGCAGAGCCACTCAGGGCTGGAAAAGCTACAGTGAAGGGCAAGAGAGAAAAAAGGAGCACTGTTAATTGACACCACAAAGGAGGAATGGATGGAATTCTAGGACAGAGGATGAGGACGCAAATGTCAGAGGCTCTTTCCCCTGGGTGGGCAGTGCTTCTGCGTGGGCTGATGGGCCTCCTGGAACGGGAAAGCCAGGCCCCCTGTTTGCGTGGGGAGGCGTGTGCCTGTGGGGGCAGGCTTGCTTTCTAGCCCAGGGCCCCTGGGCTGCAGGGACAGACAGCCTTCCTTGTTGCCTTCTCTGCATACAGTGTTGGGCAAGGTGGGGGGTGGGAGTGGCTGCAGAAGAAATGTGTGGACAGCCCCATCTCCCAGAGTGTCAGGATTGCCCTCCTAGACACCAGCCCAGAGGTGGGTGTCTCAGAGGGTGGGGAGCACTTCTGCAACCAGACCCTGCTGCTCCGGCGGAGGCTTCCAAGCACACACCAGATCGGGCCCACTCCCCAGGGGGCTGCTGCCCCTTGCCCTGGAACCGCCTGCCACGCCCCCCAGGAGAGGAGATGGCATCATGCCCAAGCTGCATCCCAGCTGAGAAGGAAGGGTGGCCCCTTGGGGCTTGCCTCGCAGTGGATCTCCTGGGGAGTGGGGGAGTCAGCACAGAGGCCTCCTTGGGAGTAGGGCCTCCCTAGGCAGTGCAGGGAAGGGCGTGGCCCCCTTCAGACCCTCAACGCTCTCACTTCCAGCTGGGCTGTTGCTGATTGGAAAGCTTTTCTGGGAGTCCCTTAGCAACTGACCTCTGCTCCCCGCTCTGACAGCCGGATCACCAGCCCTGCCGTGGATCAGCCTTGTGAGCAGACACCGAGTCAGTTGACGGCTGTCCTGTGGTAGCAGGCCCTTTGGGACAATGTTCTTGGGTGCGAGGGCTTTGGTTTCCCTTGCTCTGCCTAACTGTGGTTTGTTGACTTGCTTTCTTTCAACTTGCTCCCATCCCAGAGGAAGCTCAGATGGCAGTCGTCTTTTGCGGGGAACAAGGGACCTGTGGGCCAAATGGAGGCCCGTCTCTTGGGTGGGGTGAGCAGGCTGGAGGGCAGGGAAGAGCTTCATCCCTTTTATGTGCAGCGCACATGGTGGCTGTGACAGGAGCCCAGAGATGTGTGTTTCAGGAGGTGTGCTTTTCCTGGGGACACAGCTGCTTCCCTTGGCCCCATCCTGCTGGATGGAGCTCAGTGGGCCCCATGGTTGGAGCCGGAGTGGAGCAATGGGCTACCTGCCCTGGGTGCCACCTGGAGAAGGGAGTGAAATGGGCAATCAAAGTCTTGTAGCAAATTTGAAAGTTCTGATGAGGATCAATCATGTACCATCTTGTCCAGGGCTTAGTGAGGGCAGCTGTCCAAGGCTGTCACAGCAGCTAATTAGCTCTGTGCCTGCAGCCTAGTACAGCACATTCAGCTGAGAGAGCAGCAGCCAACAGGTTTTGTTGAGCTTCTGAACAGGAGCAATCTATCTGAGGAGCAATCTATCTGAACATGGCATTTCAGCAGACGTGTCCTGGAGGCCCGCCACAACCATTCTTGTGAATGGAGTGGGGGTGCAGAATCTGCCCCAAATTCAGAAATGATTTGCTATTGCCCTGGCAAGCCCTTTCCATCACTCTTTCAACATGAGCCCAAATCCTGGCAGATCTTTGCATCTGGACTTCCTCCCCATTCTCCCTGGTCTGCCCAGTGGCTGATGTGCACTTTTTGCTTCATGGTGCAGTGTTGAGCCAGCCTTGCCCCCCATGACATTGGCTGGGATCTCTCCTGAGTCTAAATGCCGCAGTGCCACCCCAGACCTGACCACAAGCATGCATCATCCAAAAACCCGAGCGATCCAATAGGATGAAAAACACACAGAAAGATTCACTGTTGCAAATATTTTCATTACACAAATGAGAATATTTGCAGGAGGTGAATCCTTCTGCCACTTCATCTCTGACTCTTAGATGCTGGCCCCTAGAAGACAGCCATTTTCAACCTCAAAACGCCCTGGGGGAGAAGGATTGTTTATCTGGCCCAGACTGGGGGCGGGGAAGCAATTAATACCTGCACATTCAAATGTACCTAGCCTGACCACAAATTGATTCAGGGAGAATTCCAAGAAAGCAAGTCCCCTGGCACCTGGATTAGCTCCTGCCTCTCAAAGCAAAGGCCTGGATGTATCCACTGCTTGACACTCCATGTGCCCTGGGTGCCAAGGAGTACACAGGACCCTGAAGCCCACATGCACCTAGGCATGTACGGGAGCACAATCTGCTGACCCACACCGAGATAATTCTGTTGGTGGCTGGATTCTGAACCACTGCAGATGCTGGGCTGGGAACATTTGAATGTTCCCCTTCAAAACCACACCCTTCCCTGCATATATATAAACACCATGCTAGGGATAAGATTTCAGTCTTATCCCGACATGAGGGTGTTCAGACATTTGATTCCCTGTGGCCTGCAGTGGTACAGATCAGGAACAAAGTCACAGTTGGAAAGTTTCAGGGAGCTCCAAATGTCTCTCCTTGGATGGAGACTACCTTCCTTTGCTGCTTGTCCACATTGCTAAGTAGCATGGAGAATTATGAAGTTGGGCCTCCTTCCTGTCAAACATGAGGACTGCAGGTGCAAATTAACAAACTGGATGGTTATTTGAATGAAAAGTAGGTCCATTCCACAGAGATGGGAGAGAGAAACGTCACTGGATCTCTAAGGCAGTTGCATCATCTGCTGCTTGCTTTGCAGCCCATTTGCTGCTTTGGACGGCTGCAGACTTGGGTCCCTTCAATATCCATCTCTGTGTTTCTCTCTGTCCCAAGACGGATTGCAACACAGGGTGGTATCAGTGTGTGTGTGTGTGTGTGTGGTCGCGCGCACAGCTATGCACCTTGCCTCACAGAATTCCCAGGAGACCCTAACCCTTCCCTGCTCCCCCTGAACTTGTTGTACTAACAGAGGAAGAGCAGACTAATAAAAATAGGAACCACCATCTACATGTTGAAGAATTTAGGCTGGGGTCCATGCACACCTCGGCACCCTGAGCAATTGGGGCAGTGAGGGTGGTGATACTCGGCACTCAAACAGGGTCCTTCTTCACAGCCTGGTTTTTGGGCCAGAATCCAGCCAGAGAGACTGCAGAGTGTGATTGATGAGCACCAGCTATTCAAATGCTGCTGCTGCTGCTACAGTTGCTGAGAAGCATGCGCTAATGTTGAGTTCCATCTGAGCACACCAGGCTGCTCTGCAGCCCTGTGATGATGGATGTCCTGGACCCATTTCAGGGCATCTCTGCTCTCCACTGAGCAGTCTTCATCCATCCACCCACCCAGCAACATCTCTGACCATGCTGTTCTTGCCTGCCCACATTTCAGCAGAACCTCTTTGCTTCTTTGCATTGCCACATAAAGAGCTGACTTGGTTGGCTCTTGGGTGGAGGACGGTGGGGCCTGGGGAAAGCCATCCGCTCTCACAAGGGAGAGGCCAGGAGAAGCTCTTTTTCAAGGCACTCTTTTCCTGTCTTTAGTCTCCTGGGTGTAGTTGCAGCCTATATGGTATTTGCATCCGATGGCCAGGAGTGTTCTTCCAGAACTGCCACCAGACTCTTCCCTTGGTTTTTGTTTTAATGTTACCAACTATTTTTCACCATCAGCCCATGGCAGTAACCTTGATGAAAGCACCCTGAATAACGAGCACCCCACCCCGTGCAAAAAAGGTTTCTTTTCCAAGAAAGCATGTAGCCAAGCCCTGCAGGCAGGTGGTTTTGCACAATGTAAGTTCAGAACTGATGACCCTTTTAGATGGAACAGAACAGGTGTGAAACAAAAGTGGCATATTATAGAGATGGAGCTGGTCAAAATAGTGCAGCCTGCTTTCTTTCTTCACAGCTTGAGCTGGGTGGACGTGCCAAGCGGGGGTCAAGCCACGTCCACACGGTCCCAGGTCCTTTGTGATGGCATTTCAGAGTGTCCAAAGCGTCTGTTGTGCAGGAGAGGAAGAGGGTCGGCCATGGAGATATTCAAGCCCAGCTTTGAGACCTTTGTGGATTGGGTGAAGGGTGCCACCCCCACCCCAGTCAGAGGATACCCCAGGAATCCAGTCAGAGATGCTAAGATGAGGTTTCCATTCCGCATGCTGATGAACTTAGATTTGAACTGAGCACCTTAGTTATAGAACCATCACTTAGACCAGGAAGGGAAAAGGTGGCTGGTCAGAATTCATCTGCTTGCTTTCTGGGGTGACAGACAGACACTCAGAGAGGGGCTCCAGTGAGGAAACAGCCAACAGGAAAGACATGCTCTTGCTCCTTTTTAGGTCACATCCTTGCATGCTTCTAAGACATGCTCTTGCACGCTTCTAAGACATGCTCTTGCACCCTTTTAAGCTGCCAGGGTTAGAAATCGGAGCTAATATAGATTGGTGTCTGGGGTAGTTTTTTGCCCAGAAGTGGGAAGAAGTTGTTCATCTCCCATACAGTCCATTTTCCACTTAGCACATCAGCCCCCACCCCCATTCCCCTGGCAGCATTCTCAGTGCAGGCGTGCAGAGGATGCAGATAAATAAGATGAGACAGAGGAGCCATTGTGGCGAGTGATCAAGGCCCTTTCTCTTGCTGTGGGGATTCCTCTGCTTGGGATTTCCATCAGTGGTGTAGTGCTGCATGGAAGGGCAGGGACACAGTCCCAGTATTTTTTTCCGCTCTCTGGGGTCTCAGCAGGGACGCAAAGCCCTTGGCTTTCTGCATGGGAATAATGTGCGGTATTACCTGCACTGACTGACAGCGGCTCTCCTTGGTTTCAGCAGGAGTCTTTCCCAGCCCTTTCTGGTGATGCTGCCAGGGATTCAACTTGGAACCGTCAGCATGCAAATCCTACAATGGACTAGAGTCAGGGGATCCTAAAATGAATGTCAGGGAATGCCCACTGAGATGCACTAGTATCCTTCCAAATGGCCGTGGAATGCATTGAATTTCCGAATGACTATTCCCACGATCACTGGAAAGCAGGCTAAGGGATCTTAGCCTGCTTTCCAGGGATTGTGAGAGCCACTGGGCTCACAGGCGAACCTGGTGCTCCCAAGGTGGCTAGCCTGCCTAATCCCCCCTCCCTTTAAATGAGGTTAACGGAGCATGGCATGCGGCGACACATGTGTAGACCCCTGACCAAGAGGCTGCAAGCAGCCTCCCAGGCTCAGGGATCTCTCCAGGACGCCCCGCACACTCACGTGGGGCATCCTGGAACTTCCGGGGGCCACATGGCCCCCAATCCCCATAGCCTCCGCCGGCTCTATGATGGAGCTGGCAGTCACAGAGCTAAGCCCGCTCTCCCCGCTGACCCAGAAGACGTTCTTCTCACCAAACGTGAAAAGAGCTTCCATGCATTCCTATGGCCATTTGGAAGGAACCAGTGCATCTCAGTGGGCGTTCCCGGTCATTCGTTCTAGTACATTCCTTAGAATCTACATGATCCTTGAGTTCTTGTAACAGAACACACACACACACACCCCGCATTATTGCATCTATCTGAGGGGATGGCCATTGGGATGGGCATGGGGGGTATGGCTGTCAGGGTGGGTGTGGCTATGGGGGCTGTCATGGAGAGTGCCTGCACTTCTGAATTTGTGACTACATCGCTGATTTCCATTCTCCCTGAACTCCACAAGGAAGAAATCCCTGCAGCCTTTCCTAGGATGTGGAAAACACCAGGACCACCAATTCCGACCCCCTCTCTGCACCTCAACTCTCAGTCCAGGTAGAGGGTTGATGGACTCTGGAATGGAAACAGATTTTGTGGGCTCATGTTGCTCACCCCCCAAAAAGAGTATACTATTATTTCAGGTTTTGTTTTTTGATGCTACTACTTATGTAGTAGTCATTTACAGTGGTCCCTCGACTTACAAACTACTCGACATAAGTATTTTTCGAGTTACAAACGGCAGTTTTAGATCCGGTTTTAGATGCGTTTTTTTCGACTTACAAATTTTTAGATGGGGTTTCCTCGACTTACAAATTTTTAGATGGGGTTTCCTCGACTTACAAATTTTACATGCGGTTTCCTTGACTTGCCTGCCTGTTTACTGCCTGTTTATTCTTGAAAAGAAATGTTCCTGTGCAGTTTGCAAGCCTTACTGGGGGTCTGGGTCTTTTTTCTAGGCTCCGGAACGCATTAATCCGTTCCCAATGCATTCCTATGGGAAACCGCTTTTCGACTTACGAATTTTTCGACTTACAAATGTGCATTCGGAACGGATTAATTTCGTAAGTAGAGGGACCACTGTATCACAATCAAAGATCAGATACAAAGATCAGGTGCTGTTGTAACCCCCCCCCCCCCGCTGCAAAAAAAGTACCGTATTAAAATTAAATCTAACTACCACAAAAAGAAGACTTCACAACACCTAATCATGGCTATTAGGTAAATTGGTCAAACTGGTTGTTAACTGCTGTTGAATCTTGACACACAAAATTTTGCCACAGTGTAAGTGATTACAGGATTCTTATCTGACAGGAGGAGCATAACATAAAATTCATCCTCTCAACCGGGAAAGTTAAGTAATAAAAGAATTAAAAATCTATTTTGGCAATCCTTATAAAAAGAACAGTATAACTAAACAATTTGAACTGACTCAGTCACACCTCCACCACAAGGGCAGGTTCTGTTAGCTAGTGGAATTTGCTTATCTATTAAATATTTTTGAGAATTTATTGGTTTGTACAAAATAAAATTATACTTCTTTTCTAGCAGTGCAATCTACACAAAATGACTTTGCCAAGTCAACGTCAGGCCTCACCTATTAGTATCTTATATTTCTTGAAACTGCAGCCCAAGGCATCTTGCAAAAACAAAAACAAACAAAGGCAAAAAGCAGTTTTAAAAGTTTTAACCAAACACCAATCAAGAAGAAAGTAAAAAAGGAGAAGGGATCTCTAAAGACTGCTTGGTTTCTTTCTGTTTGTAGCTGAATGATTCTTTGCCCTTGTGTACATTTGGTGATTCTGATTCAGGCTTGTAATTTCCCTCTCTGGGTTTGTTATTTTATTAAATATTATTGTGCTGAGTGTAGTGGTTTATTGTTTATTGCGTATGTTATCAGCCACCTTGGAGGTCCCTTATGGGGCGGAATGGCAAGATATAAATAAATACCACGAAATAACCCTGAAGTGCCCTGCAGCAGAGCCTCTGAGCTGTAACCTGTAAGAAAGTCCTTGCACTCAGGGAGTGGGAAGCTCTAGCCGCTATGCTATGCAACTCCCTTCAGTTTGTGTTTAGCAAAAGATTACAAGCAAAGCCTTGGAGCTTTACCACGGGTTTAATGCGAGGCTTTACTGCAGTTCAAAGTTGCCCCCCACCCAAAGACTCAAAAAGTGGATTTTTTAAATTCCAGATATAAATCAGGCTACACTCTAATGCGCGATGAAAAACCCAGATTGTCTGTGAAGTGCTCCCTGATAGCTTGCAGGGACTTTGGGGTAAATTTGGCTGATATGTGAACACACACACCTGCCCCCACCCGCTCCATTCTGGAGGAATGCAAGCTAAAAGCTGGGTGTGAAAAGCTTCTTGGAAGGCCTTGCACAGCTTTGCAGTGAATGGCCGGGCCCTGCCCCCAGCAGTGCCTGGGAAAGCTAACTGGAGAGAAGGAGAAGTCCGTTTGCTGGTGGATCTTGGAGAACTCGCTATGCAATATGCCTGGACTCCTGAAGTAGACCACAAGAATCTGATAATTCAGGCTAATTAACTTTCCTTGTTGTATTTTGGTTTAATGTGTGGTATTGTGACTTCTAGGAACATAGGAAGCTGCCATATACTGAGTCAGACCATTGGTCTACCTAGCTCAGGATTGTCTTCACAGACTGGTAGCAGCTTCTCCAAGGTTGCAGGCAGGAATCTCTCTCAGCCCTATCTTAGAGAAGCCAGGGAGGGAACTTGAAACTTTCTGCTCTTCCCAGAGCGGCTCCTTCCTCTGAGAGGAAAATGTTACAGTCCTCATACTTCTAGTCTCCCATTCATATGCAACCAGGGTGGACCCTGCTTAGCTAAGGGGACAAGTCATGCTTGCTACCACAAGACCACTTCTCTCCCCCACCCTCCTTTTCAAACCCAGGCCCTTTCCTCTTTGCATTTTGATTTTGTAATATGCAAGGGTGTGCAAACATGGCCCTCCAACTAATGCCGAACTACAGCTCCCATGGTTTTCCCTTTCAAGGTGTGCACCTGTGCACATGCTCACACACCTTTAATGTCTGCTCAGTTAATTTTAGATTCCGCTCAGGTTGAATCAGAAAGGTCCCACTCTGAATGCACACGTGCACACATACTGCTTTGATACTGCCGCCCAGAATAAAACTGATTCTGCACACAGACGACAAAAAAAATTGGGAGGACCCTGCAGCCCCACCCCCTTGGTCTAGTGTGCCTTATCCTAAAATTCTCCATGGCCTAGCTGTTTGGGGCACATTGATGTAAAAAGGAGGTAGCTCTGGGGCTAGCCACCCTACCCTGTCCGGAGGGTCATTCCATAACCCTTCCTCCATTTGTGCCCCCAGGACTACACCATCACCATGTATTTCCAGCAGAGCTGGCGAGACAAGCGCCTGGCGTACAGCGACCTGCCCCTGAACCTCACCCTGGATAACCGCGTGGCTGACCAGCTGTGGCTGCCGGACACCTACTTCCTGAACGACAAGAAGTCGTTCCTGCATGGAGTGACGGTGAAGAACCGGATGATCCGGCTCCACCCGGATGGAACCGTCCTATATGGCCTGAGGTGAGTCTGGAATGGCAGATGCTCATTGGCCGTGGAAGCTCAGGCAGCCCTGGCTGGAGGATTTTCCCTGCTGCTGATGTGATTTATTTATTTATCTCTATTTCTATTTCATTCATTCATTCATTCATTCAATTTCTATACCACCCTTCCAAAAATGGCTCAGGGCAGTTTACACAGAGAAATAATAAATAAATAAGATGGATCCCTGACCCCAAAGGGCTCACATTCTAAAAAGAAACATAAGAGCCAGCGTGGTGTCATGGTTAGAGTGCTGGACTGGGACCGGGGAGACCCGAGTTCAAATCCCCATTCAGCCATGAGACTTGCTGGGTGACTCTGGGCCAGTCACTTCTCTCTCAGCCTAACCTACTTCACAGGGTTGTTGTGAAAGAGAAACTCAAGTATGTAGTACACCGCTCTGGGCTCCTTGGGGGAAGAGCAGGATATAAATGTAAAATAAATAAATAAATAAATAAATAAATAAGATCGACACCAGCTTTTAGCAGTCACTGGAAGTACTGTGCTGGGGGTGGATAGGGCCATAAATAAATATGTTTTATTTAACCAACTAAGCTACAGTGTAGGGCCTCGCGTTACGAGGGGCCTCAGAATACAGAAGGGACTAGATTTTTCATTTTACATAACTGGTTGAAAAATAACAGAAAAAGTGGGGGGCAGGGGGAATGCTAAAACAGGCATTATCATTCTGATAAGACAAAATATACTTCTGTGGTTAAATAATTATTTATAATATTGAGTGTATAAATTTGCGGAGAAGTAACTATAAGTTATATTGAAATTTCATTAGATCAGAGACCAGTTGAGACCCACTTCCACCATCATGGTTACATCACAGCTGTAACCGTGAGCAGCGTGGCAAGGGCTTCTGACCCCTTTTGTAATGCTATGGGGCCCTTTAAGCTTGATATAGTTTAGGGCCTCAGCATGTCATAATCTGGCCCTGTGTGGTTGCATTAATTTATTGCACTTGCTAGTATTTTCCCAGCAGATTGTTGCAATAGTCTAAGCTGAGTTTGGACAGCTTGTCCTGCCCCCAAAGGCAGTCTTGGATGGCATTTCAGAATGTAACGTTGGCTTCTTAACTGCCATGGATGAAAACAAGCCTCCTCCCAAGTAGTCCTAGAAATAGTTAGTGGGTTTGCAGTTACAACTTGTGACCTCAGTGCCCATTTGCATGGACACCAAGACGCTGGGCACAAAATCATGACCCAGATCTCTGTTGGCTGGTGACACCTCAGCTCTTCTGCAGTCCTGAAGCAGACCAGAACTGTGGTACGGAGGGCCCCTCTGCTGCTAGAGTCCAACACTGGTCTGCAGTGTTCCCTCCAACCGGGATTCCCGGATGCTGCTGACTACAACTCCCGTCATCCCCAGCCAAAGGCCATTTCAGCTGGGGATGCTGAGAGTTGTAGTCAACAACATTTGGGAATCCCTGTTAGAGGGAACACTGCTGGTCTGTAGAGTTGCGCCATTTCCTGATCCCATATTGGAAGGCTGACTTTTGCCCACACGGTTGTACAAATGCTGGGGCCATGATTGTATAGGCCGTGGTTTGGCTGGATCATTGTCGTCATGCTCCTTTCTTTTAAAACCGGCTGATGGGAATTATTGAGTAGTGGTTTGTGGTCATGCTGGTCTGCGAAAGGGGTCTCTTTGATCTCTGGAGTTCATACAGTGGATTTGTGCGAAGATCCAGAGTGGAGGAGAGGAGAGTCTTGCCTCTGTGCGGTGGAAGAACATTTCCCCTTTCCAAACCCACAACTGCTCTGCAGGCAAAGAGGGTAGTTGCAGCTGTAGCTTTGCAAAGATAAATAATTCCAAGCACATTTCTCAGCCAGCAGGAGAGAAAAAATGGCTCGGGAATGAAACACAAGGTGTAAATGCTTCCTCAGATGCCCTGAAAGAAGTCCAGGTTTCCTTTTTCTGGAACAGCAGGAGTGTCTAGCATGTGAGAGCCGTAGACTGGGGGAATGCAGGCTATGAGTGGGCAATGGAGGAAAAGGGGTTGGCGGGCAGTGGAGGGGCAGGTGTTGTGGCTGCCGACACTGGCTTTGAGAGCAGCCTCCCCAACCCACGCCCTTCAAGCAGCCGACACAGTGCGGTATGTGGAGGCTGTGGGTCCAGAGCAATGTGTCACCCCCTGGTGGGATCTGTGTGATTGCTGGGAGCAGGGGAAGGAACGCAGGGTGGGGAAGGAAGGAACGCATCACATCTTTTGATAGGTACAGATCAGTGTTCCCTCAAACAGGGATTCCCAGATGTTGTTGACTACAACTCCCAGGATCCCCAAGCAAAAGCCACTGCAGCTGGGGATTCTGAGAGTTGTAGTCAACAACATCTGGGAATCTCTGTTCGAGGGAACATTGGTACAGATGCCAACTTCTGAGGCTCCCAATGGTGGTGGTGGTGGTGGTGGGGGAGTTTGTGGGGAATGCCTGGCAAATCAGCCCAAGGGTGACTGAATCAGCTTTCTGTTGGTGGCCAGGGAGCGGGGCAGAGAGCTTCAGGGCCTTGACTAGTTCCCTGCCCCACCCGCTGACACCAGCAGTAGCAGAAGCGAGGCAAAACATTCCCTCATGTGTAATGGGTCTAGGTTGGGGAATCTGGCTTTCTTTGAACCCAGCAGGGCAAGGGCTCCCCATTCTGTTTCCCTTTCTTATCACCTCAGCACACCCTGACACCCACAGATCCCTCCCAGTCCGGAAGCCTGTTGACTGGGCTGCTTGAAAACAGAACCCTCTGGAGCAGGGATTCTCAACGTTGGGTCCCCAGATGTGATTGGACTTCAACTCCCATAACCCCCAGCCCCAGTGGCCTTTGGTTGGGGATTATGGGAGTCCAATAACATCTGGGGGCCCAACGTTGAGAATCCCTGCGGAGGGCTCTCAGCTGCTGTGCAGGGCCTTCCTTGAGTGGCCCTCTTCAGCCTGCTGTGTGAGCAGCTCTGAAGAAGCATTTGCTCTCATGGGGGTAAGCCTGGGACAGATGGAGGCTGGCCAGGCCAGTCCCTCAAAGGAGCAGCTGCTGTTGTCCCGATGGCGTGGGATGAGGCAAGGCCTGCAGTGGGCTTTAAGAGCTTGGAAGGAACTATCCAGACTAGGAAGGTCTGTTCCCTTCCTGTTATGCATCAGAAGGGAACAGGTCTTCAAAGACAAGAGTGCTCCACCCCTCGACTAGTCAAGCCACCTCCAAATGGGCTCAGCCAGCCACAGCCCTGGTCTTGGGTGTCCTGGCATACTCCGCCTTGCACTGGCTTGCCTCTCCAGCTCTTCTTCTGCACTTGGCCTTTCGGGTTTGATCCTTCCCTCTCGCTGGTGTTGTCCTCACACGTCTTCTCTCTGCACATCCTCGTCACAGCCTCTCCCCACCCACCTCTGACATCCCAGGGCTGACCGCCACCCCTTCTTCCAAACTGGGGTGCCAAGAGCCAACCTGGCCAGGAAGCTAAAGTGCCTGAACATAAACCTCTGGTCAGACTCTGAGGACTTTCTGATGGGTCAGACTGACTCCAGGGCTGCTTGCTGGAGCCCAGCCGGCTTCCCCAAGACCCACGTCTAGGAAACACAGCAAGCAGCTCCATTTGGGAGCCTGGGGTGCAGGTCTGTCTCTGTACCAATCCCAGGAAAGGCAAAGTACCTTAGGACATTCCTCTTCCTAAACCCAGCTCCTTCCATTCATCTTCCAGCCCCGAGCAGTGCAGGCAGTGAGCTGATCTTCCTGGCAATCTCTCTTTCTCCCCCTCCATCGTGGCATTTGTCCCTCTGGCTGTCTGCAGAGTGCAGGACCATGTTCACAGGCACTGCTGTATTAGTGACTCCACCATCACCACAGCCCTGGGAAACTGCTGGTCAGATCCCCTTCCAGATTTCATTAAGGCCATGGGACTATCCAGAGAAGAGGAACATAGAAAGCTGCCATATAGAGCCCCTGGTGGCGCAGTGGTAAAACTGCCGCTCTGTAACCAGAAGGTTACAAGTTCGATCCTGACCAGGGGCTCAAGGTTGACTCAGCCTTCCATCCTTCCGAGGTCGGTAAAATGAGTACCCAGAATGTTGGGGGCAATATGCTAAAATCATTGTAAACCGCTTAGAGAGCTTCCAGCTATAGAGCGGTATATAAATGTAAGTGCTATTGCTATTGCTATTGCTATATACTGAATCAGACCATTGGTCCATCTAGCCCAGTATTGTCTTCACAGACTGGCAGCAGTTCCTCCAAGGTTGCAGGCAGGAATCTCTCTCAGCCCTATCTTGGAGATGCTGCCAGGGAGGGAACTTGGGACCTTCTGCTCTTCCCAGAGCGGCTCCATCCCCTGAGGGGAATATCTTCCAGTGCTCACACTTCTAGTCTCCCATTCAAATGCAACCAGGGTGGACCCTGCTTAGCTCAGGGGACAAGTCATGCTTGCTCCCACAAGACCAGCTCTCCTCTCCTCTCCCCATCACGGTCTTGCTCCACAGCCCACATGCCATGTTTTCCCAGCCTCACAGGAGGCTGCTGTTGCCCAAACATCTCCATTCTGTACAGTCAGCATTGTGCAAATGAGAAAGGCAATATGATGTGTCTTTTGGTCATGTTGTTGCTTTTCAGGGGTGGGAACAGAGAGCCAGGAGTATGCAGAGCTGGAAGTGGGGGGCGGGTGGGTGCTGAGCCCTGTCACGAATCTCTGACCAAAGTACCTGTCCTAAGCCAGCTAGACCTGAGCTGGTGCGTAATGAGGCTTGCTTGGATCCAACGGTGGTGGGTGGTGGCAACGCTGCTTCTGCACTGGTCAGTGTGGTGGTGCAAAGGAGCAGAGCAGGAGATGCCCTTGGAGGGCAGGGGCTCATGAAGGACCACCCTCAGCCGCCCCAACTCTTCTCAGCAGGAACCAGAGCCCCCTCCCACTTTCTGCCTGGGGCAGCCTCCTGAATCTTCTCTATTGATGGTGCAGGTACACCTCTCCACGGCCATGGCCAGGCCCAGATACCTGTCCGCAGAGTCATCTTTCCCACTGAGCAGTGTTCCCTATCACAGGGATTCCCAGTTGTTGTTACAACTTTGTTGTAAACGGCCCAGAAACATGAGCTTGGGACGTTGTACAAATATACTGGATGGATCAATCAGTCAGTCAGTCAGTCAGTCAGTCAATCAATCAATCAATCAATCAATCAATCAATCAATACGCTCCCATCATCCCCAGCTTCAGTGGCCTTTGGCTGAGGATGATGGAAGTTGTAAATGTCATCTGGGAATCCCGATTGCAGGGAACACTGCCTCTGACACCCCACCCGGTGCATCAACCTTTTGCACCTACTATCCTAATGACCACTAGGGGCATTGAGGGTAGAGGTAGTGAGTGAGGGTCTCCTTACCTGTCACTACTCTATGACCCCAGGACTGACTCTTCAGCACTTCCTGTGTTCTGAGCCACAATCCTTCCCTTCCTCCTAGAGAGCAGATGGAAACATCTTTCTCTCTTTCCTTGCCGATTCATTATGTAGTCCTTTAGATTAGTTTCAGGTCTTTCCTATCCAAGTGTACTTAACCAATAAATACTTAGTATTAGTTCTATAAGGATCTCCATGTGTTTTCTCTAAATAGCTGCAATAACTAAACCATCCTCTGATTTACCCGGTGGGGTAAAAATTAACAGCCTCTAACAATCCCTGCTTGCAGGGTGCAGTAGGGCGTCTTCCACCACTGGAGAAGAGGTTGCAACACGTGTGTGTGTTGTGTGTTGAGCTGTGGTCATCTCTCCTGTGATGTCATGAGTGCACTAGCCAATAGGTGCTCACAGTGCTCGTCGTGGCACCACATCTCACGGAGCTTTGCAAACAAGGACAGACCCGCAATGATAGAGCAGGGTCAAGGGGAATTTCATTCTGCCAGCAACCTGAAATGGTGTGTGTTAGCACTGGCAGGACTTTCGAGCCCTAAAATCAGCCCTGGGCAAATCTGTTGGGATGTCTGGGCCCCCCATGATGGATGGCTACACTGCATCCAAAGGGCCATCACCTGGAAGGGCCTGATCAGCTCTTGCCCCAGCAGCAGGATCTGGCCCACAGATTTCTCTGCCCGCTGCAAGTGCCGGATGAAGTCTTTGACTGTGGCCTGCAGGGAGCTACCTTGCTCAGGCCGGTCGCCACTTTTCGGCGCCACGGCATCCCAGGCAAGCAAAAGGGCCCGATCCTGCTCGTACCCAATCAGACAGCCACGTCTGCGGGTGCCTCTGTAACAGAAGTCCAGCGCACCCAGTGGAGCATTACCGCGAGCAGGATGTGCCCCTCCAGAGTTCTCCAGCCTGCCCTGCAGCCACCGGGCCAGTGGAAAGGCAAGGCAGGCGCTGATCTTGGCTGGACATTGCAAAAAGAGGCTTCAGCCAGGGGCAGAGGGGGAACAGGCACAAAAGAGCTGGAAAATGTCATTTAAAACATCTTTGTATCTCACACTCGAAGGGGGAAAGAGGAGAAGGCAGTTGTGGATGCTGCTCCCCATGGGTGGAGTGTATAACGTGCACCGAACAAGCCATGTGCGGGATGAGTCACGGGCAGATCAGTCCTTCCGTCTTCCACTGCTGCAGCTCTCAGGAGGCTGGGAATGCCCTGGGAAGACGCCCTCTCTCCTGCCTGATTTCTAGGAACAGGATCCCTCCCAGCCCAGCAGGGGAGCTGGCCGGGCAGGGGGGCCCTGGGAGAGACCCCCCCCATCCTCAGAGGCCTGTGCAGTTGGCCTGGATGCCCCCCCGGCTCTGCACGCCCCTCCTGCCCGAGGCCTCCGCCCCTGGCCCCACCGCCCTTCCTTGGCAAGGGAGCATCTCCCGTACCCTGTGAGGATATCTATAAATTCCCTCCATCATTTCTCAGGGTCTATTTATAGCACATCAGGCAGGGGCAGAGGCACTCCTCAAGGCTTCCTACAACCCTCGTCACAGACAGCAGAGAGATAAATTTAGCACGCAGAGGCTCTTAAAGAGACAGCCGCTTGGCCAGACCCGCTCCCCCCCCATCTTGCCTTCATCTTCTCTGCCTGCCCTCCCTTGTGCCCCCCCCTCCCCACTGCATCTCCCTCCTTCCTCCCCCTCTCTCCAGGGCTCAGGGGATAACAAAGCTTTCCCCGTTAACAGTTGGCTGGTTATGCCTGCCTCATCAAATGTGCCTCTTGATTAATGCATTCTGGGCAGTAAATGGGAATGAGTGGACCCAGGCTGAGGAGGCATGTGTGTGCGGGGGGCAGGGAGGACGACAGGGCTGGGCAACGGGGCTTGTCTGAGTTCTTCTGCCGGCCCTCCCAGTCCCTCTTGACACCCCTGTGGCACAGCCCCACAGCTGCCCCCTTTCTTCAGCCATGGGTGATTTCAACGCAATGCAGCTCCTACCCAGAATGGCGAGGGGCTCCCAGTTTCCATCGTCTTGGTGACTGGATGAGGCAGGGGGCAGAGCTGAGAAGAGACCCCCCCCTTCTCTCTCTCACCAATGATGGGGTGATGCCGCCATGGGGTGATGCCGCCATTCCAGGCTCCCTGCTACCAGGTGATGCCATCTGCACGTGACATCAGACACCCCCACCCAGGGGCGTAACTATAATAGGGCAAGGGGAGACAATTGTCTGGGGGCCCACCGCCTTGGGGGGGCCCCCCAGAGGCAAGTCACATGACTTACTCCCCAGGCCACGCACCCGCCCGGGCTTTCTTCAGTTGGAGTCATCCTCCGAAATTGATGTGAGTGTTGAGACCTGGAGCTACCAGAACAGCAAGTCTTTCTCTAGTACCGTTAAATGACTTGCATCGTCCACAAGTTACAAAACCTTTTAAAAATAATTTAGGATGATGTTCTGTTGTGGGACATAGAAGATACACACACACACACACACACACACACACACACACACACACACACACACACGGGGGCCATTTTAAAATCTTGTCTCTGGGCCCACTCCAACCTTGCTATGCCCCTGCCCCCACCCCATCAGACTCCAAGGCTGTGGGGAGGCAGAACATTTCCAGAAGAGGGGGAGTGGCAGTCTGGTAGCCCCATTGCTGCTGCCCACTGCATAGAGGCCCTTTCCCCCTTTCCTGCTGAGGCCTCAAGGGGAATTGGCTTTTCAGTTGTCGCGCCTGCCCCTCTTCCCAGAAGTGTTTTCAGCCAATCTGTGTTTTCAGAGCTGCACCGACACACCCAACCCAACACCGACACTGTGCTGAGCATCGCTTCAGATCCGCTCCTGCTCCACCTCTGTGTGAATGCAAAGTGCAGCCATCAGGCAGAGCGCTCGCTTCCAACCGCCCGGGTTAGCCAGGCCTCACATGCAAGCTCACCAGTGTTCCCTCTCACAGGGATTCCCAGATGTTGTTGACTACATCTCCCAGAATCCCCAAGGAAAAGCCATTGTAGCTGGGGATTCTGGGAGTTGTAGTCAACAACATCTGGGCACCCCTGTTAGAGGGGACACTGATGCTGACCACTGTTTTTCTCCTCTCAGCTGTCAGCAGCTGTGACCGGGTGCAGTTTATTCTTTGGCTTATGCTAAAGGGCTATTCTCTGGACACATCCTGTAGACTAGGGATTCTCAACGTTGGGTCCCCAGCTGTTATTGGACCATCTCCCATAATCCCCAGCCCCAGTGGCCTTTGGTTGGGGATTATGGGAGCTGAAGTCCAATAACATCTGGGGACCCAACGTAGAGAATCCCTGCTATAGACAAACATCCTTCCCAACTTTGGGAGCTGTGGGAACTTGTGTGTGAATTAAAGGTTTGGTCAGAGCAGGCGGGGTGGGGGGTAGGGGAATGATTGTGTGGGAGGCAGCCACAGGCAGAACTCGGCAGTATGGCCCTGCCCGTCACTGTTACCCAACATATGACCAAGGTAGGAGGAAATGGCTGAGTTTCAGTCATATACATGACTGAAAATCAGGAGCGCTCACAACTCTAGGATGCTTGTCCTATCCAGTTAACAGTTATGAGAACAGCCCTTGTGTCTAAGCATAGCCAGCATAGTGTAGTGGTTAGAGTGTTGGACTAGGAACAGGAGGAACCGAGTTCGAATCCCCATTCAACCATGAAACTCACTGGGTGACTCTGGGCCAGTCATATATCTCTCAGCATAACCTACCTCACAGGGTTGTTGTGAGGATAAAAATAACTATGTATACCACTCTGAGGTCCTCGGAGGAAGAGCTGGATATAACATACATGCATACATACAGCGGACAAGCACTTCCAAAGCATACAACATAGTTTTTAAGGATAGAGTATAAAGCCCATCCAAAATACTGTTTAAAACACATAAGCACAGCAGCACAAGATCAAATGCCTCAACATCAGCTCAGCAGCTTGGAAGCCTGCCAGCTTCCCAAAGGCCTTCTCAAAACACATGAGGCTTAGAAGGGAGACACAGGAATGAGCCCCACAGGTGGGAAGGTCAGTCCACAACCACTGGAGCAACCCCCAAGAAGGCCGACTCCTCGGAGAGGGCCTGAAGCAGCTCCACTCACCCGCAGTGTCGGAAGCTGAACGGCACCCAAAAGTGCTGGGTGGGGGGCAGTAGAGAGAAGCCCTATTCACACATCAGTTTTCTCCTCATAATCCTGTGCCCAGAGGGATTATGTGTAGAAAAAAGTTGGCATGCAAGAGCCAACTGAGCTTAGCTAGAGATTAGAGGGTAATGGACAAGGAAGGCCTTCCACAGCAGACCAATGCCAAGCTGGGCTTCTGTACCTCAAAAGGACTAAATGGGGTGAGATGGTGGAAGCCACGGCCCTTGTTTGTGAGGGGGAATCTCACCTGCACCTCAGAAGGGATGTCGAGGAGAGCTTCTGAGCCTTCCCTACCAAGGGGCCATGATCCAAGCTCCGCTTGTCGCCAGCCCACCTTTGAGACTAGTAGTGAGCTGGACTGGGGAGGAGGTGGTGTGCCTGGGACCGTGGGGAGGAAAGGCCAGCTCCCTTCCCCTGCACTCCCCTTGAGATGTCAAAATTGGGCCCCACCCCCGGAAAGGTGGCCCATCCATGGTTCCTGCCATCACACCTCATCAGGCAGGCCCAAGGATGTTGCCAGGCTGCCATGCCCCATTGGCTGCCTGCTACTGCTTGGTATCTGGAGCAAAACCTCCAAACACACACACACCCTACCCTGATGGAATGGGGTGAGCCAGCCTGGCTTGCAGCAGAGGAGTCTTACTGTTGAGTCTCTTGTTCTTGAGATAGGTAGCTGACATTTTGTGCCTGGTCAACAAGCGCAGAGGAGCACAGAACCTCCAAGACCTGGTGTCTTTTCACACTTGGCTTTTAGTTTGCATCTTCAGGAGAGGAGAGCTGCATCACCCAGGAGAGGAGAGCTGGTCTTGTGGTAGCAAGCATGACTTGTCCCCTTAGCTAAACAGGGTCTGCCCTGGTTGCATCTGAATGGGAGACTTGATGTGTGAGCACTGTAAGAGATTCCCCTCAGGGGATGGAGCCGCTCTGGGAAGAGCAGAAGGTTCCGAATTCCCTCCCTGGCTTCTCCAAGATAGGGCTGAGAGAGATTCCTGCCTGCAACCTTGGAGAAGCCGCTGCCAGTCTGTGAAGACAATACTGAGTTAGATAGACCAGTGGTCTGATTCAGTATATGGCAGTTTCCTATGTTCCTGTCTTCTCCAGAATGGAGGTGTGCATTCATATACCAGTCAAATTTACCCTAGTCCCTGCAAGCTATCGGGGAGCACTTCACACACAATTTTTCATCACTCGTTAGCTTGATTTATATCTGGGTTTTTTTTTAAAAAACCCAATTTTGTGTCAGTTTGGGGGGGCAACTTCGAATTTGCAGTATAGTTTCGCAGAAAACCCATGGTAAAGCCTGTTGTCTAGGAAAGCTCCTCATGTTTCAGCTTGTGTCAGGAGCCATGGCTGGCTATTTCCACCTGGAAGTTGGGTTTTCCCTCTGCTGCTGTTGGGCGTTGCTTTCAGAGAGTAGATGGTGCTGTCGTGTTTATTTTACGGTCGTGCAATTGTTGTCGTTTTGTTGATACAGTGTCAGCCTGCCCAAGGACTCTGCAGAGAAAACCTCTTCTGGAAATTGTGGGCATTCAAAAAAGGCACAGCTGTAATGGGTTGGGGCCTGTGACGCATCAGGCCATAGTGTCATTGGCACCATCCAATAGGTGCCAGCAGAGCTCTCTCAACCTCTGTTCCCCACAGCAAGCCTTGGGAAACTGTTTCCCCTGCTAGGCTATGAATCACCAACTCTGTTAACGACCTGTATGCTAGGAAGTGCAAGGGCAGGGCACCACTGGATAGACAAAGGGAGGGTGAGAGAGAGCCTGGGGTCCCGTCTCCCCACAGAAAAAAAATGCAGGTCTCGGGAAGCTCTCACTGGGGCTAGGAAGGCTCCTGGGCACTGCTTGCTCCTGGGCGTGTCTTTCTCCATCTGCTGCACTCCTCGCTTCTCGCAGCTCCAGGCCTCCTCCCCACAGGAGGCAAAGCCTGGGACGGAGAATGGAGCTGCTCCCTGTAGGCCTGCTGGAGCGCTCCCGAGGGACTCTGAGTCTCTGTGGACTGAAACGGAGGGCTTCTTGCCGTGTGTTAGTTTGGCACTTGATGTGTGCAGCCGTGCCATTTGCCATTTTGGCATTCATGAATTCGTGATTTGGTATTCCTGAATTTGTAATTCGCTCCTCTGTATTGGTGAATTGGGGATTATATAACTTGTTTATGTAACTTATGGTTGGTGATTGGTGGGTCACAGTAGCATGTGGGGGAAAGTCCATGCCTGGATTTTAGGGAATCTATGGAAGTTCGTTTCTGGAAGCCAAATGCTCAGCTAGATGCAATTTCTCAGTCAGATTTGAAAATGCCTGTTTTGCTTCAGCCCACATAATTGAACTGACTCTCTGCTAATCAGCCCAGAAGAGCTGCACCGGGTGCATTTTTTCTTTTATAGATCTGTTTTCTTCCGACCTCCCTCCGCATCGTCATCAACACAAACGTCGCTCTTCCCACTCTTTCCCACATGCACGCTCTCTCTCAGAAGAAGATGAGCACTTTCCCTCCGCCCCACACCCCTTAATAGAGATACAGGCGGGCTGCAGTGAGTCACGAATGATTTAAGCTGTGGAGTTGATGCTGAGATGCGCGAGCAGCGGCCCTTCCATCCTCCCTACTCACACTCTTTTCCCACAGCCTCTTTCTCTGGTTGTCATAGCAACAGCAGCCCCTCATGCTGACTTGTCTTCCTTTCTTTTTCTTTTCCAGAATCACCACCACAGCTGCATGCATGATGGACCTGAGGAGATACCCTCTGGACCAGCAAAACTGCACCTTGGAGATTGAGAGCTGTGCGTACCTCTGGGCCTGGCCGGCCTGGGGCCTCTGGGGCCACTTTGGTGGGCTTGGAGGGACCCAGGTGGGAGGGAATGGAGGCCCCCTCTCCATCTGGAAAGGGAAATAGACTCCTTCATTGCATTCTCCACCCCCCCTGGTAATCTGCCTGAGCCTCTCCCTCTTCGTGCTGAGCCCCCAGCAGAACTGGCCGTGTCTGTGCCCATTTTTCTTTGCCATTGTTACCAGCTAACTAACGTTCGTAACCAAACACAGCACCTGTTTGCCCGCAGTAAGATCTTCACATCCCAAGCAGATTTCAACCACGGGATTTCCTCAGTATCGGCTTATTGGGTTCAAAATTCACGAAGCTGACTCGGGGGGGAAATGTTTTGGTTTTCCTCTTGGCCAGCTGGTCACAGGTCCCCCGCATCCCAAACCAGTACAAGGCCAAGGCCTCTTGCAATTCCCCTGTGTCTTCCTGACTCATAGGAACCTAGGAAGCTGCCTTCTACCGAGTCAGACCCTTGGTCCATCTAGCTCAGTATTGTCTTCAGAGACTGTCAGAAGCTTCTCCAAGGTTGCAGGCAGGAATCTCTCCCAGCCCAATCCTGGAGATGCTGCCAGGGAGGGCACTTGGAACCTTCTGCATGCAAGCAGGCAGGAGCTCCTCCCAGAGCAGCCCCCTCCCCTAAGGGGAATATCTTACAGTGCTCATACATGTCGTCTCCCATTCACATGCAACCAGGGTGGACCCTGCTTAGCAAAGGGGACAATTCATGCTTGCTACCAGTCAGGAGAGTGTTCAGAGGATGGAGAGGAGAGCTGGTTTTGTGGTGAATTGTCCCCTTTGCTAAGCAGGGTCTGCCCTGGTTTGCATTTGGATGAGTGACTCCATGTAAGGGCTGCAAGATATTCCCTTTGGGGATAAGGCGGTGGCTCAGTGGCAGATCATCTGCATCCGCAGAAGGTCCCAGGTTCAATCCCTGGCAGCATTCCCAGGTTGGGCTGGGAAAGACCCTTGCCTAAAACCCTGGAGAGCTGCTGCCAGTCAGTGTGGACAGTCCTGAGCGAAATGGACCAATGCTCTGAGCCAGTATAAGACAACTTCTTACGTTCCTAGAATTCCTGCAACTGCTATCCCTGATGTCTCCATTCATGCCCTGGGGCATCCCCTCCTGCTGCTCCTCAGACGGGCTGACTCTGGCAGGTGGTTCTGCTCTACCCCACTTTGCATCAGGCCTCCCAATTCGGATGCTCCCCACCCTCTGTCCTGGCCAGCTCAACAGATGCCAAACCTCTGGGCTGGTGGGCAGTCTGCAGAAGGGTGTCATATGGGTGCAGGAACTGTGTCTCTTGGGCTTCGTCCTGAGTGTGCTGCCCTCCCTCTTGCTCTCTCACTCTCTGTTCAGATGGCTACACAGTCGATGACATTGTCTTCTTCTGGCAAGGGAACGACTCAGCCGTGACTGGGATAAAGGTGCTGGAGCTACCCCAGTTCACCATCATTGACACGAGGCTGAACACCAGAGAAGTTGTCTTCACTACAGGTGCGGGGTGGGGTGGCTCCCTCTTCCAGCCAACGGACGTTTGCCACTTTCTTAAGCCTTGAGGAGGCTCCGAGGGCCCGGCATGGCTGCCAAGCTGGTGACACCCACTCTTGTAATATCCTGGTGGGCTATTTCTCATAGCCATAGCCTTCTGGGAGGGGGCTCATTCTGTGGTGGGCTTGAATTCCCTGCCGCTCCCAAGGACATGCAGGCCCCAGCAGGAGCAGTTTCCTGAAGGGCTCCCCTTCTTCTTCCTCCTCCTCTGAGTTTTTAATGGGTTAGTCTCCTGGCTCCTTTGCCTACATGGAGGAGCCCCGGTTTAAAGAACGAATGTCTTGGTTTCTGTATCAGTCTTGGAGTGGCTGTGCTACAACAGCTTCCCCAAAGTGTGTGGGGAAGGCACTCTGAGCCTCCCTTCCAATGATCTGGAGGGGCTAAGAGAGGCGGGCTGCTGACTGCAGCGGGTGACCGTCGCCTACGAGGGGAGAGTCTGTGAGGAGGTTGCAGGAGTGACAGCAGAAGAAGACTGGAGTGTGAATTGGGAAACCCTATAAACAGTTGTTTCCCATTTCCAGCTTTTTATGATGAGCTGTTATTTCGGAAGAATCATCTTCCTTCAGAGTGTATCGGTCATGCCTTTTGTGCTGTCACATCTAACAGCCGTTTCCTGAGTTTTCTCCTTTTCTAGCTGTTCCTTTTGCAAAATCAAGAACTTCTGTATGTTGATTACTGTATATCATCGTTTGGGTTCCTTACTTTAGTATAGATGGCATCTGCTTTCAGCTCAGCAAAATAGCCATTTGCTTTCAGAGAGGCAGTTCTGGGAAGGCGAAAGGAGTTGCCTCTGTGCCTTTTGACACAGCCAGTCCAATCTGGGCAGATCTGGGGTTCTTCTGGGCTGCCCTTGAACTCCTGCCGGTGCCCATGGCTCTGAGCTGGGCAGGCAGCTTAGCTTCCTTGGTCGCTTGCTCTCCTACTAGGAAAGCCCAGTTAAACCCAGTGGCTGCTCCCAGTTCAAGGGATTCCTGTATCCAGAGTTATTCTAATGTTTGCGCTTCATTCTGCTGCTTTTGCTTTCTGGTGGTGTCTTAGCATATATTTGCCAATTTGTTGTATTTACTTGTGGGATGTGTTTCATGCTATTTTCTATCAACCTGACATCTCTGATCCTATTTTAACTCTTTCTGTTCTTAAATTACTGAATTCTTATATATTCTGGATATTTTAAAAAAGAAAAGCCTTAGACCACATACCAAGTATAGTAGTATTTAGTAATTTAGCAGTAGCAGTGGCCACAAGCTTGGAAGTGAAACGATTGCTATTTCTTGAGGTCTTTTGATTCTTGGCTCCTCCTATCAATAGATGATTTGGTGAATCCCCCATCTGTTTGAAAAATGTTGCCTTTCTCCAGATGAGGACCCATTAAGGAGGATCCACCCTCCAGATGCTGAGGGTGCCAAAGATCTTGTGCTAGAACTGAGAGATTCCTAGAGAGAACCACCCAGCATTTCCTAACCGCTGTGCTGTTCTGTGGTCTCCTTGACAGGCTCATACCTCCGGTTATCCCTCAGTTTCCGGATCAAAAGAAACATTGGTTACTTTATCCTCCAGACTTACATGCCCTCCATCCTCATCACCATCCTCTCCTGGGTCTCCTTCTGGATCAACTATGACGCCTCCGCTGCCCGTGTTGCACTTGGTATGTCTTTTGCTTGCAAGGGGCTTCACTGGCCTGAGAGGGGGGCTGGGGCAGCCATCGTGCGCTACTTCTTGAGCAAGGGGAATAGATGGGAGAGTGCTTCCTCCCCCCCTGCCCCCCGCCCTGAAGTGTTGCAGTCCGTGCACTGCATCCTGGCTGCCTCCTGTCATGCATTCCCCACTGAGACGAAAGGGTGCCACCATTGGGCCCAGATGAATTTTTTGTGCAGGGTGACTCCTGAGTGTTCAGGGAAAAGACCAGATTTGCAGAAAAGGAGAGAGAGCCTTGGGAAGGCAGCTGCAAAGAGGCTGATCATGGCTATTTTGCAGTGTTCAAGGGCTGACTCAAGTGTTTCATGCCTGGATGTAACAATTTCACAGCAAGAGGCCTGAAGAAGAGCAGCTTGTCCACCAAGTGGCTCATGTGAATGGTGCAGACGTTTTGTTATCTGGATGCCATTGCACGTGCCCCACACACCCCAGTTACCACCCTGCGCCTCACACTGTCTGTTTCATGTGGCCAACAGCACAGAAGACGCTGACGCAGAGGAAACAAGGTAGCAATTTCCACTCGGAACTAAGAAACTCTGGGCTTGGAACAAAGCATCAGGCCTGCTTAATTTGCACTTTGGTTCCCTGTTCATTTAAAAGTAGGTGTTTCCTTTGGGCAGGAATAAAGACAGTGACGCACTTTGGAAACATTGATCACCTTTGAGTTTTTCTAAAATAAAAGCCGAGATCCTGCGAATGGAGAATGTGGATTAGTCTCTCCAGTGTGTTGGCTAAAGTAGTCATCAGTGCACCTGGCCAATGGCTCCAATGGTTGAGCTAGAATTCCAAGCCAGATCTCCCCACACTTTTCATGCATTGTACCAAACACTGTGGATTCTGTGAAAGAACTATTTGCCTTCTTACACAGTGCAGAACTCCACGGATTTTTCATAGTTACTCTTGAGTTCTTTTTCTTTCCCAAGTGCAAAATTGTCCCAAAGGATTGTGGGGGAAGCACTTTAGATTTGTCTGTTTTAGCCATGTCTATTTGCCTGTGCTCTCTTCTTCTCCTTCTTTCATTGTCACTTAATTTTGCTTACAGTGATATTTGGAGAAAATCTGGGTGACCAAAACATCTGTAGAATTTTTGAGGCAAGTTAAAAGAATTTGGCTAAGGGTGTGTGTCGATTTTTTAAAATCACAGTGGCCATGTAAAATAACAGATATTAATGTTAATATCCATGTTTTTGATGAAACATGGCCATTAAAAAACAATCCCAGCAATTTGAATTTGAACTTTTAAAATATATGAATTTTTACAATCCACCTAAATCAGGGCTTGACAAATCCCAGGTCCCAGGGAGCTCCTAGAATTTAAGTGCCTAGACTAGGATATTCAAAGGTAGAGTTGTTTAATAAAATCTTCATTTGTCCCAGGCAGCCCTGATTCTGTTCTAAGTATGGTACTTGTAAAGGGGTTAGAGAAGTCCATTTATCGTCTCACTGCCCCCACCTCCCCCACCTACACACACACAATGTCCATCACTCTGAGCTGTCCCAGACGGGAGGCTTTACAAGTCCCAGGTTTTCTGTGAGGCTTTACTGCAAATTCAAAGTTGCCCCCCCCCCAATGACGCAAAAAGTAGATTTTTTTTTTTACCCCGTATATAAATCAGGCTACACTCTAACGCATGATGAAAAACCTGAATCATGTGTGAAGTGCTCCTTAATAGCTTACAGGGACTTCAGGGTAAATTTGGCCGATATGTGAACACACACCTTCATTCCAGAGGAAATGTGGACTAAAAGCTGGGTGTGAAAAACTTCCAAATCTGGTAATTTTGTCAAGTGTCTGTTGTCTGACTCCTAAATCTTTGGGCTGGTTCCTAGATCCAAATGAAGTTTGTCAAGGCCAGAACTAACTACTGGAACACATGCCCAACTTCTTCTTGGCTCTGTTGTGAATTATTTCTCTCCATTCTCAGTTATCTCCTCTATCACCTAGTGTTTTGACCCCAGTTGAGAGACCCCCATCAAAAATTCTCTGGTGGTGGTCCTTTCTGGTGCTCTGCTTGGCAGCTGGGTCCGTTGAGCAGCCCTTTCTGAATCGCCTCGCGTGTGCTCTTTCTCTCTTTGCAGGTGTCACCACAGTGCTTACCATGACCACCATCAACACCCACCTGCGGGAGACCCTCCCCAAGATCCCCTATGTCAAAGCCATTGACGTCTATCTCATGGGCTGCTTTGTGTTTGTGTTCCTGGCGCTCCTGGAGTACGCCTTTGTCAACTATATCTTCTTTGGGCGAGGCCCTCGGCAGCAGAAGAAGCAGAGTGAACGCCTCAGCAAGGCCAATAACGAGAGGCAACGATACGAGGAGAAGAGGATGAGAGAGCAGGTTTGTCTCCCTCCTCAGAATCATGGCCCAAATGGTGGGAGGAGTGTGCTAATTTGAAACTGTTGGGGGAGGCTGTGATTTTTGGTGGGAGGGAGGAGCACTTAACTTCCCCCCGCTGGCCATTTTGCTGCTCCAACTTGCACCCCTCCCAACAAGCCCAACAAGCTGCTCTTGTGAGCACCAGAAGTGTACATCCTTCTTCTTGTTAGATTATTAGATTATTATTTCAGAAAATGTGATACCGCTTTTCAACAAAAAGGGTTCTCAAAGTGGTTTACATAGCAAAAGACGTGAAAAAACAGTTCCCCTTCCCAGAGAGGCTTTCCATCTTTCACACACACACACACACACACACACACACACACACACACACACACACACACAACACTAGCAACAGCCATAGGAGAAGCCCGATGCTGGGCTGAAGAGGGACAGTTGCTGTCCCCTTACTAAATATAAGAGGGCTGCCATTTTAAAAGGCGCCTCTTTTACATGGGCAGACCATTCACTGAGGGCTCAAACGGTAGCAACACTGGCCAGCACCCAAGCAGACACCATCCTGCTGCCCACAAAGGAGGCCTCAGCAACTCAAAGCCCCCCCCCCCCACACACATGCTCTGTTGTCAGGGTGGGTGTACAAGAGCCCAAGAGGCAGGTGAGCTGTGGCTGAACTGTGACTTGAGCCTCGGACTCCAGGTACCGCTCCAGCAGTCACTTCCGGGCTACACTTTGCTCAGTGTCCACTTTGCTTTGCTTTGCCTAGGCCTTTGAATCCTTCCTGCTGCACTCAGAGTGCCAGCGTTTCCCTGCCAGAGAAGCATGTGTGCCAGTGGGCTCCAACACCCATGCAAGGCGAACTCAGTTCAGTGTGGCGGACATCCAGAACCATCAGCCGTTCTGAATGTGTGGAGGCACATACCATGCCATGTAACCCTTACCCAAGGTCTTGAAGGAGCTGTTGCAAATGGCGAATGAATGCAGCTTCGCAACACTTAGGCTGCGGGGCTGGGTGGGGAGTTCATATGAGGGAACCATTTCCAAGGGCACGATTCAGCTTTGCTTCTGACGGTTCGCAGTTACTGCACATTATATGTGTTCTTAAAAAGTAGCGCTTTGGTGTAGTGCTCAAAACAGCTGAACTTGAGGCCCTTTGCCGCAGTAGAGCTGCCCGTCTGGGAAAGCTCAAGGTAAGCCAGCATTCTGATCCCCACCATGCATCTGGGGAGCTGAGGCTGAGAGAGGGAAGTTTGCTGAAGGCCCCTGGCGAGCTCATGGCAGAAGGTGGGTGTCACACAAGCCTGGCCTTGCCACTCAATCTCTTTGCCACTTCCCTGCACATCAGAACTGCATTGGGCTGTCTTTCCTGGGAGCACCACTGTATTGTTTCAGCCTAGGTTTCCGATTATTTTGCCAGTTTCAGAAAGTCTTCTGGTAAATGGAAAGGTGTGTTTTTTTTAAGGACATGTATAAAAGTTGTTTGTTTTTTTAAAGTTCTGAGTGAATGTCATTTTGTTGTCAATGTTTGGTGTAAGTCAAACAGGAAGCTACAAGCCATAAATGAGGGGCAACCATCTCTTTTGTGTGTGAACCATTAATTTGGTTCTCCTTTTAAGCTTAATATAACTTTAGATCAGTGATTCTCAAACTTGGGTCCTCAGGTGTTATTGGACTTCAACTCCCATAATCCCCAACCAAAGGCCACTGAGGCTGGGGATTATGGGAGTTGAAGTCCAATAACACCTGAGGACCCAAGTTTGAGAATCCCTGCTTTAGATTAAGCAAGGAAGGCAGAATATGCTTGAAAGGCTACTGTCTCACTTTGACTGCATTTTGGTACAGCCTAAATATAACACCAGAAGGTTGGTGTATATTTCATAAATGATGCCGAGATCTGGTCAACAGTAGTAGGTAGCCTGTCTACTGGTAGGTATCCTGTCTACTAGTAGGTATCCTGTCTAGTAGGTATCCTGCCTCTGGACCTCAGCAGGCAAAACTGCTGAGGGCTAGCTTTTTGAGAGAGGAGAGCTGGTCTGGAGTGGAGAGCTGGTCTTGTGGTAGCAAGCATGACTTGTTTGTTTTTTTGTTCGATTTCTATACCGCCCTTCCAAAAAATGGCTCAGGGCAGTTTACACAGAGAAATAATAAATAAATAAGATGGATCCCTGTCCCCAAAGGGCTCACATTCTAAAAAGAACACAAGATAGACACCAGCAACAGTCACTGGAGGTACTGTGCTGGAGGTGGATATGGCCAGTTACTCTCCCTCTGTTAAATAAAGGGAATCACCACGTTAAAAGGTGCCTCTTTGCCAAGTTAGCAGGGGTGTCCCCTTAGCTCTTAAAGGGTGTCCCCTTAAGGGGGTGTCCCCTTAGCTCAGGGGTGTCAACCCTTAGCTAAGGGTTGTCCCCTTAGCTAAGCAGGGTCTGCCCTGGTTGCATATGAATGGGAGACTTGATGTGTGAGCACTGTAAGATACTCCCCTTAGGGGAAGGAGCTGCTCTGGGAAGAGCAGGTTTCAAGTTCCCTCCCTGGCTTCTCCACGATAGGGTTGAGAGAGACTCCTGCCTTCAACCTTGGAGAAGCCGCTGCCAGTCTGTGTAGACAATACTGAATTAGGTAGACCTATGGCTGAGAGAGATTTTTGCCTGCAACTTTGGAGAAGCCGCTGCCAGTCTGTGTAGAACATGAGAACCACCAGGCTCGCAGGCCGGGTCGCAGGCGAGCCTGGTTGCCTCAAAGCGGGTAACCTGCTTGCGAAGCCCTCCCCTTAGCCCAGCTTAGCGGAGTGAGTGCTCCGCTAACCGGGGTTTCCGGATTGTATGTTGCGGTGGCGCGGCTCCGTGCCACGGCAACTCACGAGGAGACCCCTGACCAGGAGGCTAAAAAGCAGCCTCCTGGCTCGGGGGTTTCTCCCGCATGCTCTGCGCACTCGCAGATCTGGCTGTCCAGGGCTTCTCCTCTGGTCATCTGCAGGGAGAGCGGGCTAAGCCCACTCTCCCCGCAAACCTGCTCTGGTCGAGTCTCACCAATCGTGTATGGCTGAGTCTCACCTCAGTATATGGCAGCTTCCTATGTTCCTATGATCCTTCCAGCCCTGCTTTAAATTTGTGAGCAGAGGCAGCCAAAATGGCTGCAGGGTTTGCTCAGGCACTCCTCACTGGGCCACTGGGATTCTGACTCGACACATCATCTTCCGTGTTTTCCAGGTTGACCCATATGGCAACATCCTTCTCAGCACACTGGAAATGAACAACGAGTTACTGGCTACGGACATGATGAGCACAGTGGGGGACTCCCGAAACTCTGTCATGTCCTTTGAAGGGTCTGGAATCCAGTTCCGCAAGCCACTGGCCTCCCGAGATGGCTTTGGACACCACCCAGCGTTGGACCGCCACATTCCACTGGCCCACCATGCTGCTGCCCGCAATCGTGCGAACTGCCGACTCCGCCGGCGGTCTTCGAAGCTGAAGCTCAAAATCCCGGACCTGGCAGATGTCAGCACCATTGACAAGTGGTCAAGGATCATTTTCCCCATCACCTTTGGATTCTTCAACCTGGTTTACTGGTTGTATTATGTCAATTGATGCCTGCAGGCTCCACATGAGATAGGGAAAGACGCTCAGACTCTGACAACAACGCAGGAGTACTGCAGCCCTGGGGTTGGGGTTTTCCTCTTAATTACGGCAAATGCTCAGTTCTCACCCTGCCTCCTCCTCCCCTTTAAGTTTCTCCTAAATGTCGTTTGTCTTTTCAGCACAAGCAGTATGCACAGAGTAAGTGTGGCGTTAAGAGGGGTTTGTGGAGGGGGGAAGCAGGGAGGTCATCATTGCTGCTGCTTTCTTTTCCTTGTCTTCTTTTCCTTGTCGTTCCTTGCTTGAAGAACTCACCACTCTTTCCCCTTGACAAACACTCACCTGGTTGAAGTGGCCTCCGTAAATAGGGTGGAGCTGAATAGGTTAACTGCTGCGGCAAGCTGCATGTGCTGACGCCTCCTCTCTCCCTTTCTTCTGCTCGAGGTCCTTCCAGTTCCTGTCCTGCTTGCTTCCCTCGGCCCTTCCCACTTCTCATTGCTTCCCTTGGAAGAAGCAACTGGCATCCCCGCACTGCACATGCGTCCTGTCTTTCCTCTCTCTGCCTCATAAGTATACAAAGAGTCTTTCTAAACACAACAGAATAGTTATTTTGCAATGACTTGGACAGAAAGAGGGGGTCCTTTCAGGGGGGTGGGGTGGGGGGCATCTCAGAGTGAAGGCCCAGATCGGAATCCAAGCATCCAAGAGGGCAGTGCTGTCTTTTCTGGCCTGAGTCTGGGAGCTCTTGGCTTGTCTTTTTTCCTGGTGGGAATGTGTGAAAGTGTCTGTGAGAGAGAACACACGTTTTCTGGGGTGGGGTGGGGGGGTGGGGGTTGGGGTTTGTTATGTCTTTTGTAGAAAAAGGATATTGGTGCAGTATAACTGGTAACAGTGGAATGTGGCGAAGCCTGTGTGTGTCTTGTGTGCCTCAGGAGTGGAGGGACGCATCCCAGGCCCAGGCAGCCAAATGCCGCCTCCTCAGCCGGAGGAGCGTTGCGAAGAGGCCACCTGCTCTTCCCTCCACATTGTGTCCCCAGTGCTGGAGGAATAGAGAGGTAGGCTGTGAAGATTCCCTGTCCTGTGGCAGGAGAACCTCAAGGATGGGAGTGGGGAATAGGCGCCTTTTCCACCCTGTCCTTGTGCCGCTGCTGCAAATGGGACCCTGTGGGCCAGGAAGGCCAGTGCGGGATCCTGCTGCTCACCCTCTTCCGACCAACATCTACAGCAAGCCCAGGACTGGGAGCCCACAGGTGCCTGCTTGGATGTCTCTCCTTGAGCCAAAGTGTGATGGACCACAAGCATGCCTAAAACACCGCCCCCCCCACGTTCCCTGGGAAGGCCAGGCAGGACCTGAAGTCTTATCAGCATGCAAGACCCCTCACAGGTCAATGCTGAGATTGAAATGGGCTTTGTTGTGCTGGTGGGGAGTCTTTGTGTGCCCTCGGATCTTGGAGCTACTGCTTTTCAGAGTCATCTGCCACTACCCTGCGTGCTTGGGGACACTGGCCTCCACATGTCACTGCATGCAGCAGCAAATGCAATGTGAGAAATGCAAGCTCAGAAATACACAAGGTCCATCCCAAAGGCACTGGTCCATACGTGTCGTGCCAAGCACCCGCCTGTGACTCTTCTCTCCCGTCCTGCTCCTGCACTTTGCCTTGATCCAGCATTACCCTTTTCTGCCTCCAGGATCTTCCTCCCCTCCACCCCCACCAGCCTTTGTGCCAAAAGACTCGAGCTGGGGTCTCTCAAAAGCCAATGGATATTCTGCCTCATCAGGTAACAGATGCAAATCACGGATGGCTTACAACACTTCACAAGCAAGCTGGACAATGGCATGTGGTTTTTAGTTGTCTTTCTCCACTGCCCTTGTGGCAGGTTACAAAGTTTTGACAGACCCTTCCCTTTGATGTGCATTCCACCACCCTCACCAGTGGAGGGGGTCAGCTTTCCATCTCTCCGAGACCACCCCACCCATAGCCAGCTTTCCATTCTGTGTGGCACTGAGTAATTCTGGGTGGCTGTCTCTCCGAATTAAAAAAATAGTCATCTGCGTAGGTGAACAGAGGGCTTTATCCCGTTTTCTGCCACCGGATCTAAAACAGCTTTGTGATCTTCAAGTCTATCTTTGAACATCTGTTTGCTTATATCTCTCATGCATGCATACAAACACACACACACACACACACCTGTGCCCTTCAACTATGCAGTCCCAGGAGCTATCTCCAATGCTGCCTGTACCAGAGAGGGTGTTTCACTTGTGTTCACGCTAACTGTTGCAACCCAGGAGCCTTTGCACATTCAAAGGAGGAAAGGCAGGCCATGGATGAGGGGGTGTCCTTTCCAGCTAGCCACTTCTTGTACCAAAACCCAGCTCCATGTCTGCTACTCAAAGCGTCACTCAAGGACTTGCTCTGACACCATCCTCATGGTCCAGGAATCTCCAGGGCTTCTGGGGCATCCCACTCTCTTGCCAACAAGAGCTTGTGCCTCAGTTCTTGGTGTCTCTTGCATTGCAGGAGGAGCTGTTCAGCTCCTTTCCAGGCCATCCTGACCATCTTTGAGGAAGGTGGTGCTTCTAGGCAGGCTTGCCTTGCCCGGTCTCCCTGAATCCATGCAAATGGCTGGTGTTGTGCTCTCTAGGCTGTGCCTCGGACCTGGAGGCAGAAACAAGGTGGGAGGGAAGGCTCACTGTGCACAAGTGACAGGCTGGTCCCAAAACTGCTTGGAAAGTTTGCTTCTGTGTGGTGTGCAGGCTGGGCTGCCTGCTGCCAAGAGGCTGGAGGAGGAGCTGCCCAGCTCTGTGATTTGGCCGCCCAGAACTAGTCGGAGGCCAGGTGTGAATTCTGGTGGAATCAAAATTCCTCTTTGCGAGATGCAGAGGGTGAAGGGAAGGAGGGTGTGTCAGAAATCTCAGGACTGCTGCGCAACTAACATGTGTGCTTCATTTTCTGCTGCTGGCACAAAATCAGGCCCCACCACTCAGGGACTTTTATGAACTGGGGGCTCTTACCCTCCCCGCCCCCCTCTCCCCACACTCCATGCCTTCCTCTGGGGAGGGGAAAAAAAAGAAGGGAAGTGCATGTGCAGAGCGACTGCTGTGTAAAAGGAGAAGGAAGCAGCTGTGGGGGAAGGAGATTCTCTGCTGGTGGAGTCAGAGCTGTCCCCTTAAAGCTGCCGCTAGGAGAAGTTCACAGCGCATGCGCCCAGAGGGGCCTCACAGTCACGGGGCTCCTGTGCCTACACATGCGTGGCAGCCACCTTGGTAGTGGCAGCAGCAGCTTCTTGTATCCTGCCCCCCGGCAGGGCAGTGGCTCAGCATTCCCTCCCCGAGGAGCAGCTCAGGGGTTCTCTTCAGTGGTGGGGGGGACTCCTCGAGAACTTAGCAAGGGGAGTGTTGCATCTTGAGGCTTACCTGGGAAGTCAAAGGAGACCACCTGAGACCAGTGGTTGCTGGGAGTGTCATAGAAGGTGTGCCGTGGGATGGAGAGGATCCTTTGGGGTGGGCAAGCAGCCCAGCGGGCACTTCCAAGACAGTGGCATGGGGGGGGTCTCTGCTACATCCAGCTGACTAGGAAGCCTTCAGGGAAGCCCTTTGGCCTGCAAGGATGCTGGCTGAGGAAGGTGTAAACGCAACATCCGGTGCTCTGCCAGCTCATCAAGGGAGACCAGGGTGGAGGAACCAAAGCCGGTGGGCATATGTTGCACCACCAGACAGGGGGTGGTGACAGGGGCAGGAAGCATCTATATCCGGCGTGAGGCAGGGAGTTGCTTTCTGGGAGGCAGCAGATGTGGGGAGGAGGGGCTGGGGGAGGGGGTTGCATTTAGCCTTTGCTTGGGTAGCTTTGTTTTCAGGTAGGGTGCATTTTTTCATGCCTTGTTGTAAACCAAATCAGTGTGGTTCTGTGCATTTAGGAGCATGATGGAAGGAACAGCTGACAGGGTGCAATGTCACTTTTCCAAAGGAGAGGAATAATGTACAATATTGAAAAACCGAGCACGAGGGAAGAGTGTGCAGTGCCATCACGGTCTCTCATGGTGACCCTCATCCCCCTCCACTGCCTGCCCCACATGAGCTATGGGGACTCATCCACAGAGGTCTTTTCCCATTCGGGCTTGGCGTGGTCCAGGCCAGCCTCCTTTGGCTTCCTCTCTTCCCCTTCCCCCTTTGCTATGTGGCAGTTGGTGGGACTGGTCAGTCTGAGGAGGTAGGGAGCAGCCACAGAAGTCCAAAGGCCAAGTCCACGCATGGCACAAGAAGGCCTCAGAAGTGCCCGGGTGTGGCACCCCCTCCCCTGTGGAGGAGGTGCCTCTCCACTCTTCTCCACAGCCCAAAGGCGTGTCAAAGGAATGCTCACCGGGGTCAGGGGCAGATGCTCGCCACTCACCAGGGGCTGCAAAGAAATGCTTGCCAGGGTCAGGGGTCATTCCTTGCCCTGGGACAGAGGAGCTGCAGGGAGGTCTACAGAATCCATGTCCTACTCCTAAAGCATCTTCCTTCTGTATAAAAATCTGGTGGAGGATAGCATCAAAGAGCCTGCATAGCTAAAGTGTGCTTAGGAAGCAACATTTGCCCTCCTCCTGTCAAGCCCGGGTGTTAGGATGCCCCAGACAAAATGGGAGGAAGGCTGAGGAATGAACTGTATGCAGGTGCTATACAGGTCTTACTCAGAGGAAGGCATCTTTGACTGACTTCCTGCTGAGGAGCAATGTGCAACTTTTGGTTGGATTGTTTTGTCTTGTGCAGAACGTGGGACAGCTGTATTGTGCATAGCTGTGAGGGAAGCATGTTGGCAACTGCTTGTACCCATCCCCTCACCCACCCACCCCGGTCCGGCCCCCATGACTAGAATTCAGAATGCAAAAACAAATGCCCTCCTCCTAAGCAGGGGAGCTTGGCTACGCTTTGCTTGAAAAAGGCATGCACAAGCAACTTCAGCAAGGAAAGTTTAATAAGAAATTGAAGGTGGTGAATGGTTGCTTGGGTGCAATAGCTTTGATCCAGGTTTTTGTTTTTTGTTTTAAGAAAGAAAAGAAAGAGGGAAGCTCTGATGATAGCAGACAAGGGCTGAGAACAAGGACGGAGCAGGAGATCTTCTCAAACAGAGGCTGAGTGGGCAACTGCCATGGGCACTCCTGTAAGATTCCTGGTCCGAGCAACAGGCTGGGCTGAAGAAGCTCTGCTCGCCAAGGTCCCGTGTAGCTCTCAAATTCTGTTCTTTTATACAGACTAATCACAGAAAGGCTTTGACCTCTTGGATTATGTGCCCATGAACAGGCAGCAAGTCAGGCAGGACCTGGGATGTGGGGTGTCTTCCTTCTTCTAGGAGTGTAAGTCAGTATTTGACTGCATGGGAGAAAACCCCCAAAGCACTGGGAGGTCTCCACAGCTTTACCATGAGTTTTCTATAAGGCTTTACTGAGAACTCAGTTATCTCCAAAACCCGATGCAAAAAGTGGATTTTTTTAACCCCGGATATAAATCAGGCTGCATTCGAACACTCAGTGAAAAACCAGAATTGTGTGGGAAGTGCTCTCTGATAGCTCGCAGGGACTTCAGTGTAAACCTGACCGATATGTGAACACACACCCTTCATTCCGGAGGAGATGTGAGCTAAAGGGCTTTAAAAGCACTGTGTGAAAAACTTCCTGGCTACAAAGTCAACTTCAGTCAGGATGTTTTGAATATAACTTAAGCCTCCCATTCAAACTACAACCAGTTTAACAAACAAAGCTGTCTGAACTTCCAACTTTGAAATCAAACTCAGTTCCAAAGTCTGAAAATGTTTAGAGTCTCTGCAATGTCAAGATCTCTTCTATTTCAAAACTTAAAATAATTATTTTTTTAAAAAAAATATGAAAAATATTTAACCATCTTGGAGTTCAGAGGAAATTCACAACCTCTGAACTGCATCCAATTAACTATAATATTTCATGTTGCACTTCTAATCGGTGCTATATACAAAGAAAGATTATGATTTAGACTTCACGCCCTCATCCAACAACTGATCCTGGCCACCAGCAGTGGCCTCATTGCTCCCAGTTGGAACAGACAAGGATGTGGATTTGAGGGAGATCATCCTGTGAATGAGGGATGTGGCAAGGAACACACAATGTTCTCCTGAGGAAAGGGCTGCTCCATCCCTTCTCTTGGATGAAGTAATATCTCCACCACCTTCCCTTCTTTTACAATGCCTGTCAGCATGTGCATACGGCACACCAAATATCCAGTTTGCACTCCTGTTTTCACTAGTGACCACTGAGCTATATTTATTATTTAATTTATTTAATTTATATACTGCCTTACTCCAAAGGCTTCCGGCAGTTTACAAAAAGGCGGTTTACTGTATGGAGCAGATCCAAGGTTTCTTGATCTGTGCTGAAGGTCTCTGGTGACTCTTGCCATGCGGTGTATGAAGTTCCAATAACTTGTTTTATTGAGTGGGCCATGATAGGGCACAATGTGACAGCTGCAGTTTGCAGGCTGAAAGATTGGGACTTTCAGGACAAGACTTAAATAGTCTTCACTTGCTGGTATGCAAATATTATCAGTGTGCGAGAAACACGGGTGGATTGAATGGCATGTTTCATTAGAGACATCGACTCTGCTACCAACTTGAGGTCAGCCAGTTGTTGGGTAGATTAAATGCTTATCCCACAACATTCTGCAAAATTGTCAAGCTGGCAGTAGGCCCACTGGTCAGCCCCCAGACCAGCCACAGTGCTGCCGCCGCCACCACACACTCTGCTCCAGCTAGAGCAGCAAGAAAGGAAGAGCTGTTGCAAGAGGCCGGCATGCCTAGAAAGCAGGTGGAGGGAGTTGGGCAGAGGCCTGGGATGGGGAGGAGAAAGAAGAGAGGGGATGCAGTGGTACAGAGGCCAGTTGGAGGCAGATGAACCCAGTGGCTTTCCCCTCCTTCCCCTGTCACACTCCAGCTCCACTAAGGCCAGGAATCCTCAAGAGGAGTCTTGAAAGGCATCCAAGAGGAGGTGCGTCTGCATGAGTGCCCTCTTCCTGTCTGAAAAGTCCAGAATGTAGCACAAGGTTGCTCAATACCTGCCATTCCTAAACATGCTTCTTAAATGCCACATAATTTGTGATCATTGCAGGATATATGTTTGGCTAAACTGGAGATACTTCTTTTCACTTTAAAGTAATGATGGGGATTAAATCTGAGAGGTTGAAAAGTAGGGTTATAATTATTCCCAAGATGGGTTGCCAGTCAAGAAGTCTTTGTATGATTGACACCAAAGACCAGCCATGTCACTGTGGTCTTTGGGGCTAGCATCGGGGTGAGCATTCCTGGACCCTCAGAAGGGCCTGCCTTGGATCCTTGAAGCCACCTCTGTGCCCACAGATTTTGGGTGGTGCTGGTGAAGGGCAGGGAAGAGCAACTTTCTCAGGGCCCACCCATGTGGAAAGGGGTTCCTGGAGGGCAATTTACAAAAGGGCCCCTGGAACCTGGAGCTGGTCCCAATGGTCTGACCTGGAGCCCTGCTGCAGTTTGTCCTAAACTTCTCAAACAGTGGGCAGGGTATGAAGAGCAGTGCTCCTGCAGCTTTGTGCAGAAGAAGGAATTTTGGTAGGTGTAGATTGTCATGCAGGAATGAGAGAAGCTGGCCTCGGACTTGAGGCAAGTCCTTCCTTCCCAAGATGGGTTGCTCTAGCTCCTCTCAACATGGAGTTTCCATGGCAACCCTCTCTCTTCATTCCTATGTTTAACTCGGACCAGGAGGTCCAGCCCTTTCAAGTCTGAGCCAAAGCTCGATGCCTTTTGGACCTTAAAAAACCAAACCAAACCAGGTCAATCATGTTTTAGAGGAAAACCAGGGGAGAGAATCTGACTGCATGTCTTTGAGGTAAAGGGAATGCTACTACAGTCTCACTTTTTATGGGCTCAGCAGTTGCAGGTGTGAGAATATATAAGCTTTGGCATTACACAGAATGCTGGTTTGTGGAACCTCAAGTATTTCCTACACTTGTGAGACGGACAGCCATCCACTAAAGCCTATCCATGTGCCTAGGTTATGCTTGCTTGTTATCTGAGATCAACATGGCAACAGCAGTCGATCCCAACCAAGACTGCAAGCAGTCAAGGGCAGTTGAGCCAGGGAGGAAACTAGGAATCTGACTTCAACAAGTGAAGGTCCAACTCTTTGGAGGACTTGCCAGCTCAGGACATTTTCAGGGTTATCTCAAGCAGTTGCTGGATGCTGTGGCAGTGAGAGTGTGTGCTGTAGGCAATGCCAGCTGCTGCTTGACAGAACACGACATTGTACCATTCCTCCGTGAATCAGGTGAGTTCTCCCAGAAGGGCAATTGGATTCAGAACAGTCAGTACAGCTATTCAGCACAGAGGGCAAACATCCACAAGTCAGGCTGAAGCATTGCATTGGGATGCTCAACTTCACACCCTAATATCAGTTGGCTTGGCGTAGTGGGCAGAGAAACCGTTTTTGAACTATGGGACAGCAAGCCATAAGCCAGCTATGGGACAGCAAGCCAAGATGATCAAGGCAACCTGTTGATTTAGATGCATCTACCACCTCTGACAGCTAACGAAGAGGTAACCTCACCTGTACCTGGGAGACATGAAATTCAATCCAACAAGGGGAAGTCATGGGAAATCCATGTCATTGTCCTGACACATATGTTGCAGAAGGAACTGCTGTCAATCATCCTTAACTTTATTTGAGTGGCTACTTTGCATCCTGTACAGTGTTTCCAAAAAGAAAGAAGAAGAAAAAGGGAAAACACCAGTTTTTACTATTTTTCTTTGATTTGCATTTTTTCTGCATGAAATAAGTCCTTGATCTTTGTCTCTTTTTTCCACAAAAGCAGATTCTGCTTTAAAGATGTACAAACCAGAAAAGGAAATAATGTTTCTAGCAAAGTGATTTAGATGTAGATTTTTTTGTATAAAAAGGCAAGGGGGAAAAATATAAAAAAATAAAATAAAATAACCTAAAGAGCCATCTTTGTCTACTCTACAGGTGTAAAATGTGATTGGTGAGCAAACACTCCTGGTTCCCAAGCAGCGGCTTCCTGTGACTGGACAGCCATCGAGAACTCCTACTCTGCAGAAGGGAAGCCGCTGTGGCTGGGAGTGTGGACTCACCAATTGCCTCACGTGAGTCCTTTCAAAAACTGTCTCCTTTAATAGATTCGTTGGCTTTTCTTTTTAGTGATCCTGTTACTTTCACAGTGACAGTTTTTGGAAGATGACAATGAACTGATGTTTAAAAAAACAAACTTGAAAATAGTTTACAGTTTTGTACAAAACATGATCAATATTAACAAAAGTGGTTTTTTGGTTTTTTTAAAGAACATAACAGTGCCAAACAAATGTAATGTGTACATTCATGTCTTTTTTTTTTTTTAATTTTGGAAAATGTTCAAACACACACACAAACACACACAGATTTTTTTTTTTAAGCAAATGACAATGTACATGGACTAAAATGTATTTTAAAATTGTTAAATATCATTTGGTCAGGAATCTTTCATGGTTTTTTTCTAACCCAAAAAAGAAAGTACACTTTCAAAATACAGCCTTGAAAGGAGATGTTTGTTTGTTTCCCCTGTCAATTGCATTGCAGAACATTTCGTTTCTTGTATAGCAGCTGTCCATGATTGGGGGTATGTGAAAACAGCCCCCGTGCAACTCTGCAAAGCCTTCAGGCTCAGAAAAAGAGCCTTCCAGTTATGGGAGCCTTAAATGGATCCTACCCAAATGTAAGTGTGAATGAAGTGGTTCATCTTCTGGTAGCCTTTGATCTGTCCACTGTTTGACAGTTCTTGTGGATGCTGCAGATGGAGTAACCTGGCCGAAGCAAGTCCCCTTGTCAAAGAAGACCCCTGGCGTAATCGCAGGACCCAGCGGCCTGAGTGAGCCATGCCAGTCTGATCATGCCACACCTGTTCTTAAAGCACCTCCAGGTGTGCCTCTTTTGAGCACAATCCCAAGGCTTTGGCCTTGAAAGCCACCAGCAGCTTGAAGGCCTGGGGACCCGAAGGGCCATCTTCTCCCACACGACCTTGCTGGGAAGGCCCAGTCTGTAGCAGAGGCTCTCCTCCCCATGTGCCCCCATCAGCCTTCAAAAGTTGAGTGGATGGCGCCTGGGGAGATGGCCTCTGCAGTGAGGGCCTCCAGCATCTGGCGTGCCCTCTCCAGGGAAGAACCAGCATTGCTTTTATCATGAGGATGACAGGCTCGGAGCCCTTTGGGTGCTTTAAAGCCACAGGCAATTGGTGGCTGTTCTCTGTATCCATCTGTTTTTCATTTGATCTTTAAAAGACTGTCTCAGGTGATGCTGCTTTTAAAGTGGGTTGGGGGGGCATTTTTATTGGTTCGTGATGAATGTTATAAACTGCTTTGGATTTTTTTAAAAACAAACAAACAAACAGAAAAGCAGTATATTGTAAAGTAAAGACATGCTTTGATGACCAGCCAGCCCCATCCTAAGGGTTGCTAGGGCTGAGCACCAACATGTTAGAAATATTCAGCTCTTGGGAGGATCACAACACAGCCCTGCACAGCCCTTGGCCCTGAGCTGCCACTGCAGGGAATCCTTTTCCACTGGCTAGTGTCACTGAGAGGACAATGAGGCCACTCCTGGAGCCGGAGCAAAGCAGAACCCTGAGATAGCCACGGCTTCCTGCCAGGCAACAGAGTCCTCATCACCTTGAACTTTATTCATTCATTGGGGGTGGGGGGACACCATCCAATCCTAGAGGGCATTGGACATAAGAACAGCAGAATCTGCCCTCAAAGCCCACCAGGTACAGCATCTGGTGGCCAACCAGATTCCTCCAGGAAGCCTTTCAGCAGGGCTTGAAGGCAACAGCCCTCCCTTGCTATGTGTTCCTAGCACCTGGCATTCAGAGGTAGACTGTCTCTAGGCACGGAGGCTCCTTATAGCCATCATGACTAATTGCCCAATAGCTTCTCCATGGCCATGCATTTGACTAATACCCTTTTCAAAGTTATCAGAACCAATGGTCATCCCCACATCCTGTGGTTGCAAGGTCTGTAAACTGGGTGGATTTGGGGTGAAGAAGGTTCTGTTCTGAATCTCCTGCCCATTCATTTCACTGGATGACCAACCTTCTAGTATTATGAGAAAGGGAGAAACATTCTCCCTATTTGCACCATGCATAATTCTGCAAGCCTTCGTCAGGACATTGTCCTCCAGTTATCCTTTTTTTTCTAAACTCAAAAGCCTCAGACAGTTGGACTACATTGTCCCAGGGCTCTTTGACCCCATCTAGTGGTAAAGCCCTGGCATTGTTCTCCCCACCCCACTCCATCCATGTCTATGGCTCTGAGGTCCTGGGATCTTGGAAGGTTACAAGACCTTCATGAGATTGACCAGCCACATTGACTGAGTTGGGCTTGAGATGGAGATCCAGAGCTTAGTCTTCTCATAAATAAACCACAGAGTATGGGCTGCAGGCTTTTCCAGAAGCAGTGCTACCGCAGAGCTGAAGTGTACCTCCTGGATGATCCCGACTCGGGTAACTCTTGCTGGCTGGGGTAGTTGGGGGATGGGGGAGTCTGTAGGGAAAACAGGCCTTGCCAGTTCTAGGACAGGGCTCCAATAGCCAGGGCCAGGGACCAAAATCCTGCCAGCAAAAGATATCCCAGCACTGAGACTTAATGGGTGAAAAGGTGATGAGGAAGGGGGAAAACGTTAAGGCAGAAGAAAAGCAGGAGAGGAGTGCTGGGAGGCAGGGTGGGGGTGTCAGCAATGCTCCCAGATTTCGATCACTCTCCAAAGGGGCAGGGCAGAACATAAATTACAGAAATAGTTCATCGTCTGTATTCTTTTAAAATAATACTAAAATGCTCCCAGCAGCAAGCCTCATTATAGAATCATAGAATGCTAGAGTTCCCAACCTTGGAGGTCTTCTTGTCCAGCCCCTGAGCAAGAAACGGAATGATTCAACACATCAAGAGACAAACTCCACAAGAAAGCCAAGAGTGCACCAGAGCAGAGGCCGGAAAACTCAAGAGATGGAATCATGCCAGGAGAAACACAAACAGCCCTAAAAGGCCCAGAGCAGCAGGCCCCAATCTGTGAAAGAGAAGGAAGTCAAGAAACCCCAAAAGGTTCCTTGGAAAGCCTGGATGGAGGGTGTACCTGAAACTTCCTGAGCGCTCTTCTTTTTCTTCTTGGAAGTGCCATGAGATGGCAGCGCCTCACAGTGGGGAAGAACAGAAACAGCTTCTTGTAGTGTGTTTCTGCCTCAGTGTGCCTGATGACTGGGTGTGCCCTTGAGCCATGGAAGAAGCTTTATCTTCAAATGTTGCATTTTCCTACTAAACGTCAAAAATATCCCCTTTGTTGAAAACATTTAGATATCACAAATCCAGAGCCAAGTCAATTCTGAAGTGTTAGGCTGGTTTTGATCAAGTCATATGTCATGAATGAATGTTGCCCATATGAAGTTTTCGGCCACAAGGGCTCACATGTCGTGTATATAGTCAGCCTGGCACCCCAGCCATGCCCTTGCATCTGACATCAGACATGCAGGGTGTGTGCCTGCACAACCCATTTGTGAGTAAAATAGAACAACAAATATTTATACACCACTTTTCAACAAAAGTCTCCAAAGTGGTTTACATAGAGAAATAATAAATAAATAAGATGGCTCCCTGTCCCCAAAGGGCTCACAGTCTAAAAAGAAACATAAGATAGACACCGGCAACAGTCACTGGAGGTACAGTGCTGGGGGTGGATAGGGCCAGTTGCTCTCCCCCTGCTCAATAAAGAGAATCACCACGTTAAAAAGGTGCCTCTTTGCCCAGCGGGGCACCTTTTCCTGCTTATAAAGGCAAGGAGATGCATTCCCAGCCAGTCTCAGAACCCAGCAATGGCAGAAGTTGCTCAAAAACAGAGCCACAGGGGCATGGGCTGCCAGCGGCGGCTGATCACAAGCTCCTCGCAGCGGCGCTATGCCCGTGGGGGGCGGCCCTTTCATGAGGCAAAGTGAGGCAGTTGCATCAGGCAGGTGATTTGGGGGGCACCAGCAGGATGGCAAGATTCCTCCCCACCACCGCCATCACTCTTTGGGTCTGATCTGACCCTTGCAAACTTCGACACACTCTGAGGCAACCCCTCGCAGCCACAGAGGCTGTCCGCACTGGCGAGCAATGGTGACACGATGCACACAGAGCTAGTGCAAGCACCCCACTCTTCTGTCGGTGGGGCGTTGCCCTATATGTGAGCCACTGACTTTGCCAGACGTTCTGCTGAACTTCATGACGGAACAGGATTCGAACCCAGGCTTCCCCAGTCCAAGATGCTACCCGCTACTACACAGCAGTCTGTCTGCCAGTTAACCATGGGTCACTCTCTCTTTACAAAAGAAATGTGATTTTCAAAATGTTTGTATTTTATTGTTATTTCTAGTATTTATAAACTGCCCAACACATAAATCTCAAGGCGGTGTGCAACAACTTTAACGCAACAAAACAAAACACCATGAAACAAAAGGTCTGAGAAAACAGGTGTGACTGTATTTTTGCAGGCAGGTGGGCAGAGAAGCTCTTATATTGCCAAGGAGTGCATTCTAAAGCCCTGGGGCGGCCACAGAGGAGGGCTGGCCTCATGTCGCCACCAAATGAGCCAGTGGCAACTGTAACTGGACCTCCCCACACGATCTCAGTAGGCAGCAGAGTTATGATGGAGAAGGCACTCTCTGAAGAACCATTTATAGGCAGTGACCAGCACTTTGTATTTCGCTGGGAAACCCTATTGGTAGCCAGTGCCGTTTTTTAAAGATTGGTGTTATGGTTTCCCCAGAGACCAGTCTGGCTGCCTCCTTCTGCACCAACTGTGGTTTCTGGACTATCGGCAAGGGCCGCTCCAAGTAGAGCACATGACAGAAATCCAGCCTGGAGGATGCCAGCATATGTCCCATAGCTTTGAGGTCTCTTAAATCCAGAAATGGGCAGCGTCGTTTGCGTCTCAGCAGCAGCTGATAAAAAGCACTCCTGGCCACTGCCTCAATCAGCGGGACCAGAGCAGTGGCACCTAGCAATCTTAGGTTGCAAACCTAGGGGGACACATCTGGGAGTCAAGCCCATTGAGCCCAGTGGGACTCCTTTCTGGGTAAACATGATAGGGTCACACCACTGAGCACTTAATGTGCAAGTCACTCCATAATAAAAATTCAGCCCACCCCGGATGGTAGTAGCCCCAGGATTAAGACCACTCACCAAAGTATGGAGGCAAACACCTGGGATTTTAGAGTAAGGCTGGGTTGAATGTTTTTTCTCAGAGACCAGGGAGGGTATTGATGTGGGGATGGGATGACTCTCCCTTGGTGCTTTGACAGGAGCTGCATCCCGGAGGAGGAGGAGGAGGAGGAGGAGGAGGAGGAGATGAATTCAGACTGGAGTAACCAGCAACCGACTAGGCTATGACTTCACAAGCAGTTGTGGAATCCTGCATTCACCGTTCTCCAGAGACCTGTGAGGATTCCAAGGGGGAGCATCAGCAGCCAAAGAAAGACTGTGCCGCTGCAGGTAAAGTTTGAGAGGAGGAAAGAGAAGGCCATCCCAGCAATTCTGAAGCCTGGCTGTTGCTTTGCCTTGTTTTTAAAGATGTACCTTAATTATTTTACTGGACAGAAATTTGGATCCCAGCCCGATACAGGCATAGAGTTCTTTGTCAAGGTAGGACCTCGGCAGCCTTTTTTGAACATTAGGGGCAATCGGTTATCCAGATCTCACATGTCGTGGTGCAAACCATGTTCCCCGGCCACTGCTTGTTCATGGTGGGTGCATCTGAACTTACATGGCCGCTTTAACTGGGGCAAGCTGGTCACTTGCAGCATTCAGGGCAGCATCACAATGCATGCTGCGGGTGCTTTGGGAGCGTGGCGGAGAAAGTGAAGAACTGCTTCTTTTAGCCCAGAACTGAAGGCAGACTCTCTGGATGGCCAACACAGAGCTAGTTTGGGGAGGAAAGCTGGTCTTGTGATAGCAAGCATGAATTATCTCCTTTGCTAAGCAGGGTCCACCCTGGTCTGCATTTGAATGGGAGACTACATGGGAGCACTGTAAGACCTTCCCCTTAGGGGATGGAGCCGCTCTGGGAAGAGCACATGCCTGCTTGCATGCAGGAGGTCCCAGGTTCCCTCCCCGGCATCTCCAGATAGGGCTGAGAGGGACTACTGCCTACAGCCTTGGAGAAGCCGCTGCCAGTCTGTGCAGACAGCTCTAAATTCGATGGCGCAATGGTCTGACTCAGTATATGGCAGCTTCCTATGTTCCTATGCAACAGTGAGTTTCTGGGTACCCACCATGCTGGCTGTATTCATGGAGAGCACAAAGCTGCTCGCTTCCTCATCCTCTTTGTCATTCACTGTATCCATCCGTCCATCCACCCATGGGGAATGGTTTCAGAAGCATTTCGTACTATTGTTTCCCTCTTCCAGATCCAGTTATGAAAGTGACACAGAAGAATGGATCTTGAATGCAAAACTCAACAGCTCCTTGGCTTAGTCAGGCAAGACCAGGATGGAGAGTCACCCATGGGGGGTGGGCCAGCAAGGGGGGTGGGCCAGCAGGGGGTGTGAGGCAGGCGCTATCTGACAAAACCAAGGCAGAAGCTTCCAGAAAGCCTCCCTTGGTCTTCCTGGGGTGTCCTCAATGGACCCAGCACCACCATTATGCTGACAGTTGACCTATGCAGCCATTTGGTGCCAAGGACATTTCTCTTCTTACACGCAGGCTGTCAGAAAATGGAGAGCAAGGAGGAAAGGAAGCAAAGGAGAAGGAAAATGGGCTGGATGCAATTGGAGGGGAAGGTGAGAAGCGGTTTGGGGATGTGCTCACTTCCATGGTGTTTCAGCATCCCCAAAAAAGCACTCCCTGGAAAACTGACCACCTCCATCCTATCCTGTGCCTGTTTTTCACAGGGGAAAGCAGGATAATAATAGTTGTTACTACTACTACTACTACTACTAACACTACCATCTGCTGCAGCCAGAGGCTGGGGAGCTCCACCAGTTACATCTGACTGTTCTCCGTTCCATGGCAGTAAGCAGGCCAGGCCTTCCCCCACTTGCCTTAATCAGGAGAGCATCAAAGCCTGGTGGCATCTTGTTGACAAAACCTCTCTTGACTGGACAAACCCACCGGTCAAGATGGAAGGGACTTAGCAAACAATGGGCAAGAAGCCTCTGCAGGGGCAGCACCAGCTGATGGGCTGGTCAGTTCAGCAACCTCAGAGCTTGGTCTAGGCAGATTCCCTGGCCCCAGTTTCCCACCTCAAAGCCCCAGCCTGCCCGCCCTCAGCTGACATCTATGGCTCCTGGCTGTGTGTGGCTTCCAGGCGGACCCTCACACACACCTCCGCTTAGGCTATAACCAAAGGCTGTGATGGGGGCTTGTTGCTGGAGCTGAATAGCAAACAAGCTGATTTGGCCCTCTTGGACCACCAGCTCCTCCTCTGCTCCAAAGAGGCTTCTGGGAGGGCCCAGAGCTCAGTTGTCAAGCCCCTGCACTAAAAGCAGAAGGTCCCAGGTTCAATCCTGCAAAAAAAGTGAGGTGGGGGGGAGGAGACAGTTTTATGAAATGGGCATCTTGGGTGTTGCCATTTCTGTGTGATAACACCTGCCTTTATTTTAGGTTGCCCACCACAGCCACCCATCCAAGCTGAAACCCAGGCAGATGTTGCAGCAGCCAAGAGTGGTAAGCAGGATGAGGAGGCCAGCACGGCCCAGTTTGTGTGCGTGCGTGCGTGTGCGCGCATGCGCACACGCGCGCACACACACGCAGAGTTTCCTGAGTCCTGCCTTTTCCTCTTCTCTTGCAGGTGGCCCAGAAGGCCCAGGCACAACCCCTACAACCCCGCTGCCTGCTGAAACCCTGGCGCCCAAAGATGCCCAGCCTGCAGGGGGGCTCTTTCCCCTCTCTGCCCCTGCCCCGCTTTTCTCTCATCCAGACGTGAAGGTCTTAACACAGAAGCTGGAGGCTGTGAGGGAGTTTCAGAGCCAACATCACCGGGAGCGTAAGCATGAAAGCAGGTCCACCCTCCTCCCCATGTACGTGGTGTGTAAGCTGCAATTCCACAGGAATTCCTAGGCAGAAAGAGCACAGAGCAAGGTTATGGCCACAGAATCCAGCTTCCTGAGAACCTCGGCTCATTTTTTTAAAATGAAAGCATGTTTCTAGCCCTTAAGGAGGTTGCAAAGATTGGCTTCAAAAGGATGTGATGGGCAAGAGACCTGCTGAAATCACAGAGGCCAGAGAGATGGTTGCAAAAGAGATGGTTGAGGTTGGAGCTTCACTGTCCTTGTTCCTCCCCAGACCTAGAAAAGAGCAAATAAATGGTGAATATAGCAAGCATTTCTCCAACAAGGGTGATGGGGGTATAGTTCAGTGGGGAAAGTTCCTGCTTATCTTACAGAAGGTTCCATGTCCTTCTGTAAACCCTACCAGAAGATGCTGTCTCTGAAACCCTGGAGAGCTTCTGCCAGTCAGTGTAGACCAGGGTTGCTCAACTCTGGCCCTCCTGCAGATGTTGGCCTACAACTCCCATAATCCCTGGCTGTTGTCTGGGAATTATGGGAGTTGTAGCCCAAAAATAGCTGGGAGGGGCCAAAGTTGAGCAGCCCTGGTCAGCTTTTGTGTCCAGGTGCACTAAAAGCCAGATTCAATAGAGGCAATCTCAAATATGAATATATTGTGCAAACTAAGAGAAATCATGGCTCCATTTCACCACGTCCAACGCAGAATCCTGTTTTTCTTGTTGCAGAATTGGGATTACCTGCTTGCCAGGGTAGAGTTTCACGTGGGGCAGTGGGGGACATGTGGAATCTAGGCAGCTAAAGCTTCACACAAGTCTTGGTGCTCTCGCTTGCCTACTCATTGCAGGCAAAAGGGACCTTCGCAGTTGCCGTGACTGCCTCAGATCCATCAGGACAATCAGGGACCACCTGCAGACAGTCAAGAGCAGACTCTCGAAAGTAGAGGCAAGGCTGGGCATCCAAGTCCCACTGCAGGAGCTGGATCCAGAGGACCGCGAGGAGGAGAAAGAGAAGAGAGAGCAGGACCCCAGTCCTCCCGACCCAGAAACACAAGAGCAAGAGGGTGTAGACAGCAGGAAAGAGCATCAGAATTAGAAAGAGTTGGCATGCGGTGACGGGGGGGCAGGGGGGACAGGGCTCCTGCTGATCTATAAATGTGTACAGTGCCTGTGAAAAAAGAGGTGTGCTTTCTGTTTTGGAGATCCTCCTGGTTTTCTATTCTGGTGTGCCATCGTTATATGTCTCAGTTGGAAGACTGCTCTGTGAAGAGCAGACACATCTTGGGGAGGTGAGCAAACTTTTCTAAGCATCTAGCCTTACCCCCCTGCAAACTAACTAACAGGAGGAGGGGAGATTTTCAGGGGCTGGTTTCTCTTTAAGGGATAAGTCCGTGTGTGTGTGTGTGTGTGTGTTCTTTGCCAGGGCTAGCATTTGCAAGGGTTAGCATTTGCAAGGACTAGCAAATTCCAGTGTTTTTTGTTTGTCCCTGCCTGGAGGGGGTGGAGTCAGCTAGGGCTGGGGGAGGCCCCACATTCCTTTGACATTCCTTTGACTCACATCCTGTGTCTCAGTTGGAAGACTACTCTCTACACAAAAGGTGTAGGACCGAGAGCAAAGCAAACAGAGAATAGCGAACAGGGATAGCAAACAGGTCATTGGAGTTTTGCAGGAGTTTAGCGGGAAGTGTGCGGGCGAGCCTGAAACAAGCCCTTGTGATCACTAGAAGTCTGGTGGAGAAGAGAACTTAAGTACAAATCCCTTCCTCATATTCTTGGGAAAGGCTGTTTGGACAGTTCAATATCTGACCATTACAGCTGAGACCTATCCTTCTAATAAACTATCTCTAAATACTGTAAACAGCCAACAAAAATAGGGTGGGAGGGAGAGCCTTTCCTCCCAAGGGAAAAAGCCCGGGGACCGAGGCTTCAATGCCAAGGCTGGGCAGGGCCTTCTGGCTCAGACACCTAGTCCTGGAGAAGAAGAGGAAGCCTGCTGGGCTGGGTCGGTCTGTCCCTCCCAGGAGGGCCCTGAGGAAGCCACAGGCTGGGAGCTGCTGGGCAGATGGGAAGGCCGCAGCCAGGGGCAGCCAGTGGGAGCAGCAGTTCAGCTAGACGGGTCGAGGGACTTGCGCTTTTCTCTTCTGTATTGCTGGGCTCTGGGTTGTTGCCTCACTTCAGGCAGACCCTTCTCTGCCCATGGTTCTTCTTCTTGCATGCCTTTTGCTTCAAATCGGATCATAAGAAGTCCTTGTCACTGGGATGTGCTGCTCTTCACTCTGGGTCTGCCTTTGGAGGCCTAGGACTGCTCAGCCTTGGGCGGGAGTCTGGTGCCAAACCCTTTCACCTCCCCCAGGAATCTTCTGTGGAAAGAGGGGTTTGCCCCACTCCAAACTAAAGTGAGTGGTGGTGGCAGCCTCCCGTGAACCTCTTGCAGTCCAGGATTTGCCCCAGGGGACTCGCCCTCCATCACAGGCTCCTCCTGGAATCCACTGCCCAATCACCACGGTGCTTCTGCTCGGTTACCTCCGATTGGTAAAGCACTGTGTGGGCGGGGCTTGCCACGTATGCCCTTAGCCTTTTATATAGATCGATTTTTAATCCTAATTTTTCGACAGTATCTGTCTCCTTTGAGGTTTTATAGTACAATATGCCACTAGGGCCCTAAAAAACATTCTCCCGATGGACCAACATGATGTAGCCCATCAGGTTTGGAGAAGGGGAGATCTTTCTTCCACGATCTTTCTTCCACGATGAAGTGATGCATACCTTGGCGGCTGTTGAAAAATGACCCCCAGATCAAAGCACCCAATCTTTGACAGAGTGATGCTCAGATGCATATTCTCTACTCATCCTTAAAGCTCACTTGGTGACTTGCAGCCAGATATTCTCTCTCTCACTGTTGTCAGAATAGACAACGATCATAAAGGCAGAACCATCTAGACCAGCCTGAAGGAAGGGCAGGATATCAGTGGCATAAGAAGATGCACGTCTGTGCACATGCCATATACCTATTTATGTTAAGTATTAGCCACATTGCGGCCTCCAATGGAAGCATCACATGCACTGTGCATGCCAAAACAGAAGGAAAAGTCAACTATTTGCAATCAGTTTAGGCAAAATATATCTATGTCCACCAATTGGGATTTCAAACCAGGTAGCAGATTGGCAGACACATCAATGTTCTGTCTCGCCCAGCACCGCTCAGCTCTGGCTGGTGGTAGTTTCTCTTTCCTCAAGCAATGACTCCTGGATCTTTTCCCCTTTTCTTGATCTAAAATTGCCCCTCAAGCTTCGATTAGCCCTGTGGGGCACAGAGATATAGTTGCTGCAGCAGCAGCAGCATCTCATCTCCATTTCTGAAAGAGTTGGAGTGCTCCCTATGGAGGCCTAACCGGAATCCCTGTGGGCAAGGTGGCCTCAGAATTGCCAGCAGATAAGTTGGTTTCACAGACCTGTGAAGGAAAAGGACTCCAAGGGGACAATTCACCCAGAACTGCTCCAATGTAACTCCTTGTAGTGGAATGTTCATGGACTCAAGGGCCAGCTTACAGGCAATCAGCTGGGCAAAGCTAATGGGACTCAGTGGATGAGACAGAGAGCCCGGCTTGTGTCAGCAGTGCAGGAAGAAAGTGAAGTAAAAGGTAGAAAAAATGCTCATCTGTGGGGTGGGTTTTTTGGTGTGTTTTTTAAATTCATCTGCAGTCTCACATTCTATCGTGCAGTTCTGAATTTTCCTTTCCAAAAGCCCTGGAGAAGAATGGAAAAGATGCCCTAGATGGAAAAAATGGTAATAGTCCATGCCCCTGCCGCTAAACATCTCACCTGGCTCAATCCAATCCATGGCAGTTTGTGGGGGGGAGGTGATCTGGCCTGGAAGATCAAGGGAGGGAACGTCTCCCCACCCCAAAAGATGAGCTCAGCGGGGCAGAGGATTTGGACACTGCCCTGGATTCTGGCGGGTAATTTTGTCCAGATTCAGCAGGAGAAGCATTGGGCAGGAAATCCCTGGGATCCCTGAGTGGGAGAAACACCTGTGATGAAGGCAGACACCAACATTTGCCTCCATCATGCACTTGGGGTTTGGTTCTGGGTTAATAAACACAGGCCTGATTTCATTGCTCATGTGCTTTGTGGTAACGACATCTTGGTCATTCTAAAATAGAAACTGCTTGTGTAAAATAAATAAAAAATAAATAAAACCTGGAATACTGTACCAAGGTTGCCTAAATGCCATTGGTAATGGGGAGAAAAGCAGGAGAAACGGCCATGCACCCTAAGAGAGGGGAAATGAGGGGGGGAAATAGCTATATCAATGACCATGAATAGCAAGAACACATCATATATCAGGGGTGGGGGAGGCTGTTACAGTGTCTCCCCAGTCCCTATCGAGAGCATTCAAGGCTCCAGCCAGTGTGGGGCAGGAGCCTGGTTTGGAGAGGGAAAGACACTTCTGGAGGAATGGTGGGCAGAGGATATCTTTTTCCCTTCCCACCCTTCCGAAACCTTCCCCGAAACCTGGCTGAGCAGGGTGGAGTTCTGTACTGCCTGGAGCCAAGAAAGTCTCTAGGTGTTTGCAAAAGACCGGGAAGGAGGGCACTGAGTGGATCACTTCTGGATCAGTGAACTCCTGTTCCGAGGCCAGCACAGAGAAGGCCCCGTCCTGCGCACATGACAACTGAGCTTCAGCAAGTGTTGGCACATGGAGCAAGGCATTCCCAACAGACCTTGTCCACTGCGAAACTTCACGCGGGAGAAGGCAGTCCTTCAAGTCACCAGGGCCCATAGATTGTTGCTGTGTCAGATGGGTGTGGTTCAGTATTGACCAGGAAGGAGGAGGGGGTGGGGTCAGAGCTCAGTGGTAGAGCACCTGCTTTGCATGCAGAAAGAACCAGGTTCAGATCCTGGCTTCTCCAGGTAGGCTGGGGAAGGCTCCTGCCTGGAACCTTGGGAAAGCCACTGCCAGTCAGGACAGACCATACTAAGGTAGAGGGACCAATAGCTGGGAGATAGGCTGTAGCTCAGTGGTAAAGCATCTGCCTTGCCTTGCATGCAGAAGGTCCCAGGTTCAATCCCAGGCATCTCCAGGTAGGCTGGGGGAGACTCCTGCCTGAAATCTTGGAGAGCTGCTGCCAGTCAAGATGGAAAACACTGAGCTGGAAGGGCCACTGGTCTGGTAGGGCAGCTTCCTCGGGGTGAGTAGGCAGGCCAAAGACCGGAGAAACCTTTGTTGCTGAGAAGTGTGAAGGAACAGCCCTGGAGCCGTCGTCTGTACTGAGCGAGAGAAACACGATTCCTCATCTGCCCTCAGCTGGCCAGTGTCATCACTTCTCCCCAACCTGCATTTCAAGTTGAAGAGAGTTCCAGGAATCATCACCACCATCACTGCCCACTGGAATAGCCAGCAAGATGTTCCTGATTGCCTTCTAGAGTCCATTCCTCTCTGGTTATGGTGTTTTGCCCTAAAGCAGGAGTTCTCAAATTGAGGTCCCCAGACATTGTTGGGTTACAACTCCCATCATCCACAGTTAAAGTTTCCACAGGTTATCTGGGGTTCTCAAACTCAGATCCCTAGATATCCAGCAACATCTGGGGACCCGTCTGGTGTTCTTTGAGAATCCCAGCCATAAGAGATTGGGAAAGGCATTCTTCTAGAGGAGGCAGCTGCTGAACCGAAAATCTCCCATGTTCCATCTGAAAAATGCTGTCATGAGTGGCAAGAGAGCAATAAGATATTGTGGTTCGGCATACCGATAAATAGCAATGTTTCTTTTCAAATGGGAGTCATCCCTTTGAAATCTTTCTCAGGCTCGTTCACACAATTCTGATTAGGGAAGGACAAACATCAGAGCCTTTTTTGGGGAGCTGTGTGGGCTCCTGTTTTGTGACTGTGCAGTGTGGGGAAACGTCAAGATCAGAGGGGGAGGACCTGATAGTCTGAGAGGGAGGAGCTGGCTTGGAGGGCGCTGTCCTACCCAGCATGTGCGAGGTAGGAGGAAATGCCGTCGGACCCAGCTGCTCTCTCCCAGACAATCACTCCCCTCCTCCGACCTTGCCCAAGATGACAAAATGGGAGGGACACAGCTCCCCAACCAGGATAGGACACTAATAATAAAGATCTGGATGGGTCCATGGTATATTTACCGAGGAAGTCAAAGAGCTGGACATGGATGGAGGAGAAGCAGATCTCCCTCCCTATTGAGCCTTGAATGTAATGGACGAAGTTGCGTCGGCCCAAGCCTGCCTCACAGGGTGGTGGTGATAATAAAAGGCTAATGACACTCTGAACTTCTTAGAGGGAGGACAAGAAGCAGAGAAGTGGGGGGTTCTCAAACAACCTATTTTAGGGTCCTAGGCAACTCAGGAGGGTCCTGTCAGCAGGGCAGGGGCCTTACCTGACACGCCCAAGGAGCGGAGAGGGTCAGGGAGGATGGGAGGCAGACGGAAACAGAGGGTGGCAACCATGGGGATTCTCTGCTGCTCACCAAGCCGAGGCCCAGCCCGGCAGCCGCACTTCTGTGGCTGGTGGGCCAGGGGAGAGTTCCCTCCCGGGAGAGACCTGCTAGAGCTCATTTCGTGAGGGACCCAAGCAGTGCCCTTGCTGTGCTGCCCCTGGCTTTCTGGGCAGCGGAGGAGCTGGGTGGTTTTCATGGGATGGCCAACTAGGGACTTCTACAGAGCACAGGAGACTCTTTGGGGCACCAAGCAACTCTTTTTGCATTTGTTGTTGCATCTGAAGTTCTGGGGGGCAGGTGGAACGTTTTGTTGCCTCAGGACACTTTGCTCTCAGGAGAAGCTTCTCTTCCTGCCTCCCTTCCCCGCTGGCGTCCAACTGACCATCCACCCATCCACTGGGGAAGCCAGAAGGGAGGTTCTGCCTCAGTGGCAGGTTGCAGAGCCGGGTGATGCAGGAGCACTGATGGGTGGGCCTGGCAGGTGCGGCTTGCTTCGCTCAGGTGGTGGGAAGTTAACATTTAGCTAATTAACCTCCTAATGGCGCAGCAGAGAAGTAACTTGCCTAGGGAGCCAAGAGAGCAGACCCCTCCCCGTCAAGCCCCAGCAGCATCACACAGAGCGCTGGGCAGTGCTGTCCTTCCCACAGAGGTCTAGGCCAGTGTGCTGGGAAGGATATCCCGTGGTCTCAGAGCTCTGTCTGTGCCTTCCAAAGTGCTGCTGGGCAGGCCTGGACAGGGAAGGCCCACAGCCCCTGTCCCCCTCCAGCACTGCATCATGGGGCTGGGAAATGGCTCTCGCACTGGAGATCTTTCACCCAAGTGGCCCCACCAGGTATACCTTCCAAGAGTCTGTGGTACATCCTCCTGACGCATGTTTGGCTTTGCTTTATTTCTCCTTACAGGTATATCCTACTCCTCCTCCAAGGAGCCCAGAGCGATGTCCATGGTTATGTTGATCCTCACAACAGCCCTGCAAGGTAAGTGAGGCTGAGAGAGAAGGGACTGGCCCAAAGTCCCCACTGAGTTTCATGGCCAAAGGGTCTTCCCAGTTCTAGTATGACACGCTAGCCACTACACCGCACTGATTCTGCTACACCGTTGTCAGACTCTGCTCTAATGCAGAGTATCCAACAACTGCTTGAGAAATAGACAGACACCTCCCATATGGCGGGTGAATTAATTGGGTGAATTAGGAACCCTTGCTTATTTGCTAGGAAATGTTTCTGTCAGCAATTCTTTGGGAAGAGAGCAGGAAAGCTTAGATGCCATTGTAAATATACAATGGCATCTATTTATTTTATTTTTATTTATTCCTTACATTTCTGTACCACCCCATTCAAAAAATTGGTGGTTCACAATCTAAAAAACCATTAAACCATTGACACAATGAAAACAATTTTCAAAATACAGATACAAATGCTAAAACCCGAAGTTTTACAAGCCTACAAGCCTGGCTAAACGGGTATGTTTTCAGGTCCTTCTTAAAACCATTCAGAGAAGGTGAAACTCTAATTTCATTAGCAAGAGCATTTCAGAGTTCCAGGGCAACTCTAGAAAAGGCACAACTCTCTATATGCACATGGAAGCTTGCCTGCAAAGTTCTGAATGGTAGCAACGATGGAAATTAATGTCGAGACATCAACAAATCACTGTCAATAACGGGGTGAGGGTGGAGGGGGTTGGCAGATATAATCCACTTGCATCAATACACTCTCTCTCCACACACACACACCTCGCCCCAAATGTGGCTGGAATTCTAGCAATTGCCCTGTTATCTGCATGCAGGGGAGTGTGTGTACATGCAAGATGTTGAGCTCTGAATAACCACCGTTGGCTCTTTGCCTCTGGAAGCTGAATATGCCCATGTTGCCAAACGGAGGGGCCTCGGGAGATCTCCCATGCTTCCTGGGCCCTTTGACTTGGGTGGCAGTCCACAGTTGGAGAGGGAATATAAAATGGCACAGCACCCAGCTAGTGAGGCACCTTTAAAAAGAGAACCGATCTCACCCAAAGTGTCACTATAGATATAAGCAGGATGTCAGTAGGAAACTGGGAAATCCGTAGATTCGGTTTTTCCATTTCTCATCGTCCCTGACCGGCTCTTCTCAGCCTGTGCAGCTCTGATCCTCCAGGTACTGACCAGGCTTTGAACCTTCCAGGCACAGAAACAAGAGAAGCGGCCACGTGGAAGAGCCTTCTGTGGAGTGCCCAGCCCTGCTGCCCAAAGCCAGATGCTGGCCTGTAAGTTGAATGGAACTCTTCCATTCCTTGTGGGAAGGAGAGAGGACCCGAGAGGGGGATCAAGTACCAAACAGTAGAAGCCTGCAGGGGCCTTTCCATGGGATACGTCCCAGCTGCTTCAGCCTGAGGATGGGCTGTGGGGGTCTCCATGCCTGGGTCCAGCAGGGAAGCCGCCTCTGCTCTGAGAGGGGGTCCTCCTAGGGCTGCAACAGGAGCCTGGCTGGGTCCTGCAGGGGGCAGGAAAGCAAACAGGGAGATGACCAGAGAAAGATAGGAGATGCAGAGATCAGAGAGGAGCTGGACCCCTTCCTAGGAACAGGTGTGAACATGCATCTTGGTAGATGGGGAGGCATTGACAACCCTAGGGCTGTGCCGTTGGAGGAGAGAAAAGTGGGAAGCACCCTCTTGCTATGCACTGGAGAAAGCGTGATCTCCACCTGCAGTGCTCAGCCAGCCTCCGGAGGGGGTGCAGCGCAGCAGGAGGGGCTGGGCCTTTGCAGCCCCCGGCAGAGAGTGCCCAGTGCAGGGATGGGCAAATTATCCAGCCCTCCAGCTCTTGTTGAGCTACAACTCCCATCCCACCCAGCCACAAGGTATTATAGTTCAGCAACAGCTGGGGGGCCAGATTTCCCCTCCCTGGCCCAGCGTCGGGGCAGAAGAGCAAGAGAGGCGCTTGTGATCTGGCTCTGTGAGGCCCAGGAAGCCTGAAGGGGCCCTTGCTTGACATTGCCTCCCTTATGATGGGGATCTGGAATGCTGAGCCTTTGCCTGACTGTGTGGTGGGGATCTTTCTTTCCGAGTTTATGAAGTCTTTTGAGAAAGAGAGAGGTGGGGATCCTTTGTCCTGCAATGAAGCTTGACTGCTTTCCCACCGGGCGCCTAGGGCAGAGGTTGCCAACCCATGGGACTCCAGATGTTGCTGGACTACAATTCCCATCACCCCCAGCTTCAATTGATTGTGGCTGCGGAGGATCAGAGTTGCAGTTCACTTGCAGTCTGGAGTCCCACAATTTGGGAACCCCTCGCCTCATGGGTTCTTGCCTGGATGCACCCACATGGACACCGTGGGGCGTCTTGGCCTGGGCCAGCATCTCCATCTTCCTCATCTTCAGTTGGGTCTCCAAGACCAAGGAGGAGTGTGGGTGCACAGAGGGCGAGTTGCCAGCTTGCACAATTGCTGGCATCACACAAGATCAGAAGTGATCATGTGGTGGTGGCACGTCTGTCAAGACGTCAGCCTCGGGTTCCCATTTCCCGTGTCTGTAGAGCTGGAGCCAAAAGGAGATCACCTGAACTCTGGTCTGAAACCAGCCAGTTTCTTGTCTGTCTTCGAGAGTGTGCTGCTTGTACAGTTATGCCAAGTCGGGTTTACAGCTATTAGTTCAGTGCCAAAGGGAAACTTCCTCAGTGCTTTCCTGGCATGGAGGGGGGTGGGGCAAAGGGGCCGTTTTTGATTCTGCCGCAGTTGCCCCAGGACAGGAGAGCTGGCCATTGTCAGGCAGAAAGGAACACAGTCAGAAGGTGTCCTGCTTACAAATGCCACCTTGCAGATTCTTCCCATGTGCAGAGGGAGATTTTCACAGGTCTTGCATGTGCACTGAAGGCAAGAAAATACAGGACCAGGGGAATGAGCCAACTTCTCTTTTCTGAAAAGCAGCCCAAGAAAAAGAATGGAATCAGACAGAAGCAATCTGTGGCTTCTGCCTATAGGAAGGGGTTGCTCAGTGTGCAGATCTCTACTTATCAGAGTGAGTCAGTTTTCCATTTCAAGCTCCTAATTAAATGGCACCAACCTGGGTAATTGTGGGGTCATCATTAGCTATCAACACTTTTTAGCAGACACCTCCTTGATGGCGGCCTGTCCCCAACTTTGGGAAAGCATCACCATCCTGCATTTCTGGTGTGTCAGGCTTGCTCTTAAAGACACAGGAGCATGGCTAAGAAAAACAGTTGGCCACCCTAACTGGCAGTGGTGTGCCCAGGGGGCAGCTGGTAGGCCTGTGGGTCCTCTGGGCTTCCACAAAGGTGGGACACTCTTTGTTAATCTAACCCAACTCTGTGCCAAGACTAGTTGGATTCTGCACCCATAGAGATCACATTAAGTCAGTCCAATACCATGCATTTATTTTGTGTGATTTCAGTGAAAGTATATGAAGTACCTAAACAATGTGACAGGTTGCAGAAAAGTGAAACAGGACAGGGCCCAGCTGCCAGGCTCCACAACTGTGTCAAACTCAAATCCCCACCCTCACCCCCGGTGAGAGATGTTGGAGTGGTCACTCATTCTTTCCCATGTCACCTCTTCTTAAGGGACCCCAAGGCTCGAAGAGTACCTTTTCTACCTCAGTTCCAGCACCCCAGTCCACAGCCTCTGCTGCCAGCAGTCAGCATCTCTCCCCTCCCAACTGTCTCTGCCTGGCCAGCTCCCATCCCCCCATAGAACAGAGCTGGGAGTTCCGGTGTCCATGGAGATGGAGAAATGCAAAAGATGCTCCAGAAGACAGTTGGCCAACTTCAGCCTTTCTGATCAGAAGTGAAGATGGCCTTCTGCCTCAGGGCTTTGGCTTTGGCCATTAAACAGCCCATTTCATATGTCTATGACCATGTCTTCAAGAAAATTGGAGTTTTAGCACAGAGACAGGTAAGGAGGGTCCCATTTTGCCAGGTGAACCCCGGGTGTTGGGTCAAAAGAGGTTTCTCCTGGTTTTTTGTTCAGTTGTTCTTTTCCTAAGATCATTTCATGCTGGACATCAGCCAGTCCTTTGGATGCCAAGCAGGTTGATCTGTGTCTAGTAAAGGGGCTGTGGCCGAAGAGTGGGAGGGGCTAATGCTAAATGGGCCAGGTCCATGGGCCAGGTCCAAGGGGAAAGAAACCGGTCTATTGGCTTAGCTGCAGGAGACAGTCTTAGAGGGGGTCTGAGATGGGGTTAGGGGCAAAGCCTTGAGTGGAACGAAAGGTTCTCTTGAGACTGTGAGACTTCACACAAGCTCATCAAGCTACAACTCCCAGGTCTCTTTGTGGGGAGCCATGATTGTTCAACTGCTATCAAAACCCAGTTGCTGATGCACATATAAGCAGGACCAGGACTACGATAGTTATGACTATGCCATCAGAGCAAAAGAAGATCCTCGCTGGATCAAGCCTTCGGCCCATCCAGTCCCGCACCCTGTTTCCCGCAGGGGCGCTCCAGATGTCTTGGGAAGCTGCCCCTCTCCTGCTGTTGCTCCCCTGCAACTGGTGTTCAGAGTCATGCTGCCTCTGAGCTCGGAGGGAGCCTGTAGCCATCAGGACTAGCGGCCATGGATACTAGCATTGCTGGTCATTGACCGTAATAGAGGTGTGACTGGTAATCAATAGGCATATTCTCCATCAATTTGTCTAAGCCCCACTTAAAGACATTCAAGCTGGTGGCCGTCATCACCTACTGTGACAGAGAATTCCACAAGTTGATAAGGCGCTGTGTGCAAAAGTACTTGCTTCGGTTGGCCCTAAATTTCCGGGCAATCGGTTTCATGGGAGAACCCCTGATTCTAGGGTTGTGAGAGAGGGAGACAATTTCTCTCTGTCCACTCAGCAGGTGGCTTTCCAAGGGATTATTTACCAGCTTGTTCAACCTGTGGACAGGATGCTGAGGTGTGGCCTCTGGATGCCAGCCAGGGGTCTGGGTGTGATTTCATCACTGTGCTGATGACCCTCAGGGGATGGGGGCTGTAGTTCAGTGCTGGAGCATATGCTTTGCATGCAGGAGCTCCCAGGTTCCATCTCTGTCATCTCCCAGTAGGGCTGGGAGAGACTCCTGTCTGGAAGCTTGGAGAGCGGCCGCTGCCAGTCAGTGTCAGCAACACTGAGCTAGATGGACCACTGGTCTGACTTGGAAGAAGGCAGCTTCCTATGTGGCTGTGTTCCCAGCTCTAGCTCTAGTGGCTGCATCTGGCACTTTCTAGGCTGTGGTAATCCTCTGTCTTAGGCCAGATATAGGAACCATCAGCGAAATACTCCCATGATCATTCCTGTAATGTACAGGTGAAACTCGGAAAATTAGAATATCGTGCAAAAGTCCATTAATTTCAGTAATGCAAATTAAAAGGTGAAACTGATATATGAGACAGACGCATTACATGCAAAGCGAGATAAGTCAAGCCTTAATTTGTTATAATTGTGATGATCATGGCGTACAGCTCATGAACACCCCAAATCCACAATCCCAGAAAATTAGAATATTACATGGAACCAAGAAGACAAGGATTGTAGAATAGAACAATATCGGACCTCTGAAAAGTATAAGCATGCATATGTATTCAGTACTTGGTTTGGGCCCCTTTTGCAGCAATTACTGCCTCAATGCAGCATGGCATGGATGCTATCAGCCTGTGGCACTGCTGAGGTGTTATGGAAGACCAGGATGCTTCATTAGCGGCCTTCAGCTCTTCTGCATTGTTTGGTCTCATGTCTCTCATCCTTCTCTTGGCAATGCCCCATAGATTCTCTATGGGGTCAGGTCAGGCGAGTTTGCTGGTCAATCAAGCACAGTACACTGTATACTTTTCGGAGGTCCGATATTGTTCTATTCTACAATCCTTGTCTTCTTGGTTCCATGTAATATTCCAATTTTCTGGGATTGTGGATTTGGGGTTTTCATGAGCTGTACGCCATGATCATCACAATTATAACAAATTAAGGCTTGACTTATCTCGCTTTGCATGTAATGCGTCTGTCTCATATATCAGTTTCACCTTTTAATTTGCACTACTGAAATTAATGGACTTTTGCACGATATTCTAATTTTCCGAGTTTCACCTGTAGCTGAGATTTCATAAGTGGGTCTGTGTCCTTTTCTTGATTTCTTTTAGAAGTTGACACAAAGTGAGGAAATGCAGGTTTGTGTTGGCCACTAATCAGCCTGTTCTTAACCTTCTCGCTACAGGACACTGAAACAAATTCCACAGAGGAAAGGAGTGTACTGAGGAGCTCGGTCTGCAGAATACTACAAGCAATGGAAGCCATTAGGGTAAGGTTTGGGAAACCCAGCCACTCCTAAGAGAAGAGGGGGAGGACCAAAAGAGCTTTAATGGAGGACACACTCAAGAGCTGCTCTCATGGCCATCCGCTTGGTAGGACAAGCTCCCAGACAGTCTCTGGAGCTGTACACCCTCCCAATCCCAGTCACATACGAATCAAAAACAAGATCCGAGGAGAGGGGGAGGAACCGGTGGGAGGTGGGCGCTGACCCTGGATAGTGTCATTCTAGCCAGGACCTTCATCCAACATATTACCAAAGTCATAGGAAATGCCTTCAAAGAACCGGGAAGAGTCCAGACCTCAAACCAGCAATCTTGACTCTTTTCCAAGCAGGGACCATTTTGGCAGAAACTCTTCAGTGTGAGAGTCATTTCCCACTGTGCTGACCTCTGCACAGTCCTGTGCTTTCTACAGTGCTGGGAGGGCCATTTCAGAGAAATGGAGCCCTCTCTAAAGAGCTCTCTGGGGAGGGCTGCACTTCCCAGCACTCTGAGCACCTTCCAAGGTGGTGCAGGGGCTCAAGGGGATTACTTTCCCTTAAGGGAGCACACGCAAACACACCGCCGGTCCTGCACAGATGGCAGCACTGTACTGTGGGAATGGTCATCCGCACATGGCACAGGGGGACTGTGCAGAGTATTTGGCTTTGGTGGAAGCTGCGCACAGTCCCACAGACACATGGCACATGGGGTGAATGGAGCCTGACGCTAAAGATGCTTCCTGACTGCCCCAGGAAGCTCTGAGGGGAAGCAAGATTCTGGCAGGACCTTGGATAGCTCTGGCAGGGACCCTTGAACTGGAGGGGGAGACCAGAGCAGGGCAGACATTGCTTCGGCAATGTGGACAAGCGCACTGCAGGCTTAGATGTCTTGCAGGCTAATTAGGGTGGCTGGCTAGCATAACAGTTTTGCACTTGTGCAGCCTCTTTCCAGCAGCGCTCTCTGCTGCTGCTCTGGATGTCAGAGCAGAACATGAATAAGTGCATTTTCGGTCCTCCAGGTACCGAGCCTGAGCGTTGGCCAAAAGAATCTCCCTGTTGCGTGCTGAGACCTATACTCGTACGCAAGTCATTCCTGTGCATACCCTGTGGAAGAGGGATGGGGATTGGAACCCGAGGGATGGACTGCATCCTCAGGCTATGGAGAGAGTGCTAGATCTGCCACCCATTCCACTTTGCCAGGGGTTTCAGTCAAGCGGAGCTACCTGGTTCTGAGCTGTGGGGACTTGACAGTTAAGGGACATGACAGTTAAAGGGACACGACAGTTAATCAGAAGAGAATCCCACCTCTCCTTTTCACCCTGGGGTGGGGGGTGCATCACAGCCAAAGCTGCACACAGGCCAAATAAACAATGTGTCAGGGTTAAGGCTAGACAGGCACATTGAGTTGGTGGGGACTGCCGCTGAAGAACACTGGCACAGGCAGACGAGCAAGATTCTGGCAGGAAGATCAGGACCTTGGATAGCTCTGGAGAGGGACAATTGCACTGGGTGGGAAACACCAGCGCAGGCTCGACTTTGCTTCAGAAAAAGGCTTCAATCTCTTGCTGGCTAGCACAAGAGCTTTGCACTTATGCAGCATCCTTCTAGTAGCGCTCTGCTGCTGCTCTGGATGTCAGCCGCCATCTGAGGAAATGCATTTTTGGTCCTCGGGTTACTGAGACTGTGCTGAATCTTTCTGTCTCAGATCCAAGAGCCTCAGGTCGCCCCAGGAATGGGTGCATCTTGCCGTGGGAGTCAACATCGCCCTAAGGAACCTGTCCGCCACATGCCGACACCTATCCGCGTATGTTTTATGCAAGTCTTAAGTTCCCTATGGAAGAGGGCTGGGGCTTGGACCCAAGGGGTGGACTGCATTCCCGGGCCATGTAGGGAGTGCTAGATCTTTCCCCCATTTCACTTGTGCAAGGGGTTCCAGTGAAGCGGCAGCCATCTGGGTCTGAGCTGTCGGGATGTTCTAACACTGAGTCAGGAATAGGGCAAGACAGGCACAGTTACTCGGAAGAGATCTTTTCTCCTCCTCCTGCTCCCCCGCCCCGCTCCACTGCTGGGCATCATGACTATTCCAGTGCACATAAAGAAAAGAAACAGAAGGATGCTACAGAGAGAGGCACTGCCGTATCTGGCACTCTCCCTCTAGCATGCAGGGTTGAGTTGGCCACTAAATGGCCTATTGTTTACCCCCTCCTGACAGGTTACTGCAAAAAACGCCACAGATGGATGGTGCGGGCTCAGCACTTCGACCTACAGAATACTGCAGGAGATGGAAGCCGGGAAGGTAATGCTTGGGAAACACTGCCATTCCTAACAGAAGAGGAGAGTAGGGGTCTGCACCAAACTGGTGGGCCCAGTTTGATCTCCTTTACACAGTTTAATCTCCTTTACACAGAAATTTAATCTCCAGTTTAATCTCCTTTACACAGAAATCTCGCATTACTGTGAATAAATTACAAGGGTATAAACAATCTTGTACCACTTCATCCCAATGTGAAATCAATAGTAAAACTGATGCCCCAATATCTCTATAGAAATGATCCACCGAACAGATTGAGTGAGGTGAGGCAGGTGGAGGGATCAGATGGACATCAGGCTAAAATGGAGGGTGCTGGTTGGGGTTAGGTTAGCTGGTTAGCATCTTTACCCCTGCCCCCACTCTCTTAGTCACACCATGTGGATTCTCTAAGGCTGACCTCAGAAGGGTCTTGGCGCTTTTAAAAGTGGGGAGGGGGTTGGCGCCCCACCTGCTGCTTTTGTTGAGGTCCATAGCACAGCAGGAGCTCTCCTCATGCCTTTCTTCTCACTCTTGCATCCAGTATAGGCCAAGAGTGATGCCACCACCAAGATTGCGCCTAGCAGCATCACCCGCACCAAAGCGCCAGCCTGCACCCTCAGTTGCAGCCCTGCCCAGCACTGCGACCAAGAAGGCCCATGTTGCGGTAAGCACTGCCCCTCCAGCACTGTTGAGCCAAGACTGGACATAGCGCCCCATGTTTCAAGCAAATGTGTCCAGCTGTGGGTCCCAACTGTGCAGGAAAGACCATGTCCCTACACCTGACTTCGCTAGCTGGCCCCCATGTCTGCTGTCAGACGCAGGGGGCAGGGCCAGGGTGCCGCCGCCAGCCTCCCTCCATGCCTGCACTCAATGCTCTGCCGAAGCTGCATTTGGTAGGAGAGTGCTGCAGGAGGTACTCCCTCAGAAGTAGTCCCAGATGCTTCCCACCCAGGTTCATCAGCTGTGGCGTGGGCACAACAGTCGGCAGCAGCAAGCAAAACATTTTCTTTGATGGAAGATCTTGAATCCCATGGTCTTCTCAGAACTTCAGCCTGCTATCTGGTCTTTAGCACCCAGATGTCACCTTCTCATGTTTCTAATGAAAACATGTCTGTAACACTTCCAAAGACTTGGGCAGTATCCATGCCACAGACTGAAAGTGGTTTAATGAGCATCCTCCCTTTCCAGGGAATCTTGGGCATAGTTCGTTCTGTCTGTCTTGGGCATAGTTCGTTGGGCATAGTTCTGTCTGTCTGTCTGTCTGTCTCTCTCTCTGACAGACAGATAAACAGACAGACAGACACACACCCCTACCTCCATCTACATCACATCAGCCCACCGGAATAGCACTGCCTCAGGCAGCTCTAAGGGGGAGCAAGATTCAAGACCTTGGATAGCTCCAAGCAGGGACAGTTGAACTGGAGGGGGACACCAGAGCAGGCTAGACATTGCTTCAGCAATGTTGACAAGCCCACTGCAGGCTTTGATCTTTTTCTGGCTAGCTAGGGTGGCAGGCTAGTGCAAGAGTTTTGCGCTTGTGCAGCCTCCTTCCACCAGTGCTCTGCTGCTGCTCTGGATGTCAGCCACCAGCTGAGAAAAGGCATTTTCAACCCTCCAAGTACCAAGTCTGTGCTTAACCTTCTGTTACAGGTCCCAGAGACTTGCCTTCCCCCAGGACTGGGTGCTTCTCTTAACATATTTGAGCCAAAGGAACCCTCTGATCACATGCTGAGACCTTTCAGCATATGTTTTATGCAAGTCTAACATTAATTAAGGAAGAGGAATGAGGGTCGGAACCTGAGGGGGGTGGGGAAATGAGGAAATGCAGGTTTGAGTGGGGCACTAATTGGCTGTTTGTCAACCTTCTCGCTACAGGTCACGGGAGGGAAAGGCACAAAGGGATGGTGCGGGCTCAGCGGCTGCTCCTCTCGAGTTCTCCAAGCCCTGGAAGCCATGCAGGTAATGTATGGGAAACAGTGGAATTCCTAACTGAAGAAGGGGAAGGGTCAGACAAGCTCCCGGCCAGTCTTAGGAGCTGTGTGCCCTCTGGAGCCCCAGTCACGTACAAATCAGAAACTAGATCAGAGGAGAGGGAGAGGAACCCGTGGGAGGTGGGTGCCGACTCAGACAGGGTCATCCTACCCAGCACTTTCTCCCAGCATATGACCGAAGTAGGAGGAAATGCCTTCAGAGTCCCAGGAGGAATCCAGACCTCAAACCAGCTTTTTAAAAAAAAAATTAAAAAGAGATCCTTATTTAAAAACACCAGACACCATTACAATACATTTCTAAAAACCATCATTAAAAAGAAAGGGAAGAAGAGGCCCAAGCCGATGACTACAAAGCATTGAACACAGAATACTCTACGATGTCATTCTTGGTCATTCTTAAACAAATACATCTTTGCAAACATGAATGGATTGGGTTGTCCCCTCCTTACCATAATATTTATAGTTCAAAAATAAGAATAGATGCTGCTTGATCATAATACAAGATTGGGCTGGAATTACACCTTGAAAGAATAAGTCAGTTTTTGGGGTTGTTGCTAGATAACAGAGTTTGTTATCCCGATCCTCTAGGGATAACTCTCCCTCTTTCCAATGTCTGCCTATGATTAATCTAGTTGCTAGCAACATACAGGACAGTAAATCTTTAGATTTCAATGTCTCTAATTCTCCCCCCCAAAAAACAACTACTACTGCTACTACTAAGAGTGCCAAGAGGGGATCTGGCTGAATCTCTGAACAGTGACTTGTGCCATCTCTATAAAAACCAATTTCTAGAAATTCCCAACTCTTGGACAAGTCCACCCTAGTGATAGGAGGTCCCTGTCGCCTTACAATCATTGCTCCAGCATTTAGCAGACATTCTCTTTTTATTTTAATTTATTTATTTATTTATTTATTTATTTTTGCATTTTTATACCGCCCTTCGTTAAAAGATAGCCCCAAGGCGGTTTACAAACGTTAAAAACATACAATAAAAACACAATAAAAACATCATGCTAAGAGTATAAAAACATAAAAACAAGCATAAAACAATACAACAAATAAAAACACCCAGAAGCAGAAGTAAAAACGATTATGTAAAAGCCTGGGTAAAAAGCCAAGTCTTTACAAGCTTTCTAAAAGCCGTGATGGAGCCCGAGGAACAAATGGCCACTGGGAGAGCATTCCAGAGTCTGGGGGCAGCAACAGAGAAGGCCCTGTCCCGAGTGCACGACAACCGGGCCTCTCTCATTGTCGGCACCCGGAGCAGGGCCCCCTCAGATGTCCTCGTCAAGCGGGCAGCAACCCTTGGGAGCAGGCGGTCCCTCAAATACCCCAGGCCCAAACTGTTTAGGGCTTTAAAGGTCAAAACCAGCACCTTGAATTGGACCTGGAAACGAACTGGTAGCCAGTGCAGCTCTTTCAAAATGGGGGCTCTTTCAAAATCTTTGCAATGTGCAGCTCTTTCAAAATCTTTGCAATGTGCGCTAATCTCACCAGAGTCATGTACCATCTATGGACTATTTTAATATAATTTTTCTCGATTTGGGCTGAGACAGAATCTACAGATTTACGAGTCCTTTCTCTCCCCACTTTTCTTTCATGAAAACTCTTGCCAGATCCATCTCCCTGACAAGTTTCAGTCTGGTCAATGGTATTAATTCACATTTTAACAGAGTCGGATAGTGCTTGGATATTAAACCTTTTGCTTCATAGCCACTTTCTGTCACCAGCTTCTCAAACCTGGTCAGGTCTCTACCGGCCACAGATAGCATCTGGGGCAAAGACAGAAATGCCTTCAGTTGTATCAGCTGAAACCACAACCCACTCTGCTCTATAAAAAGTGATTGTATTGGATCGAGTGTCCTAAATTCACCTTTATGGTATCCACCTCTCAATCTCACTAACTGATTCTTTTTCTTCTGCCAATTATTTTTATAATTTAGGGAAGGAATGTTACTGGGTAAGTGGGGAATTAAGAGATGATAAACGAAATATCAATTTCTTCCAAATCATCAGTGTCCCTTTTTAAAAGGCCGGTTAGGGATTGAGTCCAGGGACTAACTATAATGTGAGCTTGATAACGCTAATACAATCTCTTCCCATTGGATACTTTTCGATCAGCTGGATCAAATATGACCATTGTAATGGATCAAATTTATGTATTTATTATTGTTAAATTTCTATACTGCCTTTCATTAAAAAAAAACCTTAAGGTGGTTCGCACAAAAGTTAAAACAAGGCTACAAAAATTACACTAATTAAAAAGCAGCTAGAAAAGAAAATACAGATGTGATTAAAAAACAAGATTAAAAAACAAAGATTAAAAGAATTAAAGAAGAAAAAACAAGCACAATATACTGTAGCCATAAAAGATACAAAGCAGCAGCAATAGGAACAATCGTATAAAAGCCTGGGTGAAAAGCCAAGATTTCACACGCTTTCTAAAAACTGTGATGGAGACTGAGGAGTGGATAGCATTCCAGAATCTGGGGGCAATGACTGAGAAAGCCCTGTACTGCGTGCACGACAGCCGAACCTCCCTCTTTGTCAGCACGGGGAGCAGATGACCTCATCAAGTGGGCAGCAACCTTGGGGAGCAGGAGGTCTTTCAGGTATCCAGGGCCCAAACCATTAAGGGCTTTAAAGGTCAAAAACAGCACCTTGGATTGGACCTGGAAACAAATTGGCAACCAGCGCAGCTATTTAAAAAATGGTGAGGTGTGATTCCAGTGGGCAGCTCCAGATAAAAAAGGAAAATAGGAAGCTGCCATATACTGAGGCGGGTCTCACAATGGGTGAGACCCACCTCCAGAGGGTTTGCGGGGAGAGCGGGCTCCAGTCTAACCTATCAGATCAATTCCACATTGCCTTCTGTCCTATAAACTGATATTCCTAGTAGCTGTCACCTCCGCCAGCAGAATGTTGGAGCTTGAGGCCCTATCTGTCAAAAAACACTTATGCATATTCTCACCAGACTCTTTCAGATAGATGCCGGAGCCTTCAATTTTTCACAGATCCCAGGACGTCCTCCTGTCTTCTTTCTGTCACAAACCTTCACATCCGTTGGAGCGTGCATGGCACAGCCCAGATGTCTGAGGATGCTTAAAGACCTACATCCAACATACTGAGCACTGCCGGTCTTCATGTGCCTTGTCCGTGTCGTATCTCCCTACTTCCATGGGCCAGAAGGCCTCAAAAGTTACTATTGCCAAGAGGATCAAAGCCTGCATATCATGTTGAAAATACCAAGGACCCTCTCCATTGCTCAGCTCATTCGACCAGGGCAAGGGCAGCAACTGTTGGCCTCTCACTCCCGTCAACAGCATCTCATAAACCTAATAAATAAACCATAAATATCACCTAAAACATTTCCTCAGAGGAGCCACGCTGTTTTTGCCAACTACCGTAGACTGATTCCTGACATGGAATCTCCACAACATTCTGGACACTACAAGGCCCTCCAGTCTAACCTATCAGCTCAATTCCACGAACCTATCAGATCAATTCCACAGATCAATTTTAAATATCATGTTGAAAATACCAACGCCTCTCCATAGCTCAGCTCATTTGACCAGGGCAGGGGCAGCAACGGCAGCCTCCTCTACAAACGCTCCCCTTTCCGAGATATATAAAGCAGCGATCTAATCTTATCGGTCTACTTTCACAAGACATTACAAGATGGACAGTCAATGCTCTGCCAAAGCTGCATTCGGTAGGAGAGTGCTATAGTCCGTACTCCCTCAGCAGTAGTCCCAGGTGCTCATCAGCTGTGGCATGTCCCACAAAACGTCCTCCTTCGCAGCAGGGAACTGGGCTATGGTCACTTACAGTGATGGCTTCTTGCTGCTCCTGGATATGAGGCTATCCCGGCCCACCCACTTGGGCAGTCCAAGTCTACTGCAGGGACTGCCTTCTGTTCCTTCACATTGATTCTAAATGGATATTTCCTCTTCTCCCGACTTGCCTGTACAGAACTGGGGCGGGTGGGGTGGATATCCTTCCCAGGCCTGTTGAATCCTTCGAAGCTAATTTGCATAGTCCTGCCTCTGGAGCAGCAGAGATGTCCTCATATCCAGCAGTAGGAAGGATCCTTCATGGCAAGTAACCAATCTTTCGTGCCTTAGCTGGTGAATTGCAGTTTGTTCCTCCAGGGTCGAGAGAAAACACATCTGGCAGGTGGAGGGATCAGATGGACATCAGACTGAAAACTGAGGGTGCTGTTTAGCGTCCTTTGGGGAAGCAATACTGGGAACATTTTGGAGATGATGTTGATTATGATGAATTTCATGCATATACCTCATTCCATCTTGGCTAGTGAATGGCTCTTTTGTTCCACCAGGGACCAAAGGAAAAGGCTCTGCACCCACAAGTCGTCATTAACAAAAATAGGAAAGAAGGCCGCTTCCAGATATTAAAGTGCCTCCGGAAGTTGGATGAGGTGAGGCAATCAGAAGCACACAGACCCGACATGGAGAACCCAGTTCTCTGGGACAAGCTTTCCCCTGAGCTAAGCTTCTTTACTGAAGTATGTGGGTTATCTAGGGCAGAAACGAGGGGGGTCTTGGCCTGGGTGCTGTTGCAATTGGGGCTGGGCAGGTGTAGATTGGTGTCCCCCGGCCCGTCCTCTCCCAGTCCCAGCTGAAAAGCCCGACGTCCACCTCTTGAGCAGCCCTTGCCTCCACTGTCTCAGCTGAGAAGCGGGAGAAAAGGAGCTCTTTGCAGCTTGTCTGCTGCTTCCATTGCGGGCCAGGAGAACAAGCATGAGAGAAGGCGAGCAGGGCAAGTGGCTGAGGGGCCTTGGGGCTGGGCAGGGGGCAATGGGAAGTCACGTGAGGTGCCTCTGGGAGGCTCCTCCAGGCAGTGGGGCCCCTAGACAACTGTCTCCCCTTGCCCGATCGTTGTTACGCGTGTGCCCCCGCCCCGTCCTCTCTCAGGCCCAGCTGAAGAGCCCCACGTCCACCTCTTGAGCAGCCCTTGCCTCCACTGTCTCTGCCCCTTGCCATCACTGCAGCCCCCCCGGCGCTCCCCATGATGTGGAAAGCTCTGCCCCTCCAGCACTGGTGAGCCTAGTCTAGGTAGACTACTAGCAGCTTCTCCTTGACCAAGCTGACGTGGCCTTCCCCATGGATCAGATGGACCTCAGGCGGAAAAGGGAGGGTGCTGCTTAGCGTTTTCTCCACCCCACTCTCTTAGTCAAACCATGTGGGCGCTATAAGGCATATCCCAGATGAGAACAACTGGCCCGATCCATCCCCAGCACAGCATCCATCCAGTGGCAGTTGCTGGGGTGTATCTTATTTATTTATATTTATCTTACATTTTACATCCCGCACTTCTTCCAAGAAGCCCAGAGTGGTGTTTCTTATGTTTCTGTTTTAGATTGTGATCCCTTTGGGGACAAGGGACCATCTTTCTTTATATCTGTGTAAACCCCCTGTAGAAACTTTTGTTGAAAAGGGGTCTATTAATATCCATCGTATTCTTATTTGTAAGTCATGCCACATGTTTTGGAGGCCCAGGATGCAGCAGGCACCCTCCTCACGCCTTTCTTCCTCTTCTTGAATCCAGGAGACTCCGCAGAGCCCAGCTCTGCCAACCACCCCCAGACTATCAACACCACCACAGCCCCTGCCTCCACCTCCATCAGCTCCAGTCCTGCAAAGCACTGCAGGCTCCCTCAAGAGCACCGGAGATGTGGTAAGCACTGCCCCTCCAACACTGCCTAGCATAGACTGGAAGTAGCGCCCCATGTTTCAAGTGGATGTGGCCATCCACAGCCCACCCCCACCCCCCACTCATGCCAGGAAAGCCCAAAGCTCAGTGGTAGACTGGCTGCCTTCTCTGCAGCCGGTCCGAGCTTCCATCCCTGGAAAAGGGCAGAATCCTGTCCAGTCTCTCACAGGGACCCATGAGGGCTGGACGTCCTGCTGCCTTCTTTCTGTCCCAAACCTTCACATGCGTTGGAGCGTGCATGGCACAGCCCAGATGTCCGAGGATGCTTAAAGACCTACATCCAACACACTGAGCACTGCCGGTCTTCATGGGCCTTGTCCGTGTCGTATCTCCCAACTTCCATGGGCCAGAAGGCCTCAAAAGTTACTATTGCCAAGAGGATCAAAGCCTGCATATCATGTTGAAAATATCAAGGCCTCTCCATTGCTCAGCTCATTCGACCAGGGCAAGGGCAGCAACTGTTGGCCTCTCACTCCCGTCAAGAGCATCTCATAAACCTAATAAATAAACCATAAATCTCACCTAAAACGTTTCCTCAGAGGAGCCACGCTGTTTTTGCCACCTACCGTAGACTGATTCCTGACATGGAATCTCCACAACATTCTGGACACTACAAGGCCCTCCAGTCTAACCTATCAGCAAAATTCCACAGATCAATTTTAAATATCATGTTGAAAATACCAACGCCTCTCCATAGCTCAGCTCATTTGACCAGGGCAGGGGCAGCAACGGCTGCCTCCTCTACAAACGCTCCCCTTTCCGAGATATATAAAGCAGCGATCTAATCTTACCGGTCTACTTTCACAAGACATTACAAGATGGACAGTCAATGCTCTGCCGAAGCTGCATTCGGTAGGACAGTGCTACAGTCCGTACTCCCTCAGCAGTAGTCCCAGATGTTTCCCACCCGGGCTCATCAGCTGTGGCATGTCCCACAAAACATCCTCCTTCGCAGCAGGGAACGGGGCATTGGTCACTTACAGTGAAGGCTTCCTGCTGCTCCTGGATATGAGGCTATCCCGGCCCACCCACTTGGGCAGTCCAAGTCTACTGCAGGGACTGCCTTCTGTTCCTTCACATTGTTTCTAAATGGATATTTCCTCTTCTCCCGACTTGCCTGTACAGAACTGGGGCGGGTGGGGTGGGTATCCTTCCCAGGCCTGTTTAATCCTTCGAAGCTAATTTGCATAGTCCTGCCTCTGGAGCAGCAGAGATGTCCTCATATCCAGCAGTAGGAAGGATCCTTCATGGCAAGTAACCAATCTTTCGTGCCTTAGCTGGCGAATTGCAGTTTGTTCCTCCAGGGTCGAGAGAAAACACATCTGGCAGGTGGAGGGATCAGATGGACATCAGACTGAAAACTGAGGGTGCTGTTTAGCGTCCTTTGGGGAAGCGATACTGGGAACATGTTGGAGATGATGTTGATTATGATGAATTTCATGCATATACCTCATTCCATCTTGGCTAGTGAATGGCTCTTTTGTTCCACCAGCGACCAAAGGAAAAGGCTCTACACCCACAAGTCGTCATTAACAACAATAGGAAAGAAGGCCGTTTCCAGATATTAAAGTGCCTCCGGAAGTTGGATGAGGTGAGGAAATCGGAAGCACACAGACCCGACATGGAGAACCCAGTTCTCTGGGACAGGCTTTCCCCTGAGCTAAGCTTCTTTGCTGAAGTATGTGGGTTATCTAGGGCAGAAACGAGGGGGGTCTTGGCCTGGGTGCTGTTGCAATTGGGGCTGGGCAGGTGTAGATTGGTGTCCCCCGGCCCGTCCTCTCCCAGCCCCAGCTGAAAAGCCCCACGTCCACCTCTTGAGCAGCCCTTGCCTCCACTGTCTCAGCTGAGAAGCGGGAGAAAAGGAGCTCTTTGCAGCTTGTCTACTGCTTCCATTGTGGGCCAGGAGAACAAGCAGGAGAGAAGGCGAGCAGAGCAAGTGGCTGAGGGGCCTTGGGGCTGGGCAGGGGGCAATGGGAAGTCACGTGAGGTGCCTCTGGGAGGCTCCTCCAGGCAGTGGGGCCCCTAGACAACTGTCTCCCCTTGCCCGATCGTTGTTACGCGTGTGCCCCCGCCCCGTCCTATCCCAGGCCCAGCTGATAAGCCCCATGTCCATCTCTTGAGCAGCCCTTGCCTCCACTGTCTCTGCCCCTTGCCATCACTGCAGCCCCCCCTGGCGCTCCCCATGATGTGGGAAGCTCTGCCCCTCCAGCACTGGTGAGCCTAGTCTAGGTAGACTACTAGCAGCTTCTCCTTGACCAAGCTGACGTGGCCTTCCCCATGGATCAGATGGACCTCAGGCGGAAAAGGGAGGGTGCTGCTTAGCGTTTTCTCCACCCCACTCTCTTAGTCAAACCATGTGGGCGCTATAAGGCATATCCCAGATGAGAACAACTGGCCCGATCCATCCCCAGCACAGCATCCCTCCAGTGGCAGTTGCTGGGATGTATCTTATTTATTTATATTTATTTTACATTTTACATCCCGCACTTCTTCCAAGAAGCCCAGAGTGGTGTTTCTTATGTTTCTGTTTTAGATTGTGATCCCTTTGGGGACAAGGGACCATCTTTCTTTATATCTGTGTAAACCCCCTGTGGAACCTTTTGTTGAAAAGGGGTCTATAAATATCCATTGGATTCTTATTTGTAAGTCATGCCACATGTTTTGGAGGCCCAGGATGCAGCAGGCACCCTCCTCACGCCTTTCTTCCTCTTCTTGAATCCAGGAGACTCCGCAGAGGCCAGGTCTGCCAACCAGCCCCAGACAATCAACAACACCACAGCCCCTGCCGGCTCCTCCATCAGTTCCTGTCCCATCCAGCACTGCAGGCTCCTTCGAGAGCCCTGGATATGTGGTAAGCACTGCCCCTCCAGCACTGCCAGCCTAGACTGGAAGTAGCGCCCCATGTTTCAAGTGAATGTGGCCATCCACAGCCCCCCACCCACCCCACACTCATGCCGAAAGCCCAAAGCTCAGTGGTAGACTGGCTGCGTTCTCTGCAGCAGGTCCGAGTTTACATCCCTGGAAAAGGGGAGAATCCTGTCCAGTCTCTCACAGGGACCCATGAGGGCTTATGTGCTGTTTGGAAGGACGTCCTCCTGCCTTCTTTCTGTCCCAAACCTTCACATCCGTTGGAGCGTGCGTGGCACAGCCCAGATGTCCGAGGATGTTTTAAGACCTACATCCAACACACTGAGCACTGCCGGTCTTCATGTGCCTTGTCCGTGTCTTATCTCCCTACTTCCATGGGCCAGAAGGCCTCAAAAGTTACTATTGCCAAGAGGATCAAAGCCTGCATAACATGTTGAAAATACCAAGGCCTCTCCATAGCTCAGCTCATTCGACCAGGGCAAGGGCAGCAACTGTTGGCCTCTCACTCCCGTCAAGAGCATCCCATAAACCTAATAAATAAACCATAAATCTCACCTAAAAAGTTTCCTCAGAGGAGCCACGCAGTTTTTGCCACCTACCGTAGACTGATTCCTGACATGGAATCTCCACAACATTCTGGACACTACAAGGCCCTCCAGTCTAACCTATCAGCTCAATTCCACAGATCAATTTTAAATATCATGTTGAAAATACCAACGCCTCTCCATAGCTCAGCTCATTTGACCAGGGCAGGGGCAGCAACGGCTGCCTCCTCTACAAACGCTCCCCTTTCCGAGATATATAAAGCAGCGATCTAATCTTACCGGTCTACTTTCACAAGACATTACAAGATGGACAGTCAATGCTCTGCCGAAGCTGCATTCGGTAGGACAGTGCAACAGTAGGTACTCCCTCAGCAGTAGTCCCAGATGTTTCCCACCCGGGCTCATCAGCTGTGGCATGTCCCACAAAACGTCCTCCTTCACAGCTGGGAACGGGGCATTGGTCACTTACAGTGATGGCTTCTTGCTGCTCCTGGATATGAGGCTATCCCGGCCCACCCACTTGGGCAGTCCAAGTCTACTGCAGGGACTGCCTTCTGTTCCTTCACATTGTTTCTAAATGGATATTTCCTCTTCTCCCGACTTGCCTGTACAGAACTGGGGTGGGTGGGGTGGGTATCCTTCCCAGGCCTGTTTAATCCTTCGAAGCTAATTTGCATAGTCCTGCCTCTGGAGCAGCAGGGATGTCCTCATATCCAGCAGTAGGAAGGATCCTTCATGGCAAGTAACCAATCTTTCGTGCCTTAGCTGGTGAATTGCATTTTGTTCCTCCAGGGTCGAGAGAAAACACCTCTGGCAGGTGGAGGGATCAGATGGACATCAGACTGAAAACTGAGGGTGCTGTTTAGCGTCCTTTGGGGAAGCGATACTGGGAACATGTTGGAGATGATGTTGATTATGATGAATTTCATGCATATACCTCATTCCATCTTGGCTAGTGAATGGCTCTTTTGTTCCACCAGGGACCAAAGGAAAAGGCTGTGCACCTACAAGTCGTGGTTAACAAGAATTGGAAAGAAGGCCGCTTCCAGATATTAAGGTGCCTCCGGAAGCTGGATGAGGTGAGGAAATCAGAAGCACACAGACCCGACATGGAGAACTTTCCCCTGAACTCAGCTTCTTTGCTGAAGTATGTGGGTTATCTAGGGCAGAAACGAGGGGGGTCTTGGACTGGGTGCTGTTGCAATTGGGGCTGGGCAGGTATAGATTGGTGTCCCCCGCCCCGTCCTCTCCCAATCCCAGCTGAAAAGCCCCACGTCCACCTCTTGAGCAGCCCTTGCCTCCACTCTCTCTGCCCCTCACCATCACTGCAGCCCCCCTCCCCCCCCGTGATGTGGGAAGCTCTGCCCCTCCAGCACTGGTGAGCCTAGTCTAGGTAGACTACTAGCAGCTTCTCCTTTACCAAGCTGACGTAGCCATCCCCATGGATAAGATGGACCTCAGGCGGAAAAGGGAGGGTGCTGCTTAGCGTTTTGTCCCCCCTACTCTCTTAGTCAAACCATGTGGGCATATCCCAGATGAGAGCAACTGGCCCTATCTATCCCCTGCACAGCATCCTTCCAGTGGCAGTTGCTGGGGTGTATCTTATTTATTGATATTTATTTTACATTTTACATCACGCTCTTCCTCCAAGGAGCCCAGAGCGGTGTTTCTTATGTTTCTGTTTTAGATTGTGATCCCTTTGGGGACAAGGGACCATCTCTCTTTATATCTGTGTAAACCCCCTGTGGAACCTTTTGTTGAAAAGGGGTCTATAAATATCCATTGTATTCTTATTTGTAAGTCACGCCACATGTTTTGGAGGCCCAGGATGCAGCAGGCACCCTCCTCATGCCTTTCTTCCTCTTCTTGAATCCAGGAGACTCCGCAGAGGCCAGGTCTACCAACCAGCCCCAGACTATCAACACCATCACAGCCCCTGCCGGCTCCTCCATCAGCTCCTGTCACACCAAGCACCGCAGGCTCCATCGAGAGCACCAGAGATGTGGTAAGCACTGCCCTTCCAGCACTGCCAGCCTAGACTGGAAGTAGCGCCCCATGTTTCAAGTGAATGTGGCCATCCACAGCCCCCCCCCCCCACTCATGCCAGGAAAGCCCAAAGCTCAGTGGTAGACTGGCTGCCTTCTCTGCAGCAGGTCCAAGCTTACATCCCTGGAAAAGGGCAGAATCCTGTCCAGTCTCTCACAGGGACCCATGAGGGCTTATGTGCTGTTTGGAAGGATGTCCTCCTGCCTTCTTTCTGTCCCAAACCTTCACATCCGTTGGAGCGTGCATGGCACAGCCCAGATGTCTGAGGATGCTTAAAGACCTACATCCAACACACTGAGCACTGCCAGTCTTCATGTGCCTTGTCCGTGTCGTATCTCCCTACTTCCATGGGCCAGAAGGCCTCAAAATTTACTATTGCCAAGAGGATCAAAGCCTGCATGTCATGTTGAAAATACCAAGGCCTCTCCATTGCTCAGCTCATTCGACCAGGGCAAGGGCAGCAACTGTTGGCCTCTCACTCCCGTCAAGAGCATCCCATAAACCTAATAAATAAAACATAAATCTCACCTAAAACATTTCCTCAGAGGACCCACGCTGTTTTTGCCACCTACCGTAGACTGATTCCTGACATGGAATCTCCACAACATTCTGGACACTACAAGGCCCTCCAGTCTAACCTATCAGCAAAATTCCACAGATCAATTTTAAATATCATGTTGAAAATACCAACGCCTCTCCATAGCTCAGCTCATTTGAGCAGGGCAGGGGCAGCAACGGCTGCCTCCTCTACAAACGCTCCCCTTTCCGAGATATATAAAGCAGCGACCTAATCTTACCGGTCTACTTTCACAAGACATTACAAGATGGACAGTCAATGCTCTGCCGAAGCTGCATTTGGTAGGAGAGTGCTACAGTCGGTACTCCCTCAGCAGTAGTCCCAGGTGCTTCCCACCCGGGCTCATCAGCTGTGGCATGTCCTACAAAACATCCTCCTTCGCAGCAGGGAACGGGGCATTGGTCACTTACAGTGAAGGCTTCCTGCTGCTCCTGGATATGAGGCTATCCCGGCCCACCCACTTGGGCAGTCCAAGTCTACTGCAGGGACTGCCTTCTGTTCCTTCACATTGTTTCTAAATGGATATTTCCAAGGCACCATTAACAACAATAGGAAAGAAGGCCGCTTCCAGATATTAAGGTGCCTCCGGAAGCTGGATGAGGTGAGGAAATCAGAAGCACCCAGACCCGACATGGAGAACCAAGTTCTCTGGGACAAGCTTTCCCCTGAGCTCAGCTTCTTTGCTGAAGTATGTGGGTTATCTAGGGCAGAAACGAGGGGGGTCTTGTCCTGGGTGCTGTTGCAATTAGGGCTGGGCAGGTGTAGATTGGTGTGTGTCCCACCCAGGGGCGTAGCAAGGTTGGAGTGGGCCCAAAGACGAGATTTCAAAATGCGCCCCCCCTCAAAGTCCAGGGCCTCCGCACACCCGAGGCCCCCAAGGATTTAAGTCTGATATTTCAAAATAAGTATGCTGCCTGGAAAGACATTTCACTGAATACACACACGCACACGTCACAATATATAGTGATATACATTGAGTACTCTACATCTGTGCTACTTTTAATGCCTAGAACACACTAGAAAGACAAATTATTAAAATGGGCCCCTTGCTGCAGATTAGCAAAGGAGACTTTCAACCATGCAGGGTGAGCCTATGTTTGTTTTCTCAGAATTCTGAACTAATTCAGTCAAGTTCGATTCCAGGAGGTTTTTCACATGAGGCTTTTAAAGCGCTTTAACGCACATCTCCTCTGGAATGGAGGTGCTGCATTCACATGTTGGCCAGATTTACCCTGAAGTCCCTGCAAGTTATTGGAGAGCAGTTCACACACAAGAAAAATAAAATAAAATAAAAGGACAACACATGCTTCACAGTTCTCACTCAGACCTTCTGGGTTGCAAAACAACTTGAACATAAGTGCATTTATAAATGAATGAATGAATGAATGAATAAAATAAATATAATACTGTTTGTTCCAATAGTTTTTGTAATTTTCTGCCATGAAACAAACCACTTATAGGACTTTTTAGATAGTTTTTTTTAAGCCAGCAAATTTTCCAAGCTGTTTTAAAATAGATAGTCAGAGACTTGTCAGTCCCACCCACCCCCCATAGCAAAGCCCTATGGCAAGCAGATGCCTATATATCCGGGGGGTGGTTGGGCGGGGAAGGAAACCACAAAAAGGAGTTCACACTCTACCTTGCAAATGCTGGCCTGGGTTGCGCAGGGCAGCAAGGGGTCTTCTGCTGCAGAGAACAGTGGTGGCCACTCTGGCTGCCTCCTCCTTCCTGGGTGCTTGGGCGCTACTGGAGTTCAGGCTTCACAGAGGCCTACACTGAGGCCTCCGTGGAAGCCCCGCCCACCCGCCGATCAGCTGAGAAGAGGGAGAAAAGGAGCTCTTGGCAGCTTGTCTGCTGCTTCCATTGCGGGCCAGGAGAACAAGCAGGAGAGAAGGCGAGCAGGGCAAGTGGCTGAGGGGCCTTGGGGCTGGGCAGGGGGCAAGGGGGAGTCACGTGAGGTGCCTCTGGGAGGCTCCTCCAGGCAGTGGGGCCCCCAGACAACTGTCTCCCCTTGCCCGATCGTTGTTACGCGTGTGCCCCCGCCCCGTCCTCTCCCAGGCCCAGCTGAAAAGCCCCACGTCCACCTCTTGAGCAGCCCTTGCCTCCACTCTCTCTGCCCCTCGCCATCACTGCAGCCCCCCCTGGCGCTCCCCATGATGTGGGAAGCTCTGCCCCTCCAGCACTGGTGAGCCTAGTCTAGGTAGACTACTAGCAGCTTCTCCTTGACCAAGCTGACGTGGCCTTCCCCATGGATCAGATGGACCTCAGGCGGAAAAGGGAGGGTGCTGCTTAGCGTTTTCTCCACCCCACTCTCTTAGTCAAACCATGTGGGCGCTATAAGGCATATCCCAGATGAGAGCAACTGGCCCTATCCATCCCCAGCACAGTATCCCTCCAGTGGCAGTTGCTGGGGTGTATCTTATTTATTTATATTGATTTTACATTTTACATCCCGCACTTCCTCCAAGGAGCCCAGAGTGGTGTTTCTTATGTTTCTGTTTTAGATTGTGATCCCTTTGGGGACAAGGGACCATCTTTCTTTATATCTGTGTAAACCCCCTGTGGAACCTTTTGTTGAAAAGGGGTCTATAAATATCCATTGGATTCTTATTTGTAAGTCATGCCACATGTTTTGGAGGCCCAGGATGCAGCAGGCACCCTCCTCACGCCTTTCTTCCTCTTCTTGAATCCAGGAGACTCCGCAGAGGCCAGGTCTGCCAACCAGCCCCAGACAATCAACACCACCACAGCCCCTGCCGGCTCCTCCATCAGTTGCTGTCCCATCCAGCACTGCAGGCTCCTTCGAGAGCCCTGGATATGTGGTAAGCACTGCCCCTCCAGCACTGCCAGCCTAGACTGGAAGTAGCGCCCCATGTTTCAAGTGAATGTGGCCATCCACAGCCTCCCACCCACCCCACACTCATGCCGAAAGCCCAAAGCTCAGTGGTAGACTGGCTGCCTTCTCTGCAGCAGGTCCGAGCTTACATCCCTGGAAAAGGGCAGAATCCTGTCCAGTCTCTCACAGGGACCCATGAGGGCTTATGTGCTGTTTGGAAGGACGTCCTCCTGCCTTCTTTCTGTCCCAAACCTTCACATCCATTGGAGCGTGCATGGCACAGCCCAGATGTCCGAGGATGTTTTAAGACCTACATCCAACACAGTGAGCACTGCCGGTCTTCATGTGCCTTGTCCGTGTCTTATCTCCCTACTTCCATGGGCCAGAAGGCCTCAAAAGTTACTATTGCCAAGAGGATCAAAGCCTGCATAACATGTTGAAAATACCATGGCCTCTCCATAGCTCAGCTCATTCGACCAGGGCAAGGGCAGCAACTGTTGGCCTCTCACTCCCGTCAAGAGCATCCCATAAACCTAATAAATAAACCATAAATCTCACCTAAAACATTTCCTCAGAGGACCCACGCTGTTTTTGCCACCTACCGTAGACTGATTCCTGACATGGAATCTCCACAACATTCTGGACACTACAAGGCCCTCCAGTCTAACCTATCAGCTCAATTCCACAGATCAATTTTAAATATCATGTTGAAAATACCAACGCCTCTCCATAGCTCAGCTCATTTGACCAGGGCAGGGGCAGCAACGGCTGCCTCCTCTACAAACGCTCCCCTTTCCGAGATATATAAAGCAGCGATCTAATCTTACCGGTCTACTTTCACAAGACATTACAAGATGGACAGTCAATGCTCTGCCGAAGCTGCATTCGGTAGGACAGTGCAACAGTAGGTACTCCCTCAGCAGTAGTCCCAGATGTTTCCCACCCGGGCTCATCAGCTGTGGCATGTCCCACAAAACGTCCTCCTTCACAGCTGGGAACGGGGCATTGGTCACTTACAGTGATGGCTTCTTGCTGCTCCTGGATATGAGGCTATCCCGGCCCACCCACTTGGGCAGTCCAAGTCTACTGCAGGGACTGCCTTCTGTTCCTTCACATTGTTTCTAAATGGATATTTCCTCTTCTCCCGACTTGCCTGTACAGAACTGGGGCGGGTGGGGTGGATATCCTTCCCAGGCCTGTTGAATCCTTCGAAGCTAATTTGCATAGTCCTGCCTCTGGAGCAGCAGAGATGTCCTCATATCCAGCAGTAGGAAGGATCCTTCATGGCAAGTAACCAATCTTTCGTGCCTTAGCTGGCGAATTGCAGTTTGTTCCTCCAGGGTCGAGAGAAAACACCTCTGGCAGGTGGAGGGATCAGATGGACATCAGACTGAAAACTGAGGGTGCTGTTTAGCGTCCTTTGGGGAAGCGATACTGGGAACATGTTGGAGATGATGTTGATTATGATGAATTTCATGCATATACCTCATTCCATCTTGGCTAGTGAATGGCTCTTTTGTTCCACCAGGGACCAAAGGAAAAGGCTGTGCACCTACAAGTCGTGGTTAACAAGAATTGGAAAAAAGGCCGCTTCCAGATATTAAGGTGCCTCCGGAAGCTGGATGAGGTGAGGAAATCAGAAGCACACAGACCCGACATGGAGAACTTTCCCCTGAGCTCAGCTTCTTTGCTGAAGTATGTGGGTTATCTAGGGCAGAAACGAGGGGGGTCTTGGACTGGGTGCTGTTGCAATTGGGGCTGGGCAGGTATAGATTGGTGTCCCCCGCCCCGTCCTCTCCCAATCCCAGCTGAAAAGCCCCACGTCCACCTCTTGAGCAGCCCTTGCCTCCACTCTCTCTGCCCCTCACCATCACTGCAACCCCCCTCCCCCCCCGTGATGTGGGAAGCTCTGCCCCTCCAGCACTGGTGAGCCTAGTCTAGGTAGACTACTAGCAGCTTCTCCTTTACCAAGCTGACGTAGCCATCCCCATGGATAAGATGGACCTCAGGCGGAAAAGGGAGGGTGCTGCTTAGCGTTTTGTCCCCCCTACTCTCTTAGTCAAACCATGTGGGCATATCCCAGATGAGAGCAACTGGCCCTATCTATCCCCTGCACAGCATCCTTCCAGTGGCAGTTGCTGGGGTGTATCTTATTTATTGATATTTATTTTACATTTTACATCACGCTCTTCCTCCAAGGAGCCCAGAGCGGTGTTTCTTATGTTTCTGTTTTAGATTGTGATCCCTTTGGGGACAAGGGACCATCTCTCTTTATATCTGTGTAAACCCCCTGTGGAACCTTTTGTTGAAAAGGGGTCTATAAATATCCATTGTATTCTTATTTGTAAGTCACGCCACATGTTTTGGAGGCCCAGGATGCAGCAGGCACCCTCCTCATGCCTTTCTTCCTCTTCTTGAATCCAGGAGACTCCGCAGAGGCCAGGTCTACCAACCAGCCCCAGACTATCAACACCATCACAGCCCCTGCCGGCTCCTCCATCAGCTCCTGTCACACCAAGCACCGCAGGCTCCATCGAGAGCACCAGAGATGTGGTAAGCACTGCCCTTCCAGCACTGCCAGCCTAGACTGGAAGTAGCGCCCCATGTTTCAAGTGAATGTGGCCATCCACAGCCCCCCCCCCCTCATGCCAGGAAAGCCCAAAGCTCAGTGGTAGACTGGCTGCCTTCTCTGCAGCAGGTCCAAGCTTACATCCCTGGAAAAGGGCAGAATCCTGTCCAGTCTCTCACAGGGACCCATGAGGGCTTATGTGCTGTTTGGAAGGATGTCCTCCTGCCTTCTTTCTGTCCCAAACCTTCACATCCGTTGGAGCGTGCATGGCACAGCCCAGATGTCTGAGGATGCTTAAAGACCTACATCCAACACACTGAGCACTGCCAGTCTTCATGTGCCTTGTCCGTGTCGTATCTCCCTACTTCCATGGGCCAGAAGGCCTCAAAATTTACTATTGCCAAGAGGATCAAAGCCTGCATGTCATGTTGAAAATACCAAGGCCTCTCCATTGCTCAGCTCATTCGACCAGGGCAAGGGCAGCAACTGTTGGCCTCTCACTCCCGTCAAGAGCATCCCATAAACCTAATAAATAAAACATAAATCTCACCTAAAACATTTCCTCAGAGGACCCACGCTGTTTTTGCCACCTACCGTAGACTGATTCCTGACATGGAATCTCCACAACATTCTGGACACTACAAGGCCCTCCAGTCTAACCTATCAGCAAAATTCCACAGATCAATTTTAAATATCATGTTGAAAATACCAACGCCTCTCCATAGCTCAGCTCATTTGAGCAGGGCAGGGGCAGCAACGGCTGCCTCCTCTACAAACGCTCCCCTTTCCGAGATATATAAAGCAGCGACCTAATCTTACCGGTCTACTTTCACAAGACATTACAAGATGGACAGTCAATGCTCTGCCGAAGCTGCATTTGGTAGGAGAGTGCTACAGTCGGTACTCCCTCAGCAGTAGTCCCAGGTGCTTCCCACCCGGGCTCATCAGCTGTGGCATGTCCTACAAAACATCCTCCTTCGCAGCAGGGAACGGGGCATTGGTCACTTACAGTGAAGGCTTCCTGCTGCTCCTGGATATGAGGCTATCCCGGCCCACCCACTTGGGCAGTCCAAGTCTACTGCAGGGACTGCCTTCTGTTCCTTCACATTGTTTCTAAATGGATATTTCCAAGGCACCATTAACAACAATAGGAAAGAAGGCCGCTTCCAGATATTAAGGTGCCTCCGGAAGCTGGATGAGGTGAGGAAATCAGAAGCACCCAGACCCGACATGGAGAACCAAGTTCTCTGGGACAAGCTTTCCCCTGAGCTCAGCTTCTTTGCTGAAGTATGTGGGTTATCTAGGGCAGAAACGAGGGGGGTCTTGTCCTGGGTGCTGTTGCAATTAGGGCTGGGCAGGTGTAGATTGGTGTGTGTCCCACCCAGGGGCGTAGCAAGGTTGGAGTGGGCCCAAAGACGAGATTTCAAAATGCGCCCCCCCTCAAAGTCCAGGGCCTCCGCACACCCGAGGCCCCCAAGGATTTAAGTCTGATATTTCAAAATAAGTATGCTGCCTGGAAAGACATTTCACTGAATACACACACGCACACGTCACAATATATAGTGATATACATTGAGTACTCTACATCTGTGCTACTTTTAATGCCTAGAACACACTAGAAAGACAAATTATTAAAATGGGCCCCTTGCTGCAGATTAGCAAAGGAGACTTTCAACCATGCAGGGTGAGCCTATGTTTGTTTTCTCAGAATTCTGAACTAATTCAGTCAAGTTCGATTCCAGGAGGTTTTTCACATGAGGCTTTTAAAGCGCTTTAACGCACATCTCCTCTGGAATGGAGGTGCTGCATTCACATGTTGGCCAGATTTACCCTGAAGTCCCTGCAAGTTATTGGAGAGCAGTTCACACACAAGAAAAATAAAATAAAATAAAAGGACAACACATGCTTCACAGTTCTCACTCAGACCTTCTGGGTTGCAAAACAACTTGAACATAAGTGCATTTATAAATGAATGAATGAATGAATAAATAAAATAAATATAATACTGTTTGTTCCAATAGTTTTTGTAATTTTCTGCCATGAAACAAACCACTTATAGGACTTTTTAGATAGTTTTTTTTAAGCCAGCAAATTTTCCAAGCTGTTTTAAAATAGATAGTCAGAGACTTGTCAGTCCCACCCACCCCCCATAGCAAAGCCCTATGGCAAGCAGATGCCTATATATCCGGGGGGTGGTTGGGCGGGGAAGGAAACCACAAAAAGGAGTTCACACTCTACCTTGCAAATGCTGGCCTGGGTTGCGCAGGGCAGCAAGGGGTCTTCTGCTGCAGAGAACAGTGGTGGCCACTCTGGCTGCCTCCTCCTTCCTGGGTGCTTGGGCGCTACTGGAGTTCAGGCTTCACAGAGGCCTACACTGAGGCCTCCGTGGAAGCCCCGCCCACCCGCCGATCAGCTGAGAAGAGGGAGAAAAGGAGCTCTTGGCAGCTTGTCTGCTGCTTCCATTGCGGGCCAGGAGAACAAGCAGGAGAGAAGGCGAGCAGGGCAAGTGGCTGAGGGGCCTTGGGGCTGGGCAGGGGGCAAGGGGGAGTCACGTGAGGTGCCTCTGGGAGGCTCCTCCAGGCAGTGGGGCCCCCAGACAACTGTCTCCCCTTGCCCGATCGTTGTTACGCGTGTGCCCCCGCCCCGTCCTCTCCCAGGCCCAGCTGAAAAGCCCCACGTCCACCTCTTGAGCAGCCCTTGCCTCCACTCTCTCTGCCCCTCGCCATCACTGCAGCCCCCCCTGGCGCTCCCCATGATGTGGGAAGCTCTGCCCCTCCAGCACTGGTGAGCCTAGTCTAGGTAGACTACTAGCAGCTTCTCCTTGACCAAGCTGACGTGGCCTTCCCCATGGATCAGATGGACCTCAGGCGGAAAAGGGAGGGTGCTGCTTAGCGTTTTCTCCACCCCACTCTCTTAGTCAAACCATGTGGGCGCTATAAGGCATATCCCAGATGAGAGCAACTGGCCCTATCCATCCCCAGCACAGTATCCCTCCAGTGGCAGTTGCTGGGGTGTATCTTATTTATTTATATTGATTTTACATTTTACATCCCGCACTTCCTCCAAGGAGCCCAGAGTGGTGTTTCTTATGTTTCTGTTTTAGATTGTGATCCCTTTGGGGACAAGGGACCATCTTTCTTTATATCTGTGTAAACCCCCTGTGGAACCTTTTGTTGAAAAGGGGTCTATAAATATCCATTGGATTCTTATTTGTAAGTCATGCCACATGTTTTGGAGGCCCAGGATGCAGCAGGCACCCTCCTCACGCCTTTCTTCCTCTTCTTGAATCCAGGAGACTCCGCAGAGGCCAGGTCTGCCAACCAGCCCCAGACAATCAACACCACCACAGCCCCTGCCGGCTCCTCCATCAGTTGCTGTCCCATCCAGCACTGCAGGCTCCTTCGAGAGCCCTGGATATGTGGTAAGCACTGCCCCTCCAGCACTGCCAGCCTAGACTGGAAGTAGCGCCCCATGTTTCAAGTGAATGTGGCCATCCACAGCCTCCCACCCACCCCACACTCATGCCGAAAGCCCAAAGCTCAGTGGTAGACTGGCTGCCTTCTCTGCAGCAGGTCCGAGCTTACATCCCTGGAAAAGGGCAGAATCCTGTCCAGTCTCTCACAGGGACCCATGAGGGCTTATGTGCTGTTTGGAAGGACGTCCTCCTGCCTTCTTTCTGTCCCAAACCTTCACATCCATTGGAGCGTGCATGGCACAGCCCAGATGTCCGAGGATGTTTTAAGACCTACATCCAACACAGTGAGCACTGCCGGTCTTCATGTGCCTTGTCCGTGTCTTATCTCCCTACTTCCATGGGCCAGAAGGCCTCAAAAGTTACTATTGCCAAGAGGATCAAAGCCTGCATTACATGTTGAAAATACCATGGCCTCTCCATAGCTCAGCTCATTCGACCAGGGCAAGGGCAGCAACTGTTGGCCTCTCACTCCCGTCAAGAGCATCCCATAAACCTAATAAATAAAACATAAATCTCACCTAAAACGTTTCCTCAGAGGAGCCACGCTGTTTTTGCCACCTACCGTAGACTGATTCCTGACATGGAATCTCCACAACATTCTGGACACTACAAGGCCCTCCAGTCTAACCTATCAGCTCAATTCCACAGATAAATTTTAAATATCATGTTGAAAATACCAACGCCTCTCCATAGCTCAGCTCATTTGACCAGGGCAGGGGCAGCAACGGCTGCCTCCTCTACAAACGCTCCCCTTTCCGAGATATATAAAGCAGCGACCTAATCTTACCGGTCTACTTTCACAAGACATTACAAGATGGACAGTCAATGCTCTACCGAAGCTGAACTTGGTAGGAGAGTGCTACAGTAGGTACTCCCTCAGCAGTAGTCCCAGATGTTTCCCACCCGGGCTCATCAGCTATGGCATGTCCCACAAAACGTCCTCTTCGCAGCAGGGAACGGGTCATTGGTCACTTACAGTGAAGGCTTCTTGCTGCTCCTGGATATGAGGCTATCCCGGCCCACCCACTTGGGCAGTCCAAGTCTACTGCAGGGACTGCCTTCTGTTCCTTCACATTGTTTCTAAATGGATATTTCCTCTTCTCCCGACTTGCCTGTACAGAACTGGGGCGGGTGGGGTGGATATCCTTCCCAGGCCTGTTGAATCCTTCGAAGCTAATTTGCATAGTCCTGCCTCTGGAGCAGCAGAGATGTCCTCATATCCAGCAGTAGGAAGGATCCTTCATGGCAAGTAACCTATCTTTCGTGCCTTAGCTGGCGAATTGCAGTTTGTTCCTCCAGGGTCGAGAGAAAACACCTCTGGCAGGTGGAGGGATCAGATGGACATCAGACTGAAAACTGAGGGTGCTGTTTAGCGTCCTTTGGGGAAGCGATACTGGGAACATGTTGGAGATGATGTTGATTATGATGAATTTCATGCATATACCTCATTCCATCTTGGCTAGTGAATGGCTCTTTTGTTCCACCAGGGACCAAAGGAAAAGGCTGTGCACCTACAAGTCGTGGTTAACAAGAATTGGAAAAAAGGCCGCTTCCAGATATTAAGGTGCCTCCGGAAGCTGGATGAGGTGAGGAAATCAGAAGCACACAGACCCGACATGGAGAACTTTCCCCTGAGCTCAGCTTCTTTGCTGAAGTATGTGGGTTATCTAGGGCAGAAACGAGGGGGGTCTTGGACTGGGTGCTGTTGCAATTGGGGCTGGGCAGGTATAGATTGGTGTCCCCCGCCCCGTCCTCTCCCAATCCCAGCTGAAAAGCCCCACGTCCACCTCTTGAGCAGCCCTTGCCTCCACTCTCTCTGCCCCTCACCATCACTGCAACCCCCCTCCCCCCCCGTGATGTGGGAAGCTCTGCCCCTCCAGCACTGGTGAGCCTAGTCTAGGTAGACTACTAGCAGCTTCTCCTTTACCAAGCTGACGTAGCCATCCCCATGGATAAGATGGACCTCAGGCGGAAAAGGGAGGGTGCTGCTTAGCGTTTTGTCCCCCCTACTCTCTTAGTCAAACCATGTGGGCATATCCCAGATGAGAGCAACTGGCCCTATCTATCCCCTGCACAGCATCCTTCCAGTGGCAGTTGCTGGGGTGTATCTTATTTATTGATATTTATTTTACATTTTACATCACGCTCTTCCTCCAAGGAGCCCAGAGCGGTGTTTCTTATGTTTCTGTTTTAGATTGTGATCCCTTTGGGGACAAGGGACCATCTCTCTTTATATCTGTGTAAACCCCCTGTGGAACCTTTTGTTGAAAAGGGGTCTATAAATATCCATTGTATTCTTATTTGTAAGTCACGCCACATGTTTTGGAGGCCCAGGATGCAGCAGGCACCCTCCTCATGCCTTTCTTCCTCTTCTTGAATCCAGGAGACTCCGCAGAGGCCAGGTCTACCAACCAGCCCCAGACTATCAACACCATCACAGCCCCTGCCGGCTCCTCCATCAGCTCCTGTCACACCAAGCACCGCAGGCTCCATCGAGAGCACCAGAGATGTGGTAAGCACTGCCCTTCCAGCACTGCCAGCCTAGACTGGAAGTAGCGCCCCATGTTTCAAGTGAATGTGGCCATCCACAGCCCCCCCCCCCACTCATGCCAGGAAAGCCCAAAGCTCAGTGGTAGACTGGCTGCCTTCTCTGCAGCAGGTCCAAGCTTACATCCCTGGAAAAGGGCAGAATCCTGTCCAGTCTCTCACAGGGACCCATGAGGGCTTATGTGCTGTTTGGAAGGATGTCCTCCTGCCTTCTTTCTGTCCCAAACCTTCACATCCGTTGGAGCGTGCATGGCACAGCCCAGATGTCTGAGGATGCTTAAAGACCTACATCCAACACACTGAGCACTGCCAGTCTTCATGTGCCTTGTCCGTGTCGTATCTCCCTACTTCCATGGGCCAGAAGGCCTCAAAATTTACTATTGCCAAGAGGATCAAAGCCTGCATGTCATGTTGAAAATACCAAGGCCTCTCCATTGCTCAGCTCATTCGACCAGGGCAAGGGCAGCAACTGTTGGCCTCTCACTCCCGTCAAGAGCATCCCATAAACCTAATAAATAAAACATAAATCTCACCTAAAACATTTCCTCAGAGGACCCACGCTGTTTTTGCCACCTACCGTAGACTGATTCCTGACATGGAATCTCCACAACATTCTGGACACTACAAGGCCCTCCAGTCTAACCTATCAGCAAAATTCCACAGATCAATTTTAAATATCATGTTGAAAATACCAACGCCTCTCCATAGCTCAGCTCATTTGACCAGGGCAGGGGCAGCAACGGCTGCCTCCTCTACAAACGCTCCCCTTTCCGAGATATATAAAGCAGCGACCTAATCTTACCGGTCTACTTTCACAAGACATTACAAGATGGACAGTCAATGCTCTGCCGAAGCTGCATTTGGTAGGAGAGTGCTACAGTCGGTACTCCCTCAGCAGTAGTCCCAGGTGCTTCCCACCCGGGCTCATCAGCTGTGGCATGTCCTACAAAACATCCTCCTTCGCAGCAGGGAACGGGGCATTGGTCACTTACAGTGAAGGCTTCCTGCTGCTCCTGGATATGAGGCTATCCCGGCCCACCCACTTGGGCAGTCCAAGTCTACTGCAGGGACTGCCTTCTGTTCCTTCACATTGTTTCTAAATGGATATTTCCAAGGCACCATTAACAACAATAGGAAAGAAGGCCGCTTCCAGATATTAAGGTGCCTCCGGAAGCTGGATGAGGTGAGGAAATCAGAAGCACCCAGACCCGACATGGAGAACCAAGTTCTCTGGGACAAGCTTTCCCCTGAGCTCAGCTTCTTTGCTGAAGTATGTGGGTTATCTAGGGCAGAAACGAGGGGGGTCTTGTCCTGGGTGCTGTTGCAATTAGGGCTGGGCAGGTGTAGATTGGTGTGTGTCCCACCCAGGGGCGTAGCAAGGTTGGAGTGGGCCCAAAGACGAAATTTCAAAATGCGCCCCCCCTCAAAGTCCAGGGCCTCCGCACACCCGAGGCCCCCAAGGATTTAAGTCTGATATTTCAAAATAAGTATGCTGCCTGGAAAGACATTTCACTGAATACACACACGCACACGTCACAATATATAGTGATATACATTGAGTACTCTACATCTGTGCTACTTTTAATGCCTAGAACACACTAGAAAGACAAATTATTAAAATGGGCCCCTTGCTGCAGATTAGCAAAGGAGACTTTCAACCATGCAGGGTGAGCCTATGTTTGTTTTCTCAGAATTCTGAACAAATTCAGTCAAGTTCGATTCCAGGAGGTTTTTCACATGAGGCTTTTAAAGCGCTTTAACGCACATCTCCTCTGGAATGGAGGTGCTGCATTCACATGTTGGCCAGATTTACCCTGAAGTCCCTGCAAGTTATTGGAGAGCAGTTCACACACAAGAAAAATAAAATAAAATAAAAGGACAACACATGCTTCACAGTTCTCACTCAGACCTTCTGGGTTGCAAAACAACTTGAACATAAGTGCATTTATAAATGAATGAATGAATGAATAAATAAAATAAATATAATACTGTTTGTTCCAATAGTTTTTGTAATTTTCTGCCATGAAACAAACCACTTATAGGACTTTTTAGATAGTTTTTTTTAAGCCAGCAAATTTTCCAAGCTGTTTTAAAATAGATAGTCAGAGACTTGTCAGTCCCACCCACCCCCCATAGCAAAGCCCTATGGCAAGCAGATGCCTATATATCCGGGGGGTGGTTGGGCGGGGAAGGAAACCACAAAAAGGAGTTCACACTCTACCTTGCAAATGCTGGCCTGGGTTGGGCAGGGCAGCAAGGGGTCTTCTGCTGCAGAGAACAGTGGTGGCCACTCTGGCTGCCTCCTCCTTCCTGGGTACTTGGGCCCTACTGGAGTTCAGGCTTCACAGAGGCCTACACTGAGGCCTCTGTGGAAGCCCCGCCCACCCACCGATCAGCTGAGAAGAGGGAGAAAAGGAGCTCTTGGCAGCTTGTCTGCTGCTTCCATTGCGGGCCAGGAGAACAAGCAGGAGAGAAGGCGAGCAGGGCAAGTGGCTGAGGGGCCTTGGGGCTGGGCAGGGGGCAAGGGGGAGTCACGTGAGGTGCCTCTGGGAGGCTCCTCCAGGCAGTGGGGCCCCCAGACAACTGTCTCCCCTTGCCCGATCGTTGTTACGCGTGTGCCCCCGCCCCGTCCTCTCCCAGGCCCAGCTGAAAAGCCCCACGTCCACCTCTTGAGCAGCCCTTGCCTCCACTCTCTCTGCCCCTCGCCATCACTGCAGCCCCCCCTGGCGCTCCCCATGATGTGGGAAGCTCTGCCCCTCCAGCACTGGTGAGCCTAGTCTAGGTAGACTACTAGCAGCTTCTCCTTGACCAAGCTGACGTGGCCTTCCCCATGGATCAGATGGACCTCAGGCGGAAAAGGAAGGGTGCTGCTTAGCGTTTTCTCCAACCCACTCTCTTAGTCAAACCATGTGGGAGCTATAAGGCATATCCCAGATGAGAGCAACTGGCCCTATCCATCCCCAGCACAGTATCCCTCCAGTGGCAGTTGCTGGGGTGTATCTTATTTATTTATATTTATTTTACATTTTACATCCTGCACTTCCTCCAAGGAGCCCAGAGTGGTGTTTCTTATGTTTCTGTTTTAGATTGTGATCCCTTTGGGGACAAGGGACCATCTTTCTTTATATCGGTGTAAACCCCCTGTGGAACCTTTGTTGAAAAGGGGTCTATAAATATCCATTGGATTCTTATTTGTAAGTCACGCCACATGTTTGGGAGGCTGAGGATGCAGCAGGCACCCTCCTCACACCTTTCTTCCTCTTCTTGAATCCAGGAGACTCCGCAGAGGCCAGGTCTGCCAACCAGCCCCAGACGATCAACACCACCACAGCCCCTGCCGGCTCCTCCATCAGTTGCTGTCCCATCCAGCACTGCAGGCTCCTTCGAGAGCCCTGGATATGTGGTAAGCACTGCCCCTCCAGCACTGCCAGCCTAGACTGGAAGTAGCGCCCCATGTTTCAAGTGAATGTGGCCATCCACAGCCCCCCACCCACCCCACACTCATGCCAGGAAAGCCCAAAGCTCAGTGGTAGACTGGCTGCCTTCTCTGCAGCAGGTCCGAGCTTACATCCCTGGAAAAGGGGAGCATCCTGTCCAGTCTCTCACAGGGACCCATGAGGGCTTATGTGCTGTTTGGAAGGACGTCCTACTGCCTTCTTTCTGTCCCAAACCTTCACATCCGTTGGAGCGTGCATGGCACAGCCCAGATGTCCGAGGATGTTTTAAGACCTACATCCAACACAGTGAGCACTGCCGGTCTTCATGTGCCTTGTCCGTGTCTTATCTCCCTACTTCCATGGGCCAGAAGGCCTCAAAAGTAACTATTGCCAAGAGGATCAAAGCCTGCATAACATGTTGAAAATACCAAGGCCTCTCCATAGCTCAGCTCATTCGACCAGGGCAAGGGCAGCAACTGTTGGCCTCTCACTCCCGTCAAGAGCATCCCATAATCCTAATAAATAAACCATAAATCTCACCTAAAACATTTCCTCAGAGGACCCACGCTGTTTTTGCCACCTACCGTAGACTGATTCCTGACATGGAATCTCCACAACATTCTGGACACTACAAGGCCCTCCAGTCTAACCTATCAGCTCAATTCCACAGATAAATTTTAAATATCATGTTGAAAATACCAACGCCTCTCCATAGCTCAGCTCATTTGACCAGGGCAGGGGCAGCAACGGCAGCCTCCTCTACAAACGCTCCCCTTTCCGGGATATATAAAGCAGCGACCTAATCTTACCGGTCTACTTTCACAAGACATTACAAGATGGACAGTTAATGCTCTGCCGAAGCTGAATTTGGTAGAAGAGTTCTACAGTCCGTACTCCCTCAGCAGTAGTCCCAGATGTTTCCCACCCGGGCTCATCAGCTGTGGCATGTCCCACAAAACGTCCTCCTTCGCAGCAGGGAACGGGGCATTGGTCACTTATAGTGAAGGCTTCTTGCTGCTCCTGGATATGAGGCTATCCCGGCCCACCCACTTGGGCAGTCCAAGTCTACTGCAGGGACTGCCTTCTGTTCCTTCACATTGTTTCTAAATGGATATTTCCTCTTCTCCCGACTTGCCTGTACAGAACTGGGGCGGGTGGGGTGGATATCCTTCCCAGGCCTGTTGAATCCTTCGAAGCTAATTTGCATAGTCCTGCCTCTGGAGCAGCAGAGATGTCCTCATATCCAGCAGTAGGAAGGATCCTTCATGGCAAGTAACCAATCTTTCATGCCTTAGCTGGTGAATTGCAGTTTGTTCCTCCAGGGTCAAGAGAAAACACATCTGGCAGGTGGAGGGATCAGATGGACATCAGACTGAAAACTGAGGGTGCTGTTTAGCGTCCTTTGGGGAAGCGATACTGGGAACATGTTGGAGATGATGTTGATTATGATGAATTTCATGCATATACCTCATTCCATCTTGGCTAGTGAATGGCTCTTTTGTTCCACCAGGGACCAAAGGAAAAGGCTGTGCACCTACAAGTCGTCGTTAACAAGAATTGGAAAAAAGGCCGCTTCCAGGTATTAAGGTGCCTCCGGAAGCTGGATGAGGTGAGGAAATCAGAAGCACACAGACCCGACATGGAGAACTTTCCCCTGAGCTCAGCTTCTTTGCTGAAGTATGTGGGTTATCTAGGGCAGAAACGAGGGAGGTCTTGGACTGGGTGCTGTTGCAATTGGGGCTGGGCAGGTGTAGATTGGTGTCCCCCGCCCCGTCCTCTCCCAGTCCCAGCTGAAAAGCCCCAAGTCCACCTCTTGAGCAGCCCTTGCCTCCACTCTCTCTGCCCCTCACCATCACTGCAGCCCCCCTCCCCCTCCCCGTGATGTGGGAAGCTCTGCCCCTCCAGCACTGGTGAGCCTAGTCTAGGTAGACTACTAGCAGCTTCTCCTTGACCAAGCTGACGTGGCCTTCCCCATGGATCAGATGGACCTCAGGCGGAAAAGGAAGGGTGCTGCTTAGCATTTTCTCCACCCCACTCTCTTAGTCAAACCATGTGGGTGCTATAAGGCATATCCCAGATGAGAGCAACTGGCCCTATCTATCCCCAGCACAGTATCCCTCCAGTGGCAGTTGCTGGGGTTTATCTTATTTATTTATATTTATTTTACATTTTACATCCCGCACTTCTTCCAAGGAGCCCAGAGTGGTTTCTGTTTTAGATTGTGATCCCTTTGGGGACAAGGGACCATCTTTCTTTATATCTGTGTAAACCCCCTGTGGAACCTTTGTTGAAAAGGGGTCTATAAATATCCATTGGATTCATATTTGTAAGTCACGCCACATGTTTTGGAGGCCCAGGATGCAGCAGGCACCCTCCTCACACCTTTCTTCCTCTTCTTGAATCCAGGAGACTCCGCAGAGGCCAGGTCTGCCAACCAGCCCCAGACGATCAACACCACCACAGCCCCTGCCGGCTCCTCCATCAGTTCCTGTCCCATCCAGCACTGCAGGCTCCTTCGAGAGCCCTGGATATGTGGTAAGCACTGCCCCTCCAGCACTGCCAGCCTAGACTGGAAGTAGTGCCCCATGTTTCAAGTGAATGTGGCCATCCACAGCCCCCCACCCACCCCACACTCATGCCAGGAAAGCCCAAAGCTCAGTGGTAGACTGGCTGCCTTCTCTGCAGCAGGTCCGAGCTTACATCCCTGGAAAAGGGCAGAATCCTGTCCAGTCTCTCACAGGGACCCATGAGGGCTGATGTGCTGTTTGGATGGCATGGCATGGTTGCAGGAGTGGGTGTCAGAAGATGAGCAGGGAGCTCCCAATCCGAAGACGAGGGCAGAGGCATCTCTTCAGGCCATTAAGGGGGTTCTTGACCCACCCCACAGTTGCCATTTGCACAGCCCTGAGCTGGATTGCCAAGCAATTTAGAAGCAGCAGAAGGCTGAATTGGCCAATTCATGGAGGACAGGTCAATCATAGCTACTAGTCTTGTTGGCTATATGCCTCCTATGGTCTCAGAGGCAGGATGCCCCTGAGTAGCAGTTGCAGGGGAGCAGTGGCAGGAGAGGGGCATGCCTTCACCTCTGGCTTGTGGGCTTCCCAGAGGTACCTGATGGCCAGTGAGGGAAACAAGAGGCTGCACTTAGATAGGCCTGGAGCCTGATCCAGCAGGGCTGATCTATTGCACCCTCCCAGTGTTAGCATGTCTTTCCTTAAGGATATCCCCTGAGAAAGAGAAGGGTCACGGAAGACCTAATCAGTGTGCATAAAGTCACAATTGTGATAAAAGTCATTATCAGTCATCAAAATTCTGTTTAGGGCGACGTCCTCATCTCTCCTCCCTCCCCCCCCCCTTTTAGGATAAGAACTGGAACAGGGGAAGGCCAGATAACGCAGGAGGAGGCCCAATCAGATGTGCAGCGAGGTAATTTTGGAACCTGGCCCTAAAGGCTTTTGGACACCCCCCTCCACTGCAAATTAAGCATCGTCATGTTTGACCGGGCAACCACACTACCCGGGAGAGACTAAAGAGGATTTGAGGGGCCCCAGGGGCTGTGGAGGCCCTGGTCTTTGTCTCGGGAATCCAGGGGTAAGAGTGCCTCTGGGCCCTAGGTAACTTTGTTTTAAGTGGAGGTGAGTCCGAGTCCGTTCCAATGGAATGAGAGGAGAGTCATTCGAGAAGTGTCTTGTGCGCTGGCTTCAGCTCTTCTGGCACACTCACCTCCCCTTGAAGCAACTCTCTGGATCAGTGGACCTTGGCTGTGCCTTCCATGAGAGGTTTTGTGATTTTTAAAGCTCAGCCACAAAAAGAAGGTGGGGATGGGGGGATATGAAACACAGACAGAGCTTTGGTCCACCATCCCTGACTAGAGCAGCTCTTCAGGGGCGCAGGCAGCAAAAATAGTTTGGCCTGGGGCAGAAATCACTTATGGGGTCCTCTGTGATGAGTCAAGATGGTTCAGGCCGTGCTGGAATGAGAAGAGTCTCTGTGGCTGGACAAGGGTTCTGGCGTGGCTTCTCCCGGACCCACCCGTTTCCCGCATGGGGGAACCATTCTCGTTTCGGGGTGCCTTCGGACTACTGAACATTTCCCACGCTCTGCCATGGGAAGGGGAACAGGTTGGTTATCTCCATGGAGATGTGGGAACTAGGCCGAAGGCCTCGCCAGGAAAACCATGGGGCTGGAATCGGTTCTTTCCTGGATCTGAACAGGAATTAGTCATTCTTCACTCTAGCTGGGTGGAATCCTGCAGAGCAAACTCTGTCCAGCCTCAAGAACTGATTCCTTTCCTCCTCTCTCTTTTGCAGGTTCAAAGCGAGGAGAAGCTGGCCACAGTGATGCCTTTCAATGTTTGTACTCCACATGATTATTTATATTATCTATATTATTTAGTATTATTTGTATACATTTATGAGTGCATAGAACTGGACGAGTGTGTCTTGGCAGCATGCAATCATTCCCTCATAGGTTGACAAGCTGTCTTTATAAGGATCTTATTTCATGCCCATTATCATGGGCTGTCTGTTGGAGAACTAAATAGCAGCGCTGAATTGTGCAGAAATGTACTTTGCTCTGCTGATACGGAATTGTTGCAGTATTGGATTGTCAGTTTGGTTGTTACAGAGAATCCTGAACTGTAATTGGTGGTGGTTGCTCTAATGGTATCTTGCCTGTATTTCTACCTCTAGCAATGGACATTCTGGGCTGGATTTAAATACCTTGAGCCTGGGCAAATGCATAAGTCTTTTGAGAAAGAAACCTGGTTTACTTACACATTACTTCCTCATTCTGAAGAGGTGGATCAATGCCCTTGAAGGTGGTCTTTGTGGGTGCGAAGCCCCTATGGGGTTGAGGTGCTCTTCAAGGTGTTTTGGAATTGGACCCAGGACACCAATTACTACTGGGATTATTTTGGTCTTTTTCTGCCACAGCCTTTCAGTTTCAATTTGTAGATCTTTGTATTTTGTGATTTTTCTCTATTTCTTTTTCTTCTTTTCTGCTGTCACCTGGTATTGCTATGTTGATTATTTTGACTTGTTTTTCTTTCTTCTCAACTACATTAATATCTGGTGTATTGTGTGGCAGATGTTTGTCTGTTTGTAGTCGGAAGTTCCATAATATTTTTGCATCTTCATTTTCTACAACTTTTTCAATTTTATGGTCCCACCAACTTTTGGCTACAGATAGCTTGTATTTTTTGCAGATATTGTTGATGTTGTTGTTGTAATTTCTTGTTTACACAGCCATACAGGTGTTATTGGCTGGTTTGTTGTCTCCAGACATCAAGTCCTTCCTAAGGACCTGGGATGGCTGGATTTTATTATCAATATTGTTGTGGTTGTTATCGTCACAGAACATAGGCTCTTCCCAGTAAAGCTGTTTTTTGTAATTGGCTGATGGTGATTTCTGTGGCCACTATGGTTTTGAGGTGCTCTTCAAGGTGTTTTGGAAATGCATCTAGGGCGCCAATTACTACTGGGATTATTTTGGTCTTCTCCTGCCACAGCCTTTCAATTTCATTTTGTAGATCTTTGTGTTGTTGTTTCTTTCATTATTATTATATTCATTCATTCATTCATTCACACAGCCAGACAGGTGTTATTGACTGGTTTGTTTTATCCAGACATCGAGTCCTTCCCAAGGACCTGGGATGGCTGAATTTTATTGTCAATGTTGTTGCTGTTGTTATAGATATCGTCGCAGAATATAGGCTGTTCCCAGTAAAGTTGCTTTTTGTAATTGGCTGATGGTGATTTCTGTGGCCCCTATGGTGTTGAGGTGCTCTTCAAGGTCTTTTGGAACTGCACCCAGGGCGCCAATTACCACTGGGATTATTTTGGTCTTTTTCTGCCACAGCCTTTCAATTTCAATTTGTAGATCTTTGTATTTGGTGATTTTTTTCTATTTCTTTTTCTTCTATTCTGCTAGCCCCTGGTATTGCTATGTCGATTATTTTGACTTGTTTTTCTTTCTTCTCGACTACAGTTATATCTGGTGTATTTTGTGTCAGATGTTTGTTTGTCTGTAGTCGGAAGCCCCATAATATTTTTACATCTTCATTTTCTTTAACTTTTTCAATTTTATGGTCCCACCAATATTTGGCTACAGGTAGTTTGTATTTTTTGCAGATGTTCCAGTGTATCATCCCTGCCACCTTGTCATGCCTTTGTTTGTAGTCAGTCTGTGCGATCTTTTTACAGCAGTTGATTAGGTGGTCCACGGTTTCATCTGCTTCTTTACAGAGGCGGCACTTGCTGTTTGTTGTGGATTTTTCGACTTTTGCTCTTATTGCATTTGTTCTTAGTGCCTGTTCTTGTGCAGCCAGTATTAAACCCTCTGTTTCTTTCTTTAAGTTGCCATTCTTAAGCCATTGCCACTTGGTGATGTCTGATTTTCCAGTTATATTGTGCCAATATTGACCATGCAATGGCTTATTTTTCCATTTTTCTGCTCGGTTCTTGACTTGTTCTTTCTTGTAGGCCTGCTTTGTTTCATTGGTGTTGAATAGTTTCTTGTTCTTGACCATTTGAAGTGCATCTTCTTTACTGTCCTTGATATATTCTGCAAGGCCTCTTTTCTCCTCCTCTACTGTTTGATGGACTTGAAGCATTCCTCCTCCACCTGAGCGGCAAGGGAGGTATAGCCTATCTACATCACTGCGGGGGCGCAGAGCATGATTGATGGTCATAATTTTCCTGGTCTTACGATCTAGCATCTCTCACTCTGCCTGGGTCCAGTCTATTATTCCTGCAGTGTATCTGATAACAGGTATAGCCCAGGTGTTTATGGCGTGTATGGTGTTCCCGCCATTGAGTTTGGACTTGAGGATTTTTCTAATGTATTCACTTCCCATTTTTCTTTTAACTTCAGTGTGTGCAATGTTATCAGCCTGGAGAATGCCCAAGTATTTGTAATGTTCTTTCTCTTCCAGGTTCTTGATGTTGCTTCCATTGGGCAGTTCTATTCCTTCTGTTTTTGTTATTTTCCCTCTGTTCATTATTAATGCAGTACACTTGTCTAGTCCAAACTCCATTGCTATATCACTACTGAATATACGGACAGTGTTTAGCAGTGATTCGATTTCTGACTGGGACTTTCCATACAACTTCAGATTGTCCATGTACAGCAGATGGTTTATTTTACTTGATGTTTTAGATGTTTGGTATCCAAGGCCTGTTTTTTTTAGTATTTGTGAGAGTGGAGTCATGGCGATTACTATTAATAATAATAATAATAATAATAATAATAATAATAATAATAATATATCCAAGTCTTAGCTTGTAGAAACCTACTGTTTGTTTACATCTACTCCTACTTGTGTTGATATGCTGTTGCTATAATGGAACTGCATTTGACCTGACCACTGTGAAAACTCCTTCTGCTGCAATATGTTCACATATTTGAAACAGCACTAGGACCAGAGGACTTGATTTGATTGTACATTTGCTTGTTATGGAGAATCCTGAACTCTAATTGGCAGTTGTTGCCTTCATGGTCTCTTGCCTGTATTCCTGCCTCTAGGAACGGGCATTCTGGGCTGGATTTGAATACTTTTGAGCTTGGGCAAGTGCACAGGTCTTTAAAGTAAGAAACCTGTTTTACTTCCACAGAAAGGATCAGTGTGAGGAGATGGATCGGTGCCCTTGAAGACAGTCTTTGTGGGCGTGAAGCCAAAGAGGGAGAAACGGAATTCGACCCTATTATAGGATTTACCTGAAGCCTACTTAATTTCTCAAATGTTCATGCCTTGGTTTTATATACTTGTACAGTATCTCTCCATATATTATTAGATATATTTATTATTATAGATACCAAAGCCTTAACTTGTTCAGACCTATTGTTTGTTTATGTCTATTTCTACTTGTATTGTATTCTTACTTCTATCCTGAAGCTTACTTAATTTCTCAAGACATGTTCATGCCTTGGCTTTAAATAGTTGTATCCCTCTTTATAATATAATGACATATATTGATTGTTATATATACCGTAATCTTAAATTGTGCAAACCTACTTGGGTTTGGGGGGTATTGCTATGTATATGCTCTTGCTACGATGCAACTGGGTTTGACCGGGCCATTGTGAAAACTCCCAAGAAAATAGGTCTCAAGACATATTCATGCTCTTTTCAGAAGCATTTTCTTCCACTGTCTGTTTCCTTTGGGGTTTTATACTACAGAATGTCACTAGGGCCATAAGAAACATTCTCCCGATGGACCGACGCAATGCAGTTTGGAGTTGGAGGGAGCTTTCTTCCATATTGAGATGATGCATACCCTGACTGCTGTTGGAAAATGCCCAGCAGGCTGTTAGCACTTCTTTGCCCCTTGTGTGTCTGCACCGGAGCACTCTGGAATCAGACGCTTTTCTTCCTCTCTTCTCTTTTTATTGGCAAAACAAAGACCCCCAAATCCAAGCACCCAATCTTTGGCAGAGTGAGACTCAGGTGCGTGTTGTCCTTTGGGAAAGTTCCCAATGGTGTCTTTGAGAAGCCCTGGAAAGTAGCGCAGAGCCGTCCCTGGAGGTGTGTGGGGCTGTGGGCAAATAGGAACATGTGGGACCTCCTTCTCTAGCTTTTGCGGGGCCCTGGGCGAGGGCAGTTTTCAGGAGCCCCTATGATGTAGCAAGATTCAACTTTTTAAAAAGTTCATGCCAGCCAATCTTTGTAGCCAACCACTACTCTGTTTCCCTGCTAAAATGAAGGATTTCCAGCATCTTGTTCTCCTGAAGCCAATACCCCACACAACTGAGAGCCCGTGTGGGGGAGTAGGTAGAGTGCTGGATGAGACCTTGGGAGACCTGGGTTCAAATCCTTCTCTCCTCAGTTATAATACTCACTGGATGACTTTCATCCAGATACTCTCTCTCTCTCATCCCAACATACCTCACAGGATTGTTATCAGAATAAAAGTGCGGTGGCAGAACTGTGTACACCATCCTGAAGGAAGGGCAGGATATCAGTGGCATAAGAAAATACATGTCTGTGCACTTGCCATATACCTATTTATGTTGAGTATTAGCCACATTGCGACCTCCAGTGGAAGCTTCACATGTGCTGTGTGCGCCAAAACAGAAGGAAAAGTCACCTGCTTGCAATCAGTTTAGGCAAAATATATCTATGTCCCCCAACTGTGGTTTCAGACTAGGAAGCAGATTATTATTTAACATTTTATATCCAAGTGTGGCCACACCATAGTTTTTTATAAAGGCATTATAATATTAGCAGTTTTATTTTCAATCCCCTTCCTAATGATCCCTAGCATGGAATTGGCCTTTTTCACAGCTGCTGCACATTGAGTCGACACTTTCAACCAGCTGTCCACCAGGACCCCAAGATCCCTCTCCTGGTCAGTCACCAACAGCTCAGATCCCATCAGCGTATACTTGGTTGGTGGTTTTCATCCCAATGTGCATCACCTTACACTTACCAACGTTTTACCGCATTTGCAATTTTGTCGCCCACTCCCCCAGTTTGGAGATCCTTTTGGAGCTCCTCACAATCCCTTTTGGATTTCACTACCTGGAAGAGTTTGGTATCAACTGCAAATCTGGCCACCTCACTGCTTACTACCCCTGCTTCTAGATTAAAAAATTAAAAAGCACGGGTCCCAGTACAGATCCCTGGGGGACCCCACTTCTTACTTCCCTCCATTGCGAAAACTCTCAATTTATCCCTACCCTGTTTCCTTCCCGTCTTTCAACCAGTTAGCAATCCACACAGGTACTTGTCCCCTTATCCCCTGACCGCTAAGTTTCCTCAGGAGTCGTTGATGAGGAACTTCGTCAAAAGCTTTTTGGAAGTCCAGGTAGACTATGTCAACTGGATCACCTTGATCCACACATGTGTTGACTCCTCCTTCTCCTCTGCTGCTGAGGGTCTCCCTGGAGCTGCCCACGGGGGCCAAGGCAGCCCCCGCGATGGGCTCTACCCCCTCCGGGGGAGAAGACCCGGCTGACCCCCTCCCCCTCGCAGACTGAACGACGCCGCCTTTCACACATAGAGAGGCTGAGCGTGATGAGCCAATCCAGAAGCGAAACGGATCGGGCGGGCGGGCAGGTAAGATGACCCTCTAGTAACCAGAGGACTCTGCGGGTGCCGCCAGGAGTCGAAATGGTCTTGACGACAGCGGCACACTTTACCATTCAAAAAGGAGGGGGGGGGAGTAGAACACCTGACGAGGGAGGGGAGAATGATGATGACAGACACGTGAGCGTATCAGATGACCCGACAGGGAATGCGGCGTCAGCGTCAGGAGAGCCCACCCGCAGGCCCCGCCTCCTCCTCCCCGCGCCCCCTCCGGCCCCGCCCCTTGCGCGCGGTGCTTGTCGGGAGGGAGGGGCGGAGAGGCCTCTTCCGGCTGGGGCTGGTGGCGGGCAGCGCGTGGCGCGGGCAAGATGGCGGACGAGCCAGGTGGGTAGCGTGCTCGCGCGCGTGGGGCTGAGGGGGACCCCGCGGGCGGGGACCGAGGCAAGGGGGGGGCACGCTGGGCGCGTGGAGTGGGCCCCCCGCGCTGGCCTGAAGGTGCTGGCAGGCCCCGCTGCGTGACCCCAAGGGGACAAGAGGGATTCCCTCTCCCTCCGCCCCCGAGAAGCCGGGCGGGAGAAAAATCTCTAGGGTTGCCCGAGTTTCCCTCCTGGAGCCTGGAAGCCTTCCAGTCTAGACGTGGTGAGGAAAAGCCGCTGGCTGGCTACCCAGGAATCGGGGGGAGGGCATCCTCCTCCGTGCTGGGAAGGAGGCAGGCCCTTTCTTCTCTGGTGGCGCTGCTTGAAGAAGGGGCTGCTGGGAGTGCACTCCGTGCATTCTCAGAGGCATTTTCTATGGAGGTACTGTATAAGATCTTTTTGTTGACTTTTCCTGCTTCCACTGACAGCCCCTCTTTTTTCCCTCCAAAAGTCTGTCTGAAGCCACGACTTGGTGATGTGGGGAGCCTGAATGCATTGATCTTTGGGGGAATGCCCTCGGCCCCATCTCGGAGGTGTTTTCACCTCTGGATGTCTGCACACATTGATTTTTCTGAGTGCAGCTCTGTGTTTAAAATAGGAATGTGTAAAAGAGCACATTGGGTTCTATACTCTACATAATAATATACTCTGATTCCTTCCTCTCAGTCAGGGGATTAACAATTTTTTGTGGTTGCTTTTCGTGCTGCTAGAATACTGTTGCATGTAGATTGCTTTCATGGGTGGTTAGACTGGGTTTAAATGTGGCCTGGGTGAGCATAAAGAACTTGCCTTGTGCATTTGCACGTGTCTTCTTTAAACTGGGCCCTTATCTGCTATGTATTGCAAGGGTGGCAAGCCAGCACCTGCGGTGGCCAGAAATCCTTTCTGTGTACCAACTGCAAATGTTTAAGCAAAACACTGCTGAATGCGTACAGGTAAGTTCTTTTTGCCTGCATGTGTCACGTGTTGGACTTTAGCTACAGAGAATAACTAGCTGCAGTTAATTCCTGCCCTGGAGCTCATTTGCCTGTCCTTCAACTCCACGGTCTTGATCTTGCATAATTGGAGCACTTGTTGGTTCTTCACAGCCTCTGCCAGGCAGTGTGTTCTCTAATTTTTTTCATCAGTGTGCAGAATGAATTTTCTTCTAGGCGTCAGTATCAAGGCAGTGTATGCACATGTGCATTCAGAATGGGGCTTTCCCGATTCAGTCCAAGCAGGATCTAGAATTAACTGTGTGGATATGAAAAGTGAGCGTGCGCACACCTTAGAGGAAACACTACTGCTCTCTTGCTCTCCAAATACTGAGTGGTGGGGGCAGTATTGATGGCAAAAGCCTTCCGCTGAAAATTCTTCCCATTCCCTTCTTGGTATCTCCAAGTATTGTCAGTTTGAATAGCACAGGAAAAGGAAGACTGCCATTGTAGTAATAGAGGACAGATGGTTAGGCCTGGATTTTTCGGGCAGAAAAAGCAGAGCTAGTGTTGACTGCCATGTCTTCAGTTGACAGCTGGTCACCTGCCACCCCAGCAGAAGTTCTGGTTTTACTATAAAGCTGTTTTCTTTTTTCTTAGCTCTTCCGCCATTCACTGTGCCAGGGTGATCTGCAAAACCAGCCTCATCTCCCAAGGGCTAAATCTGGCACTTTATTCCTCCCTGCCACTCGTCCCACTCCAAATGACTGCACAGGCTTCTAAAAAGGGTTCTTTTGTTGTATATGGAGACTACACAGTAAAAATGAAGTCTGTGTAGGCCAGGCTGGCATTTATAAGAGCAAAGTGGTGTTCTTGGTATAGGGCATAATCGTAAGACTTAAGTTGACCTGCTACAGAGTGGATAGATGAGCTAGATGGAAGGTACATCATAAGTGCATGGGGAAGAAGGGTGTTTTTGTGAGGGTGAATGTTAAGAAAGATTTGAAGGGAGGGAAATGGGGAAAATACCCCCCCCCCCCGGAAGTGGGAAAATGAAAGGGGAAAACCTAGAAAGCATCTCTGACTTTTCTGAGCTGAAATAGGCGGTGGATATCTGTAGTCCTGATCTTCTGCCGTACCACCCATACCCTCCTTTCCTGCACTGCCCTATGCTGCAATTTGAATTCTGCATTGCTTTCTTACACTGTAGGAGGCAATAGGTTATCATCCTCTACTTGCTCCTGATAGACAGGTTAGATCCAGATAGAAGGATCAGGTAACAAGAAGTCTGGCCTCCCTCCCAGCAGGCATTGGGAGCAGGATCCCCAGTTCTGTTCCTGTCTTGCTTCCATCTGGCCTCCAGTAAGTGCTAACTTTCTCTCTCTCTCTTTTTTTTTTACATAGGTTCTGTTTCCAAGAAACACAAGAAGAAGAAAGAAAGAAAATCTTTGCTAGCTGAAGATGTTGCTGTGAGTTTGCCTTAGTTTCCTTACTCTGCATATCCAGCTGCACTTAGGGCAACATCTTTTAACAGTCCTGTTCTCTTAAGTGTTGCCAGTTTAAAAAAACAATTTGTTGTCTGAGCTTCTTGGGAAGATGCTGTTTGATCTGACACCCTGTACAAAGATGATCACTGAAAATGTATAATCTGTGATAGTTAATATTTGTCAGGCAGCATTTTGCAGTTTTGTTTTGGAGAGGCAGCTTGTTCTGAGCAAATGAATTCTTGCAAGAGCAGCTGTAGGATTTCTCCAGTAAATCCTAATTAATAATCCATCTTTTCCATTCTTCCTAGGACATTCAATACTCAGAAGAATTCTTTATCAAGCCTGAATCCAGAGTGGCTCAGCTGGACACATCACAGTGGCCTCTGCTTCTCAAGGTGAAGATAAGTGCAACTCATCTGTTTATAGAAATGGTCACAATGAAATGTAATGCATTCTAGCAGTTCACCATTTTTAAGTCATCACATTAGAACTAGTTTTCAAAGTTCCATTAAAACTCTCTTTTATGTAAGCCCTTAATTTTTCTGACAAAGAACAACTAGTTAACTTCTCTCATCTGGGCTGAAAAGGGTTCTTTTGAGAGCCAGTGTGGTGTAGTGGTTAGAGTGTTGGACTAGGACCAGGGAGATGAAATCTCCCTTCAGCCAGGAGCCTCACTGGTGACTCTGGGCCTTCTCTCTCAGCCTAACCTGCCTTACAGGGTGGTTCTGGGGGTAAGCATAACCCTATTCACTAACTGGGCTCCTTGGAGGAAGAAAATATATAGTTAAATAAATAAACGTGGGGCTATCTGATGGCTAGAGGCTACCTCCCAGGCTCAGAGGCAGGACACCTGTAAATACCAGTTACAGGGGAGCAACAACAGGTAAGGAGGCATGCCTTCATCTCCTGGTCATGAGCTTCCCAGAAGGATCCACTGGTGGGCTACTGTGGGAAATGGGATGCTGGACTAGAGAGGCTTTGGGTCTAATCTAGCAAGGCTGTTCTTCTATTCTCACTGGGAGCTGTAGATTACATTGGCTAAGAGCAGAAACTTCCAATCCCACTGAGCTCTTGAAAAGGACCGAGCAACTTGTAACTCATGCATGGTTTTTTAAAGCTTGATCTGGCAAGCTTTCATTAAATAAAATGTTGCACAGAGAGTGAAATATGGAATGATAGGTCTACGGTAGTTCTAGCACCAAGCAATTCGCCCAGTCCTACAACCAATCACTTTTGTAGTAGATTATTGGGTGGTTGGTTTTTGGCGTCATTGTATAATGGGTCGGTGTTCTTGTGTAAGAGAATATATGTCATGGTGGTTGTAAGATTTGTGTGGATTTTGGTTTGCTTTGGATTGTGCAGAATTTTGACAAGCTGAACCTAAGGACAGCGCACTACACACCCCTCCCCTCTGGCTGCAATCCCTTGAAAAGAGAGATTGCTGAGTATGTGAGGTAAGATCCTCTGGAAACCCAGAGTACATATTCCCCCTTTTGTGTGTTTCCTGCAACTTGGGCATGGCATTCAGTAATTCAGAATCTGAAGGGCATAAATGAGCACAAGATGAGCATAAATGGTAGGTGAAGTTCTTCTACCTACCCTGTAAGCCCTGGGGAATGGGGTTCATGTAGTGACGTGGCGATATTGGTCATGTGTCTATTTCCAGAATCCCAGGGCTGGGGGGCCCTGCAGAGAATGGACATCCCTTTTTCCTCAACGTGCCTGTGTGTTTAGTCTTTTCCGATTGCTGGTTTTGCAACCTCTCTATTCTTGTTTTTGGCATAAGGTTGTTACTTTAAGACAAATGCATGTCTTAATTTCAGTCTTGTTCTTTGAAAAGTAAGCAGAGAATGACCTCTATAAAGGTGGCTGGGAGTAATCACTGTGGTTCTGTCCTAGGACGGGCTTCATCAACCTGGATAAACCATCCAATCCTTCTTCCCATGAGGTGGTGGCCTGGATCCGTCGCATCCTCCGTGTTGAGAAGACGGGACATAGTGGCACATTGGACCCCAAAGTGACAGGGTGCCTGATTGTCTGCATTGAGCGTGCAACACGGCTGGTCAAGTCTCAGCAAAGTGCAGGTATGCCGTCTGCTTTTTTCTCTTATTGGAAAACGATGGTGCATTGTTAAGTGTTGTGTCAACCATAGCTGCTGCACAGAGGTGGAATAGTAAACTTCTTGTGGCCCCTCCTGACTGCTCTTTTGTCGTCTTCCAGGCAAAGAGTATGTGGGAATCATACGGCTGCACAATGCAATAGAGAGTGAGGCTCAGCTTTCAAGGGTAAGTTCCCACAAGGCAGGAAAATCTGTTTCAGCTGCTGCCCTCCCATTTGTATAGACATGGCCTCGGTTCAGTTCAAAGTTTATTACGGTCTATGACCAGCACAACAAGGAAAGGCATGGACTAAAAACATGAACGATCATAGCAAAAATGTATTTAATTAGGTAATGAGAGTTATGACTGTAGATCAGTATGTGCTAAATGACTGCAGAGCCACAATTCTGTAGAGAAACTGCAGTGTAAAGTGGAATACAATTGCAACTGATGCTGTGAGGTTTTGGAGGTGGAATCCGAATTCTGTGCCAACTGAGAGCCAGATTTCTATAATCTGAATAAATTACACAAATTGAGTAGATTTCGGTTAGGTAACTGAATTTGTTGCATAATTCTGCTTTTGCCCATGAATAATGCAGAGGAGAAGTTAGCAGATAATCCAAAGCTTCTAACTTTACATAGGAAGTTGCCACATACTGGGTCAGACCATTGGTCCTCAGTATTGCTTTCACAGACTGGCAGCGGCTTCTCCAAGGTTGCAGGCAGGAATCTCTCAGCCCTATCTTGCAGAAGCCAGGGAGGGAACTTGAAACCTTCTGCTCTTCCCAGAGCGGCTCCATCCCCTCAGGGGAAGATCTTACAGTGCTCACACTTCTAGTCTCCCATTCATATGCAACCAGGGCAGACCCTGCTTAGCTAAGGGACAAGTCATGCTTGCGACCACAAGACCAGCTCCCCTCTCCCTTAAAAAAAAAAAAAAGGTTGAAATGGGGATTCGAACTCAAGTACTCCCAATTTCAGTCCTCACCACTCTAACCACTACACTATGCCGGCTCTCTATGAACTTTGCTTAGCCTCCTCCTGGCTTCTGAGATTTGATCAAGGGAGGAAAGCTGGTCTTGTGGTAACAAGCATGAATTGTTAAGCAGGATCTGCTCTGGTTTGCATTTGGCTGTAAATAGCTTACATGTTAGCTCTATAAGATGCTCACATGACCCCTTAGGGGATGGGGTCATAGAGCATCTGCTTTGCATGCAGAAGGTGGAGATAGCGAAGTTTTTCCTTAGAGAACAGCAGCAACTCAAAGCAAATCTGGATTACATCGGGTGGGGGAGCTGTTTGGGGGAACAGTGGAAATGTAAGCATCTGGAACTGAAATTTGAGAGGCAGCTGATGGCTTCTTTCTCTCTATAGGCAATAGAAACTCTGACAGGAGCCCTCTTTCAGCGACCCCCACTCATTGCTGCAGTGAAGAGGCAGCTGAGAGTCCGAACCATCTATGAAAGCAAGCTGGTAGAATATGATCCTGAAAGGCGGCTGGGTAAGGAGAGTGACCATTTGTAAATGCTTCAGTTTGGCAAGATGACTGGTTTACATTTCAATACATGTGTTGAGAAGGACATGAGTTCCTCCCTCCATTACTATCACTGGCAATCATGTTAATAAGTTTCAGCAGAGCCTGGGACTTGCCTCATGGACAATCTGAGATGAGCTTGTAAAGACTGAAGAATTAATCCTCTTGGCCACTAACTGAAACCTGAAAGTCCCATCCTGGTCTGTCTTTGTCCTCCTCTTGACATACATAGTGTAATCTTCGCTAATCAGATCTCCTCCTGAGGAAGAGTGTGTGTGTGTGTCTGTCTGTCTGTCTGTCTTTTTCCTAAGCCACATGATGTAAAACAGATGACATTAGCACACTGTGCAAAGATGACTTAACATCTGCCACCTAATACTGATGGCTTCCATAGATACACCCTGCTGGAGTCCTTGCACACAATACAGCTCTTAACAGCTTCCTGCTTTTCCTCTTCCTTTTCTTCAGGTATCTTCTGGGTGAGCTGTGAAGCCGGGACCTACATTCGGACTCTCTGTGTGCACCTGGGTTTGCTGCTGGGGGTTGGAGGTCAGATGCAGGAGCTCCGCCGAGTGCGCTCCGGGGTCATGGGAGAGAAGGTGTGTTGTCAGGGCACCCTTTGAAGCACACAGTTGCCTCTGCTTACCTCCCAAATTGTTGAGTTCAGTCCAGGGCTGCCATCCCTGTTCTGGTAATTAAACTTGGGGACAGCAACTAGCTGGAAGATGTCAGAGGTGGGAAGTTCTGCTTTCTGCCATTTCCTTCTCCCAGCCCACAAAATTACCTGACAGCTCAATGAGATTAATTGCTTGGGCTCCCTTCATAATATTCCAAAAAATTCACATGCACTCCTAGTAGGTGGGTAAAGGGAGAAAGAATGGATTCCAGAAATGGATTGTCTGAAATCCAAAGTAGATTTCTAAAGCAGATGAGGGGAGTGCGAGTGCTCTAACTGAAGCTCACCTGGCCCCTGTTCACACATTATGTTCAAGACTCGTACAGGTGTAAAGCAGTGCACTTCCTGTTTTATTGTACTTTTGATGAGCCTATACCTAGGTTCATTTTCAGAATGAAGGCAGATACAGTCATTCACACAAACACATACAGGTGGGCCTCAGTATCCGGGGGCATTCCATTCCTGCAGATTATTGCAGGGTAATGAAGCACTGAGTCTTTGAAAGCGGGGTTTAGGTTCCCAAAAACAAAATTGCCCCCAAATCATGAAAACAGGCCAATTAAAGTGTCCTGCTGTGTTCCATGGGTCTCCTGGTGGCCCAAAAGTCAGATATTTTTAAAAATGAAATGAGCCACAAAATGGCTCCTGCAGACAAAATGGTGGCCGGAAATTACCTCCGCAGTTCCTTCTAGGAACCGCGGAGTCATGGTAACCCTTTTGTATCCGTGGATAAGGAGGTCAGATGTCTCTCCTTTCTGGTGAAAATTATTGCCCTTCGGATGCTGGGGGAGTCATCATCTTATGAATGGCAATTGTTGGCATGGAATTGCAATGCAGAAGCTTTGCTTGCTTGTTTTATATGCTTCTTTGCTTCTGTGTTAGGAACATAGGAAGCTGCCTTATACAGAGTCAGACTATCAGGTCCATCTAGCTCAGTATTGTCTGCATAGGCTGGCAGTGGCTTCTCCAAAGCTGTAGGCAGTAGTCTTTCTCAGCCCTATCTTGGAGATGCTACCAGAGAGGGAGCTTGGAACCTTTTGCATGCAAGCAGGCAGGTGCTCTTCCCGGAGTGGCCCCATCCCCTGAGGGGAATGTCTTACAGGGATCACTTGTAGTGTCCCATTCAAATGCAAACTGGGGAAGACCCTGCTTAGCAAAGGGGACAATTCATGCTTGCGATCACATGACCAGCTCTTGCTGCCACCTTGAGAACACCTTAATTCCTGGCATGTTCTGGGCATAGAACTAGCTGTGCATTCACCATGTTAGGCTCCCTAGTCCTTTGATCCGGCTGGTGGCTGACAGAAGCTCTTAATGTTCGAAGCGGGGGCGGGTCTTCTTCTAGGACCACATGGTGACCATGCACGATGTGCTGGATGCTCAGTGGCAATACGACAACAACAAGGATGAGAGTTATCTCCGGAGAGTGATCTTCCCCCTAGAGAAGCTGCTGACATCCCACAAGCGGCTGGTGATGAAAGATAGTGCGGTAAGTTCCTGGGATCTGCAGGTAGTGATACCACAATTCATCTCTGGCTTCCTCTTTATTTATTATTTGTATATTCAATTGATATACCAACCTTCCAAAAATGGCTCAGGGTGGTTTACAGCTCATCACGGATGTATCTCATTACATCACGGAACTGGCTTGGGGGCTGCAGGTGGGCTGTCATTTATGACAGTTCCACAGTTCTGTTTGGGAATGTTTGGTTTAGTATTGGTACTTACTTGGGCTGCCACTTGATTAAAGACCTCTTAGGCTGTTCAACAGCTCCCATCATCCCTGGCCGCTGGGGCTGGGGTTGATGGGAGCTGTAGTCCAACAGCTAGAGAGCACAGAAGTCATGCAGCTCTGGGCTGGAGGCTACTTCTCAGGTGCCGGTTTTTCAAGCTAGACCACTGACATGCTCTGCCCTTCCATTCAGGTGAATGCCATCTGCTACGGTGCAAAGATCATGCTGCCTGGCCTACTACGGTATGAAGATGGCATTGAGGTCAATCAGGAGATTGTTGTGATCACCACGAAAGGAGAGGCAATCTGCACAGGTGAGAAACCTGCGGCGGGCATCCAGATCCTCGTAGATGTGTGCACTTTGAATTGTGTGTTTGAGAAGCAGGTTGAGTTAGACCATCTAGCCCAGTGCTGTCTTCTCTGACCAGCAGTGGCTCTCCGAGATCCTAGGCTGAAGCATTTTACATTTTATGTCGTTCTGCTTGAACTGAAGATTGCGGGGACTGAACCCAGTACTATCCGCTTGCAGAGTGTGGGTTCTGCCATCATACTTGACTGTGCTTAGCTACACGAGAGAACTACCCAGAATAACTAGGGTGATTTATTGATTGTCGGATCAATAAACTTTGAGAAAGTTTATTGTCAGTTTATTGATTGTAGGATCAATAAACTTTGTGAATTTGTTTCCCGTTGCTTGTATCCTGCAGGGTTCTTTGCTCACTTGGCAGAGTGGAAATACTACTTTTGGGTTACTCTTCCTCTACTCAAGATCCTTTCATGCAGCTGACTTGTTCTGACTTTTCCTCTGTGCGTGGTTTTCTCCTGTAAACCCAGAAGAGCTTGGTGGTTAATGATGGCATTTGCCTCTGATCTAAAACTGGCAGTAGGAGTGACACTGTTCATATTGCACCTGTATGGCAAATAAACCACAGTAGCTTTTGTTGTATAGTCTTAACAACCTTGTGTCTGTTGTGGTGTGCCACTTTGCATAACTCTCGTAAAAAAGTGACTAAAAGCATAATCAAAGTGACACTCTGCAGGGTCTATCTATCTGACTGACTCCAAAGGCTCTAGGCAGTTAGAAAGAAGATGCATACTTACACAGGTTATCACTCTAACCCAGGTGAGGAATCACAGGAAGAGAGCCACTCACAGTTAGCCTGTAAATCTACCCTTGTCTGGGGGTGACATTTGGTGAACAAAAAGAGAGTTTCTGTTAGAATGGCTGATACTACCCAACACTTCTGTTGGTCAAAAGGAATTCATTCCCTTGGTGTAGTGGTTAGAGTGCTGGACTAGGACCGGGGAGACCCGAGTTCAAATCCCCATTCAGCCATAAAACTAGCTGGGTGACTCTGGGCCAGTCACTTCTCTCTCAGCCTAACCTACTTCACAGGGTTGTTGTGAAAGAGAAATTCAAGTATGTAGTACACCGCTCTGGGCTCCTTGGAGGAAGAGCGGGATATAAATGTAAAATAATAATAATGATAATGTGCAGTGCTTTATAGGAAGAGCTATATAGTTACATAGGAGTATTGGAAGCTGCCTTATGTAGAGTCAGACCATGTTGTATATACTGACTGGCAGTGGCTCTCCAAGGAGTCAGGCAGGAGTCTTTCCCAGCTCCTATCTGGAGATGCTGCCAGGGACTGAACATGGGACCTGCTGCATGCAAAGCAGATGTTCTACCACTGAGCTATGGCCCATCCCCTGAAGGGAATATCATGTAGCAGACAGTGCTCATATGTAGTCGCCCATCCAAGGCAAACCCTGCCTAGCAAAGGGTTCATGCTTGCTAGCAGAAAGCTTGTCTCTACACCCTTTGGCTATAGACAGTTGAGAAATGGTGGCCCTCCTTTTGGTTGGTTCCCGAGACTAGTATCTGAGCAGAAGAGCAGCTATGTTGGTTTGGGCCCAAGGCCCATCTAGTCTAGCATTCCTACAGCAGTCCATCATGCCTCTGGGGAACCCACAGGCCAGAGATGATAGCATGCCCACTCCCCTGCGACTGGGATCGGGATCTGGGACTCTGGAATCGCCTTGTGTGAATCATCTGTCCTTAGAGATTTCTTCGGCATCTCCCCTAACCTGCGCTTGCTCAGGGCTACATGTGAAATGATGATGAAGTTTATCCATTCTCTGAGTGTTGCTGCTCTGCCCTTCCTGCCACATCGGGATTCCTGTTCTAGGGTCCTGATGCTGTGTGGTCTCCAGACAGCCTCTGGCCTTGCAGTGTTCTGCTGAGGGCGAGGGGGCTGTTTGGCTGGCTTCTGGCTGGGCTTGGGCAGAGTGAGCAGGCCAGGGTCCCTTCCCGAGGGACTCTGACTCCGCCAAGAAGAATGAAACTTTCTGATCACATGCCACCCGGAAGCGCCTTTCTCTGGCAAAAAGTACAGAGTGCCTGAATAGAAGTAGATGGTATTAAGCACCCCGTACAGCTTGCCCTTTGCCAGATTGTCTCATTGTCTTGCACACACTCTGTGCACAGGTGTGCTTTAGTGTGAACTGTCTGGTGGGCAGTATATAAATGTACCAGTTTCTCAAAAGAAGAAACAAAAATTCCTCCTGCTTTCTAGAGGGGGAATGGGGCACAGTAGTAAAGGGACAGCGTAAGCCAGGAGCTCACACATTGGCTCCCCAGCAGTTGGACTACAGCTCCCATTTCCCCCTGACATTCTGGCAAGGAGTGCTGGGAATTGTAGTTCAACATCATCTGGAGACCTGAATTTCAGAATCCCTGGAGTAAGCCTTACTGAAGTGGCTTGCACATGGACAGCTCAGGAGTAGGAGATCCATATGCTTGCTCTCCTCTTAGTGGAGGCATGAGAAGATGTTAGGTATCTGTTAGAGTGAAACACCAATTTTGGTGACCCCCTAGCCTGTTATGGCGATGCAGAGGCCCATATCATGTTGTGCCTTGGATGTTCAGCATTTCCTGTCGACTCTTCCTGCAGCCATTGCCCTGATGACGACTGCTGTCATCTCCACGTGTGACCACGGAGTTGTGGCCAAGATCAAGCGTGTGATCATGGAAAGAGACACCTACCCTCGCAAGTGGGGACTTGGCCCAAAGGTGAGTGCTGCAGAAGGCTGGATCACTTGCCTGCGCTAGGAAGCAGGACTGGGGTAGCAGATTCTCGAGAAGAGGAAGTCGCTGCTGGTGCTCCCTATTACAGAGCTTAGTTCTGCGGAGCTACTGAATGGCCAGGTTGCAGAAACCCAGTTGTCCTAACACTTGGGCTATGTATTATTTGCTTAATGGATGTGGTGGCTGAAAGTGAGAGAAGAGAGCTGAGTAACGTCTGCATATTGATAACATTCAGTCCCAAAATGCTAAACAACCTTGCCAGTTAATTTGGGTTCCTCAGTTCCTTTCTGATCATCATTGTGCTGGATATTTGCTGCCTGTAGCTGCTACCAGGGTGTGGTTGGAGCCCTGGGCCTCCTGGCTCTAGCTATTGCTGCCGAACTGTGTGTGTCTGGTGAGCCAAATGATGTCAAAGGAGACTTCTTGAGCACCCTGTGCAAAGATGACATGGATCTATCACCCAAAACTGATGGCTCTACTCGGGAAAGTGGATTTGGAGCAGTGTTCCCTCTAACAGGGATTCCCAGGTGGTGTTGATTACAACTCCCTTAATCCCCAGCAGCTAGGAATCTTGGGAGTTGCAGTCATCAAAATCTGGGAATTCCTGTTACAGGAAACACTGATTTCAAGATGGGAAATAGCTCAATAATTAGAGCACATGATTTGCGCCTCTCTGCAGCAGGCTGGGAGAAGCCTCTGTCAGAACCTTGCTGAGCTGCTGCCTGTCGGTTTCTTCAATCTTGGGGCAGGGATGAGATCTTGCTGCAGCGATACAGCAGCGATGGCTACTATTTTGCTGGCAGTGGTGGAAGAGACCAGACTTCTGTTGAAACATAGAGTTAGAAGCATCACAGAACTTACTTTGGCCAGAGAAGCTTAAAGCACTTACTGTCTACTAGAAAGCAGGTTGAGTCCTGTTTCATCTCTCCTCAGGCCTCTCAGAAGAAGATGATGATCAAACAAGGCTTGTTGGACACCCATGGCAAGCCCAACGAGAAAACTCCCCAGACCTGGAAGAAGGACTATGTGGACTTCAGTAGGTAATGTCTACAGCTACCATGGTCTTAAGTGTTTAGTGCCATGTGGGGTTATGAAGCAGATTGGGCTAGCGAGGGCTTCAGCTTCAGGGAGTGCTGGGTAGGCTGAGCAGGCAGTTATCCCTTTTTAGCCTCCTCTTTGTGGTTCTAGAGGGAGTCAGCCTGCTATATGAAGCTTCGGGAAGCTGCCGTCTGGCCCCATGCTGTTGGGTGTCTCTGCCAGCTTTCCTGTACATCAGATTATTGGGGGTGCTTCTGTTGCTGAATAAAAGTGAGGCATGCCCAGAGCCTTTGAATGGGGCAGTATAGAAATATAATAAATACGTAGATTTGTTTATCACCAGGGATTTAGACTTGACTCACTAGCCAGCCACTCTTTGTGATCACCCCCAATCTCCTCTCTTCCCTCAGTTTCTCTGGCATACAGGCAGAGATCTTAAGAGAGAAGTGGGTCTTCTGTCATTTGCACTGGGAGATGGGGAGGGAAAGAAACTGGGAGACCTTTCCGACTGCTCAGGAAGGATCCCTGCTGTTTTTTACCTTCACATAATGGCCATGGGAATGAGATCTCTGGGGAGGAGATCTGTGTGGGGCTGGATGTCCTGCTAGCCAAAAGACTGGGGGCCTTTGCTGCTGGCAAGTGGACTTCTAAGTACAGGCAGACCTCACTATCCACAGTCCTGGCACCTGTCGTGGTTTCGTCTGCAGTCGAACTACATAGACACAACCTCGTTACCCACATTGCGAAAGGCGAATTTTGCCTATTTCTTGAAGTGTCATATCCACCTGCCATTTTGCAGCACAGAGCCATTTCGTGGATATTAAAAAAAAACAAAAAACAACCAAACAAATTTGTAGTGGAAGATCAGAGGATTGAGTGGGAGCCATTGCTAGAGAGCATGGTAGAGTAATTTATTCTTATTTCTGCCTCCTCCCCACTTTTGAGCCCTTTTTTTTTAACCTCAGGGAACCTAACTTCCCAATTCTCCCTCAGAAGAGGATTGAATACGAAACTATTATGGGTTGTTGCAACCTCCTGCTCCAAGACAGGGCCAATCAGAGAGCTTTTCCTCTCTTCCAGGAGGGAGGAGCAATCCCCTCATCCTTCAGTCTTCGCCCTGTCTCGCTCTGGCAGGAGTCTTTTCACTTTGCTCCGATATCTGTCCTTTACCCTGTGATCTATTTCCAATTCCTTTCATCTGGTTCTTCTCTTATTTCATCTGCTTAGTCCAGGGGGAATCGGGGAGACTTATTAAAAAAGCGCGGCCGCTTGCGTCCCTCAGGTGCAACAGCTGGAAGATCTCCTTAACTGTGGCAGCGGAGACTTCGCACTTTGAGAGGGAGGCTTCTCCCTCCCTCTCTGAGGACTCGGTGGCTCCCTCAGTCTGCCATGCCGAGTGGGCTGCGGCCACAGCACCCACGACCGAAACTTGGGCCCCCAAGGCCAAAAAGCTCACAAAGGAGCAGAAAGCGGCGGCCAGAGTGGCAAAGGGCGCCGTAGTGCAAGCGGCTCGGGTGTGGCCGGCCGAGGGGCATTCGGTCGGGTCAACCGTCTCCTGGTCGCCGCCGCATCAGCCGGCGCCGCGGGTCCTTCAGGACGGTTCGGACATGTAAGTAGCTGCTCCCCTCGCCATCCAGGATGGCCCGGCCTCAAGCGAATGTACAGTAGAATGGGATCGCCCCACTGAAAGTAAGGGACCTCCACCGGGAATCGAGCGCCTTTACACCACCACCAAGGCTGTCATGGACAAACTTCAGGTCCCGCCTGTGGATGCCGAAGTTGCCGCCTTGGTCACTAGTGCTGTTCTCCCAAAGGATGGGGATGAGTTTTTAAGAAACTTTGATGATAAGAAATGTGGTGCTGCGTTGCGTAGGTCCCATGAGGCCTCGGCTCTGGCCATTCGGGCCTCCATGGCTAATTCCATATTTGCTCGTGCTTCAGTGCTCTGGATCAAGGAGCTGTCCCCTGTGGTCCCGCCTGAGCTGACAGCGCTTAGGCAAGGGCTTAATCCTTGGATGCAACCCAATTGTCCGCACGGGCTGTGGCCTCTGATATTACAGTATGGCACCACTTATGGCTCAAAGATTGGAAAGTGGACCAAAAGTCAAGATATAACCTGGCTAATTCTTCATTTAAAGGGGGAAAGTTGTTTGGCGAGGCTTTGGGGCTGCTCCTGATGGCCACCAAGGATAAAAAAGAAGGCAATGCCTTCCTTGGTGCCATGTCAAGATCGTAAGTCCTTTTCTTCCAATTCCTCCAAGGGCTTCAAATCTAGTTTTCGTTCCTATCAGTCGAGACAAGACAGACTGGCCTGGACGAGACCGCAGGGTTCCTTTTGGGACGATGCGCAGTCCCGACCTCAGCAGTCAGGTCATTACTCTAAGCCGGGATTTAAGCGACCCACTGCAATGACTGCCTTCAGGATCAGCAGGTAGGCGGCAGGCCACAGCAGTTCGCCTAGCAATGGAGGGCGACCTGCACCGACCACTGGATTTGCCAGACAGTATCTCAGGGGTACAGTCTGGACTTTATTTCCTGGCCCCAAGATCGATTCCTAATTTCCCCACGGTCCCGCAAGCAGGACAAGCATTCCTTAATGCTGAGGGCCCTTCGTCACCTGAGGGCGATATGGGCTATCGAGCCAGTCCTGCCCAAAGAAAGGGCGTGGCGTCTATTCTCTTCTTAGTTCCAAAGAATAGTGGAGGGCCATCCTAGATCTGAAATTTGTCATTCGTTTCCTCCGGGTGAGGCATTTCCGCATGGAAACTCTCCGTTCCATTCTGATGGCCCTTCAGCAGGGAGACTTCCTGTCTTCAGTAGATCTGAAGGAAGCTTACTTTCATGTTCCGATCCACCTCTAGACAGGAGCTTCCTTCGGTTTGTCTATGTGGGCACCCATTTCCAGTATCGAGCTCTCCACTTTGTTCTTTCAGCTGCGCCACAGGTGTTTACCAAGATCATGGTGGCACTCGTGGCGCACTTGAGGACCAGGGGGGGTTCACCTGTACTCCTATTTGGATGATCTTTTGGTCAGGTCACCTTCTCGACATCAAGCCCTAGAGGATGTGGGAGAGACTCTCCCTGTTCTAGAGTCCCACGGGTTTCTGGTGAATTTTCAGAAGAGCTCTCTGGTTCCTCAGAACAGGATTCAGCACCTGGGGGCTATCATCGACACTACCAGGGGCATTGTCAGTCTGACCGCAGAATGCCCATATCCTGGCCTGTTGGAAGCTGCTGTGCCATCCCCGATCCGACATCCTCAGCCTGAGCCAACTACAGGGCATGATGGTTTCGACCATCGGGATTGTGCCCTGGGCTCGTTTCCATTCTTGGCCCCTCCAATGGCTACTCCTTCCCCTCCAGGATCTTGTGGCAGGCGGGTCCAGACTAAGGTTGTCTCTAACCTCTTGGGTTCGTCTTTCCATGGTCTGGTGGACTTCCCCAGCAATACGCAGGGGCGTGAGCTTCTTGCCAGCTGACCTACTCATTGTAATGACGGATGCCGACCTACTCATTGTAACGACGGATGCCAGTCTTCAGGGCTGGGGTGGGCACTGTCATCGACAGGTTGCCCAGGGTCTCTGGTCACAGGTGGAGCGTCTCCAGTCTATAAATTGGCTGGAGCTAAGGGCCATCCGTTATGTCCTCATGCAGTTCTTGCCTGTGGTGCACAATCGTCGGGTTCTCATCCGGACAGACAGTGCGACAGACAAAGCGCACATCAGTCGTCGGGGGCGGGGGCGAGATCCCAATGCCTCATGCACGAGGCTGCACTTCTGCTGGCCTGGGCGGAGAAGAATTTGCAGTCCCTAGAGGCTGCACACCTCAGCGGGAAAGACAACACTGTAGCAGATTGGCTGAGCCGGTCTCAGTTAGATCAGGCGGAGTGGTCGCTGGATGATCAGGTCTTTTGCAGGGTCGTAGAATGGTTTGGAACCCCGCTCATGGACCTGTTTGTGTCTCCGGCAAACGCCAAGGTGGCTTGATTCATCCCCAGGTTTCCCTCCCCAGGGGCAGAGGGAATGGACGCCCTGCTGGTCCCTTGGCCCCAGGGTCTGTTGTACGCCTCCCCACCCCCCCACATCCTGTCCCGGACCATACGAAGGATCCGTCAGCTGAGGGCGGAGGTCCTCCTTGTGGCCTCGCACTGGCTGCGCCGCCCTTAGTTTTTGGATCTGGTTGCTCTAGCAGTCGACGACCCGATGCTGCTGGGACATCAACCCCATCTGCTACACTAGGGGCCAGTGTTTCACCCAGAGCCAGAGTGGCTCAATCTCTACGTTTGGAGATTGAGCAGAGCTCGCTAGCTGCTTGCGGTTGTTCTTCTTCTGTCCGTGACACCATCCTTGCATCTAGGCGTCCTTCAACTACCCAGGTCTATCAATCAATGTGGAAAGCTTTTGCCTCCTGGTGTGCCTCAGGCGGGGTGGACCCCCTGTCAGCATCCGTGGCTCAGGTCCTGGGACTCTTACAAGCGGGTCTGGACAAGGGCCTTCGGCCAAACACTCTTCAACGCCAGATGTTTGCTATCTCATCTGCTCTTCAGCTTTCAGGGGTCCCGTCCTTGGCCGGGCATCCGCACATGCAGAGGTTCCTAAAAGGGGCCTCTGCACTCTGGCCTCCACCAGTCCCTCGCTTTCCCACGTGGGATTTAGGTCTGGTTCTCAGGGTGCTCACGAAACACCCCTTTGAGCCCATAAGAACGGTTTCATTGCGGCTCCTCACCCTGGAGGTTTTGTTTTTCGTAGCCATTACCTCTGCCCACCGGATCTCCGACCATGGCGCTTTATTGGTAAGGAAGGAGCCGTGCTTAGTCTTTCCGGATTATGTTCTTCTCTGTACTGACCCCACTTTTGTTCCTAAGGTAAATTCTTTGTTTCATAGAACCCAGGAATTAATGCTTCCCTCCTTTTGTCCCAGTCCTTCCACTACAAAGGAGAAAGAATGGCATACCCAGGCCGTGCGCAGAGCGGTTCCTGTTTATCTCCGGCACACCAAGTCTATTAGGGTCTCTGACTCTTTCTTTGTTTCATTTAGAGATTGTACATTCACTTGGCATACACGACGGGGGGGGGGGGGTGCCAGTACCTGAGGGGATTCCTGCCCATTCCACAGGGAGTGCGGCTGCTACCGCTGCCTTTTCTGCCTTGGCTCCTCTGGCCAATATCTGCAGAGCAGCCACTTGGGCTACTATCTCAACCTTTATTAGGCATTATTATAAGATAAGAGTGGGCCTCCGCGGATGCCTCTTTTGCGCGGCGAGTTTTGCAGCGGGCGGTTCCAGTTTAGGACCAGACTCCCAGTATCCCGCCCAATTTGAGAGCGGCCATGGTACGTCCCATAACCGTTTCGGATTCAATCCCCTTCTGAGGGAGAATGAATCGTTGGCACTTACCTGAATGGTCATTCTCCTCAGAAGTATGGATGGCATCCGACCCGGCCACTTGTTCGTCTGGTTGCTCCCTGCCTTTTCATCCAGTTCTTCCTGTTACCTGTATATATGTGGGGAGGTTCTTCCTCTTCAGGGGTGGTGGCGTCTCCCCCGAAGGGTGTGGAGTTAGCACAGAATGCTCTTATATATTTTTTCTGTCCAGGTTAGGCCCTTACTTGTTACTGTTCAGCTGTTGGCCTCTTGGGCATTTCCTTTTCTGTCTCAAGGATGAGGGGATTGCCCCTCCCTCCTGGAAGAGAGGAAGAGCTCTCTGATTGGCCCTGTCTCGGAGCAGGAGGTCCCCACAACCCATAATACTTTCGGATGCAATCCATACTTCTGAGGAGAATGACCATTCAGGTAAGTGCCAACGATTCATTCCCATTGACTTAACTTGTTATCCATGGCTATAGACCAGAACTGAAGCTCCACGGATAACGAGGACCACCTGTACCTGTGCATAAGAGCTTAGCTTGAAAGATGCAAACCAAATTTATTTCCTTCTAGGACTGCTGTCAAGAAAGAAGAAGCAGCTGCCGAAGTGGAGCCAGAGGGGGTGCTAAAGGTTGGTTTGCTTCAAAGCTAGCATTTTGTTTATTTCTCCATAGGGTTCTGGGGAGGGTCAACTTGGAGTCCTGCTGTGAGGTTGGAGGGCGAATGGTAAATGGAGGAGAGGGACTGGTTTGTAAATCAGTGCTTTTGAACTAAAGGTAAAGTGTGCCGTCAAGTTGATTTTTGACTCCTGGTGCCCACAGAGCCCTGTGGTTTTCTTTGGCAGAATACAGGAGGGGTTTACCATTCCCTCCTCCCATGCAGTATGAGATTATGCTTTTCAGCATCTTCCTATATTGCTGCTGCCCAATATGGTACCAGCAGAGATTCAAATCAGCAACTTTCTGCTTGTTAGTCAAGCATTTCCCTGCTGCGCCACTTAAGGTGGTACCACTTTTGAACTAGTGTGAGCTTTTAACATCTTGTACTGCATGATTTGCAGCAACTTATACTGCATTTACTTGAAGACTTCAGTTTTTTTCCAAGTTCTTTGATGTTACAAATCAGGCAGTTGTCTTAAATTCAGTCGTCTTCCTTTTGGATATACACTGGTATACGATTTGGGTAAGTGCAGTAGATATTTCTACAGCATGGTGTGGGTGACTTCTTTTATTGTCTTTCATACTGCAGGGCAGTTCACACGATCAACATTAGGATAGGGGAAACCTCCTACCCTAATTTGGGAGCCATGCATGTTCCCCTTCTAAGATCAGGTGTCAGACAAAGACAAGGCCAGAGACTGGGAGCAAAGTCCCTGCTGGGTTGTGCTACCAGGCATGCCCTACCCAAATTCCATCCCCAGCTTCAGAACGAGGCAGGAAGAAAAATCTTCCTACCCAGCTGGGACGTAGATTGCGGCCTGAGGTCCCAACCTACTCTAACACGTAATCTTAAAACAGGAGCGCACAAGCTCCTGAATTAGAGTAGGGGGCTTCTCCTGCCCTAATGCTGATAGTGTGGATTGCTCTTGTGTCTTGATCCTGTGTGGGGAGAGCCAACAAGTCCCATTTGGGGGACTTGTATATCTATGCTATGCAAAGGCCAAATCCTTTTAGCAGGGTGCATCTCAAGTTGCACAGCACTAGTGAAGGTGGAGCAGGGAGGAGCGTAGTGAAACAGTGCCACCCCCCTCCCTTCAGATAACCTGCCTGTAAAATATCTTGCCCTAAGAAGAGCTTGCCTGACACATGGTTCCTTCTCTCAGAGGAAGAGAGAGGCGGAGAGTGATGGGGAACAGGGAGCAGCAGCCTCTTCTCCCCCAGCCTCTCCAGAGCTGCAGACAGAGATCAAGAAAAAGAAGAAGAAGAAAAAGAAGAAGATGGAGTCTGCCGAGAGCAGTGGCGAGCTGACAGAAATGGTATGTCTCTTCCTCATACAATTTGTTGCCAGAGTGTTTGGGTAGCAGAAGGAATCTGCTAGCCCAGGGCTTGCCAACCTTGGGTCCCCAGATAATGTTGGACCACAACTTCCATCATCCCGTCAGCTGTTGTGGCTGAGGATGATTGGAGTTGTAGTCCAACATCTGGGGACCCAAGGTTGGGGACTCCTAAACCCTTGTCTTCACATATTTTCACCAGCACTTGATGAACAGTTGCTCAATGTGTGCATTGGCCTTCGCTCCATAGTAGAACACAGGTTTGCATGCCTGAAACCCTGAAGAGCTGCTTCCAGTCAGGGTAGATCAGGGCTGCACTAAATCAGCCTTCCTGCAGGTATTGACCTATGACTCCCATAATCCCTAGTTATGAAAGTTGTAGTCCATAATCCAGGGATTATGGGAGTTGTAGTTACAGGTGGAGGGCCAAAGTTGTGCAGCCCTGGAACAGTGTTCCCTCTAACAGGGATTCCCAGATGTTGACTACAACTCCCAGAATCCCCAGCTGTAATGGCTTTTCCTTGGGGATTATGGGAATTGTAGTCAACACCACCTGGCAATTCCTGTTAGAAGGAACACTGCCCTGGAATAGCTAATACTGACTAAATTGATCCAGTGTCTAATTCAGTTTAAGGGAGTTTTATATAAATGAAAATGAAAAGCTTTAAGATCTGAGGATTTTAAATTGTTCATAAAAGCTTGCCTGTGGTAGAGCACTCTCACATATGAGCCATGGCTCATTGATACAATCTTCAATGGCTGTGTGACTCGGTCCTGATTCAGCTGGACCCAAGAGGGATTGATCTACTATGGGGATGGGTCCCTATTGGCTAGGTCCAAAGACTTGTGTTTAATTGTACACTATTTTAATTCACAGCAAATCCTTTGGACGCAGTAACTGTAAGCCAGTTCTGAATGTACTAGTGCTGGCATTCCTGAGAGAGGGCTAGTTTGGAATAGAGTTGTGTTTTTTGAAGGGCAGCCAGTGAGGATGGTGTTAATCCTGAATGCCCATTTCTCCCTCAGGCCAGTGACACAAGTGCAAAGAAGAAGAAGAAGAAAAAGAAGCAAAAAGAAATGGAAGAAAGTTCAGAGTAATCTGCTGAGCCCATCGAGAGGAGGCAGCCTTGGACCTGTTTTGTGACAGGGGGGAGGCCTCAACAAAAACATAGACTGGCTCATCATGCAGAGACAGGGTCCCATGGCTGTGCAAATGAAGTGTACCTTTTGGCTGTGTGGGAAGCCCCCTTAGTCCTGTTGTAAGGGCAGCTGGGGGAACTGAGGCAGCAGAATTATTCAGCAATCTGACGGTTCCACACAAGGAGTTGCTGTAAGCTTGTGAGACTTCAGGGGGAGGTGATGCTCTTGAACGTAGCACTGTTAAGTTGCCCTTCTTGCTCTGTGTTTCCCTCTGCTTGTATGTCTGAGCAGTTGAAGCGAATTGCCTGGTGATGGGGGCAGCGGGCTCTTTGATCTTGAATGGGATGGTCAGAAGTTTCATTTAGCAACCACAAACAAAAAAACTGTTGCTTGCTTTGTTGTAACTCCCTAATGGATTAAGTTCAGACACTTCCCTCTCAGGGTACCCTTTTTGGCTTTTGTTTTTAGACAAATATTATGTTAAAGCTCATATGCAGTTCTGGAGCTACGAAGGTCTCATTTCCCTAATCTGTTCTGCATTTGGTCCCAGATACCTTTACTTGTTGCAGTTGTCCATCTGCATCTTTCTAACCTGGTTTGAGCCAGTTGAAAAGGAAGCTTGTGCATGAGTAAAGTTGGCGCATCAACCAAATTCTCAAAACAGAATTAAAAGGACACTTGAGGCCCCTCCTCCAGCTCTTTTGCCTGGCTGAGTTGAGGACAAGGTGGTGAGTCTGTACTCCTCTTTGGTGCCCATGTGGGCATGTTGGGGGCCTTTTGCACATTGCTGTGCAGCTGTCTTGGACCAGGGCAATGTAGTGAAATCCCCAATTGTGTTGTCTCCCTCTCCATTGCTAGGTAGAGTACCAAAGTTGGTTTTGACAGGAGGGTCTGTTCTCACTTTTTTATATATTAAAAGATTATCAACTTTATAATTCCACTTTTCTTGGATTGCTTGTGAAGCTGCAGGAAGGGATAGGGCCAGTTTGCATCTTTCATGGTAAGAAGTGGAGCTTGTATTTATGTTGCTTTCTTTGATTGTTCCAACCACGCATTTTTGGGAACAAACCTAAGAAGCCATGGCTTCAGTCCTAACATCCAGCTAATGTTGGACAATAATATCCATCATGCCCAGCCAAAGCCCACTGCAGATGAGTGGTAGTCCAGATCTGGAGACCCAGAGTTGGGAACCCCTGTGCACCATAGAATCCTTATTCACATAACACATCATTTGATGAGTGGTTGCTCAGTGTATGCGTTGGCCTCAGCTCCATGGTGGAACACATGCTTAAGGTCACCAAGTGATCTGATGGTTGATGGCACTCGGTGTTCCTCTTCTTCTTATGTGCCACAGCCTGGCCTGGACATGAGCTAAGGTTGAGGAGACATGAAATGCATCAGGGGTGGGGTGGGTAGATGTGAGGTGAAGTGGGGATGGTGGAGCTGGGCAGGTGTATTCTGTGGCTTCCAGGTTGAGACTTGGTTCTGAAATAGGGCTACACAAGTCCAGCCCTTCTGCAGACATTGGACAACAACTCCCAACGTACCTATTGGCCACAGATGAGTGTAGTCCAAAAACAGCTGAAGGGTCCAAGTTGATTCAATCAAAAACGCTGGTTGTGTGGAAGCAAGATAAGAGGAAAAGCTACCCAGGCTTTCCTTCTACCTTGCTTCCACACAACTGAAAACTGGGAGCACATGCAGCTCCCATCCCCAGTAGAACACAGTTTCTGGTTGTGTGAATGGTCTCATTAACTTGAACCCTGCTTCAAAAGTGGCAAAACCCCTTATATGTTCCCTTGCAGCTGCTTGCTTTTATTGTATTTATTTACCACCTCACCCAGATGACTCAAGAACAGCAACAACAAAAACCCCACACACTATTTCAACAGACTTTATTGCCGCTTGTTTTCCCTGTAATGGACTCGATGGTGGGTCCCTTTTGCACTGCTGCTTTTTTTGGCATCCACAAAAATAACTCTCCCTCCACCCTCTGACAGTTACACAGAGTTACCTTGTGGGAGAAGTGGACAGTTTGCAGATGGAGGAAAGGATACCACCCCATGTGTGGATTTTTGGTAAAGGCAAAGATGCGGCAGTCTCCTTGCATCTAACAAAAAGCCACTCTAGCTTGTAAGAATATGCCAGGAACCTCTCTCTACAGGATACAGCATGCACAGACTGAAGGCTCAAGCTCTGAGATCCCAATTATGGGTCACTTCATCCCTGCATTGTCTGCCCTGGGGTCAAACTTGATTGCTTCTGTTCTGGCTCCTAAGAGCATGACCTTCACAGTTGTCGCCTCTTCTAGCTTGGAGCCAAAACTTGAAATTCTTGCCACTATCAAAGGAACCAGGCACCTCCTAGCACAAACTCTGCTATTTAGGTAACTTGAAGTAGAGCAGAGCTGCACAACTTTAGTCCTCCTGCCCATGTTGGACTTCAACCCCAGCTGCAATGGCCTTTGGCTGGGGATGCTGGGAGCTGCAGTCAATGTCTGGGATGCCGTTACATAGAACACTGGCCTGGGCCTGAGGGATGAGGGGAGTTGTAGTCCAAAAACAGCAGGAGGGCCACAGTTGTGCAGCCTTGCAATAGAGGGTGATACTTTGTTGGCTTAACTTAGAACAGAGATGCAAAAAACACACTTTGTACTGTGTCTGGAAGAGCAAAGAGACTGCTTTACAAGCAATGGGAAAAGCTTCCCCAAACTTTCCCTTTGTCTGTAAATCAAATAAACCTGAACATGATAAACAGTTCCATTTCAGAACAGTCCTATTCTTCATAATATTCACAGCTTATGGCTTTGCACACCAGAAGGTGCTCACTTCTGGAGACATCTTTATGGTTTGGGGGATTAGGAGTGGCCATCCTCCTTGCTTGCCTTCTCACTGCCCCCAGATCTGGAGGGATGTGGGCTACCTGGCAATAAATGCAAGCCACAAACAGATGCCCTCAGACTTTGCAGTGGGAAGAATGGGTCTCTCACCCCGGCAGCAACAGAGCAGTGTCTGTCCTGGGGAAGGGAGAAAGGGATTGTGCACAGAACAAAGCATAGGGCAGGGAAATGGTCTTGCCCTTGACATGCTGTTTTGGGGAGATGGGCTGGGGGCTACTACCACCCTCACCAGGCCAGCTCAGTACACCCAGGAAATCGGGACCCACTGGGCAGAGCTGCTGCTGCACGCATGCTCAAAAGCCTCCTGGAGTTGCTCGAGGGTCTCATCCACACCATTGTTCACCAGCAACAAGTCAAAGTAGTGGGCATATCTGCTCTGGATTGCTGCAGAGTCTTTCCGGAGCTGCTGTAAAGCTTCTGACTGCAGAGGAGAGAAAGTCGGTCGACTTAGTCAAAGGAGAGGACTGACCAAAAAGCACTCTCAATTGCTTGCCCAAAGCGTGAGCCCTTTGCAGGGACTGGTCACGTACTACCCAAATGCCAATCAAACAGGCAGGTTCAATTTCTAAACTGCCTTTCATAAAACTGATCACAAGGTAGTTTACAAGAATTAAAAGGCTGCCTATACATGCCTTTTTAAAAACTGCCAAAGTAATCAAAGTCAGGATGGCTGCCTTTGTATAATCTGGGGCCGTCGCTCAGCGGAAAAGCACAGGTCCGATCCTTAGCATCCCCATGTAGGGTTCGAAAACAACTCCACAACCCTGGAGCACAGCGGCCACAGTTTAAACCACGCTGAGCCAGATGGACCAATGGTCTGACTCAATAGAAGGCAGCTTCCTACATTTTTATTTTTTTTTTAAACAATTCCCCTGGTCCTGTAATGTCTCCCTAGAATCGAAAAGAGCAGAGCACACTTGCTGTCTGCTATCACTGGAGACGCAAATGCTCTGCTGAAATTATTTTTTAAGTCATGCTAGCAGCCAGCTTCAGCATTGGTTTACCATGCAGTGGTAATCTGGAACCTTAGGGTGTATTCATCACTGGAAAGATTAAGATTGCAGCAACCGAGAACGGAGCATTGGTCACTTACCGTGAAGGCTTCTTCAATTGCTTATTAGGATAGGCATGGTCGTTGGGTCCTGACTCCTGTCTTGCTCCTTTGTTGTGTTACGTGGTGGTATGGTTTAGATCAGGGATTCTCAACGTTGGGTCCCCAGATGTGATTGGACTTCAACTCCCATAATCCCTAACCAATCACATCTGGGGACCCAACGTTGAGAATCCCTGGTTTAGATGCACCTTCTCTGGTTAACTCAGCCTATAAGAACTGGGGCGGGGTCATCCCCGTTGGGCTCTAAAGGCTTTCTATTAGTATGTTACATAGTCCTGCCCAGGAGCACGTGATGAGGATAACCCAATGAGATGCCTTGACTGCAGCAACCAGAAGAAGCCTTCACGGTAAGTGACCAATGCTCAGTTTTCTGCTATGCAGATTAGCAGCTACAGAGGTTTGTTGGGTATGGTGTACTGTAGACCGTATAGAGCCAGTGTGGTGTAGTGGTTAGAGTGCTGGACTAGGACCATGGAAACCCGAGTTCAAATCCCCATTCAGCCATGATACTTGCTGGGTGGCTCTGGGCCAGTCACTTCTCTCTCAGCCTAACATACTTCACAGGGTTGTTGTGAGGAGAAACTTATGTAGTACACCGCTCTGGGCTCCTTGAAGGAAGAGCGGGATATAAAATGTAAAAAATAATAAACAAATAAATAATAGCACGTGCTCAGTTCATGCAGGGTGCATCTGGGCAGGGGTCTGTGGAATGTATACCTTGCAACATGACCCAGACTCCTTAGCAATGCTAAGGAGGTCTTGGGAATGTACAGAGCCAGGCCATTGGTCCATCTCGCTCAGTATTGTCTACACTGACTGGTAGTGGCTCTCCAAGATTCCAAGCAGGAGTCTCTCTCAGCCCTAGCCGGAGATGCTGCCAAGGATTGAACCTGGGACATTCTGCATGCAAGCAGATACTCCTCCACTAGGCTATGGCCCCATTCCCTGAGGGGAATATTTTACAGTGCCCACATGTTGTGTCTCATCTAAATACAAAAAAGGCAGGCCCCCCCAAAAGGGGACAAGACTAGCTCTCCTCAGAAGAGGTCCTTAATGGAAAATCCAATAGAGAGAATTTGTAAACCACGCCACTAACAGGGAAGTATTTCCTACCTGGTCAGCCTTCTCTGTGGGAGCAATGAACACAATGAAAGGGGAAAACTCGGCTGTGTGGATTATCTTCAGCGTCTGGCAAAAAGGGAAGAAATATCCATATGAAGGCAGCTGCATGTACATCTGACAGGATGCTTCAGGTCTGGAGCAAGAATGGACTTTCACTCTGCACTTTCCTTCCACTCTGCCCAAGAAACAGAAGAATGTGTTTCTTTTTGTTGAACCCTCTAAAAGAGGGCTGGGCAAATGTGGCCCCCATAATCCCCAGCCACAGTAGCCAGTAGTGAGGGATGATGGGAGTTGTAGTTTAACAACAGCTCGAGGGCCACGTATGCTCTAAAATGAGGTGGCCATTCCTGTTCTTTGGGACAAGCTGTGGCTGTGAAACCAGTTTCAAGCCACTTTTAAGTAAATGTTGCGGACAGGTCTGAGAGGAAGAGTGGGATGGGCTCTCACGAAGGGAAGTCAGTATCCCCAGATCAATGGGATTTGATCCAGCCCAGCTGGAAGATTCTGCAGAAGTTAGTTGTTTAGGGCAACTTCCCAAGCTGCCCCTCCAGCTCTTTCCCCTGGATCTGGGGTTTGGGTATAGAGAAAGCAGGATGTGAGCTCATCTCATTCATCTGTCCCCTTCACCCATTGCACCCTTGGCATGTTTTTGGCTTCTATCTCCACCACCTCTAGGTGCCAAGCACTCTCCTGCTCTCCTCCTCACATACTATGCATTTGGATACAGGTGTGAAGATACCCAAAGGGTCATAACATTCTGGGTTTTGTTCCAAATCATGGAGATCATACATGGGCCAGCTGGTGTGGTTGGTACCAGCTGAAGCTCATAATGATTTTTTGACAAGGGCAACACCCCTAGAGATGGAAAATGGGACATAGGATTGCAATGCTGTCAGCTTTCAGTGTGTTATTGTGCTTTTATTGCCCTGACAGAATGGTGTTTTCAAAGCTTTTAAAAGGTTTTTCATGCACAAAAACAGTTTTATCAACATTGTCAGAGGAAAGCAAATGAAAAATTGGCAGCCATGTTCTCCAAAGATTCCTCCAGCAAGAATACAGCCATTTGTTCATTGTTAGCCTAACCCTGACCCTCTGCAAAATTAGCTATGATTTTAATCTTTAACCTTAGTTGCTTGAGGATAGGGATGAAGAAAGGGGGTTAACACAAAGAATGTGAAATGTAACAATACTATGGCCAATTTTCCATCTCTGGGAGAGTAGACCTTGCCAAAAAGAAAGAAAAAAATCACCACGAGCAAGCATCTCCTGAGAGGGTACCAGTGACCAAAACACATGAGCTGCATGCACCTTCCTACCTACCTGTGGCTCAATGTCCAGGATGGCAACTTTGTCCTGCTGGTGGATCTGGTGCACGGTCTCGAATTTAGTGCCAAACATGTTACCCTGGTAACTCCCAAACTCTAGGAACTCGTTGGCAGCGATGCCTCTCATCATCTCCTCTGTGGAGACAAAATGGTAGTCCTTCCCGTCCACCTCACTCTTCTTCTGGGGCCGGGTGGTGTCTGGAAGAGGAGAAGGGGACCAAGTTGTCACATTAGCTGGGCTTCTGCAAGGAGGCAGCAGCCTAATCCACACATTATAATCCAGGATCGTTAGGAAGTATGGGAAAGTGACAAGGTGAATGAAGAACAGAATAGCCATGCAGGAGGCCTCAACATTTATTTCCATAAACTACTACTTTTTTAAAAAATCACACAACTCAGGATTCATACATGGTCCCCAATAAGGCAGGGGTTCTCAACCATGGCTCTCTAAATGTTAGACTACAACTCACATCATACCCTGCCATGGTGGCTGCTGGGGATGATGGGAGTTGTAGTCCAACAACTTCTGGGCACCCATGGGTGGGAAACCCTGCTAAAAAGATTAAGTTGGTGAAGAAAAGAGTGCTTGATCCAAGGTCATCCAGAGTACAGGGATTTGAGATGGGGCCTATCTAGTTTAAATCCTGCACTTTAACTGCTATACTATGTTGGCTGACACTTTTACCAAAGTGTCAGAGATTATACATTCCTATGCAGATTCCATGTCACCTTAAGTGGCACAGCTGGGAAATGCTTAAGCAGAAGGTTGCCGGTTTGAATCCCAGCTGCTACTATATCGGGCAGCAGCAATGTAGGAAGATGCTGAAAGGCATCATCTCATACTGCATGGGAGGAGGCAATGGTAAACCCCTCCTGTATTCTACCAAAAGAAAATCACAGGGCTCTGTGGGCGCCAGGAGTCGAAATCGACTTGACAGCACACTTTATACAGATTCCAAGGAGAAAGCTACAGTCAATACAGAAGTTCAAAATTTAACATTTGGCATAATTTTGAAATTCAGATATGAACTTGCCAATTGGGGGAAAACCCAACCCTTCTTTCATTTTGTATGTCTAATTTTGTAAGCCTTGGAAAAAAACCTTTTCTAAGAATTAATATTAAAAGGAAGTTATGCCTTGAAATTAACTGCCAGATCTGATGTTATACACCCCACTAAATCCAACAGTGTTTATGTTTGGAAAGATGGCAAAAAAATTAAAATAGGATTTTCTTTTCTCCAAATGTATTGAATCCATAGTGTATGAAAGTTGTAGCATCCATGCTTAACTCAGAGGATGACAAGAATTAAGTCTGTCGACACAGCCCTGCTTTCCAGTTTGACCTAAAGGCAAAGGGTTGGAAATGTAAGCTGTTACCAACCCCCCTGATTCAAGGGCAGGCTTAGATTCCCCAAGCTACCAAAAGAGAATTGCAGGGTGCATTTACAAGCTACCAGGGAATCTGATCAGTTGGAGAAAGTCAGGCTTAAAGTCCTGAAGAGCTGCAGTAGGATGAAGATTTGGAACCTCAGAGATACTCTGTCGTCTGGACAACTTACAAGGAACAGGATATCCAAACTTCTCGGGGTTCTTGCTGAGCAAGGTGTTCTTAATGTGGCTTCGGCCGACACCACTGGCCCCTGGTCCAAACAAAGAGACATATGTTGGAGGAAGTCATGCTCGGGATGCATTTCCTCCTCTCTCTCTGTTTATGTTGGAGAAAGGATGCATCATATCAAAGCGTGGCAGCATTCTCCACCTCTGCGGCAGGAGACACGTGACATCAGCCGCAGCGAGAATTGCCTTAAATTAGGCCCAGATCCCATGTTATGACCCATCCTGTGTCCCAGAAACAGAGCTACTATTTCTTTAGCAGGTGCAAATCAGTCTTTTTTAAAAAGACAAGAAAGAGCAGGATACACACAACCATGAGTGTAACTTTCCCTTCTCCGCCAGTACAGTGTGGCTTTGCCGTCCGGGGGTGGTGGTGTCGTCTAAACCTGCCACCGTCCCCCCACCAAATACTATCCCACAATGAATAACTGCAATTACCAATTCAGAGCCCTTTTAGGATGGGAAGGGGCTGGATATTTTGACCATGGCACCCATTAAGTTCAATCCTGGAAAGAAGACCCAAGTTGAATAAGGCTTGGTCTATGCAAGAGGAAGTGATAAGAGGCCAGAGATAGGCAAATGGCCTGTACCATATCGGGCTGCAGGGTGTGCAGCAGCAGGTGGAATCATCATCACTTTAATTCTCCTTTGTGTTTAAAAAAAATCTTGCAAGTAGAAAAGCAATTTGGAGCAGATTGGGCTAGAATCTCTCTTCCTGCTGTCCTAGCTGTTTAGTTTCAGGGATCTTTTCCCATGCGGGAGCATTAAAACATAGCATCCCCCTATCTGCAGTGGTACAGGTCTTTAGGATTCTACCATTCAGCAATGTGTAATATGGGAAGCTGCTTTATACCGAGTCTGACCCCTAGCTCAATAATGTCTACACTGACTGACTGGCAGTGGGTCTCCAAGCTTTCAGGCAGGAGGAGTCTGCCAGCCCTACCTGGAGATACAGCCAGGGATTGAACCTGGGCCCTTCTGCATGCAAAGCAGATGCTCTTCCACTGAGCTATGGCCCCAATCCCTAAGGGGAATATCTTTCAGCAGACAGTGCTCACATGCTTACCCATCCAAAGATATACCAGGACAAACCTTGCTTAGCTAAAAGGACAATACACACTCACTGCTGCAAGACTGGCTATTCACCCCAATGAATATAGAACATAGGCAGCTGCCTTATACTGAGTCAGGCCTTGGGTCTTTTTAATAGTTTGTTTTTAGTTTAGTTTTAGCTTTAGTTTAGTGTGTGGACGGTTGACTTATTTTACAACTGTTTCTTTTTTGCGTCTGGAAGTCGAGTCTTTGGTGTGGGAGTTTCCATATGTTGAAAGTTGTTCATGTGCTTATTTCTGGAAGTGCCTTGGGCTGCCAAGTCTATTTACTTCTGGAAGTGTCTCAGATGATCTGCCACAGAATGATGGCCTCATCACCTGCAGGTCAGGTCCAGGTCTGCAGCCACCTGCTAAATCCTTCGTCCTACATCACACATAGGATGCCCTTTATAGGAGCAGCAGACATCTGTGTGCCCTGGCAGATTTAGGCATTGTTCTCACTGAAGTGATAAACCAGCAGCTGAGCTATGCCAGTTGAGACTGCATGAGTGGCTTCAATGCTCCCTCATGGTTCAATGATCTTCCACACCAAACACAAAGCAGAACAAAAATTCATACACATAGAAAAGCTTGGTGCCAAAGAGAAGATGCCACATCCTAGCTTTCTTCCCGGCATTTGGTTTTCAGTGCTGTCTGAAGCAGACCAGCTCAGCTGCTGGTTCCCACCTCAGCGAGAACCTGGCCCAAGTCCTAGGAAGGAGAGGTGACCTACCTATAAGCACCAGAGTCTTCCGCTTGAAGGCCGGCAGCCTCACCACTTCCTCATAAGACACCACGTCCAGCTGATCAAAAACTAAAATGAGAGAGAGAAAAGCCCTTAACTGAGCACCAGAGAAAAGCAAGGTACACCACACCTCCCAACAGCCCCACAATGAATATTTATATACTGTTTTCCAACCAAAGTTCTCAATACAATTTACACAGAATAATAATGAGAAGATGGTTTCCTGTCCCCCAAAGGGCTCACAATCTAAAAAAGAAGCATCAAAGAACCACCACCATCATCATCATCTGTTGTAAAAAGATCACACAGACTGACTACAAATAAAGGCATGACAAGGTAGCAGGGATGATACACTGGAACATCTGCAAAAAATACAAGCTACCTGTAGCCAAAAATTGGTGGGACCATAACATTGAAAAAGTTGTCAAAAATGAAGATGCAAAAATATTATGGGACTGTATACAGAGGAAATAAATTCATACATAAGTATATCATACAAGATCACTAGAACCACATGGAAAGTGGATTCTCATGAATGATGCAGCCTCCATTCCGCCGTCTGGGCACACGAATTGGGCTTCAGCATCCCACAACAGGCAGTCCATGGGCCAAATCCAACATCCCTGCTGCCCCTGAGGAGGACCATCTGGCCCTCCCAGTGGAAAACTCAGTGCCGTGGGGTATATGGAAGGAGCTGGTGCTAAAAGAACTCGTCAGCATTTCACTCCGACGACTGACTTGGCCATTATCCTCAGCCTCAAAATCCATCTCCAGGGCGTTTCCCGGGCTAGCCGCTCAACAGCAGCAAAATGCTTCAGTTCAGGCAAATAACATTCATAACATAAACAGCAGGGGGAGCAGTCTGGCAAAAACTAACAACCTGACAAAACAGCAACTTCTTTACGCCAGATATACAACGTCATAGCACTATATCGCAGTGATTAAATTTGAAATAAGGCATTGGAAATATGAATGGCACCCTTCTGTCAGCGTAGGGACTGCGGTGTCACAACACCGGAAGTGTGAAAGCACACTTCCAGGGGGTGTAGGAGCTGCAGAGAACACACACACATATAGAGAAGCAGCCTTGGGACACCTGAACAGTGTTCCCTGCAACAGGAATTCCAAGAGGTGATTGACTACAACTCCCATCATCTCCAGCTGCACTGGCTTTTGGCTGGGGATTATGGCAATTGTAGTCAATGCCTGGGAATCCCTGGCATGGGGAACACTGCTCTTGAATTGGCCTTATGTTGACCCAGAGTCAAAAGCCCCCTTGCTACAAGGAAGGAAGAGAGGAGGATATGGGACAAGAGGGAAGGAAAAAGATGCTCACTGGAGCTGTGCTTCGCCAAGTACTTGTCTTTGCATTTCTTCTTCTTCGCGAAAGGGCTGCAGCTCTGGGCTTGGCTGGGGTTGTTCTGGGTCATGCTTGCAACACGCCTGGAAGAAGCAGGAGGTGGGGGTGGGGGTGGGGATGCAACAGAGAAGGTCCAATCAGTCCCAGCCCTTCCAAAGCAATCAATCAATCAATCAATCAATCAATCAATCTCTTTATTTCAGTCTTTGACCAGCATATGACAGAATGAACATAAAGATGCTATAAAGTCCAAAGCAATCCACATCCCATGGCCAGCGCTGAACCAAGGGGAACCATGTCATCCAGGAACAGGGCCTGAGAACGGAGAGAGCAAGAATTGGCAGCTCAGAGTGAGATGGCTTTGAGTGAGAGAGTAGCCAGCGGATCCTGTTAAGTTGGAACTGTAAGCATGCATTTTGTAAGAGAAGAGTTTTGAAGACCAATGGACAGAGACAGAAAAGTGCAAGTTAAGCCTGCATTCAGGTTACATATACATTATGAATTGTTTTCTCTGCATCCCCTTTTTACTTGCTGGTCTAACAGTTTGTATTGATCGGATTGGGCATCTTGGCTCTTTGGGGCCAATCTCCAGTTTTTGAGGGATGCCTGAAAGTCCAGGGTTGGAAAAGCATTGCCGACAGAAGGTTGCTGCAGAAGGTTCTGCAGCAGAAGGTTCCAAATTCCCTCCCTGGCATCTCCAGATAGGGCTGAGAAAGACTCCAACGGCCGGCTTTGCATGCAAAATGTCCCTGGTTCAATCCCAGGCAGCACTGTACCAGCTAGGAAGATAGGTACAGATTCCTGCCTGAAACTTGGGGACCTGCTACCAGTCCGTGTAGACAATACAGAGCTAGCCGGACCAACTGTTCTCTCAGCAGGGCTGTTCTTATGATTGGCGTTAGGGTGGGAGAGGCCAACCCTAATTTGGGAGCCATGAACACTTCCAATTGGCCATTGTGAGAATTCTACCAGCAAAGGGGAGGGGTCGAATTAGTGTTTGCGAGATGGGTAGCAGTGGCGAGCCTACAACTTGTACCCAGAAATAGAGTGAGGGTGGAGGGGAAGCAATCTCTGCACCTCCCACTCCTGTACTCATTCCCCCCTCCTCCTCCCTTGCTTGTAGAATTCTCACAATGACCAACCAGGCAGATGCACGGCTCCTGAACTCAGCCTGGCCACTCCTCCTACCCTAAAGAAGATTGTGAGATTAACCCCAGTATAGGGCAAGAAGGGGCCATAGCTCAGTGGTAGAGCATCTGCTTTGCATGCAGAAGACCCCAGGTTCAAGCCCTGGCAGCATCTCCAGGGAAGACTGGGAAAGACTCCTGCCTGAAACCTTAGAGAACTGCTGCTAGACAGTGCAGTCAATACTGAACTAAATGGACCAATGGTCTGACTCAACATAAGGCAGCTTCCTATTTTTCTATAGAAAAATAAAGAAAAATAAAGAGAAGGAAACATGTATTTCAGATCAAGACCCAAGACACCTGTGTGCAAGGAGATCGTGTTATAAAAACTCATCTCCTTGGGTGGAGCTTCCAGTGAGAACTTCAAAAGGGAATAAGTGTTGGCAAAAAAGCCCCCAAGAAGTCACCACCCAAGTGGGACATACCATTCTTGCAGCTCCAGGGAGGGGATGAGGCCTGCTGATCCGCTTGCAGAGCTTTCCACCCGGCCTTGCCACCAGTTGCTGTCATCTTTGTTGATGATTTCAATGACATCTCCTGTTTGGAACTTCAGCCCAGCTTCCTTGCAGGGGATGAGACTGTCCTTCTTGGGGTCATAGTCAAATTGGGCTCGTACAAACATCTGCAAGAGACAGGTCAAAGGTCATCTCTGGATCACCAGCTCCGAATTGCAGGTGGCAACATTGCTCAGATGGGCAAGTGGTTTAAGTTGGATGCCTGAGGGACGGAAAATGTAGAGGATATCCCCTTAATTTTGCTTCTCGTTTTCTTCTCTCTGTGCCCTCAAAGAAAAGCATATTCCAACATAAATGAACATCATTTATCACATTGGTCCTTCCTCCAAGGAGCTCATGAAGTCATTACCATGTTATTCTCACAACCATCCTATGAGAGTTTTACACAAGGACTGGCAAATGGCCAGCCAGTGAGCTTCATGAATCATGGCTGAGCCGGTGATGAATCCACATCTTCCAGTTCCAAGTCTATTCGCTATAGCACACTGGCAAAAGCACACATGGCAAATGGAATCGGAGATCCATAGTAAAGTATCTGCCTTGTACGCAGAAGGTCCCAGGTTCAATTCCTGGCCGCATCTCCAGGTAGGGCAAGGAAAAACTCCTCCCGAAACCTTGGAGAGCTGCTGGCAGTCAGACAATGCTGAGCTAAATGGACCGATTTGGTGCAAGGCAGCTCTCTATGTTTTGACATCCACATGGGTTTTTCAGGGAAGATCCTGCTTGCAGAATCCCAAAAGGAAGCTAATCTTCTGCTAGCACAGAGGTGCTCAAACTTGGGTCAGATGAGGTTGGACCATCAGCCAAAGGCCACTGCGGCTGGCATGTTGGCAGCTGTAGCCCAACGACATCTGGGGACCCAAGTTTGAGAATTCCTGTGCTACTAGTTCTGTTCTTTAAAATGCACATGAGTCGTGCTGGGTGGGGGGCATACAGCATTCCTCTTTGGAAGGACAAGCAATACAGCACAGCTGGCTACCTTGTCTCAGGGCTTTCAGGGACATCCCCGTTAGAGCCAAACCTGTAATAAAAACACATTCTACAACTTTGAACACGAAGAATGAGAAATCAAACAAATTAGGTTCAGTCTGACAAGTAAAGGCAGCCTGCTCTTACTGCCTTCAAAACCCAGTGAAAATGCAAATGCTGCAGGCTCTTAATCATGGCTAAGAGAATGGGAATGGGCCACACACTCCCTTTCCCTTCCCACTCTGAAGCCATTTTCCTTCTCTCTTTCCTGCTTAGCTTAATAACTGTCCCACCGCACCTTTGTATTACACATGTGCCGATGCAAACCAATTTCTAACCATGGTTTGAATCCCTGGTTGAGGAAAATATGGTTTGCAGCACCACATGTGCTGCATGAAACCATGGTTAATGTTGGGAAAGAAAGGCAAGGGAAAGGGCAGAGTGAGGAGTAACGAGTGTGCATGTGAACCCGATTTCTTAGCCATGGTTGAGAGACCAGCACCATTACAACTGCTCTGGACCCTTGATTTTGAAAAGTTACAATCCACACACAGTCTTAGTTGCACTGTCAGCCATACAATAGGTCAGGGGTTCTTAACTTGGGGTCCATGAATGCCCTGGAGGTCCCTGTGGCCTGTGAAAAATGTGTGCTTGTGCTGAGTTTAATTTGCTTCCTGGCAACATAGAACAAAGTTCTTGAAAATTAACTGTCCCAGGTGTTTTCTCCTTTCCATTTTTCTGGAGTGTATGAAAATCCGTAAGAGGATCTGGGGGGTCCAAAGGTACCAGAGGGCCAACCCCTGCCACAGCTGATCATCTCCTATTCCTGGAGGTCTAGCCTTCCCCTCTCCTGCAAGATCCCCACCTTCTTGTGTTACCTTTGTGGCATGGGGACTACTGTAATATGGGCTCTTCCCACACTATCTGGGCAATGTGAGAAGACCTGGGCCACACTTCCTGCCCACAGTGGCATCTCCCCTCCCCTTCCACTAACCATCAGGCATTTTGACCTTTTCTTTCCCATCTTTGTATTGTCCACCTTATGTAGATTTAGAGCTGCCAACCTGTTCTTCTAGCTAGGCTCCTGGACAAGAAGAAAAAAAGGGAAGTCTATCTCATCACTGCATCTCACTACTAGGAAAATACCTCCCCAGTTGCTGTTGTATCTTTAATCATCTCTCACAACAAGAACCCTGCCAGAAAAAGGCTAGAGGAAACCAGTCTTGTGTGGGCTTGAAAAGGTGTGGGAAACCTATTTCAACATCTCAGCAGTTAGCAGCAAGATTTCACCTGAGGCTTTAGTGCCCTAGATACTAACTTTCCCATCCCTATAAGAAGGGTAACTGGACACAAGTTGAACATGAGCCAGCAGTCGATGCAGCTGCTAAAAACGCTAACGCAACCCTGGGCCTCATTAACTGTGCCCAAATCATGAGAAGTGATAGCTCTGATAGCTCTACTCTTTTCTGTGCTGATCAGATATCACTTGGGATACTGCATCTACTCCTGGGCACCACTTTTTAAGAAGGGTATGATAATCTGGAACAGATTGAGGAAGGCAACAAAGATGGTGAGTCTGGAAACTAAGTCCTATGAGGAAAGCTCAGCTTGAAAGAGCTGGGTATGTCAGCCTGGAGATGAGAAGGCTGAGTGGGAGATGATCATCATCTGATGGGCTGTGCAACATAAGAAGGAAGGAACATTCTCTGTTGGTCCTGAAGGCAGGGCTAGAACCAATGAGTTGAAATTGCACGGAAGAACAAAATTCTAGGGCACATTTATTACTTTTGCTTATTTGCATACAGTTTGTGTTGCTGAATTCATATTCTATTTATTGATACAGAATTTTCATTTTTTTAAAATGAAGGATACACACAGCCCTGATAATATTGTGTGCATGCATGTGTGTAGTATACTATTTACCATAAAACAAACAACATCTACAGCCCTGTTGCCAGACATACATCATAACTTCAAACGGATCAGTAAAATAAGACAGCTCTCCAATTGCCTCAAATGGGATACTTCTGAATAGAGAAAGAGGAGAAAGCAGAGTGTGTGTGTGTGTGTGTGACCGTCTACAATCCGTGTGGTCTCTTTGGAGCAAGACTCTCAAAATCATATTTCTTTGTGTAGGCCTTCTATCAAGAGTGAGGTAGAGACACATTCATGGATCTCTAAATGGAGTCCAGTGACTAACGGGTGGATTGCAACGTGATAAATCTGCTTATCTTCAAGGTGTCACAAGACTCTTTTGCTGCTCTCTTGGAATTAATGGGCCAGGCAGACAAGTTGCAGCCAAGCAACACCAGACATCCACATCACCTTAGCAACAGCAGCACAAGTCCAGGACTGCAAGCCCCTTTTGCCATGCTTCACTTCTGCCTCCCTTCCATAACCTCAGAAGCTTTGGCTTGTGACAAAAACTGCGTGAAAGAGAAGGTCTCATCATGCAGCATCATTGTTGGGCAACCCCATCCATGCCTGGAGATTAGCCTGGAGTGCTTGTTGGAGCGCATATACTGTAGACCTACTAACTACTACTACTAATATTGTATTAGTACAGCTTTTCAGCCTTGCCTATACAAGGAGGATAAGGACAAAAGAACAGCCTTGTGGAATGAGACCTATCTGGCCCAGCACCCTGTTTCCCACAGTGGCCCAACAGATGCCTTGGGAAGCCAAACCACCAGGAAGTTTTTCACACCCGGCTTTTAGTTCACATCTCCTCTGCAATGGAGGAGATTTACTCCATTACTCTGCAATGGAGTAAATTTGGCCATTCACATATCGGCCAAATTTACCCCCAAGTCCAGGGTAAGTGCGAGCAGAGGCGTGTCTAGGGGAAATAGCGCCTAGGGCAAGCACTGAAATTGCGCCCCCTGTCAGAACATCTGACACCCATCTTTAAGATAACTTTACCATATCAGCTGAAAAATACAAGTCAGGCTTGTTCATCTTTTAATATTTCAAAAACTTTAGCAGCGGATGTAGCCAGACAAAAAAATGCTGGAAAACTACAAATTTCAGTATGCTGGGGCCATGAAATACCCAAATACTATGTGGAGGTGTAACTGGAAAACTAAACAGAACTGCCTGTCTAAATCTCTACTATGCATTGTAGCATCACTATTACATCAGTTTTAAAAATAAATGGAGAATTTGGCTTTTCCCAGATACTCTGAAAATAATTAAAGGATATGCAGAGTAAACTGTGTCACTGCTTGGAATATATTCTAGTATTTTAGAAAGAGAGAAAGAAACTCTCTATACATAGAAAAATGAGAGAAAGAGAGCAAGAAACTCTCTATACATAATGCCAAACTGAATATGTGTACAGTGACTTATAGTAATTTTTTTTAAAAAAACATTTTAACTGTAGCCTCTTTGGGGGGCTTCCAAAAGGCCTTGGGGGGTCTGCAAAGGTTCCCCCTCCCCCCACTGGCTTCCAGGGCCTCACAGGGATCATTTGAGCATGTGCGGTGGTCATTTTTAAAAATATATATATTTTTTCAAATGGCCGCTGCAAACAAAATGGCCACAGTGCATGCTCAAATGGCCTCTGTGAAGCCTGGCATGGCCTAGGGCCTCACAGAGGTCATTTGAGCATGTGCAGTGGCCATTTTGTTTTTGGTGGTCTTTTATTTTTAATTTTTAAAAATGGCACCCCCTTCAAGTGGTGCCCAGGGCACGTGCCCTGCCTGCCCTACCCTAGATACGCCCCTGAGTGCGAGCTATCGGGGAGCACTTCACACACAATTTGGGTTTTTTATTGTGCGTTAAGAGTGTAGCCAGATTTATATCCGGAGTTTAAAAATCCACATTTTGCATTGGGAGGGGGCAACTTCGAACTTGCAATAAAGTCTAAAGCCTGCTCTCTAGGAAAGCTCCAGGAGATGGAGGCATGCCACCTCTCCTGCTGTTGCTCCCCTGCAACTGGTAATCAGAGGCAACCTACCTCTGATCCTGGAGGTAGTCTCTAGCCATCAAGATTAGTAGCCAGTGATAGGACTTGTCCACCATGAATTTGTCTAAACCCCACTTAAAGCTATCCAAGTGGGTGGCAATCGCCACATCCCGTGGCAGAAAATTACACAGATGAAGTACGTGCTCTGTGAAAAAGTATGTTCTTTTGTGAGTTTCAGGAGCAACCAAAACTGCAGGGCTGCCTCCAACAACCCTGTGAGGCAGTGAAAGCTACAGCCTGCTGCAGCTTTAAACCAAGGACTAGGCACATTCTGAGGGGAAGTGTTTAGCTCAGCATGAAGGTTCTGCTCAGCTCCCATGGTGAAGAGGAGAGCTGAATGGACCTTGATGTCCAGATATAGCCTACCTCTTGATACCAGATTCCAGGGATAAGAACCTCCAGAAGCAGTATACCTGATGCCAGGATTCACCAACAGGGGAAAGCCATAGGCCTCATGCTCTGCTGATTGGCCATTTCGGTGGGGGGAAATGCAGACTAGAAGGATTTTGTTTGGCTGAACCAGACCAGTTAGGACTGCAGTACTGGGCATACCTTGAAGTAATATCCCAGTGCACTCAGTGGGATTTACTTCTGAGTAGACATGCCTACAGTTCTGCCTTGCATGCCTCCTCCTCCTTATCCTGAGAAGCCAGTTAAGCAAGCACATCCATTAATAATCACTGACACCCTCGCCGATTCATCCCTGCTGTTCGACAAGGAAAGCTATTTCTCCTTTACAGATGTATTTTCAAATATTCAAATTGACAGGAATCTAGAATTTGAGTTGGGGGGACCAAGTAGGACTTCCAGTTAGAGTGGCCATGCCCCCCAAAATTCCGGGTTTCACCCAGATTTTAAAGATCTCACCCAGCTTGCTTAGCCCACCCAGATTCTCCCAGATTTCAGCTTTCATTTAAAACAAACAAACAAAAAAAGCTTAGCTCCAGCCCTTGTAGAAGTGGAGTTGTGGAGCAAAAACGAGCAGTCACTCTTCTGCTCAGAAATTATTTTCCGGCCAATTTACATAATAGGCAAATTAGGCGCCTGGATTTGGAAAACCAGAATAGGGCAACCCTACTACTTCCAGTGTTCTTTTGTGTAAGGCCTCAATGAATTCTTGTTAGCGGGTTAATGATGGAAACAAGCCCTCTCCCTATATTGCATGGCCCAGCAGCCAGTGGCAGCCCCCATCGACTCTAAGGGCACCTCCTTCCCCATCTAATTGTTTAGTGGGCCTGCATGAAGCTTGGGCCAAAGCGGAATACTCTGCACAATCCTACCATTCTCAGCATGCAGTGCTTCACTTTGCCCAGGGCCAAGGGTGTGTGGAAGGGGTCTTTAAAGGAAACAGAGCCCTCCTCGCACCCCTGCACCACCTTGGTAGGTGTGCATGGGGTGCCGGGAAGTGTAGCCCTTCCCAGCACTTTCCTCCCAGAGCTTTTATCAGAGGGCTCCTTTTATCAGAGGGCTCCTTTTATCAGAGGGCTCCGTCTCCCAAGGGCCCTCCCAGCACCGAGAAAAGCACAGTACTGTATGGAATCCATGGGAAATGGCTCCTGCACAAAAGGTTGTTTGCCAAAGTGCCCCCCACCCCACTTGAAACACAGTGAAGATCACTGATGCAGGCCATTCCATTAGTAGTAGTTGTGGGGTTTTTTGCTCCTCTTCATATCTAGAAGCAAAACAATGAAAAACAAGCAGAAATAGATATAATTCCATGCACTGTGCAGGGGGTTAGAGACCTCCAAGGCCCCTTTCGACTCTAGGGAACTCTAGGATTCTATAAATTTATAGAGCATGCAGAATCTAGCTCTTTTGGGTGCAGAATTCTGATCAGAGGCAAGCATGTTTGATTTTTTGTTTTGTTGCTACCTCGAAGGTGGAAACTCCACCTACCTGGAGGGCAGACATGCGGCTCTGCTGGTTGGGAATGACCTTTAAGGAGACCGTTCCCTTGGTTTCTTTCTAGAGGATAAAGAAAAGGGAGAGAATCAAACTCTAGAGCACCCACGGAACCCAGGACTCTGCCAAGTGTTCGTATCGTGAATGTGGCCAGTTGCTTCTGAAAGCGAGAGAAGGCGAGGGCCATGGCCCTCTTTACAGCCAGCTGCTGGAAACTCAGCTTCAAGCATGAGTCAACAGCAGCTGCTTACAAAACAGGATCCAGTATTTCGCCCCTCATCCCCACCTCCAAATTTTGTTGGACTCAGTGCTAGCGGTTCCAAGGAGGAGGGAGAAAGACAGTGGCATAGCCACCCCTGGGCAAAGGTGACAGATGCCCTGGGGCACTGGGGGACACCACTGGTGGGGATCGCCCCTTCTCCAGGGCACACTCCTTTGTCCCTCTCCCACCCACAACTGTCTGGGAGTGTGAGGCATGGGCCCTCATCCACTCCCAGCCAGCATTTTGCTCAACAGCTGGGTGCTCTCTTTCTCTTCCTTGCTCTGAGTGGAAGAAAGCACCCAGCCAGCAAACAAAGCACCAGCTGGGAGCAGGGAAGGTGCCATGCTTCCCCCCTTCCCCATTCTGGCCATGCCCCCTGTGTTGGCATGCATCTGATGCCGATTCAAGGAGGCAGCAGCAGCCTTCCCCCTCATCGCAGTAGCAAGCCCCCTATGCTACGGGAGAGAGATTAAGACTAATAACCCTGGTCGCCTGGAGGCTAGGAGAGATGATTCAGGGTCACACCAGACATGATGTGAGTGAGCAGCAGTGGGATCACCTGTCTCTCCTCTAAAGCAGGGAAGGGGAGGCTCCAATCTTGACTGGAGCAGCAGTGCCATGCGGGAGGGTTTAGCCCAGGCCTGCTCAACTTAGGCCCCCCAGCTGTTTTTGGACTGCAACTCCCATAATCCCCAGCTACAGTGGCCAGTAGCCAGGGATTATGGGAGTTGTAGGCCAACATCTGCAGGAGGGCCTAAGTTGCGCAGCCCTGGTTTAACCTTATACCATTTCCCCGATCTCACCCACCCCCCAGGGATTTCCAGATGTTGACTACAACTCCCATCATTCCCTGCTGCAGTGGCCTTTGGCTGTGGACAATGGGAGTTGTAGGAATCCAACATCTGGGAACCCCTGAACAGGGATGTGGACTTGTTTGCCTGCACACAAACACAGCTACTATTAGCTTGGCTGGCAGTGGGGGCCGGGTGTGGGATACAAGCACAAAACAGGTACCGGCCTTTCCGCCAGAGCAGGGCTGATTGTAACTTTACAGAGAGGATTTCAATAACATTTAAAAAAAAAAAACACTACAGGGAGAAAACAGCTCTCCCTCTCACACACAGCGTGGCAGCCCTGAGGAAACCTGGAGCCCCCCCCAGCTTCTTTTGTGTTATTTATTTAAACAAATCAGGGGAACCAGGCCACAGATCTTCCGAGGGCTCTCCCAGGTCAGAATTGGGGGCAGGGTTTTCTGAACTTGGGTCCCCAGATGTTGCTGGGCAATCACGGCACAACCGGAGGCAGGGTGCAACATGATGCCTTGCCCTGTGCTGGTTGGGGCCAGCCCCCTTGCAAGCTCTGGAAGGGGCACCGGAGGCAAGAAGGGAGGGAGGTGGCCAGCAGCCTCCTCTCCTGTTTCTTGCAGGCTTTGCAAGAGTGTGAGGAGAGGCACTCCTTGCAAAGCTTACAAGGGACAGCCCAACCCCAAAGAGCTGCTTCAATGGCTGCGGAGGAGGCACCACGCTGCCCTGCTGGCACAACTACTACGACAGACATTTACCGTATTTTACGGACTATAAGACGCTACCGACTTTAAGACGCACCTTAATTTTAATCCAGTTTTTCAGAGTTTTAACATATTAAACTGTTAAAACATATAAGACGCTCCTGAATTTTGGCGGATATTTTCCGAGGAAAAAAGTGAGTCTTATAGTACTGCTTCTCGACAAATGTTTCCAAAGCAGTTTACGTAGATAAATAATAGATAAACAAAATGGCTCCCTGTCCCCAGAGGGCTCATAATCTCAAAAAGAAACATAAGATAGACGCCAGCAACAGCCACTGGAGGGATGCTGTGCTGGGGGTGGAGAGGGCCCCTGTCCCCTCTAAGGTGTGCGCATGTGTGCGCGCTCACAAGTTTTTGGATATCCGCTGAGTTCACTTTAGATCCCGCTCAGGTTGAACCAGGAAGGCCCCTTTCTGAATGCAGGTGTGCACACACTGCCTTGATACTGCTGCTCAGAACAAAACTCATTCCTCACAGAGATGAAAGAAATTAGAGGGACCACTGGATAGGGCCCGTTGCTCTTCCTCTGCTCAATAAAGATAATTGCCACTTTTTAAAAGCGCCTCTTTCCCCAGTTAGCAGGGAGCACCTCAGTAACCTGCCACCCAAGGTGATTGCCTCACCGGGGAGGACAGCTGGTTTTATGGGAGCAAGCCTGAAGCGTCCCCTTTGCTAAGCAGGGCCCACCTTGATTTGCATTTGGATGAGAGACTACAAATGAGCGCGGTAAGATATTCCCCTTAGGACAGAGCTACGCAACTGCCGATGTTGGCCTACAATTCTAATAATCCCTGCCTATTGGCCACTGTGGCTGGGGAATTATGGGAGTTCGAAAACAGCTAGAGAGTCAAAGTTGAGTGGCCTTGGCTTAGGGGATGGGGCCAAAGCTCAGTAAAAGAGTATTTGCATGCCAAAGGTCCCAGGTTCACTCCCTGACAGCATCTCCAGGTAGGACTGGGAGAGACACCTGCCTGGAGCCTTGGAGAGCTTCCAAGTCAGTGAAGACAATACTGAGCTAGATGGACCAGTGGTCTGACTCCATATAAGGCAGAATCATATGTTCCTTGAAAGGGCCCATCCCTGAGGACAACCACCCTTGGAAGGAAGGCCAGGTCCCTCCTTCCCTGCTCTTGTACCTACCAACATCTTCTGCAGCTGGTCTACAGAGTGGTTGGTGACACTTTTCCCATTGATTTCTAGGATCTCATCCCCCATGTGAAGGGAGCCTGCCAGAGTAGAAATAAAATAAAATTAAATTAAAATAAAATTAAAATGTTTAGCATTGATATAGTGCGTTTGTCTGCTCAAAGCACTTTACATAGATTATGTTACTTTAATCCCTACAGCAACTCCGAAAGGGAAGCCAGTCTAATGGTCTCCGTACTGCAGAGTTGGGACTGAGATGGAGGGAGGGAGCTTGCTTTAGGACAAAGCCATCTCTTCTCCAGCCAAAGTCACTCACCGATATGGCTTTCTACTCCGCAAAGGGCTTTGGATGAGCTCCCTGTCAAACTAAGAGCTTCTCTAGCTCTGGCTGCTTTTTAAAAAAACCCTCAAAACTAGAAAAATGTGAAAGCCTGGGGAAAAAACCACCCCTGAAAAACGTTTTTTCCAGGGAACAACACCCAGGGAACGTCCTTTTCAGTAGGGATGTGCACAAATCAATTTTTTAAATTCAATCTGTACTCAAATTGAGTCACTCCCAATTTGTTTTGGGTCCGAATCTGCCCCCCCCCCGCCATATCAGCCCAGGTTCGATTTGTTTCTGAACCCAAATAGATTCAGACAAAAAAGGGGTTCCAGGGATGAAAGAGTGGGGTGAGTGGTAGTGCCCAATGGGTGGAAGCTACCACCCAAATTTCAAAGAAATGGGGCAAAGGAGTGATTTTTTTAAAATTGATGTTTGCACTTCTTTAAGCTTTTTCCCATAGGGAATAATGGGGAATTTCATCAGCCTTAGTTATAACTTCACGTGGGGAACACCAGGGTGGCCCAGTTGTGGTGGGTGGTACTGCCCAATGGGTGGAAGGGAGCTACCAGCTAGATTTTGAAGAAATTGGGCAAAGGGGTGATTTTTAACAATTTTTTTAATTTGGCATGAATTTGTGGCAGATTTAGGGCAGAAAAGGGGTTTGGGGGGCAGAAGAGTAGATCAGGTGGTAGTGCCCCAATGGGGGCCCACTTCCACCCAGATTTCAAATAAATTGGTGAAAGGGATGATTTTTAATTTTTTTCTGACGTTTGCGCTTCTTTAAGCTTTTCTCCATAGGGAATAATGGAGAATTTCAGCAGCCCCATAACTCCACTTGAGGGGCACCAGGGTGGCCCAGAGCGGGTTGTGGTGTAGTGCACGTAGGCTGCCAACCACCCCGAAATCAACAAGCCCATGGGGCACTAGGTTTTGTTGTTTTCAATGTCTGAGGTTCCGGAACACCTCAACTTCTACCCACTGGGCACTACCACCCAACCCACTTTGGCCACAAAATGGACGTCCAACTCTCCAAATTTTGGGGAGTCTGAATCTGGGATGATTTTTTTTTTACCCGAATCTGGGCAATTGAGCACAGGGGTGATTTGTTATGTATACAAATCACCCGAATCAGCCAGATTTGGGTACAAATCATTTTGTACCTGAATCAATTCGCACATCCCTACTTTCCAGCACCATGGAAGGAGTCAGACCAAGGCCAGTGATTATTTCCAGCCCCACCCTCCAAAGCACAGAAAATGCTTGCTATTGTCTATGAGTCGAAGAGAGTTCAAACATGTTGGGTTCAAAAGTGTACAAAGGCTGATACACATTACTCAACAGGATAAGCAACCTATAAAAGCTAAATTTTCCAGATCCTCACAGGAAGAGTACATTTGCTCAAAACACATTCGGATTTACTATTCACTCAGGGGTGGGAAGTTTGTGTGCACATGCATGGGGCGGGGGCACAGTTCAGTTGTAGAATGCCTGCTCAGCACAGCAAAGGCCCCAGGTTCAATCCTGGTATTCCAGCCTGGTAGAGCTGGGAACGAACCCTCTCTGAAACCCTGGAAAGCTGCTGCCAGTCAGAGTAGGCTTCACTAAGCTGCTACCAAGTCAGTGCAGACAATCCTAAGCTAGATGGACCAAGTTGAAGGCAGCTTCATACTTCATTTTTTAAAAAGAAGAATGACCACATGAAGAATAAACTTCACCACAACTTCTGTGATAAAATGAGCTTTGTAGAATGAGCCCTCAAGGCTTATTTCACAAAGCAAACAGACTCTCCCGGCTTGGGGCAAAGCACTCAGTTCTACTGGAACGGAATTGGGCAATTGAAACTGTACTTAAGTTGTCGGCTCCTTGATCTCTGAAAGCACAGATCTTCACTGGCTGACATCCAGACTAGATTACTGCAGAGCAGTCATACTGAAATGAAGTAGTCCTTTAGAGTAACTCTTGAGGAGTACAATTAAGTAAGTGTCTGAATGTCAGCCACTGAATTGCATCAGCATCAGCATCACCAGCCCTGCCTCTTTTCCCAACCTTAACATATCTCTGTTCTAAGGGCAAATGTGAATGTCTCATGCCCATCCATCCCTCTAATGGGGAAGAGAAAAGTTAACATTGCCATGGGTCTGACATCTCAGCAGATACTGAGACAGGGAGAGAGAAATCTCCAGTTCTGATTATACTAGGCACTAATTTGAAAGGAAGGATGAAGGGAAGGAAGGAAGGAAGGAAGGAAGGAAGGAAGGAAGGAAGGAAGGAAGGAAGGAAGGAAGGAAGGAGTTCTGTAGCCCAGGGATTCTCAAAGTTGGGTTCCCAGATGATGTCGAACTATAACTCCCATCATTACGGCCTTTGTGGCTGGGAACCATGGGAGTTGTTGTCCAACAGGTGGGGGACTCAGGTTTGAGAACCCCAGCTGTGGCCTAAATATCTGGTGCTTGCTCCTGGAAAATGTTTCATATGTTGTTGTTAAGGTCACCTTCTAGTCTTTACCTTGCCTGTGAATCATGCCTCCATGGAGGATCCTGGCCACAGTGCAGCTCTGCTTCTCATTCACCTTCAGTGTGATGCCCTGGAACAGACAGGAGACTGTGATGTGAAGGCCTGGTGTGACTCTGGAAAGGCACTTCCCAGACTGTCTCTGGACCCTATCTCTTGACAGCCGTAAGACTCTTCCAGGAGAGAAGTCTCCCGATTTATTTCACTCTGGCAAAAGAGTGCTAGTTTCCTCAGGTGCCACTGCAAAGCTCCTTCCCTGGCTCTAAGAGCATAGTCCCAAAGCATTGACCAGAAGTCAATCCTGGCTTGAGGGAAGCTACATCAACAGTGGGCTTCAGGCTACAAGGGAGCAGGTCTGGCACTGACCCGAAGTCAATCCCTTACATCCGCATCAGCAATGGGCTTCACGCTGCAAGAGAGTAAGCCTGAAATGCTGACCAGATGTCAGTCCTGGCTTGAGGCAAACTACCTCTATGGGCTGATCTGGCTGATCCAGTCCTTTTGCCCCGCCCTACTAGCTCCCAAGGCAAGAGAGCTACTCTCTCCCAACACGAAGAACCGCAAGGTACTCCTCCCACTGGCTCACCATGGGCTCCTCTGAGACCTTCTCAAACTGGATGAACTTTATTTTCTGCACCTCCCGGCCGTTTGCGTGGGCCAGGTTGCCCAGCGTGGCTGAGCCATTGGTGTAAATATCCTCGATCACTGTGTTCTGTGGGCATGGAACAGCCTGTGAGGGCAAAAATAAAACCTCGGTTTAGGAGCAGCGGACCCTGCCATATCCTGGTCCCCAGATGACGCTCCGAGGGAGAAACTTCAGGGCTCACATGGAAGGCCTTAACTCACATTTCATCTCCCCATTCCCAACTCAGAATTTGTTCCCCACTCTGGACAGCAACACAGCATGGACCCAGGGCTGGGGGGCCCTCTGTGGGGGGATAACAAGGCATTAAAGCCATTTCTGAAAATGTTAAGGCCTCTATTGACCAAGGGGGCCAGAGCACATGCGCCTTGCTACACATAAATATACTCAAAAGTCTGCATCAAATCAAGCTGGATACTGCAGAAAATTTGCATATCTGGACTTATTTTGCATAATCTAACCTGCCACTCCAAGGAAGGGATCACATCAAGGCCAATATAATTAAGCCATCTAATTAAGCCAGCACAGCATAGTGGTTAAAGAGTTGGACTAGGACTAGGAAGACTCGAGTTTGAATCCCCATTCAACCATGAAATTCACTGGGTGACTCTGGGGCAGTCATGTCGCTCTCAAAGGGTTGTTGTGAGGAGAAAAATAACCACGTACACCACTCTGAGCTCCTCGGAGGAAGAACGGAATATAAGTGTAAAAATAAATAAATAAAATATTGTGTCCAATTTGCTGTCTGTCTTATCTTTGAAGCTGAGCTGGAAGTGATGGGGCAGAGATGGGGAAGATTAATATTATGACAAGAAGTATTTATACACTGCTTTTCAGCACAAAAGTCCTCAAAGCAGTTAACACAGAAAAATAAATAGGATTGGGAGCCCTGTTCCCAACTAGCCAGGAAAGCAGACTGGAAGATTTGGTCTAATCCAAAAAGACAGTCTAAGAGAAACACGGCCCATTTCCTGAATAAGTTTAGAAATGTCAAGCAAGCTTCATTAACAAGGTAAACAAACTAACATTAGTTACCTTACCTCTAGTGTGAAGCAAAACCTTCACTACCCTAAAAATGTTCTTTGCCATCCTTTTGCTCCCCCAAACCAGTTGTTCTAGGGTTTCTTATGAGCTACAGTGAACTACTTACTACAGGAACTGCTCAGCTTTTTGGGCATCCGCACCTAAGCAGCTCTTACAGCAGTTCTTGCTTTTTTCTTTCCACACGAGACTGGACGTGTGTTCTCTCTCTCTTTGCAAGTTGCAACCCCTCCCTCTGTCACTGCTTCCAAGAAAGCCAGGATGGTGTTCTCTCTCTTTTTTTACACTACAGGATTCTTCTGGCACACTACACTTCCAGAAATCTGCCCCCCCACCCCCACACACACACTTCCATTCACTCTTCCCCTGCATTGGAGTTATAGACATGCCTGTCCCCCACTCAATATTTTTAAAATATCCTAGACTTAATACATTGCTGACCATAAGTAAGAAATTTCCTCCGGTTATCCATTTCAGAAAAGGCTGACATTACTGCTGCATTTTGGGAGGTGTTTTTTTCCTGCTGTTGAAGCAAAAGTGCAGAAATGGTGCTGCATCAATGTTGCACTGAAGTTTTAAGGGTCTTCAAAAAGCAGAGGGAGAAACACCACTTCTTCTTCTTATTATTATTATTATTAAATTAATCATCATCATCATCATCATCAAATTGAAATTGAAAGGCTGTGGCAGAAAAAGACCAAAATAATCCCAGTGGTCATTGGCGCCCTGGGTGCAGTTCCAAAAGACCTTGAAGAGCACCTCAACACCATAGGGGCCACAGAAATCACCATCAGCCAATTACAAAAAGCAGCTTTACTGGGAACAACCTATATTCTGCGACGATACCTATAACAACAGCAACAACATTGACAATAAAATTCAGCCATCCTAGGTCCTTGGGAAGGACTCAATGTCTGGATAAAACAAACCAGTCAATAACACCTGTCTGACTGTGTAAACAAGAAATAATAATAATAAATGGGTTAATCAGCAAAAGTTGAAACACATCTGTGAAGTTCAACTGAGGTGACTGATTTCATTGCCCGCTCACCCTGCCTCACAAACAGACACAACACAGTCATTTTTCAGACGCCTGAAAAACTGGAGAAAGAGTGTTGCATTAGAGTAGTATAATGCTATTATACTATACTGAAAACAATAAAATAAAATAGTCTGCTGGCCTGTTAGTTGTTTATTTACGATCTTAGATCAAACATAGTCTGCTGGCCAATTTCACCTCTGCTGCAAAATCCCCCAAGACAGCAAACAAAAGCAATAAAACGTTTATGTATCTGTTTCTCTGAATGATGTGTTTCTTAATTAATCGCTTCCTAAAACAGGGAGAAATCAAACAAATTCGAGGAGAGCTGGTCTTGTGGTAGTGAGCATAAACTGTTGATGCTGTATCTGTCTTCTCCAAGGCTGGACCTGGCTGTTTTTGCACAAACCTAACCAACCCAATGCAAAATATGGTATGTGCAGGTGTGTGGGAAGTATCTTCATAATTTTTCCTTTATAAAAGCAATCTTTTGTTCAGTTGCATTTATTGCAGTACTGAAAGAGAAGAGAAAAGCAGCTCCAACCTCTTGCCTGCTTTTCTGGAACCCCAAGTTCCCCAACCCGCCCAAGATTACCTTGTTGTTTACATCTTCACATTCTTGCAAATTCAGTTGCTTTAATATTGGATCCTTTAGAGACAGAGCGGGGAGTGGGTAAAGAAATACGTGGGATAGGCATATGTTAAGTTGTGTGTTGAAATGTTTCTGCTGCTGCATATTTGCATAAATATTCCTGTTTTACATTATTACATTCTTGTGAGTTCAGTTGCTGTTTGTGCCTTCAAGAACCCATGTGTTAAAAATAGTGTGTGTGTGTGTGTGTGTGTGTGTGTGTGTGTGTGTGTGTGTGTAGGGGGTCCCATCTAGTCCAGCATCCTGTTTCACACAATGGCCCACCAGATGCCGCTGGAAGCCTACAGGCAGGAGCTGAGAGCATGCCCTCTCTCCTGCTGTTACTCCCCTGCAACTGTTACTCCCCTGCAACTGTTACTCAGAGGCATCCTGCCTTTGAGGCTGGAGGTGGCCTATAGCCCTCCGACTAGTAGCCGTTGATGGAGTTCTCCTCCATGAAGTTATCCAAACCCTTCTTAAAGCCATCCAGGTTGTTGGCTGTCACCACATCTTGTGGCAGAGAATTCCACAAGTTGTTTATGGAACGAGGGGCTATGGCGGCAGCGGCAGCGAGGAAGGGCCTGGTCAACCGCTGTTGCTGCTGCTGCTCCTGTCGGGAGGAGCAGGGGGGGTGCTCGGGTAAGCATAAGTGCTCGGGTAAGGAGTTCTCTGGGGATAGGAGGCTGCAGCTCGGCCAATAGGTGCCACAATGCTGCAGCCACGACCAAGAGGGGTGAGGGGGATGGAGTAAAGAGGAGGAGGAGTGACCAAGGGGGGTGAGGGGGATAGAAGCAACAGGATGGAGGAGCTGGAGCGTGGCCCAGGTGAGGGTGGAGAGATCTCTGAGGTGAGGAAGGCTGTGGCAGGGGGCGAGGGGTCAATCAAGTACTAGCGCACAGATGCTCTGCGTGGGTTAAGCTAGTTTTTCTTATCACAAAAGAGAAAATGTACAGCCTTGAGCAAGATGCGCAGGAGAATGGGGGGGAGGAATCCTCTAGAAGAAGGCTGCACAACTTCAGCCCTTGTACAGATGGCTGGATGACAACTCCCATCATCCCTGACTATTGGGTACAGTGGCTGGGGATGATGGAAGTTGTAGTCCTAAAACAGCTGGTGGGCCAAAGTCAAGCACCCCTGCTCTGGAGGCAGCTGCAGGAGGCATGTTGCATACTCTCCCGCGAAGAGGTTGGTAGCCACCCTGGCCCAAGTTCAAAGTGCACGTCAGGGGAGCTGACTCAGCCTGGCCTCGTGCCTTATCTCTTCTTCCTTCCCTTGAAGTAGCCCGTGACACAGCTCAATGCCAGATCCCCAGGCTCAGCAAAGATTTCCCCAAAACACAGCACATTCCAGGTACTAGTACAAAGGTTGGCCTAATAACAAGCCCCCCCCCTCCCGAGCAACCTTTGCTTTCAGCAGAGGGAAGGAGGCAGAGCTTTCTCCTGAAGCTAATAAGGGTAGTTAGGAGCTGTCAGGGCCAGAACCAGAATGGCGTGAATTTGCAAGAGGTCCCAGATTCAAAGCCAAGGTAAGCCCTGCCCAGGAGCGTGTCCATGTCTGCACCTTTATTGCAAGGAAAGAGAGCCCCACCCAGAGCAGTCCAAGATTCAGTCTGGACAGAGGAAACCTCTGCAGGAAGTTGCAAGCATCCCAGCGAGACAGCTAGATCTGACATATTATTTGATGGTGCTTCACAAGAAGGTAACAGGGAGGTGCACAGACTGCAAGCAGAAGATCAGTTCGCAGCACATCTCCGGGGCCTTTGCAAGGGAGGAGAGCAGGTCCATCCCTGCTCCTCTGCCACTCACCGCCACTTCCTGTTTGGGTGGCGCCCCTCCCCAGCTGCCCTTGTGCACACACATGGCTTCTGTGCATGCTGCCATCGCGCGCAAGGGCAGCTGCAGAGGGGCAGGGATGGACCTGCTTTTCCCCACTTTTCAAGGTGCCGGGGATGTGCTGCGAATGGCTCTTCAAATCGTGATCCATCCCTAGAAAGCAAGGGAAAGGGAGGACAGAAGTCCTTCTATCCATCTCAGGGACAAGCAGCAAGGACTCTGCTAGAGGGGAACCAGCTTGCAGCATGCGATTCTGGAATGGGGTCCAAGCTTAGAGGAGGAAGAGTGTTTCCTTTGCATGCAGAAAGGCCCAAGTTCACTCCCTGGCAGCATCTCCAGGTGGGGCTGGGAAAGGCTCCTGCCTGAAATATCGGAGAGCAGCTCCCAGTCGGAGCAGACAGCACTGAGCTAGACAGTGACTGATTCAATAGGCAGCAGATGTGTTTACATGAAGCAGCACTTGGTAAGTCCCCGGAAGTTTCCCACACTGGGCTTTTAAAGCCCTTTAGCTTGCAACTCCTCCGGAATGGAGGGGGGGTGTTCATATATCTGCCAAATTTACCCCGACGTCCCTGTGAACTATTCGGGAGCATTTCACACACAATTCGGGTTTTTCACTGTGCATTAGAGCAGTGTTTCTCAAACTTTTTGGAGTCAAGGACCGCTAAATTCTTCGTGCAGAGTTTCAAGGACCGCTACATTCTTCATGCGCAGTTTCCCGGACCAGCAGTTAGTAAAGGGGTTTCAAGTCTGTCTGTCTATCTATCTATCAGACTTCTATACTGCCCAAAACTTGCATCTCTGGGCAGTTTAGAATGAAAATAATATAAGCATTGAAATAATTAAATTTGGAATCTTTTGCAAACATGGAATATTAGGGGTTCTTAACCTTGGGTCCCTCAGTTAAACTCCCATAACCCCCAACAACAATGGCATTTGGCCATTATGGCTGGGGATTATGGGAGTAGAAGTCCACCAACGTCTGGGTACCCAAGGTTGAGAACCCCTGAATCTAAAAGCCTGGGTGAACAAATTTGTCTCCAGTATGTCTGCAGTGGAGGTGCTTGTGATTACTCAATGGAGAGGGGATGTTGGGCCATTAGAAAAATTCAAAAGCTACATGGGGCCAATGAAAACAACATACAAGCAAGCCCCACTGATGCAAGAGGGAAACAGCGTTCCCTCTCAAGGCGCCTCGACCACAACAGGCAGCTGGGTTTCAATCAACCAATCTTTGGCTGCAAACAATGAGCATGCAAGAACCAGCAGCCCTTCAAGTGGCGCCCACTGCCATACTTTTTCCTCCATGCCCCCGCATCGCATACAGTTTGAAGCTGTAAAGATAGGGAATAAGATAGCTGTAAGAAGATCTCAGCAGCAAGTGGAGGCAAGGCACAAGAAGGGTCCCATGCCTCCGTGATACTCTTCCTCTTCCGTGCCATGTGCAAAACTGAGGAAGTGAGTGCCTTGATTTCAGTTGGGGGGGGGGGTTGACTCCCAGTCAGGGACCGGCACTCAACCCTTCGGGGACCAGCAGCGGTCCAGGGACCGGTGGTTGAGAAACACTGCATTAGAGTACAGTCCGATTTATATCCGGGGTAAAAAAAATCCAATTCTTGGACTGGGTTTTTAGGATAACTTTGAGTTCACAGTACAGTCTCCCAGAAAACATGGCGGTAAAGCATGTCAGCTCCCTGGTGATCAAGCCACCCTTTGTCCAGGCTCAATGGACTCTGCAATTCTGGACAAGCGCAGAACTCCAGCACTGGTGCAGATAAGAGAGACCTGTTGAATTTTGCTCCTGGATTCTGGGTTACCTTTCCTTTCTGTTTCCGGCAAGTTGAGAAGGAGAGAACAGAGTTCAGAAAACCAATTATGAACCAGTGCTTTCTTGTGCTGTAGCCCAGAAACTCAGTGCAATTCATACTGCAAGGACTGAAATGTTCAGTCTATTTATCGATTAGACCAGGGAATCTCAACCCTCAGTCCCCAGATGGGGACAGTGGGAGGGCTAGAGTTGAACAACCCTGCACTAGATGATGGGCGTTGAAGTCCAACAACTACAACTCCCATCATCTAGTGCAGGGTTGTACAACTCTAGCCCTCCCACTGTTGTTGGACTACAATTCCTATCAGCCCCAGACACAGTGGCCAATACTTCAGGATAATGGGAGTTGTACTAGTCAACATCAGTGGGAGGGCTGAAGTTGTGCAGCCCTGATCTAGCATATTTTATTCTCCCACCTGTGTTTTTATTGCTTTTTTCATATAACTGATTTCTTTTTGTTTACATTTGTTTTATTGTAAATTGCTTTGTAGAAGTATATTTTTAGAAAAGTAGTATAAAACATGCTTTCAACAAACAGAAGACTGTAGGAGGAGGCCAGCCATCCTGCCAGAAGAGGCAGGCTCTTTACTCCCCCACACAGGAGAGAATGCCTCTACTACGAGGATGCCTACTGCCACATGCAGAAGTACATCATCTCAGGTGGAAAATAAAGGAAGGACATCTTTCTCCTTCCAGAACTTATTTATTTGTTTTTTATTTATTTTATATACTGCCCTTTCAAAGGCGGCTCAGGGCAGTTTACATTAAAATTACAACAAAACAATTAAAATTTTAAAAAACAATTACAAGCAAATTAAAATTACAATTAAAGCTAGATTAACAAAATGAAATATCATTAAAAGCCAGGCTAAAAAGATGGGTCCTTATGGCTCTTCTGAAGGCCTCCAACGAAGACAATCCTCTTATGTCCACAGGGAGAACGTTCCACAACCTAGGGGTGACAGCAGAATTCCCTCCCTGGTGGCATCTCCAAGATAGGGCAGAGAGAGACTCCTGCCTGCAACCTCGGAGAAGCCGCTGTTAGTCTGGGTAGACAATATTGAGCGAGATGAACCAATGGTCTGACTCAGTATATGGCAGCTTCCTATGTTCCCAAGGCCCTATCCGAGGTTGCCACCAGATGAACCAGTGGCATTGAAGACAGACCCCTCCTGATGATCTCAGTGAGCAGTAGGGATCTTGTAGAGTAAGGCGTTCCCTCAGGTAACCCAGGCCTAAGCCATTCAGGACTTTAAACTATTTTTTTCTTCTCATTTGCAGATTAATCTGAATTTAATCAATCAACTCAAAGTTATAGAACGAACCAGCTATAGGGCCAAACTAGACAATGTCATTGGGGCATTTGCCTTTTAAAATGGTGGTTCAGAGTCCTGATCAAATCAGGTCAGTGATCAAAGCTTTAAACCTTTGCACCTACTGTGGTCCCAATCCAGATTGCACACACACACTTACAATTAGCAACATAGGAAGCTGCATTATACTGAGTCAGGCCCTTGGTCCATCTTGCTCAGTATTGTCTACCCTACACTGACTGGCAGCAGCTCTCCAAGGTTCCAGGAGAGAGTTTCTCCCAGCCCTACCTGGAGATGCTGCCAGGGAGTGAACCTGGGACCTTCTGCATACAAGCAGGCAGATGCTCCACCACTGAGCAGAATACCCTCAAAGGGAATATCTTACATCAGACAGTGCTAAATCAAGTCACCAATCCAAAAGCAAACCAGAGCAGATCCTGCTTAGCAAAGGGGACAAGCATCACTACTACAAGACCAGTTTGGGAGTTTGCTGAACAGCAACAGGCTAAGAGAATGGCTTTGGATGGACGTCTTGGCTTCCCCCTCCTGGCAAAAGCAGAACATTCAACAGGCTCAAACATTAACAAGGACATTATTTTTGCCTAAAAGCCACCTTTTGGCCAAAGCTCATGCTGCATCCTCAATATGCTTACCAGCTTTTCCAACAAACCATGGAGAGGAGGTCAGCGGGGTGGGCGTGAAACTGTCCTCTCTAGCTTGGCCCATACCTGTTATGATTGCTGAAGTTGGCGGCTCTGGCTTCAGCAGCAGCTCTCCAAAGTTCCAGGCAGGAGTCTTTCCCAGGCCTGGAAAAGGAAATCCTGCCAGGGACGGAACCCGGGACGGCCTTCTGCAGGCAAAGCAGACCCTCTTCCACTGAACTAGGGCCCCATTCCCTGTCTAAGAGGGGACTTGATAGGTACCATCTTGAGGTCCGCTGAAGACAGGCGAGATGGAGATGTGATCAAGCATGCAGCTGAAATCTGCTACAAATTCAAAGTTATCTGTATTGACATTTCTCTCCCACTCTTCCTCCAAGGAGCGCGGAGCAATATGCAGAGTTCCCCTCCAGACACATTTCATCCTCACAATCCTGTTAGGTAGGTTAAGGGGATAGGGAGTGACGGCCCCAGAATTACCCCATGGGCTGCATGGCTGAGTGGGAATTTGAACCAGGAGGGTAGCGATGCCGCCACCAGCCCGGGCTCAGCTGCTGCCAGCCCATAGCCCCTGAGCCACGTTCCTGCGTCTGATGTCAGCCGTGAGGGGGCCTGGCCGGGCGTGCAAACAGGGCCGCACGCCTCGTTTGCAAGCAGAACAGAGCTAGCGTTGCATTTGCAGTGGCAGCAGGGAAGCACCTTTTCGTGCTTGTAAAGGCAGGGAGACGCGTTCCTGGCCAGGCTGGGAAGGAACCCAGCCGTTGGGTGAAGCTTTTCAAAAACAGAGCCCTATCGAAAGGCGCGCAGGGAAAGGCGCTCCCCATCACGGCTGCAAATGCGGTGCTGGCTCTAATCTACTTGCAAACGGGGTGAAGCCCCGTTTGCAAACCTGACCCTTCGTGTCTGACGTCAGATGCAGGAGCATGGCTGAGGTGCCGGGCACGGTCCCTGGGTGTGGCGGCCCAGGTTCTTTGAACACGAATATGACATGGCAAATATTTATATATCACTTTTCAACAAAAGTTCCTAAAGCAGTTTACACAGAGAGAGAGAGAGAGAGAGAGAGAGAGAGAGAGAGAGAGAGAGAGAGAGAGAGAAATTAAAATGGCTCCCTGCCCCCAAAGGGCTAACAATCTAAAAAAGAAACAGAAGATAGACATCAGCGACAGCCACTGGAGGGATGCTGTGCTGGGGCCGGATAGGGCCAGTTGCTCTCCCCCTGCTCAATAAAGAGAACCACCACTTTAAAAAGGAGCCTCTTGCTCAGCTAGCAGGAAACCTATTAGTTTGAAAAAAAAACCCTACCCCCCCCCCCCGTGCAATGGTGGCTCCGCCCTGGTTTGAACCTGAGTCTCCTCCTCCTACCCTCCTCCTACTCTAACTGCCACACTGGCTTTCAGTTGGTGCTGCTAAGCCACAAACCTCCTTGCTAGCCTGCCTGCTAGCCCACAGACCCCATTCTAGCCACTGAAAGAAATAAGAAAAAAACACACACAATCTTTCCTGCCTGATCACCACAGGCGAGCCAATGAACAGCAGAGGCTGTATGCCGTGGTTTCCTGCACTGAGTAGGGGGTTGGACTAGGAGTCCTTCAAGGTTCCTTCCAGTGAGGAATTCTAGGATGTGAGGAATGGTTATTTAACAAAGCAGGACGGCCACTGCAACTGAACGGCGTAGAGCAGGGCTGCACAACTTCAGCCCTCCTGCAGATGCTGAACTACAACTCCCATCAGCCCTGACTACTGGCCACCATGGCTGGGGAGGATGGGAGATGTAGCCCAACAACAAATGAAGGGCCAGAGCTCTGCAGCCTTAAGAGAGAGATTGAGAGAGAGAGAGAGAGAAAGAGAGAGAGAGAGAGAGAGAGAGAGAGAATTGTCTGTAGCAAGCAGAAGCAAAGCAAATTTTACTAGATCTCTGCAGCAAACGGAAATCTGGCATTGCTGAGCCTATGTTAAATTTGCCTTGGCACAGGCCTGGAGACCACCGCTTCGCCATTTGGTATTGCCACACAGCAAGCAGCTAACCATGGCACAAGCCGCCGTTCCAACGCATCCTTCATGGAGAGTCTGCTGAATGCAGAACGGTCTTACAGTGACAGTGGATTAATAGGAGCATCACGTCCGAGATTCCAGGAACAAGCAGGCTTCTCCAGCAGCGATTAGATCTCACTTGCAGTACTTTGCTCAGTCCGGCGTGCTACGGCTCAAGCTAGGTGCTGACAAGTTGGAAGGGCATCAGAGGAGAGCGAGAAAGACAGCAACGCATCCACGCGATGCCAAGCCACACGATGAAAGATCAAAGAAGATGGGTATCTTTAGCTCAAGGACCAAGGAGGTTGGACGGAGACCAGTTGCCCGAAACAGACCACAGATTCTCCCAAAAGCCAAAGTATAAGCTATGAATGCTAAACACAATCAGAGACAAACTGCACAGTTTGCAGAAGATCTCCATATGGATCTCTCCCTCTGTAATTAACCCGAAAACAGTCATAAGGACAGAGGGAAATTGAACAGAAGCAGAAGGAGAGGGGGTATTTAACACAGTGGCGCTCTTACCCTTAGACTTACCCTTAGACTAAGTTCGGGGCCAAAGTCCATGCCCCCTGGGGGCCCCCAAATCCTGCTTAGCCTGTTCTGGTTTGTGCCCCCAAGAACCTACATGTTAAAAAATGATGCTTAACTTGCACTGCAGGGGGCGGGGGGAGGCTCCAAAGGCCTTTAGGTCCAGGCTCCAAGATTACCTAGGTGCACCTCTGATTTAACCTCTTCCCTGTGTACCACTGTCCCAATATAAAATTTATCCCCACACATTTCTGTTTATTGCGCTGGGGAGAAAAAGTACAGAGGCCTGAACAATACCTGTATTTTCTTGAAAAAACATCAGCATCTACCTCTTTGGCCATATACTGGCAGCACATCCATGAGCTCTCTCAGGGATTCCCAACCCTGGTCTCCAGATGTTTGACTACACCTCCCATCACCTCCAGACACAATGGCTTTTTTTGCTGAGGGTGATGAGAGTTGTTGTCTAACAACATCTGGGGATTGAAAGTCCCTGAGCTATCGGAAACAGGGCAGTACCACTTCGGCCCTGTTGCAGATAATGGATTACAACTCCCAGCATCTATGATTGCTGGCCACTGTGGCTGAGGATGATGGGAGTTGTAGTCAACAACACCTGGTGCTGCCCTGATCCAATAGGATTGCCCTACATCCCAGGTGCCCCAAGGAGACCTGTCTGGGGACGGAGGGCCTCCTTGAGCTGCTGGAATGTGTGTGCCAAGCCAAGAGGACACAGGGTCGTACTTTCAAAGATGGCACCCAAGAGAAGGAAACCCCACCTCTTGAGAATCTGCAGGGGCCTGAAGCTCCCTATCACCCAGAGAGAAGAGCAAAATGACCTTGCAATGCTGCTGCCTTTAGCAGCCAGAGAAGAGGAGACTACCTTATACCGAGTCAGACCATTGGTCCATCTAGCTCAGTATTGTCATCCCTGACTGGTGATGGCTCTCTGAGGTTTCAGCCAGGAGTCTTTCCCAGCCCTACCTGGAGACAGCCAGGGGTGTAGCTATTATGGAGCAGAACCCAGAGCCCCCAGCAACTGAGGGTCCCCCAGCTCTCCCACCTCCCTATTGTCTTCATTATCTCCCTCACTCCGAGAGGCTGCCAAAGAGAGGGGTGAATGGCTACGCCCCTGCCTGGAGATGTCAAGGACTGAACCTGGGACCTCCTGCATGAAAAGCAGATGCTCTACCAATGAGCTACAGCCCCATCCCCTAGGCAAGGCTGCTCAACTTCAGCCCTCCTGCAGATGCTGGCCTACAACTCCCATAATCCCTGGCTATTGGCCACTGTGGCTGGGAATTAGGGGAGTTGTAGTCCAAATGGGGCGGGGCGGGGCGGGGGGAGTTGAACAGGCCTGGCCTAAGTGAAACATCTTACAGCACTCAGATGGAGTCAACCATCCAAATGCAGACCAAGACAAACCAGCAACAGGGACAATTCATGCTTGCTACCCCAGGACCGGCTCTCCACCCCAAACATAATTTAAAGCCTCTGTCTTAGTAAATAATTAATGAAAAATTAAAATAATAATAATAAATAATTATAATAATAATTATAATAATACAGCAACCCTTAGTATTCCTAAAACACACTTCAAGCATTCAAACCACTTTGCATACGTGGCCGCAGGAATCCTTACAACATCCCTGTAAGGCAGACCAGTTGGATTACCCAGGAGTGGCCGGCTTCAAGCCAGCTAGCAATTCTGCGGCCCAGGTGAAGCTGCCGAGTTGCTCAAGCGTACAGACCACCTTAACCTGCTGGACTAGCGTGTAGAGTCTACGAAGCGACCCCTTTCTGAGTTGGGGTGCAGCACCACGACTCAGTCCTTGAGCCTAAATCTTAACCTCGTACGATGATTCAGCCAGAGCGCTTGGCAGCTGAATCAGCAGCAGCAGCCGCCACTTCCAGTTCTGGCCAGCTGCAACTTTGCAGGAAAACAACAAGAGCAGTTTCCTCTCCGGGAAAGGACTGCAGTCCCCCAGCCCCACTAAATGCCCCACTAGAAGAAACACTGCTGTGACCCCAACTAGCATTGCCTTCATGCCCCCCCCCCCCATGATCACCAATCTGGAACAAAGCAGACAGGAAGAGCTCAGGCCAGCAGAGCAGAGAGCACTCACCAGCCCCACCCCACCCCACCCCCTCACTTCCCAGGCTCAGCCCTCGCCGTTTCTAGCCGTCCTCGAAGCAGAAGTTAATTGTCATAACAACCCCAGGGATGGGAAAACAAGAAGAAATGCACCACGTTTCTACCAACCGTCCATTTAGTATGACGTCTCTATTTTACTAAAGAAAACAAGGAAAACTGGAACCACAGCACACAGATGCGACGGAACGCCCCAGCCCAAAATGCATTTCCAGTGCCCACACTTTTGCACGAGTGCCCCACGAGTGTGTTCTCACACTTCTGTCTTTCATCTTCAGCGTGCAGAGGGCAAATCCGAGGGCAACCTGTTCAAAGGCTATTTGGAGCCGCCTCCATTAAAATATCTCCTTCCCATCTCTCCTGGTATTTATTTTATTTGTTTATTTTACATTCCTATCCTGCTCTCCTTCCAAGGAGCCCAGAGGTTATGTTTATGTTTATATGGTTGTGGTGCACGGTTATATTTATCTTCACAACAACCCGGTAAGGCAGGTTAGGCTGAGAGAGACATGACTGACCCAAAGTCACCCAGTGAGTTTCATGGCTGAATGGGGATCTGAACTTGGGTCTCTCCGCTCCTAGTCCAACACTCTAACCCCGTGGTTCCCAGATGTTGCTGAACTACAACTCCCAGCACCCCCAGCTATAATATATTGTGGTTGGTGGGAGTTGTAGTTCAGCAACATCTGGAAGAACCCCGGTTGGGCACCACTGCTCTAACCACTACACCACACGGGTAAGAAGAGGTTTGCCGGGCTGACTCCACCTAAACAGCTGCATGAATGTGCCATTTTGCACGACTTCACTTTCACATTTCAGGGAAACTGTTCTAATAGGGGGCTGGGTCCAAAAGCCTGAGGTGGCAGAGACACAGGCTCAGAGTCAGCTTATACGTTGAGAGAGGACTCAAAAAAAAAAAGTAGGGGGCCAGCTTATCTGGCTCCCATCTGTCTGAAATGCAAGCAACATTCAGTTATTTGAATATTTGTATGTTAAAAAATTGCGGGGGGGGGGAAGAGAAAATTAGCAAAGACAGGCCACCATAGCCCACCTCGCACCCCAAGTCTGGTGCTCCCTGGCTTTTGAGTATGCAACTCTCTTTGCTTCCCAAAGAGCTACTGGGGTGGGGTGGGGGAGACCTCCAGAAGATTAGCTTCTGATCAAGTGCCACCAGCCCTTGCATGCAGAAGGTCCCAGCTTCAATCCCTGGCATCTCCAGGTAAGAAGGGAAATTCTCACATGATGCCCTGGAGGGATGCTGCCAGAGTAGTAGACAATACTGTGCCAGTGGTCCGACTCAGTAGACAGCAACATTTTATGTTCCTGTAATGAGCTGTAGCTGGGATAGAAAATCCAGAAGAAAAGCCCCAGTGCAGATAAGAGGGGGATGCTCTTGGGTATGGGATGCTTTCCATCTCTATTGGAAGAGGCACCTGAGGGCAACTCATTTCAATTGCTGACCCCCAAACCCCACCCCTGGCAAGAAGCGGTCCACCGAGCTATGCTCTCCACAACCACCACTGGGCATGCTGCAAAAAATCATTCCCGGTTGCTGCAACCACAACAGAGTGACAGAGTCCATCTTTACTTGGGCCCTCCAGGCAAACTTGCCGCATCACCATTCACCAGCACTGCAAAAGAGTTATTTTCACAAGTGCAGCTTAAAGCGCTCTGTTTTGCTCTTCCCACACGTAAGGTCATAACCTAACGCCTACGGTGGCTGACGGAAGGTCCTATCTAGACCGCACGAAGAGTGCCCAAACAGCAGCAGGGAAAGGTTCAGACGCGTGTTTACTGTCACGTGCGAAAACACGCGAACATCCGTGCTGGGGGCACTGTTTGCTGTTCAAAGCCATTCAAACGGAGTAATTGTGTCTGCAGGCAACACCTTCGCAACCATTTACGGGGCAAAAAAGCAGCGGCAGGATCCGACTACTACCCCAGCCGGCTCCTCACCGTGAATGTGACGGGGCGGACAGGGGCCTGCTGGAGCCCACCTCCCCCGCTCTAGCGCGCTCAGTTGCCGGGGCCCGGAGGAGCGAGCCGGCCCCCGGCCCCGATCCCCGCCACGGCCGCCCCTCATCACCTCGGCCTTGGGCTTGTTCTGCAGCAGGTGCTCCAGATAGAGATCCGAGAGCGCCGTCCGCATGCTGCTCACGCTGTCACTTCGGCCGGATTTCAGCGTCATGGTGCCGGCACGCAGCTGCCTGCTTGCGCCGGCTCTCGCAGCAGGGGCGGTCTTCAGGGGGCTGGTGAAGGCGCTCGGTCTTTTTCAGCCTGCGCGCTGCTGCGGCCGGCCGGGGCGCCCCGAAGAAAAAGGGCTGCAGAGTCACCCGGCGCCGGAGAAGACGGAGGAGGGAGGAGAGCTGCCGGCCTGGGCCCGCCCGCCAGGAGGGGCTTATCCGGGTGGATTTTCCGCCCGACCCGCTGCAGCCTTCCAGGCTGGCAAACGCGCGCCGGAGGCCCGCCTCTGCGAGCCACGTATCACCACCTGCCTCTCCCGCTCGCTCGCCCCTGACGGGGAAACACAGGGCGATGCTTTGCGCTATGCTACCGGCCCGGCCCGCGTCTTTGAGGCAAAGAAATAATCCCTTCGGTCCCCATCCCCAAGGAGGCTTTTGCGACTCCTTAGCAAAAACAATATCCTCGTCTGCTCTGCACGCTGCAACTCGCAACGGATCCGCAGGGCTGCATTCACACGTGCAGCAGGTTGTTCGTCGTTTCATTGCGGGGCAGTGGGGCGTGCGAGTCGAAGTTGCCTCCACTGAAATGGAGTGGGCTTTGGGGTGCTAGTTCACCCAGTGATGCACAGAGCTTCTTTTCTAAACATTAGCTTATCATACACGTGTATGGTAATCTAGTGTTCAGAAAAGATTACCATACTCACTGTATGGTAATCTAGTGTTCAGAAAAGAAACTGTGCCCATGCCAGTGATGTGACAGCCCTCTGAGCACACGTACAATTCCCACGTTATGTTCAACGTGTACAGTATACACAGGTACAGCTCTGTACACAGGTACCGATTCACATGTTCGTTAAGTTGAGCACAAGTACAGCAGGGCCAGAGGCGTAAATATGGCTGGAGTGGGCTCAGAGACAAAATTTTAAAATGGGCCCCTCGCTGATACAAACACACACACTACACTCTGAGGTGTCCTGAGTGTGGATTCTATGACAGCAAATGAGGTTTTCAATGAGACACCATGAATCCACTCTCATTTGCTATCATAGAATCTACACTCAGAACACCTCAGAAACAACAGAACCCTGTACCCCATGGGTTAGAAACCCATGGGGGTGTATGGCACCCTATGTGCACTACATCACCACTCGCTCTGGGCCCCCCCAGCACCCCCCAAGTGCACTTATGGGGCTGCTGAAAGCTCCATTATACCTTATGAGGAAAAACCTTAAAGATGCGTAAACTTCAACAATTCACCCAAAATCAACCCTCTGCCCAAATCCTTTGAAAAAATTCAGGTAGCTTCCTTGCCCCTACCTTGCACTACCACCAACCCCACACTGCTCTAGGCCACCCCTTCCCCCCTGACGTGAAGTGATACACCCTCCATTATACCTAATGGGGGGAAACTTTAAAGATGCGTAAAGTTCAACAATTCACCAAAAATCAGCCCTTTGCCCAATCACTCTGAAATTGGGGTGGTAGCCTCCACCCATTAGGCACTACCACCCCACCCCACTCTTTTGGTCCCAGGGCCCATTTTTTAATCCGAATTGATTCAGATTCAGATTAATTCAGATCTGAATCGCATCGGGGGTGATTCGGAAGGGCCAGATTTGGATCCAAAATGAATCGGGGGTGTTTCGATTCGGATCCGAATTGAAACACTGAAAATCTGAATTGCACACCCCTAATGCCTTATGTTCTTATCTGGTCAAACTGCAGTTAGACAGCATTTAGCTAGGACAGATAACCAGGATCAGATCTGTACATTTATCTATTATTCTTTAAGACCAACCTGGCAACTGCAATCTACGGCTTTGCTCAGAGTTAAGCAACAACATTTATTCAAGGGGAATAACAAAGGGTTGTTGTTGTGGGGGGGTATAGCTTAGCTCCTCTGCTCTGAATGACCAGAAAGGCAATATGACTATCCAAATTGTGTCCCTTGGAGATTCACTTGGGCTGAGCCTCCTGTGTCGGACAGGGTGGTCACAAGGTATTGAGAGTATGAGGGAGTTCCTCTGGTCTCCTCAGTCCATAAGGATTCTGGAAAACGGAAGGAGGAGGTGACAAAAGTTGCACACATTGCTGCCTGTCACGTGCTGTTAAAGACCCAGGAGTCAGTGATATACAATATTTTTCTTTTCCAAAGAAGGAAATCAAATAAATAATTTGTGTGTATGGCATGAGCCTTGGAGGACTGTGTTATTCATCACAAGAGCGGTCAAAGTCATATCCGATGGCTACACCCCTGAGCAAAGAGGCACCTTTCAAAGTGGGGACTCCCTTGTATTTATCAGGCAGGAAGCAACTGGCCCTATCCAGCCCCAGCACAGCATCCCTCCAGTGGCTGTTGCGGTGTCTACCTTATGGGGTTTTTTTTTAGATTATGAGCCCTTTGGGGGCCATCATTATGAGCCATTTTTTAAAAATATATTAATTATATTATTATTATTATTACTATTATTTTCTATGTAAATGACCTCAGAACAGTAGTGCATAGACTAGTAACCGCCGGACTTGATTACTGTAATGTGCTCTATGTGGGGCTACTGCCTGGAAACTGCCCAAGTGATGCAAAACGCGGCAGCCAGGTTGGTCTCCGGGCCATCTCCAAGAGACCATGATATTACACCGATATTAAAAGAATGATGCTGGCGACAAATGTGTTTCCAGGCCAAATACAAAGTGCGGGTTATGACCTATAAAACCCTAAACAGCTTAGACCTGGGGTATTGAAGCAAATGCCTTCTCCACTGTGAGCCCCACTCCCCCGCCCACCGCTTATTGAGATCAGCTCGGGAGGTCCGTCTGCAGCTGCCACGAACTGAGAGTAGCTCCTTTGGTGGGTACTGAGGGACAGGCCTCCTCCATTGCCACCTGGAGGCTTTGGAATGCACTCCCTGCTGAAATAAGAGCTCCCCCATTTTAATGGTGTAACTTTGTTTTTAATCTGTGTTTTTTGTTGTAAACCCCCCAAAGACATGAGTTTTTGGGAGGTATACACATATGCCAAATCAATACGTAAACTTCTTGGAGAACTTTTGTTGAAAGTGGCATGAAAAGATTTAGAAGAATATTAGTAATAATAACAATCATAACAAACGCAACAGTAGCAACAACACTAACAATAAAACATTCCACATATCACTGAGAGTAGCAGTGGGAACACTAGGCATTTTTTTTTTGCAAGGGTGGGGGTTGCATTTCCCCAGCGTCAGAAGATTAAGCTGTGAGTTCTGGGATTGGGAAGATGCAGTCCTCCTGCAACATAAAGGCTGCATCCCTGCTGGTCAGCAACTAGGTTTCCTGGACAGCAAGTTTTGTTGCCACAGATGTCTTGTCCATGTCTTTTTTGACTGCAACTTGGCAGTTGTGCTGTGGGGCAGCAGACAGTTTTGCTTAGTGGGCTGGCTTTGTCATAGCCAGCCCTGCGCTGCACTGACAGAAGGATGTCCGGTTTTTGGTGCTGCCAATGGATTATCTCGAAACCAACCAACTGCCTAACAAACATGGGGAAACTCAGAATGATGAAAGCCTGCATGCGAAACAGCATGGAGCAACCCTTTCCCTTTCTGCTGAACATCAGCAGAACTGGTTCCCCTGCCCAGCGGTGTCTCTTCAGCGCTGAGAGCAAAATATGAGCTAATTGGTGTTGCTGTGCTCTTGGAGAAGGAATGCCTTCTCTAGCTGCTTGCATGGGAGGTAGCAGGTTGCTGTGATGATCAGAATGTATTTCAAACCCACCAGCCCTCTTTGTCCCCAGAGATGCATTGTCTTGCTACCATACAAGTCTCTGTGGGTAAAATGTTCAGATAGACCGACTACTCTGTGGGAGAGCCGGTACTGTGTTAGCAAGCACAAATTGTCCCATTTGCTAAGCAGGGTATACCCTGGTTTCCATTTGGATGGGTTCTTTTTCCCCACACAACGCTTGTGGAATTCCCTGCCCCAGGATGTGGTGACTGCCAGCAGCCTTGATGGCTTTGAGAGGGGTTTAGATAAATTCATGGAGGGCAGGTCTATAAATGGCTACTAGTCTGAGGGTTGTAGGCCACCTCCAGCCTCAGGGGCAGGATACCTCTAAATACCAGTTGCAGGGAAGCAACAGCAGGAGAGAGGGCATGCCCTCCGCTCTTGCCTGTGGACTTCCCAGATGCCTCTGGTGGGCCACTGTGTGAAATAGGGTGCTGGACTAGATGGGCCTTGGAACTGATCCAGCTGGGCTGTTCTTATGTTCTAATGGCTTCATGTGAGCACTGTCAGATATTCCCCTTAGGGGATGGGGCCATAACGCAGTGGAAGATCAAAGGGTGCAAGTTCAATCCCTGGCAGCATCTCCAGGTAGGGCTGGGGGAAACTACTGCCTGAAACCATGGAGAACTGCTGCCAGGCAGTGTAGACAGTTCTGAGCTAGATGGACCAACGTCCTGACTCAGTATATGGCAGCTTCCTCTTTTCCTATGTCCTCATCCCCCCTCAGTCTGAAGATGTGCTGTTTTAAAACTGGCCGCCAAAGAGGCAGCTCTGGCCGTCTTGGAAAGACATCTGACTGATTGCACAAAGTCTAATTGAGGAGGGTCAAGCTGGGACAGCCAAGTGACTACATATCAAACGAGGAAGGAAACAAGGCCTCTTGAAGCAAAAAAGAAAAAGAAAAAAATAGTAGCAGGAAGGGTGTTTTCCAGCTGCCTTCTCATTTGACCTGCTAAAGAGCTCTGTGTAACTTAAAAATAAATAAATAAAAACCCTACTCCAAATATTGGGAGATAAAGCAAACCTCTTGTGGACAATGAAGAAGATTTCAAAAGTTGAAAAGGTTACGTAGGGAAATAAAAATATATAAAGATGGCCCCCTGTCCCCAAAGGGCTCGCAATCTAAAAAGAAACAGAAGATAGACACCAGCAACAGCCACTGGAAGGTTACTGTGCTGGGGGAAGATAGGCCCAGTTGCTCTCTCCCTGCTCAGTAAAGAGAACCACCACTTTAAAAAGGCGCCTCTTTGCTCAGTTGGCAGAGGGAAACATCACATCACCACATCCCAGCACTACCACTGCACTGCCCAAGGGTTATGCATGCACTTACGTGGCACAGCAGAGAAGGAGCAGAATCCCCAAGGCAACAGGGAACGCATACAACGCCCCCCTGGGGAAGGAGTTATAAACATGAGACCAAAGGTCATCCAGGTAGTCCGACAGCCAGGACCTGCGGATGCCTGCAGAGGGAACAAGGAGGACACCTAAGCAGTGAAGACAGGATGCCACAAAGGTCAATAATTTTCATTGGGAGATCAAGCGGATGGAGCATCGCAAGATCTGGGCATGTTCTCTGTTGTTCCTGGCAGACCAGTTTGCCCGAGGAGACGGAGCTACTGAACAGGAAAAAGCTAAACAGATCATGTTTACTTGTGGAATTCTGGGCGTTCCATGTTTCTATTTTGGCCAGCCTATAGTCTAAGCTGGTGATGGTGGAGAGCTAGAAACTTGATAGGTAGGGGGGTGTGTGTGTGTGTGTGTGTTAAAAAGCTTCATTTATTGCTGTAAACCATCCAGAGACTTCGGTAGTGGGTGGTATATAAATATGTTAAACATCATTTACGTGGTTGCTCTTTGAAATATTCACGGCGAACTTCGTGGCTTGGTTCTTCTTTCTCCACTTGTTTTGCCTTCTCCTGCATGGACAGAAGGTGCCTTGGAAATCTTTTCAGAACTGCTCGCCAATTAAGCCTATTGAGGGAAATGAGGGGGCGGGGAAAACCCTCAGCCCCACCCTGGAAGCGGGCTGTTGAAACTGCCAGACACAACATCTGCAGATGCATAATTCCTTGCCACGTCAGAACCATGGTTTTTCTGGGCCACCGGACTTTTGATTGGCCTGGTTCTTTGTCTGAATTCCCCCTTCACACACACACCTCTCCACCTTGGGTTGGGAATCCTCTTGTCTTCAAAGCCAGAAAAAAATCTGAAAAGTATAAGCACATTTGGAGCAAGGAAGAAGGTGAAAGAAACAGATGAGAAGATGTGCCAACTATGACAGGCAACATTGGAGCTTCTCCAAGGCCTCGGATGTTGTTAGACTACAATTCCCATCATCTTTATCCACAAGATAATGGGAGCTGTAGTCCAAGATCTGGAGATACAAGTTTGAGAAGCCCTGGGCTACATCATCCAAAGCAGAAATTAAGGGATTTGTCGAACTTTCTTTCTTCAGGGAGCCCTTTCCAGATCAACATGTCTGCTAAAGTTATTGTAGAGGATTCCAGGCCATGGTGTACTAATCAGAGGCCTATTAGACCTCACTCATGTAGGCTAAGAATACACCCAACAATCCATTGTTATTGTATTTATTTAATTCCATCCCACCTTTTCCCCACAGAATTTAAGATGGCATTGCTGCAAGATGGTATTCCTGCCCAGAAAGTTTTTCACTCAAGCCATGCCCGGCTTTAGTTCACATCTCCTCCGGAATGGAGGTATGTGTTCACATATAGGCCAAATTTACCCCAAAGTCCCTGCAACACAGTAAAGCCTCGCAGAAAACCCGTGGAGAAGCCGGCTGCCTGGGAAAGCGACAGATGATCTCCCATCTGGACACTGCCCAGACCCAGACTAGCTTAGCTTCATCAAGGCTGTATCATCATTGTCTTCAAGCAATGCCTGGGAACCTTTCAGATGCATGTTTCAGGGGAAGATCAGTAAGTGCAGGCTAACTGTCTTTCAGGGAGACATGTCCTCCCATTACGATACAAAGATAAGCCTCTCATATTCTTGAACATCTCCTTGAGAACCTCCGATAAGCATCCAAGGAACCTCCCCTGAAGACAGTTTAATCCCTGCTCTCACTAAACTGGGGAGCAGCAAAGAGCCATCCTTTCATGAGGCAAGGTGAGGCTGCCACCTCAGGCAGCAGATTTATTGGGGCATCAGCAGGGCAGCAAGCAAAGAATACCAATTTTAGTCTTGCATTTAGTCCTAGACTCACGCATGAGCAGTGCAGGAAGAAGAAGAAGGAGTGCTCAAATTACAGAGGCCTATACCCCCTTTCCCTTTGTGACAGCTACTGCTTTTAAAGCCTATGTGGGCCATTATTTGGCTAAAATAAGGATTCAGAGCGTAAGAGGGTGTCGATTTTGTTAAGGGTAACCTTCCTCCCCCTCCCCGTAATTCCAGTACTGATTTCAAGGGATTCCCACCCCCACCTTTGAATCTAATGGAAGTTGTTGCTACTGCACAGTTTCATTCTGCCGCATCCCTGTGCTATCTAGCAGGTCATGCTGCTAATATCCCATTTGTCAGGCAGCGTCAGCCACTTCACAGCCCATTAAACACTCAGAGGCACAGAGCAGAATTTGTCCTTCTGGGACAGGCCTGCTTTAAAGCGCTGTTTGGCTTTGATCTCCCAAATCTCTGTACTGGAATGTGGGTGCACACTCTCTGGCAAAGTGCTTTGGATTTCACCTTCATAAAGTCCATTTAAAAACAAAAATGGGCTACACACACACACACACACACACACACACACACACACACTCATGTGAATATGCACACGAGTTCTGCTCTTGCAGAATCCACACATTGGTATCTAATTTCCATTGGCTCAAAAGCAGCCCTGTTTAAATTGCTTCTGTAAAAGGAGCTCAACTACTAATTGCTAACTGGGCAGAGAGGCACTTTTTCAAGAGAACTGGTCAAGGGGTAGCAAGCATGAATTGTCTGTTGTGCTAAGCAGGGTCTGCCTCGGTTTGCATTTGGATGGGTGACTAATGTGAGTGCTGTAAGATCCCTTGCGGGGGATATAGGATCCCTAGGGGGGGATATAGCTCCATGGTAAAGCAACTACAGAACCAGTTTGAATTGAACTGCGTTCAATTTGAACTGATCAGGTTTGACGTCGAACCAGACTGGCCTAAAAAAAAGGTGGCTGTTCCGAGTTCAAACCGAACTAGGCCTGGTCCTTTACAGACCTGTTTGAATCAGTTTGGTGGTTCAAGGGTCTATGCTTGTAAAGGGGAATCTGGTAAGGATTACAGATTTACAAACAAAGGGGAATCCTGCCTTTAAAAGGCTGCTAAGGGCAGCTGGCCGGGAGTGGCAAGCGGGCCCATTACCGGCCGCCAGCTCCTCTAGACCCTGGTGCTCCTCTTCAGCTGCTGCCATGCTACTGGGGGTCGGGAGTGCTGCGGTTTAGAGGAGCCACCGCTGCTGGCGGTAAGGTGCCCTCTCGCCGCTCCCCGCCCAGCCGTCCTTCGAAGCCTTTTAAAGGCAAGATTCCCCTTGGCTTGTAAAGGGGAACCGTCACCAGATTCCCTTTTACAAGCATAGCCCCCCAGTTCAATCGAACAGACTAGACTGCCAGTTGGTCTGACTAAACTGGTTCGTGGACCAGCGGCTCGGTTCAAATTCGGTCCGAACTGCAAGAAATGGTTCCATGTGCACCCCTAATCTACTTTGCATGCAGAAAGACTCAGGTTCCCTCCCTGGTAACTCCAGGTAGGGCTGGGTAAGACTCCTACCAGAACCCTGGAGAGCTGCTGATAGCCAGTGTAGGCAATATTGAGCTAGATGGGCCAAAGGTCTGACTCAGTACAAGGCAGCTTCCTGTGTCCCTATATTTGCCCTGCTAACTGGGCAAAGAGGCACCTTTTACCATGGTGATTCTCTTTATTGAGCAGGGGGAGAGTAACTGGCCCTCTCCACCCCCAGCACAGTACTTCCAGTGACTGTTGCTGGTGTGTGTCTTATGTTTCTTTTTAGAATGTGAGCCCTTTGGGGACAGGGAGCCATCTTATCTATTTAATTATTTCTCTTTGTAAACCGCCCTGAGCCATTTTTGGAAGGGCGGTATAGAAACCGAATTAATTAATTAATATTATTATTATATTTAGCAGGAGGAAAGCAACGGGCTCTATTCATTCCACATGGTGTCTATTCCTGTGGCTGCTACTGGTATCCTCCTTCCTCACTTTCTTCCTAGATTGAGAGCCCCTTTTGGGACAGGGAATCATTTCTCCCCTTTCCCATGCAAACCGTTTTGTGGACTTTTCACTGAAAAGCAGAATAGACCTACTCTAACTCCATAATAAATGCATCCCCAACAAAGTTATCTCTAGTCAAAGTACACACGAGTAAACTCATCTTCTTGGTGCTAAATCAGTGAATTTTGCTATTTTTTTTAAAATAGGGGACCACGTGGGCAAAATAACATCAACATGGGAGCTATTGCCCATTGTGCTGACTTCTGCACAGTACTGGGAGGGCCCTTTAAGAGAGACGGAGCCCTCGCTTACGTGCTGGGAAGGGCTATACTTCCAGGATTTTGAGCGCAGCTTCCAAGATGGCGCAGGACCTCAAGAGGGCTCCCTTCTTTCCCCTTAAAAGAGCGCCCCCCCTTGCCCCCGAGCACTGGGCAAAACAAAGCACAGCACTGCATTATGGGAATGGTGCCAGGGGGACTCTGTAGCGTATTTGACAGAACAGCTTCAGCCGAAGTTTCACACAGGCCCAATGAACCATTAGTCAGGGAGCCACGCGTAGGGTGGATGGGGGACACCCCTGGCCCCTCGGCCTTACCATGGACTAAACCATAACCAACATGCAGTGATGCAGACGTTAACTGGAGACACACAAACGCACAAGGCCAACCTTACGAGTTGCCTAACTGGACTTCCACAGCTTCCACATGGAACCGGCTGCATTTATGACATCACAGCGCTCAAGAGAGTGATCTTAGCAGCAGTACCGGTTCTTCATCTCAAAAGGTCTCTTTGTTAATAGCACGGCTGCACAAGACTGATTGATTGAATCCTTTGCTATATCTTTATAGACCACGTTGCCACAATCATAGCTCCCGGGGTGGTTTCTGGTTTGCACTAAAAACAAGACTAAAAATATATATATTCACAATTCTAAGAAGTCTAAAAATCCATCTAAAATCCAACAGCAAAAGTTCAAAACAGAATAGTGTCAGAATAGCTGTTGCTCAGTGGTAGAGTATCTACCTTGGCATGGGAAAAGTTCCAAGTTCAATCCCTTATAAGTATGCTACATGATAACAACTGGCTTATGGTGAGATACAGTACCCGGGACCATTTAACACAGAGGATACCCATTCAGCTGGTATCTGAACGCATGAGACAGGGTTGCATTTTGGCCCCTCTCCTCTTCATTTTTTAATATAAACTCATTGACACACTCTCTATTAGAGTCAGATTTCCATTCTCCGAAATAGGCCAGCAACCAGTTCCAGCACAGCTGTATGCAGATAACACGGCAATTCTCTCCTTCACAGAGATAGGCTTGTGCAGAGTCCTTCAAAAATTTGCTACATACTGCTGAGAGGAAGAACGAGAAATTAACTATCTGGAGACCAGAATTATGGTGTTCCAGAAGAAATTTGTGCAGCATAAGTGGCAAATTGAGGGCCAAGATATAGAGCAAGCTCTATAAGTATTTAGGCATTGTTTTCCAATTAAATGGTTATTGGAGAGCATATCTACTCCATGTTACACAAGAGACGCAAAAGAGTGCAATGGCGCTCATTAGATTCTTTTTCGGGAAGGGAGGTGGTTACGTCCCCACTGCAGTTCTTCAAAGGGAATTTTTTAGGTCAACTACTATATGGTCTACCCCGTTTGGAGCCGAAATTGGCCCGTGCTGTACTGGCAACACGGTCAAAGCGACTCTCCCTGCCTTAAAGGCAGGGAGAGCCGCTCCTGGTCCTACTGTCAACGCAGTGCGGCCGATCGATCTCCCTCCCAGATGGGGCTGTGTGGAAGGGAGACCACACCCCTGCGTCTGATGTCAGACGCGGGGGCGAGGACATGGCTAGCCAGGCACGTCTGACCTCAGACGCAGAGGGTGGGGCCAGGGGGCCACGGTGGCGGCCACACACAGACCGCCACTAGCCTGGCTCCACTTCTGTTGAATCCTCATTCAACCATGAAACTCTCTAGGCCAGTCATGTATCTCTCAGCCTAACCTACCTCACAGGGTTGTTGTGAGGATAAAGATAACCATGTACACCACTCTGAGCTCCTTGGAGGAAAGAGCGGAATATAAGTGGAGAGAGAGAGAGTTCAACCAAAACTATTAAGAAAGGGAATTGTATTTAGGAATGGAAAGCCCCCACTGTAACCAGTCAGCTAAGCTCTGTGCTGTCAAAGTAGAACACTCTGAGTCCATGTAGAAGCAGTAGAACTCCAGCTGGGCGACTTCAAATTTGGACTTGTGTGCAATTTCCTGTTTTTTTATTTTGACATTTTGGAATGAACTTAAGTGAATGCAGGTATTAACATGTGGAATCTTGTGTAGATTTCTCCTTTCAGTCTGGCTCCTGGACAACATGGGGAACAGCTCAGGGTTCTCAGGGCAGAGGGTGATGCAGAGGAGCACGCCTCTCTAGCAGGCTAGCCTTGAATGGGGACCATAGAATCATCCTAAGACACAGCTAGAAGGAAGCTACCAGGCTGCCAGCTGCTTCTTGCCTAGATCAGGATGCCCAAGACCTAAAAGGGCCTGGATGTTTGTCCAGTTTGCATTTATGACCTCCATGAGGAAATATTTTCTCATAAGTATGGACCTGCAACCAAATGTTACCTGTGGCTGTGCCTGAGCATGGTAAAGGTTTTAGGTACTCCCCACCCACCCCCCGCCACCGACCCCTCAGAAGCAGAAGGGTCTGTGACTGTCTTGAGGGAATATTCTTCAAGTGGAGAAATTTCTCAGTCTTCTTGTTCAAACGCTCCTTTCCCCGCTTTTTGCCACTGAATTCCATTAGTCCTGCTCACCTGCAGAGCTAATTCTATCCCATTGACTTTTATTTATTTATTTATCTTTTTTTTTATACTGCCTTTCATTAAAACAATCTCAAGATGGTTTACAAAACAATTAAAACAGTATAAGACTATAAAACAATTCTACCATTAAAATATTAAACTGGAAAATAAAAAAATAAAAATCTATTTAAAAGTTTAAAAAACATGCACAATAGGTCAATAAAATACAGAGCAGCAGCAACACAAACAACACTTATATAAAATCCTGGGTAAAAAGCCAAGATTTCACTTGCTTTTTAAAAACTGTGATGGAGACTGAGGAGCAGATGTTCACCAGGAGAGCATTCCAAAGTCTGGGGGCAATGACTGAGAAGGCCTTGTCCTGTGCACAAAAGCCAAGGCTCCCTCATTGTCGGCATGCATTGCAGAGCCCCCTCCGATGACCTCATCAAGCGGGCAGCAACCCTTGGGAGCAGGTGATCCCTCAGGTGTTCAGGGCCCAAACCGTTAAGGGCTTTAAAGGTCAAAACCAGCACCTTGAATTGGGTTGCCTCCAGCCCCCGATTCAGAACATCCACTGCCTCCCTCCATCACAAAGAGAGATAGAGCTGACTGTCATCTGCATATTGCTGACAACTCAGTCCAAGTCCCCATATGACCTCTCCCAGCGGTTTCATGCAGATGTTGAATAGCATGGAGGTCAAAAACGAACACTACAGGACCACACAGGCCAAAGGCCAAGGAGCCGAGCAGAAGTCCCCCAGCACCAACTTCTGGACCCTCCCCACCAAGAAAGAACCACAGCCACTCCAAAGCAGTACCTCTAATCCCTATACTTGAGAGGCAGTCCAGAAGGATACCATAGTCAATGGTATCCAATGCCTCTGAGAGGTCCAGCAGAACCAACAGGGACACACTTCCCCTGTCAAGCTCCTGACATAGGTAATCCACTAGAATGACCAAGGCAGTTTAAGTACCATATCCAGGACAAAAGCCAGATTGAAAAGAGTCTAGATAATTCAATTCATATCATCCAAGACCCTTTGCAGCTGGGATGCCACCACATGCTCTGTTACCTTGCCCCAAGAAGGAAGGTTAGAAACAGATCTATAGTTATCCAGGTTGGAGAGATCAAGGGAGGGCTTTTTAAATAATGGTCTTACCATCACCTCCTTGAGGCATGGTGGTATCATGCCCTCCCTTACTGATCTGCCTGTATCCTCCCTAGAAGATTTTATTAGCTATGAAGGGCAAGGGTAAAGAGCACATGATGTTGCCCATACACAGCCCAGGACCTTGTCCACATCCTCAAGCTGCACTAACTGAAAATAACCCAATACAATAGGTCCAGATGGTACCCCAGATGGAACTGCCAAAACCCTGGAGTCCAAATCAGCATAGATGTGGGCGACTTTATCTGCAAAGTGACATGCAAACTGATCACAATGGGCTGTAGATGGTTCCTCTCCTATTACCTGGGGTGGGTGGGATGTGTGGAGCAGTGCATTTGCAACACAGAACGGCTCAGATGGTTTGCACTGAACAGATGCAATGGAGGCAGAGAAAGAGTGTTTCTTCGCCCCACCACCACCACCACCACCAACAACAACAACAACAAAAACAAGTAGTACCTACAATGGGATCTAACCTGTGTTCCATCAGATTCATCACAACTCTTCCTTCAGTGTCATTCCAGCTGTCGTCTGAGTTGTTTCATTGCCCTAAGCTCCGAGGAAAACCAAGGAGCAGAATGGGCTCCACCAAGCTGAAGAGGGCATTTAGGAACGACCATGTCAATAGTCTCCATGTCTCCACATTCCAGATTCACCAGGGCCTTGACAGAGTCGCCAGTTCTGGACAATGGAAACTCCCTGAGGGCTGTCTGGAAACCAAGCAGATCCATAAGCCTCGGGGGGTGGACCATTTTAATTGGCCCACCACCCCTGCAGATGGTAGACAGAGCAGTCAAACTAAACCCCACCAGATGATGATCTATCCATTACGAGGGAGTTTTCTCAAACTCCTCCACCTCCTGGTCAGCAAAAACCAGATCCCGAGTATGTCCTGCCATGTGGGTACCAACTGAGATAGGCCCGTGGTTGCCATGGAGGCCATGAAATCCTGAGCCACTCCTACAAGTGGGTCCTCAGCAAGGTCACTGAAGTCCCCCAAGACAATAAGCTTGGGGGGGGCGGGACCCAAAGCCACATCCCCACCAGCTCAGGTAGAGAGACTGAAGTGCAGTGGGGTGGTCGGTATACCAACAGAATCCCCAGTCAAGCCCCAAGGACAAACACTTGAAATTCTGAGAATGCCTAACTGGGCACCTGGAAAGGGGAAAGGTCTCATGATAGATGACCACAACACCACCACTACCCCCAACTCTCAAGGTGGGGCTGCTGAAGGATCAGAAAACCTGGAGGACAAAACTAAGAGAGACCAACCCCACCCAGCTCATCCAACCAGATCTCTGTCACACATACCAGGTCAGCATGCTCATCCACAATCAAATCATGGATGAGAGATGTTCTAGTATTTACTGACCAGGCATTCGACAGGAGCACCTTAATCCTCAAGGGAGTGTTCCCAGAGCTCCCTGGGGCTGCAGGGTTGGGAGAAGAGCCGGAAAAAGGCACAGGCCTCAATGGCCTGGACCGTTTCCCCTTGCAATGGCCTGCCCAGTTTTCACTGCCATATCTCCCTCTGCCTGCTACCTGTGAAATCACCACCCCCAGACCATCCCCACTCTTCTGCATGTTTTCTCCATGCCCCCTGCATGAAACAGTTTGGGATTTTTACACCCATTTGGGTTTTTCCTTCAGATTTTTTGACATTGACATATCTGCAGTTTACTCTGAGTCTGCTGGTAGCTCCCACTCAGAGGTGTTCTTACCCTCGGACCTTGGGGCCCCAGTCCGTGGCTCCCAAGGGCCAGGGGTCCTCCAAAGACCGGGGGGGCCTCCTACCACCACGCACCTGCTCTGCTGCTGCGCCACACCACAGCTTTTCTGTAATTTTAGTCGCCATGTGACGTCATGGACTTGCGATGATCTATTCAAACCGCACAGATGTGCCTCACAGTTTGAGGGCCGCTGGGCCAGATGGAAAGGCCATTTCACTCACCGCCACCAAGTGGAGGGGGAGGCCTGCTTAGCTCACCCCCACCCCCACAGATGGTGGCTAAAATTACAGGAAAATCGCGGTTCGGTGCAGCTGGTCCTCGTGGTGGTCTCACAGCGGCAGGAGGGGGCCTTTGAGGCAGCAGCAGCATAGGAACATAGGAAACTGCCATATACTGAGTCAGACCATTAGTCTATCTAGCTCAGTATTGTCTTCACAGACTGGCAGCGGCTTCTCCAAGGTTGCAGGCAGGAATCTCTCTCAGCCCTATCTTGGCGATGCTGCCAGGGAGGGAACTTGGAACCTTCTGCTCTTCCCAGAGCGGCTTCATCCCCTGAGGGGAAGATCTTGCAGTGCTCACACATCAAGCCTCCCATTCAGATACAACCAGGGCAGACCCTGCTTAGCTATGGGGACAAGTCATGCTTGCTACCACAAGACCAGCTCAGTTTGGGTGCCAAAATCACCTAGGTGCACCACTGCTCCCACTTCCCTGCATGGGCTCAAAATATGCACGCATAAGGATAACATTTCCAGCTCTTACAAAGATAGATACAAGATGCTTGTTTTAAATCTATACTCTGTAATTAAAGGCCATAGTGCCTAGCCCTATTTTGTTCCAGAGTGTTTTGCAACCAGACATTTCACCAGCCAACAAGGCTGCAGCCAGGACTCTAACAGAAGCCACAGTCCTTACATAACTGAGCGATCACAGATATACAGGAGCTACAGTGGCTCCCCTCCCCTCGCCAATGCCCAGTAATTCTGCAGCTACATCCGGGAAACCCAAAGCTTATGGAGAGTCACAATGCACTGGAAGGGAGGCCTCGCTGGCTAATTAATTATTATCTGCTATTAATGCTGACTCTGTTCACCAGGGAGATGTGAATGCTGAGAAGGTGGAAGAAATCAGTTGAGAGAGAAAAACAGGAGCACACATCTTGATGAGACAAGGGCTCTTCAATGAAACGGCACTGTTCTCTGACAATGCACACAGATTTAAATCTGCAAGGGAGGAATGATATAAAAATGCTCACATATTCAGAAGGCCTGACACATCTGCTTGTGCAAGGATGTGGAAAAACAATGGCTAAAACTATAGAATTAGCTTTTGTAAGGCTGCAGAGAGGAAGGGACCCGATCGTCTATCAATATCGCTTAGCTGTGAAGACTCCATGTTCAGGGACAGTATACCACTGAATACCAGTTGCTGCAGGGGCAACAGTGGAAGAGAACGATTACACAGAAAGCTGCTATCTGCCATGTGAGACCAGAGGTCCATCGAGCTCAGTATTGTCTATGCTGACAGGCAGCGGCTCGTCACGGCACCATAGATGCCACGACATTTTAAAACTTGTGTTTTGGCCCACTGCCACTGCTGCCTTAATGGTGGCAGTGGAACTACACAACATGCCGCTGCCCAGCATGCGAAAAGCCAGCCAGGAAGTAGTGCATGTGCACCCACCCCTGCTTGCTTTTCACATGCCCGCCCAGTGGCACGCCATTTAGCTCCTCGGCTGCCATCTTGGTGGTGGTGGTGGAGGAGGAAGCAAGGCATCAGGTAAGGCAAGAGATGAGGTAGGGGAGGTCCAAGGCACTCCTCAAACCATTGGGGGCCCTACCCCACCCAACAGTACTACTGGCTTCAGATAGGAATTTCTCTCAGCCCTACCTAGAAGTGCTGCCAGAGAGTGAACCGGGGACCTTCCACATGCAAGGAGGCAGATGCTTCCCCACTGGGCTACAGCCCCCCATATCCCTTTGGCCTTCATGCCCTACCTGTAGACTTCTTGGAGGCATCTGGTTAATCACTGTAGAAAGCAGGATCTAGCAACGACTCTTGCCGTGTAGCAACTTCTAGTGGCTTCACCCATCCACACATGACATTCCCATTGTATGTCTGTTTCCAAAAGAGCTAGAAATATTATGATCTTTTTTGGATGCACAACAGGAGTATCTGCATGTGAGAAATCAGGACCTGCAGACGCAGGGTAACCACAGATATGCTGGTTTCACAAAAAATCTAAAGAAAATAAATCTATAGGGGCAAGCCCTTCCGACCCCGGCTGTCCCAGTGAAACTCAATGGAACAAAATGTTTGCAGACACAGAGGGCAGTTAACAGATAACCAGATGGGCAGAGTGAATGGAACTCGGAGGCAAGAAGGAGACCTTGAAATAAAAGAGCAGGAAATGTCTCAGCTTGAAAAATACTCCCTCAAGACAGTCACAGCCTTTTTTGCTTCTGAGGTGGAAAGGTGCCTAAAACTTTCACCGTGCTCAGCCACAGGTGGTACATGCACACCGGGGATATACAGCAACATTTGGTTGTGGGTCCATTAGGGGCATAGTTGCAATTGAACAAGGTGTGTGTGGTGGTGGGGAGGGGGGAGCAAATGTCCAGCTGGGTGACAGCCTGCTCTTTGCTCTCCTTCGTGCCTCTCTGGAGGCATCAGCCAGGGGAAGGCAGAGGCCCATCTTCATCTATTGTCCCAGGGTCCATTCCAACCTTGCTACACCCCTGGGGTCCAAACCTAGCATTGGAAGCATGTCTGGCAAGTGAATGATCGTGGGGGTTTTCAGCCATTTTAATGTGTTTCTTATGTAACAAGCACTTATCAAAAATATACAGGTCATGTATTTGTTTGTTTGTTTGACTGTCCATAATATAAACATGTTCCATTCAGCTTGGCTTGGGTGCATTCCAAGCCTGGTTAAAGTTCACCATGTAGGCAACAGCAAACGTGTCCTTACTAGGCTGCTTGCTGAGTATCACAACCCAGAAACTCCATCCTCAGCGCAATGTGATTATTCCAGCGGAGTGGGTGTATCCTCAAATACTGGGCAAAGAGGGGTGTGTCCAGAAGGTTTACCATTGGGCTAAAATGATCTTCATTTCCCTGGAAAATCTAAAAGGAGGAAAAAAGAATTGATACATTTTTGGGCCACTAAAGTATTCAGAAGCAAGTAGGAGCATTTTTAGCCTACTTTCCTTAAGCTTTCCTTAAGTAAGCTTATGAGATCATGCAGCTGTGTGTGTGTGTGTGTGTGTGTGTGTGTGTGTGTGTGTGTGTGTGTGTGTATCCATCCCTTTCAACTTCTCAATGCCTGGACTGGCTTGAACCAAAAGAGCTGTAGGGACACATAGGGACACCTTAATGGTGTAGTTTGTGAGGATGTCATCCATCCCAAATCAAGATGGCGGATGCATGAACATTTGAGGTGCAAGTGGGCTAACTTGAGAACTGCCTAACTGATCTGGACCAAATTTGCTAAGCTAGTAGTGATCACTCCAGTTTGGGGTAGTGAATTCCATACATCAATTATATATGGCGATGCATTTCCTGTTCAGTCTGCACATATTGTGTTACAGGGGTTATTATTTATTTATTTATTTATTTATTTATTTTAACTGCCCTTCCAAAATGGTTCAGGGCAGTTTACAGCTAACCACTCCTTCCCCCGTGTGGTTTGTAGCTGGTTTTCCAGCTAACCGCTCCTTCCCCTCTGTGGGCTGCAGCACCAATCTCAGCCTGTACATTCTCCCACCTGCTGGATAGATAGTTGAGGGGAGGGCCCCCGAGATGGCTTTAAAGAACCAACACACATCGAACTTGCCCTCCCCTCACAGACACACCTTGAGAATGAGGTAGTGAGAACATTCACCACTGGCCTCTGAGGCCCTTTACCCAGTGATCAACGGCTCACCTTCGTCTTTCCATCCAGAAGGACAGGAGTCCAATGCTTGCCATCCTGGCTGTTTGAGAGAGAAAATTCCCTCACATACATGGGAGTGAAGAAGGCCTTAGCTCCTTGGGTCACAATCCCCGTCACTCGCATGGTCCTCTGAAAGTTCACTTGAAGCCATTCTGCCGAGCTGTCCACCTGCAGAACAGACCGAGACCTTCATCATGGAGACTGATTGGACTCTTTCCTCCCCGGCTTCGCTATTATTTATTTATTTAAATAAATTTTTATACCACCCACTACTGAAGTCTCTAGGCGGTTTGCAGCATAAAACAAACCAAGAATCAAGCAAACCAAGAATTTGACAGTTAAAACGTAAAACCAGATTAAAATATCCATAAAAGCGCCACTATGGCAGTGGTTTCTTTCAGGCCTCTATGGTGAAATGCCCATGCCTCACAGAGACACTCGTCACCACGGATATTTATATGCCACTTTTCAACAAACATTCCCATAGTGGTTAAAACCGATATAAATAAAATAGCTCCCTGTCCGCAAAGAGCTCACAATCTTAAAAAACAAACATGGACCGCCTGGCTTTATTGCTGCGGCGGCAGCCACCAGGCGGAGACGGAGGAGGGGACCAGCGACCGACCAGCGACGGGCAGCTCAGCAAGGCCACGAGCTGGAGTGGGAGCCAGTGGGGCAGGTAGCTGGGAGCCCTGCCTGCACACCGGCCCCAGATGAGGTGAGCAGCCCAGCCTGAGGCACCCTCTGATATCATCAAAGAAGAGCCGTGGGAAGGGAAGAGGGTGGAGCTGAGGGGGAAGCCAAGCCCCCCATACCAAAAGGCAGTCAGAGGGGAAGTGAATGGGAACTCATACAGCTGGGCAGAGGCACAATTAGCAAGGGGTAAGGGTGCATGGCGTGCCAGGCGCTTTGTAAGGAGGAGTGGGCCAGGGAGGAAGAGGCTGGACTGGAAAGTGGCATGGACTCCCAGGAAAGGAGCAGCCACAGGAACTCCTGAACGCCTCAAGGAGAAGGACCAGGGTGAACAGAACCCCACTCCCCTTGACACTCTGAGGTCCAGTCCTAAAGGGATCACCCAGGGAGCAGACGGCACGCAGCTGCCTGAGCGGACAATAAGACAGCCACCAGCAACAGCCACTGGAGAGATGCTGTGCTGGGGATGGATAGGGCCAGTTGCTCTCCCCCCTGCTAAATAAAGAGAACTGTCACTTTAATGAGGGGCTTGTTTACTCACTTAGCACTCAACAGGATGGGATATCTCTCTGCGGACTCTCATACAAAGGAGGCCTCTGCCACCAACGGAGAGCATTTCAGTCCTAATTCTATCCAAGGCACTGGCAGACATTCAGTGCATTCACAATTATACAGATGGCTTTTTCATTTAAATTTACTGGCTGGCATCCAGACTAAATTATTTCCATGCAGTCCTACTGAAATGAAGCAATCCTTTAGTGTAACTCCCAAGCAGTTCTACTGAGTAACTTAATCTGGATGTCAACCACTGTCTTCTGCAAAGGACTGATCCTCTCTGCTGGAAATCTGAGCTGCAAGCTTCTCTCTGTATTTAGCAAGACAACTTTAGCACTACTGATATTTATTCCCTATGTTTTCATCCCACTTTTCCCTCCAAGGAGGTCAGGGCAGAGTACACGGACCCTGCCACACATACTTTATCTTTTACAGCCCTGTGAGGTAGCTTAGGCTGGGTAATGGACCAGTCACCCAATGAACATTATGGCTGAGTGGGAATTTGAATCTGGGTCTCCCTAGTCCTAGTCTTGACACTAACTGTTACACCACACAGCTATCATCTTAAATCATCCTTATTGCCCCTCTTCACTTTGAACTGTGACAACTTGCAAAGGTTTGCACATGGAATCCATTCATTAATCATTGTAAACCTGCCAGTGTGTAGACAAGTACGTGGATTTAAAGGCATTGCTGGTGATTACGGGCTGGAATCACGTCATTCAGGATGCTAAAACCACCATCCGGCTTTTAGCGGATTCATTACTCCATGGCACTCACATACAGTCATTTAATGCAACATCTCAAGTACTGCAATATTAAAGGTATGCACTTGAACTGATTTGCTAATCTGTTAAATGGCAGGCTGCAAATAGTTGCTAGCTTCTCAACAGCTTTATAGATTATATGTACACACATTTTCTAACTACTGCTCTTCGCTTTGAGCTGTGACAACATGCAAAGGTTTGCACATTGAATCCATTCATTAATCCATGAAAAGAGAATGATTTCGTAGAAAAGCTTAAGTCAGCTGACAGCCTTACAAATGAGATTTTGCCAGCCCTGAGTAAAGCAGGGTTGTGATTTCTTAGAGGCTGGATTCCCAAGTGCAGTACAGTGAATAAGAAACTAAAAGCCAAACATGTATTAGTACCCTGTTAACTGAGCAAAGTGGCACCTTTTAAAAGTGATGATTCTCTTTACTCGGTGGGGGAGAGCAACTGGCCCTATCCATCCCCAGCACAACATCCCTCCAGTGGCTGTTAGGGAACCATCTTCTATAAATAAGATGGGGATGTACACAAAATGAATTTTGAGCTTGAAACAAGACACAGATGGCCCAAAATGTTTTTTGTTGAAACAGTGGCTGAGCCGAAACAAAGTCAAAACCCAAAAACAATGCAACAAACCCGAAACATTTCAGCCATAGGGAGCAGTGGGGAAACTCGAAACACCCCATTGTTCTGCAAGAGTAGCTCCTAGGGACACCAACATGGGTTGTGTGGTAGGGCATGATATTACCTACCACCCAACACACAAAAGAAATGGGCAAGTGGGCAATTTTAAACAAATTTTTAACCTTTCCCCCAAACTCTCATAGGATCCCGGGTGCTAGGCTCCCTATGGCCAGAACAAGATGCACTCTGTGTGCACTGCTTACAATTGTTGCATTACAATCTGCAATGCATTTTGCAACCCTGCCTTGACAAACACTGCAGAAGCACACAGTGTCCCTCCGAACACAGAAAACACATTTCAAACACAGTCCAAAAATGTCCAAAAAAATAAACGCTGACTCAAAATCCACTGCCAGCCACAGTGCCTGCACTGCAGTAACATCCTTGGCACAAGTTGTTTCTCACTCGCATTTATGACTCCTTACATTCCTAGCACTGCAACAGCTGCCACAGCAGCACCCTTTGCAACAAACATAGCCATAAGCTTAACTAGAGCAACTTTAGCCACATTTTTACTGAGTACACTTTGCCATGCAAATTGCAGAGCAGACCACAGCAGTGAGTGAAGCATGAGTGAAGCTCAAGGCCAAACATGGAGGTCAGCACAGCAATAATAAAAAAAATCTCACAAAGACGCACACACAGAGTGCACATGCTGCCATTGTCCATTTTTCACCACACTATCTCACAAACAAGGCAAACCACAACTCAAGGAAGGAAGGCACCCAGTTCTGCCTTTGTTAATTTGAGACCCAGCAAAACCAGATCGTTATAGCAGCAATAGCATAGCATATTATACTCAGTGCTGAGAAGAAAACCACAAAATCAAACTGTGGTGATCAGACACCCCTCCCATAAAGAGGTAACTGGAAGCGAATCCTGTCCTGACTGACAGGCTGGTGAAGCCCAGGGATCAGCCAATCAGCACACCAGGTGGGTGGGATCTAGAGAGGAGTTGAGAGGAAGAGAAGAGTTTCTTTGTGAGAGAAAGAAGCTGGGCTGGAGGTGCAGCAAGATGTGTGGCCACAAAAATGGCAGCAAAAGGAGGACTGAGAGTTCTTGGAAGATAGGATTGCAGAGGCTTGAATTCTCAATCTAGGGGTTGGTGAGTTCAAGGCAAAGGAAGCCAGGGCTTTTGGCTTCTGGAAGCTTAGTCTAGGGAAAGTTTGTTAGTCAGATTTTGTGTTAGACTTTTCTTTTCTTTCGTGGGCTCTGTATATCCCTGAACCTGTTCTATTGTTTACCTGTAATGCAACTAAGCTAAGAAAAGCTGAGCCTGCACCCATCCAGCCAGGGCGTTGCAAAAGACTCTGTAAACTTTTAAAGGTACTTCTGTATTTTCTTACATCCATGTTCATTGCAACTGGCTAACCATGATTTTTAAAGTGTGCCACTCCAACAACATCTGGGGTGCTTTCTGAAATATTCTTGTAACCTACTGAGTATTTCTTTTACCTGCAACTAAAAGCTGAGAAAGCCTCAGATGGAAGCCGCCTGTAGTATTTTAAATAAAACTTTTTGTTTCTTTTGTTCTTTGTAGTTTTAAAAAGCCTCTCAGAGTGGATTTTTGACTCATTAAAGCGGGGCTGGAAGGGGGTTTTCTCTAGTGCAACATGCCTCATTATGTTCAGCAAATCTACCAGTATTCTTATCACATGTAGGTTTGCATGTGGAAGGTTTTTGTACATTCCCAATAACAGAGGAAAGAGAGTTTCCCTGGGATTCCTCCCAAGCCCAGGGAGAGTCAAACTCTGTTGATAATTGGGGTGGGGGGCAGCCCTGAACTACCAGAAATAAAAGAAAGTTTTGGGAGACGCCTTTGCCAGAAAGCTCAGAGGGGATGATTCAGCATTTTTCTTCCCCTCATGTGGGCTTGCTCTGAGACAAAGGCTGGTAATTTGCTACACAAACCTTCCTTGATTCCTTCTTCCTCTCCTCCTGAGGTATCCTCTTCAAGGGAGGCACACTATACATTTTGAAACCCTCTCCTTTTGTATTCCCCTTCCCACAGCCAATGAGAGCACAGTTGCCCATGACAACACTTTGTATGATAACAAGCCAGCTAAGAAGCAAGGAAATTGCAAGCCAATTGGAAGCCAGTGCCAGAAAACCAATCAGCAATGGAACAACAGGTCTCGAAAATGGCAATCAAAATGTCTATTTATTTATTTATTTATTTAGTTAATTAGATTTATATGCCGCCCTACTCCTATAGGACTCAGGGCGGCTTACACGCAAAAACATAACAGCAACACAATTCCATAAGATATATCTTACATAACCTCATAAACCACGATCACATACAGGGGTCAATTGAAAGGGGGTTGATTTGTTCCAAGCTTGAAACAGGCCCTTTATTTAAAGGGAATTTTGTTTCGAGTCGAAACATTTTGGAATTGTAATATTTTGAACATCCCAGTTTATTACTTTTCTGTGTAAACTGCTTTGAGAACTTTTATTGAAAAATTATATATAAATATTTGTTGTAGTAGTATGCAAAAAGCCACCTGATGGCACAGTGGGGAAATGACTTGACTAGCAAGCCAGAGGTTGCCAGTTCGAATCCCCGTTGGTATGTTTCCCACACTATGGGAAACACCTATATTGGGCAGTAGCGATATAGGAAGATGCTGGAAGGCATAATCTCATACTGCGCGGGAGGAGGCAATGGCAAACCCCTCCTGTATTCTACCAAAGACAACCACAGGGCTTTGTGGTCGCCAGGAGACAACATCAACTCGATGGCACACTTTACTTTCGTATGCAAATGCTATAGAGGTGTGCTTCCAATGGGAAATGCCTCCCTCCCCCCCCCCCCGGCTCTTTGTCAAAAACAGGCATATTGTAAAGGGGCATGGCTGGGATCTAAGCAAGTCCTGTTTTCCTGCTGAAAATTGGCCCCCTGAAGCAGCAGTTCTTTGCCTCAAAGCAGCAATTGCTGCTTCAGGGGCAAATCATTACTTCAGAGGGGCAATTTTCAGTGGGAACATGGGGCGTGGGTGAAAGAGTGAACCTCCCCCACACATGTCCAGGGACTCCCACACAGCTGCTTTTGGAAGGAAAAAGAAAGAGGCACCTCTGGTTGCAAGTACACCATATCATCCGTATGTCGTTTGGCCATACACTACAAATCAGGAAGTTCCCAGCCTGAACCTCACCTCTAGCATGCCCTCTCTTGGCAGCTCAGGAAAACTGCTTAGAATGATTTCCATTTTTCTCCCTCATCTTTGTATCTTTGTAATTTGAAAACTAATTAAAAATTTATTTATTTATTTATTTTTTAAAAAGAAGACTGCTTAGCATCAGGGCCCCAGCTGCTGCCCAGGGACAATAATATCCATCAACCTTATAGGACTGTTGTAACTGTAAGATAATGTTTGGGAGGCACTTGGAGCCCTCAAAAATGCAACATAAATGCCAAGTATTACTATGACGATGAACAGACGACCTCAGATGGTCACCTTTTCTTGAGGCACACAAACGCGCTTACATGCACAAAGTCTGCCACTGTTCCCCACCTGTTTAATGGAAAGCCCTCTCATGGAGGACAAACCTGCCCAGTCATGACAGCTATATAGGGCCTCCAAATTCAGAGGCAGTATACCACTGGATACCAGTTGCTGGGGGAGTGGCAGCAGTAGAGGGTTACAGCCTTCTTTGAGCTTGCTGTGGGCTACTGTGGTCTGATGCAGCAGAGATTCTCATCAGTGCTTACATCTCTCTCTCTCTCTCTCTCTCTCTCTCTCTCTCTCTCTCTCTCTCACACACACACACACACACGTGTTACCTTTGGCCTCCAAGCATTGATTCTGCCTTGCATATTAAGCCGGGCCAGAGAGGGAGCCCAAGTAGCTAACACACGGTTAATGTGGGAGGAGGCTGAGATCTGATGGTTAGAGATAGCTTTGCTCTCCATCCCCAACGGCATGGAGCAACCTAGGAGAAAGAAGAGAGACAAAGAGCACTGAGAAGGAGAGCTGGTGGTGCTTGTGGTAGCAAGCTGGTGCCTGTGGCAAAGGTAAAGTTGAGTTGATGTAGACTGTAGACTGTAGACTGATGTAGAAGCCCAAATCGGAGCATTGGTCACTTACCGTGAAGGCTTCTTCTGGTTGCTGCAGTCAAGGCATCTCATTGGGTTATCCTCGTCATGTGCTCCTGGGCAGGACTATGCAAAATAACTAATAGAAAGCCTTTTAGAGCCCAAGGGGCCCGGGTGCAGAACATCTGCGCGGGCGGGCAGAGTCCCGCCGCCGTGGCCGGGCTGAGTCCCGCCGCCACCAACTCCGTGCTGCCGGGCTGGGCCGGGCTGCCCCAGCCACCTCACATCTGCGGCCGGGCTGGGGCCCGCCGCCGCCGCAGCCTGGCCCCCTGCCGCCGCCGCAGGCCGAGTGCCGCCGCTGCCACCAGCGGGCCGAGTGCCGCCGCCAGCAGGCACTCCTGGGTGCACCAGCCAATCAGGTGCCCCCCGCAGCCCAGCCAATCAGCTGGGCTGCCAGGACGCATTTCTCCTGGGCACACCCAGGAGATAGATAGATATAGATATAGATATAGATATAGATATAGAGATAGAGATAGAGATGATAGAGATAGAGATATAGATATATATAGATATATATAGATATATATAGATATATATAGATATATATAGATATATATATATGCCGGGTGGGCCGAGATGCCTTGACTGCAGCAACCAGAAGAAGCCTTCACAGTAAGTGACCAATGCTCCGTTCTTGGTTGCTGCAGTCAAGGCATCTCATTGGGACACACCAAAGCAATACATCTCTGGGAGGGAACCCACATCTTGCTCTACTCCTGGGGAAGCACTCCCTGGAGAAACCGCCTCACAAAGGCTGCCTGTGCAGAGGCATATAGGTCCAATTTGTAATGTTTGATAAATGTGGATGGATTCTTCCAACTGCCGCCTGACAGATCTCCTGAACAGGGGCATTGGTTGCGAAGGCCGCTGAAGTTGCAGTCGACCTGGTAGAATGAGCTACTATGTTCTGAGGTGGACAAACGTGCTGAACCTCATATGCAAGAGAAATGCAGGCTCTGATCCATCTTGCAATTGTCCTTGAAGACACTGCCTCTCCCATACAGGCCGGTAGATAGGATACAAATAGTGCATCTGTCTTCCGAAAGCTGTCTGACCGTGCGATATATTTCTTTAAGCAGCAACGGACATCCAGCTTATGCCACAATTTCTCCTAAGGATGTGTTGGATGTGGGCAAAAAGATGGCAAATATACATCTTGCGATACGTGGAAGTCAGATAACACTTTTGGGCGGCTGAACGGGTCTAGAATTAGGCGTACAGCATCCTCTGAGATTATACAATAGGATTTGTGAATGGACAGAACCCTCAACTCCGACACTCGCCTTGCCAAAGTCACGGCCACCAGAAAGGCTAGTTTAATTGACAGCAGTCTCAACGGTATTTACCTAATTGGTTCAAATGGGGAGTGCTATAGTGCCTTCAGTACCGTGTTCAAATTCCACGTCGGGAACCGGTGTGGATATTAGACACAAAACGGGTGAAGGATAAGCATAAGAATCTAAGACACAAGAGAGAGAAAAAAACCTGCCAGGAGCAACGCAGGACTATAAGAACTGGCATGGTCATCCCCGTCGGGCTCTAAAAGGCTGTCTATTAGTTATTTTACATAGTCCTGCCCAGGAGCATGTGACGGGGATAACCCAATGAGATGCCTTGATTGCAGCAACCGAGAATGTCCCCTTTGCTAAGCAGGTTCTACTCTGGTTTGCCTTTGAATGGGAGACTACATGCTAACCCTAGAGGTGGAAAAGAGGTGATAACATTGCAAGACATTCATCTTTCAGTGTGTTCTCATGCTTTGATTTTCCTGACCATCGAGCCTGCAGCTGCCAATTTTATTTATTTTTTAACTTTTAAATTAAAACTGTATTAGAATTTTCCCCGTCAAAATACAATGACAGATAAGTATCATATTATGGAATTTTTAAAAAAGACATATTTAGAACATCAATCCCCCTGCATTGATCCATTAAATAACCAGTTTTGCAGCTGCCAAATTTGTAATGGTGTTTTAAAAACTTTTAAAAACACAAAACTACTCTAAAATTGTATTGATGCTGTTAGAGGAATGGAAATGAAAATTGGCAGGAATGTCCTCCAAAGGTTAGTCCATGGCGAGAGAACAACTATTTGCTCATCGTTATCCTGATCCTCATCCTAACACACAGGTGCAGCTAGGTAGTTCTAAAGCCGGGACCTAGTGGGCTTATGGGGGGGAGGGGCTTGCAAAATAAGCATCCTCTCCACTTTCTTTTACTCACTCACACATACACATATCCCATAGTTTCACACAGCATTCTTGAGCACACAATTCCCACTATTTAAAAGTCTTAATAAGACTTTAAAAAATTAAAAATCCATACATAGACCCATTTGCTTCAAATTGAATACACAGAGTCCCCCCACCCTGCCCTACATCTGTGGCCAATTTCAAAGTCCCATGCCAAGCCATTCCAGAAGATCTAAAGGGTTGGGCAGAAAAGTATAATGTTTTACCCCCTTTTTTTGAAAGCAAAGGGCAGTTCCTTCCACATGGGGGTAGAATGATGGTCCAGGGGGAGGGCGGGGTTCAGTTCCAGATATTTTTGTAATTTTCTGCCATAAAACAAGTCACTTATAGGACTTTTTTGAAGTTTAAATCCCACCCAAAAAATTTATTAAAAATAAACTAATGGACCAATCTGCTTCAAATTAAATATACAAAGCCCTCCCATCCTGCCCTGCACCTGGGCCAAATATCAAAGTGCTAGACCAAGTCATCTCAGAAATACACAAAGGGGGAAAATAACCCATACAAGTCCAATATAATCCCTGCACCGACACCTACGCACCTTCTGGATGTCTCCCATGATGAGGCACACACAGCACACAAGCAAGCAGTGGCAGGGGAGGCAAAGCAGAGGGCTTGCACAAGTCTGTGGCAGGCAGCACTGGCCTCTTGCTGCCCCAAGCTCAGCCCTCTGCTGCTGGGCAGGCTTCCATCCCATCTGTTGAAGAGCCATGAGGCAGAAGCCTCTGTGCTAGCTCCACCCACCCGTCAAATGGGTGGGTTGGTCAGCGAGTGGGGAGAACAGCAGCAGCAGCCTGCCAGGAGGTAGAGAGTCTCTTGATGGGGAGGCCAGGGCCTTGGACTTGTGCCCCAAAGTCTGAGCCTAATGGTGCTTCTGCCCTAACCCTTTCCTCTGTGCAAAAATGGCTGCAATTTTACCTTAATTGTTTGGGAGTAGGGATAAAGAACAGATGATAACACACAGAAAGCTGTAAGTGCAACAATGCTGTCACCAATTTTCCGTCTCTAGGGGGCGGGCAGACATTGCCAAAAATCACTATGAGAATTCATACCCTGAGATGTGAGCATGGCCAAAACGTTTGGGCCTGGCTAATTGATTAAGAGAGGGCAGACACCCCAATGGTTCCAATGAAATCTGAAGAATGAAGAGTGCCCTGTTGAATTCTCGCCCAGCCCCTATACTCCTTTTGGCTGCACTGAATGCAACGGATGAGATACTGTGGCCATACTGTTCAGGTCGCAGCCAATAAGCTCCATGCGCAGTGTGCTGCGGATGCTGTAGTGCGTCGGGTGCAGGCGGACGTAGCGGGTCACCATGGGAGGATTGAAGTAGTTGTCCATCACGCCTGCTGCATCCACATTCCCAAAGAATATCTGTAGGCAGAAAGGGAGAGAGTCAGCCAGTTCAGATTGGAGTCAGATGGCGAGAAATGTGGCTATTTTCAGAGCTATGCCAAGCCTGCCCTGAATCCAGGCCCCGGGATAGAATGGAAACCTTCAGGGTCAGTTCACACATTCACTGATGAGTCATCAAATGTAAGCATTTGGTTTAAAGGTTTAGAGAAACCATGGGATCTGCCTGTAAGTGAACCTAGAGGAGCTCTTACCCCTGAACTCCACTCCACACCCCCTTGGGGCTCCCAAACCCTCTTTAATGGGCGAATTTGTGAACCACTTAACCGATTTGAACCAAATTTGCTGCAGCTGTATGGACACATAGAGACACCTCAATGGCGTAGTTTGCAATGATGTCATCCACCCTGATGCACGATGGCAGACATGTAAACTTTTGAGGTGCAAGTGGGATAACTTGTAAACCGCTTAACCAATTTGAACCAAATTTGGCACAGCTGTAGGGACACCTCAATGGCGTAGGTTGTGATGATGTCATCCACCCCAATTCAAGATGGCAGACACAAACTTTTCAGGCTCAACTTACACTAACTTGTGGACAGTAATCGATTTGAACCAAATTTGCTACAGCTGTATGGGATGCATAGGGATGCCCCAAAGGTGTAGTTTGTGATTATGTTATCCACTCTGATCCAAGATGGTGGACGTGTGAACTTTTGAGGCACAAATGCACTAACTTGAGGACTGTCTAACCAATTTGAGCAAAATTTGGTACAATTGTAATGAGTGACACATGGGACACCTCAATGGTGTAGTTTGTAATGTCATCTACCCCGATCGAAGATGGTGGACGTATTAACATTTGAGGTGCAAGAGATCTAACTTGTGGACCTCAATTTGAACCAAATATTGTAGAGACAGTGAAAGGAAAGTAGGCTGATTAGTTCTAACTAGAACAACTTGTTAAAACATCTGAGAGTGTCATTTCCCCTTCCCTTGTTGTCTGCCCTCCAATTGTAATGAGAAGGACACTCACCCTCTGAGAGCTGGTGACGTTGCCTTTGTATGTTTTCCATTTCTTTCCATCCAAGCTGTGGAAGATGACAAACTGGGAGATGTAGAGGCTAGAGAACTTTTGCTTGGCTCCTTGAGTTTCTATTCCATGGAGGATTGTTGGTTTTAGCAGATCTACCTGGACAATGGAATATAGGATTTGCTTCTGTTGACTTTATTGGTTTTTCAAAGCCTTGCTAACCATGGAGAGCTTCTGCCAATCAGAGCAGACAACACTGAGCCAGATGGACTGATGACATTACTCATTATGGCAGCATCATATATTAATATGCAGGACTGTAAGTAAGGCTCACTCTCAACAGACTTGGAGGCCTCTCCAGATGTCAGTGGTCAACTCTACGGGATTTGTAAAGGAGTGACATGACCAGTGGCTTATCTTAATTTTTCTTTTCTTTTTAATTTCCTGACTTGAGGGACAAGGAAGTTATTTGCCATAGGATGCAGAGGAAAAGATGGGTTAGCACAAACCCTCACATTTTTTTAGTTTCAGATCATCCTTCTTTGCCAATTGGCAGGTTAGGTCAGCATGGAAACAGTCTTCCAGGATAAAATGAGAAAAGGAAAACTCACTGGGAGTCTCATTTTCATCATTTCTAATCCCCTAGATAAGACCTGGCTGGCTGCCTGCATTTCAATGCAGTCAGAAGGACTTTAGTCAGTTTTACAAGTGTCTCTGCTTTTCTACCAAAACAAAAACCAAACCCAACAACAGAGTCTTGTGACACCTTCAAGATGAGGCTGTAGCTCAGTGGTAGAGCATCTGCTTTGCATGAAGAAGGTCCCGGGTTCAACCCCTGGCAGCATCTCCAGGTGGGGCTGGGAAAGACTCCTGCCTGGAGGAGGAATCTACATGACTTGTGTTTGTTTGTTTGCATTTCTGTAACCAAATAGCACAGCTACGGTCATTGTCCCTCCAGAATTAATCACTTTACTGGATCATTGTCCCTCTAGAATTAATCACTTTACTGTCACCCTTGCCTGGGGCCAAAGACAACACACTAACTCTGCATCTCTCCAAGAACATAGCTCAGTGGTAGAATATCTACTTTGTATGCAGAAAGTCCCAGTCCCAGGTTCAATCCCCGGCAGCATCTCCAGGTAGGTCTGGAAAAGATCCCTGCCTGAAACCTCAGAGAGCTGCTGACAGCCAGTGTAGAGAATGCACTAAGCTATATGACCAAGGTTCCAATTCAGTACAGTATATGGCAGCTTCCTATGTTCCTAATTCTCTTGGTTGAATTTTATCACTTACTGAATGGAACTTACCTGGATCCAAGAGTCATGCTTGTCAGTACTCCAGGCATTGATTGACCCAGATTTATGCAGTCTGGCCAGATTGGGGACCCATTGGCCTTCAGTAGAAGAATGACAGAAGGAAGGAGTAAGACTAGAAATTGGGCATTATTGCAAAAGGAGTCAAAATCTCTCAACAACTGAGTGTTTATACCTGCCTTATAAGTATTATTCCATAACTGACTCTTTCAGCTCCCCTTCAAGAAATAAACCAACTCACACCTCCGGGCATGTTTTCACTAATAGTTGTGTGTACAAATGGGACACCCAGTCCTAGCTAGTGGACACCCAATAAACCTGATTTGAACACACAGCATTCATGCAACGAAACGGAAAAAAAATAATTTGAGACGTAAATATGAAAGGAATTGTAATATGTAATAAACGTACCCATTTTTGGTAACATTTAGAATGAAGTCAAAGGTCTTATTTCGAGCAATATTAGTAGCTGTAGGCTATCTACTGAGTATGTCAACAGTTATAACTAAACTGATGCAAAAAGGTGGTAGTATTGTTTATGGTATAACTGGAACAGCAGAACAACATATTGTACAGTAATGTATAAGATTCTTATGAACCATCCACTTTTCTGAAAACTGCCCTTCGTCCCCTCAAAAGCTCAGGCTCCAGCCCTGGCAGGTAACTCCATTCAGCCCTGAGCAGCCTGCTCACTAAGCATTCTGTGTTCACTAAACATGGGGTCACCTATCAGGGTGAGAGAGACAAGTATTGGATGGGAGCTACCTGACTAGGCAGGAGCACCTAGGGGAAACATCCTGGGACTGCAGTTGACAAGAAGCTGAACATGAGTCAAGTATGATGCAGCTGTAAAGAAAAGATTCTAAGCTGCATTAACAGAACCTAAAGAGATTCTGTCCTTCCTTCCTTCCTTCCTTCCTTCCTTCCTTCCTTCCTTCCTTCCTTCCATTTGTCTGTCTGTCTATCTCCATGTATGGATATTTGGCAGGGAAGTAGTGCTAGAATAATTTAGGTGCTCTATACATGACATAGAGCCAGCGTGGTGTAGTGGTTAGAGTGCTGGACTAGGACCGGGGAGACCCGAGTTCAAATCCCCATTCAGCCATGAGACTTGCTGGGGGACTCTGGGCCAGTCCCTTCTCTCTCAGCCTAACCTACTTCACCAGGTTGTTGTGAGGAGAAACTTAAGTATGTAGAACACTGCTCTGGGCTCCTTGGAGGAAGAGCGGGATATAAAATGTAATAATAATAATAATATAACATAATAGTTGCTGGGGAAAAAGAAACAGAAAATATGTATAACAGGCCCCCATTAGGCCCAGAAGAGGTCTTACCCCTGGACTTCCGGGCCAAAGTCCAGGGCCTCCTCACCCCCTTGGGCCCCCCAAATCCTCTTTAGTCTGTCTTGGGTGGTGTGGTTGCTGTGCCAGGCGGCCAAGTGTGACCTCTGCTTTGGAGTCAGAGGGGGGACTTGGGAAAGAAATAAGTTGCATGGGAATACGTTGCGTTGCATGTCACATGTTTCTGCTAATGCATATTTGCATACATATACCTGTTTTATATTTCCTACATTCTTGTGAGTTGCACTGCTGTTTGTGCCCTCAAGAACCCATGTGTTAAAAACCTGCATGTGACATGGTGTATGTGTGTGTAGGCAGATGATGCTTAATGTGCAGTGGGTGGGGGTGAGGGCTCCAAAGGTCATGAGGTCCAAGAGCTGGCATGCATGGGGCCAGGACCAGGAGTGCTGCTCACTCGCCCTCATTGGTGCTGGCAAAGCCAACAAAGGGCTAATGACATCACCACCCAGAGTGTGTCACTGGGCAGTGATGTCAATAGCCCTTGTCAGCTTTGCCAGCTCCAACAGGTTCAAGTGGATGGATAGCAAGCTGGGTCTTTACTGGCATCAGGCAAGCAGGCAGGCAGGCCTATATGGGCACTCCACTATTAATATGAGTACTCCACTCCAATGGAGCTGTGATAGCCTCAGAAAGGCATCATTCCCAAAGGATTGTAGAAATTGCAGCAGAAAATGTTCCCATCAATGAATAACCTGAAATTTTGATCCTTACCATAGTGATCAGAGGCTGTGATCTGAGAATCAGCAATGAACCCAGAGGCCATGCCTAGAGGCGTTTGACACTCTGAAACAAAAAGTTAAAGCAAATATAAAGGTATCTTAGTGGAAAGATAAAGAAACATAAACATTAAAAAAATTAAGGTTCTCTGAACACAGGTTTTCAACTACTCTCGGGGTAGCAATGGAGATGCTACAAACCATTTCAGATCCAGTCTTCAAGTTTGGAATGTCTCATGTGGCCACAGCTGGTTACCCGTTTAAACAGGACTGAGGCTGCAGAGAGCAATTAAAAATAATGGTGTTCATCCAAGCTTTCAGGACATAGCTAAGAAAACCCAGGTGCTTTTTTGTTGTTGTACACCATCCAGAAAAACAGGTTTGATAAATTCAGTCATGAATAAATTCAGTAATGGATTTATTGATTCATTCATTAATTCATAATTGAATGAATGAATGAATCAATCAATCAATCAAATCAATAAACCTTTTACCATTACTCCTCCTGTTATGCCATTGGATGCTGGTTTGACCGACTGTCATGATACAAATTTTCTTTTTACAATGTTATGTAAAAAGAAAATCTTTCACAGAGATTTTTTTAAAGTAATGACATTATCCTGTCCTCAGTGTTTTCTACCTGATTGCCTGGTTGCCATTGGAGCAAAGTGAGCTTTAAATTGGATCAAGGTGAGGGGTTACCTTCACGAGAACATAGGAAACTGCCTTATACCAAGTCAGACTCTTGATCCACCTAGCTCAATATTGTCTACACCAGGGGTTCCAACATTGGGTCCCCAGATGTTATTGGACTTCAACTCCCATGATCCCCAACCAAAGGCCACTGGGGCTGGGGATTATGGGAGCTGAAGTCCAATAACATCTGGGGAGACCCAACGAGAATCCCTGGTCTACACTGACTGGCAGCAGTTCTCCAAGGATTCAGGCAGGAGTCTCTCCCAGCCCTATCTGGAGATGCTGTCAGGGATTGAAGCTGGGGCCTTCTGTGTGCAAAACAGATACTGAGCTACAGCTCCATCCCTCACATCTAGCCTGCAGAGTTACAAAGGATGAACAGCAGCCAGGGATGAGGAAGAAAGGATCTGATGAGTATATCCCTTCTTGCACCATATCAGCACCATAACAGAAACACCATATCTTTATTAGCACCATAACAGTAACATAACATAACTCACAGTAAAGCCTGCTATCAGAAAAATGCTCCCAGCTGAATCTTTCTCCATTGGGCCATCTGCAAGCCAAGATGCTTTGCCCATTCATTTCTGCTGCCTCCACAACTGTTAGTGGCACAGAATGACAAAGTAACCACATGCTCAGCTACTTACTCTGGTCATATACCAGGAAGAGGGCACTCATTCCAGCCTGCTCATGCTCTCCAACCTCACAGTCCACTCTCCAAATCCCAGGATGAGATGGGCGCATTTCCACCGTCTCAAAGACACCTGTGGCAGAGAAGAGAAGACAGGTTCAAAAAGCTATTTCCCCCTGCCTGGACCCTGCAGATGGAACGGAGAAAGTTTAGCATATCTCCAGAGTTTTGCATAGCTCCAGGGGTGACTATTGGATGGAGAGGCCCTCTTTGTCAAGAGGGTGTGACTGATGGACTGTCTGCAGAGTCATGCAATTGTGGGCTGCACCGCCCCAAGCAGCTTGTCCACATCCTCAGGAGTCACAGATTGAAACTGATCCAACCTAATACTGTAAGAAGGATTGCTGGACACCTCCTCCATAGACCTTGTGAAAATAGTGGAGTCCAAATTGGTCTGAATACAGGAGATTTTGTCTGCAAGGAACCCATTAAAAGCATCACAGCAAAATGAGGGTCTCCTTACCTGTCCCCGATTGCCTCTACTCTATGACCCTGCTTTGACTCCTCAGGTACTTCCTGTAATGTGTCAGTCTTCCTTTCCTTTTCGAGAGAAGATGGAAACATATCTCTCTCACCCTACCTATTCATTATGTAGCTGATAGACAGGATAGGTTTTTCCCATCCCAAATTTACTTCACCAATAAATCAATTTAGTTTAGACTCTACAGTGATCTCCATGCATGTTCCTGACTAGCTGCAACAACTAAACTCTGCACTCTGTAACTGGAGTGGTAGCTTCTTCCTTGGACTTTGCTAAAATAATCACAAACCCCAACAGATACGATAGATACCCATATTGCATCTGTTTTTCCCCACCCCTTTGCAGCTAATAGCATTTCAGAAGTGTTGGGAAGGATGTAGGATTAGGGCTGTGGCATGGGTGGGTGGTGGAAATCAGCACCTTCCCACATACACCCAGTTTCATGGTCTAGAATCAGATTGAGAATTATTTCTTGTTTACACAGTCAGACAGGTGTTATTGACTGGTTTGTTTTATCCAGACATCGAGTCCTTCCCAAGGACCTGGGGTGGCTGAATCTTTTTATAGAGATCGTCGCAAAATATAGGCTGTTCCCAGTAAAGCTGCTTTTTGTAATTGGCTGATGGTGATTTCTGTAGCCCCTATGGTGTTGAGGTGCTCTTCAAGATCTTTTGGGACTGCACCCAGGGCGCCAATTACCACTGGGATTATTTGGGTCTTTTTCTGCCACAGCCTTTCAATTTCAATTTGTAGATCTTTGTATTTGGTGATTTTTTCTATTTCTTTTTCTTCTGTTCTGCTATCCCCTGGTATTGCTATGTCGATTATTTTGACTTGTTTTTCTTTCTTCTCGACTACAGTTATATCTGGTGTATTGTGTGGCAGATGTTTGTCTGTTTGTAGTCGGAAGTCCCATAATATTTTTACATCTTCATTTTCTTCAACTTTTTCAATTTTATGGTCCCACCAATTCTTGGCTACAGGTAGCTTGTATTTTTTGCAGATGTTCCAGTGTATCATCCCTGCTACCTCGTCATGCCTTTGTTTGTAGTCAGTCTGTGCGATCTTCTTACAACAGCTGATCAGGTGGTCCACGGTTTCATCTGCTTCTTTACAAAGGCGGCACTTGCTGTTTATTGTGGATTTTTCAACTTTTGCTCTTATTGCATTTGCTCTTAGTGCCTGTTCTTGTGCAGCCAGTATTAAACCCTCTGTTTCTTTCTTCAAGTTGCCATTCTTACGCCATTGCCAGGTCTTGGTGATGTCTGATTTTCCACTTATATTGTGCAAATATTGACCATGCAGGGGCTTATTTCTCCATTTTTCTGCTCGGTTCTTGACTTGTTCTTTCTTGTAGGCCTGCTTTCTTTCATTGGTGTTGAATAGTTTCTCGTTCTTGACCATTTGAAGTGCATCTTCTTCACTGTCCTTGATATATTCTTCAAGGCCTCTTTTCTCCTCCTCTACTGTTTGATGGACTTGCAGCATTCCTCTTCCACCTGAGCTGCGAGGGAGGTATAGCCTATCTACATCACTGCGGGGGTGCAGAGCATGATTGATGGTCATGATTTTCCTGGTCTTACGATCTAGCGTCTCTAGCTCTGCCTGGGTCCAGTCTATTATTCCTGCAGTGTAGCTGATAACAGGTATAGCCCAGGTGTTTATGGCTTGTATGGTGTTCCCGCCATTGAGTTTTGACTTGAGGATTTTTCGAACTCTCCTGATGTATTCACTTCCAATTTTTCTTTTAACTTCAGTGTGTGCGATGTTATCAGCCTGGAGAATGCCCAAGTATTTGTAATGTTCTTTCTCTTCCAGGTTCTTGATGTTGCTTCCATTGGGCAGTTCTATTCCTTCTGTTTTTGTTATTTTTCCTCTGTTCATTATTAATGCAGCACACTTGTCTAGTCCAAACTCCATTGCTATATCGCTACTGAATATATGGACAGTGCTTAGCAGTGATCCGATTTCTGACTGGGACTTTCCATACAACTTCAGATCGTCCATGTACAGCAGATGGTTGATTTGACTTGATGTTTTAGATGTTTGGTAATAATAATAATAATAATTATAATAGATATTTATTATTATTATTATTATTATTATTATTATTATTATTATTATTAATTCAATTTCTATACCACCCTTCCAAAAATGGCTCAGGGCGGTTTACATCGAGAAATAATAAATAAATAAATGAGATGGTTCCCTGTCCCCGAAGGGCTCACAATCTAAAAAGAAACAAAAGATAGACACCAGCAACAGTCACTGGAGGGGTGCTGTGCTGGGGGTGGATCGGGCCAGTTACTCTCCCCCTGCTCAATAAAAAGAATCACCACGTTAAAAGGTGCCTCTTTGCCCAGTTAGCAGGGGTTAGCAGAATGGCATTGTAGACCTAGGAAGCTTCCTTATACTGAGTCAGGCTATTGGTCCATCTGGCTCAGTACACTGACTGGCAGCAGCTTTCCAAGAATTCAGGCAGGAGATGCTGCCAGGGATTGAACCTGGGATCGTATGAATGCTAAATAAATGTGCTTTCACTATGCTACAGTCCCACCCCTTGCTTTTAACCATTGAGACACCCAATCACAGATGAGCCAAATCACTCTAGTCTAGTGTGACCCTCTGGCTGTCCCTCTGTGCATACTGAACATATGTTATTGAGGGTGCGTAGCCTTCCATTTCTGGTCTTACCAGGATAGAGGTTGTAAACTCCCAAGCGGTACTCCTTGTCCATTCTGATGGTGAACACTTGCCCATGGAAGTGGACAGAGTGGATATCCTCAGCACCGCCCACATTCAGCAGATACCACCTGACTTTCTTGTGCTGGCCCATCACCAACCCTGGCAGTGTGTCTCTCACATAGCCATTGATAGCTGGAGGAAAGAGCGGGGTGGGGAAATAGATTAGAGAAAAGGTACAGCAAGTCCACCTAGGTTGGACCAGCAGTGCAGATCATAAGGACTGAAACCAAAGGTGCACCTAGGTAATTTTACAGCCTGGACCTAAAGGCCTTTGGAGTCCCCACCCCCACCCCACAAGCAAAATAAGCATCATCATGCTCAACTGGGCAACCACGGCATCTGCGAGAGACTACATTGGATTTGGGGCCCTCAAGGGCTGTGAAGGACCTGGATTTCAGCCCTGAAGTCCAGGCGTAAGAGCGCCTCTGACTGAAACCCAAGTTGGAGTTCTGCATAATCACAAAAGCCCTATTTGGCATTATGTTGTATCAATCAATCACCTTTATTTCGGTCTTAGGTCCAGCATAAGAGCAATAAAAACAATATGGTAAGAAAAAATAAAACTGTTGCTATGGGATTATAAAAACTAAAATAAGACTATAGAAACCAGAAATGAAAGTAAAATTTAGGACTATACCTGTCCAATACAAAAAGACAAGACCTCAAACTAGGTGTCCCCTAATGGTTGTATGAGTGTACAGATGTCTATACGCTTGTGCATGTTTGTGTGTGAACGACTGGGCCTGCTTTCATTTTTAAAGTGAATCTGGGTACAGGCTCCTCAAATGCATAGTATAGATAAGCAGTGTGCTCCTATATCTGTGTTGCACATAACATGTGAATAACGGTACCTGTGTACATTGTACATTTATTGTACAAGTGTTGAACATAGCGTGTGAATAGGACAAAGGTGTACACAGTGAAGAAAGTGGAGAGAGGGAGACTTTTTTCTCACTCTCTCATAACACCAAAGGGAGCCTTCTTTAGAGAAAAGTTCCACTTTCTAGGTGCCACTGCTGAGAAGGCCCAAATCTATACAGGTGAAACTCGGAAAATTAGAATATCGTGCAAAAGTCCATTAATTTCAGTAATGCAAATTAAAAGGTGAAACTGATATATGAGACAGACGCATTACATGCAAAGCGAGATAAGTCAAGCCTTAATTTGTTATAATTGTGATGATCATGGCGTACAGCTCATGAAAACCCCAAATCCACAATCTCAGAAAATTAGAATATTACATGGAACCAAGATGACAAGGATTGAAGAATAGAACAATATCGGACCTCTGAAAAGTATAAGCATGCATATGTATTCAGTACTTGGTTTGGGCCCCTTTTGCAGCAATTACTGCCTCAATGCGGTGTGGCATGGATGCTATCAGCCTGTGGCACTGATGAGGTATTATGGAAGACCAGGATGCTTCATTAGCGGCCTTCAGCAATTCTGCATTGTTTGGTCTCATGTCTCTCATCCTTCTCTTGGCAATGCCCCATAGATTCTCTATGGGGTCAGGTCAGGCGAGTTTGCTGGCCAGTCAAGCACAGTACACTGTATACTTTTCAGAGGTCCGATATTGTTCTATTCTTCAATCCTTGTCTTCTTGGTTCCATGTAATATTCTAATTTTCTGAGATTGTGGATTTGGGGTTTTCATGAGCTGTACGCCATGATCATCACAATTATAACAAATTAAGGCTTGACTTATCTCGCTTTGCATGTAATGCGTCTGTCTCATATATCAGTTTCACCTTTTAATTTGCATTACTGAAATTAATGGACTTTTGCACGATATTCTAATTTTCCGAGTTTCACCTGTATAGCTGCCCACCGCACATCAGATCGCTAGGGAAGATGAAGCAGGGTCTCTCAAGATGTCTTGAGTGAACATGAAGGTTCATATGGGAGAAGATGGTTCTTAAAATATCCTGGCCCCAGACAATTCAAGGGCCTGGATATGAATTGCAGCTGGGGATGATGGGAATTGTAGGCCAATAACAGCTGGGCATTTTTCACATGGGGCTTTTAACTCGCATCTCCTCCGGAATGGAGGGGTGTGTTCACATATTAGCCAGATTTACCCAGAAGTCTCTGCAAGCTATCAGGGAGCACTTCACACACAATTCGAGTTTTTCATTGCATGTTATTATGTAGCCTGATTTATATCGAGAGGTAAAAAAAACCCCACTTTTTGTGTCGGTTTTTCAGGGCAACTTCAAAGGCCCTTAGGTACAGGCTCCAAAATTACCTAGGTGCACCTCTGATGCCAGAGGAAAGGAGATTCCTACCATAGAAAGTATGGCTCCTTATAAAAGCAGGGTCTTCCATCTGGATGTGACAGGGAGGTGGACAGTTCCTCTGAAGGTTCTCAGCAAAATACCAGCTCTTGGTCTCATCAAATATGGTGAAGAGCAGGGAGAATTCCTGGATGGCCAGCTGTCTAACATGTGTGGTACTCAGCACTCCAGGCCGGCAGATTATCAAAGGCCCAATTAGACCGGAGTGCAAATCTTTCTCCTGGAGTGGAAGTTAGGGAGGAAAAGGTTAATATCAAGTCAGCTATGAGATTCTGCATTCCTGTTCGGGAGGTGGTGCTGTCTATAATGTTTATCCCATGTCCAGCTGGATTGTGGGAGCTGGATTTATCTGAGGGTCACCCAAGTATCTCTCACTTGCCTGTAGACATTCTGGTTCTTCATCCATAAGAGTTCCCCAAATTTCAGCACTTTTGGAAATAGTATATAGATATATACCTTTTCTTATTTTGCAGAGTATATGTTATGAGTGTGTGTACAGGGACTGTCTTGTGTGTGTGTGTTTTTTTTAAGGCCTGTCAAATATCTGCAATCTGTGAAATATCTTGTTGCAGCCATAAAAACCAAAGAGCAGCTGTTCCTTTCACCTACCAGGTTAACACTGGAGAAATACGACCAGGCCTTGCAGTCAAACTCATTGGCCGTAGGAGCCATTTGATTCAACACCTTGATGGAGTACTCTTGGACCTCATTAGGCTGCACCTCCTTTGGGATGGGCTCTTTTCCTTCCTCCACATCCCCCTCATAGGGCAGCAGATTGGAGTGGAAGGAGTAGGGGCGGGAAGCTCTGTTCTTGAATGTCACCTGTTTGAAGGGAGGGACATACCCAGAGAAGAGGAAGAATATGCCCCGAGGTTAATGAAGAGTGGCTAAGGAGACTCAAGCAGTGTCCCCTCTAAGGCATGCACATGCAACCACATTTTTTGGATGTCTGCTCAGTTAATTTTGGATCCCAGTCAGGTTGAATCAGGAAGGCCCCACTCTGAATGCATGTGCACACATATTGCCTTGATACTGCCTCCCAGAACAAAACTCATTCCGAACACAGATTAAATAAAATTAGAGGGACCACTGGACTCAAGAAGTGCATTCTTCCTGGAGTTGCCACATTTCAGGATCACCCTCACTTATGGGGGTCCTAGCTGGAGTTTTTTCCTCCTCCCTCCCTCCCTCCCCAACCCCCAGGCAAGGAAGCCTTATCAGGATCCAAGCATGGCTCCTGGGTTTCTGAGACATCTCTGCTGGGCTAGACTCAGAGTTTCTAGGACAGTGACCATGATGGTTGATGGACCAGGAGAACTGCATGGTCTCTGCATCCTAGCAACTCAATGAGCAGAGACCTTTCAGAACCCAGCCATGCTTGGACCCCGATGAGGCTTCCTCAAGGGAGGAGAAGGAACAAACTGTAACCTGAACCACCCAGCAGTGAGGGGAGCCCTCCAGAACCAACCAGAGCTCATGAACCAACCAGAGCTTGCCCCTCCCACAGAAGCTGCTTCAGAGGAATCAGGAAATACCAGGGATCCAGTATCCCCTCTTCAGTCTCCAATGCCCCTCTCATTGCCCCCAGGACTCAATAGGAGTAATGGAGAGGCAAAGGCACCACTGAGTCAGGTCCAAGCTCCAAAACTGATGCCAAAGTGCCCACCTGGCTGCCCAGGGTCTCCCTCCCAATGGCGACTCAGCAAGGTGTAGTGGTTAGAATGCTGGATTAGGACCAGGGAGGCCTGAGCACAAATCCTTTCAGCCATGAAACGCACTGAGCAACTCTGGGCCAGTCACATCTCTCTCAGCCTAACCTATCTCACAGAGTTGTTGTAAGGATAAACATAACCATGTTCACAACTCTGGGCTCCTTGGAGGAAGAGTGGGATAGAATAGAAATTTAAAAATAAATACATAAAATAAATGGCCTACTTGGAAGGAGGCAGAAGCCAAGTTAGGATCAGGGCCTGTTTGAGGAAGACGCTCCTGGCTCTAAACCCTGCATCTGCAGCCAGACCTTTACTGGTGCAACAGCTTCTCTGGAACCATCCCTGCCCTCTGCCATTCCGTCCTGCCCTTCAGCTCCATCTCCTTACTGCTGCCAATCCCAACATACATCAGAAACTGTGCACAACCCACCTTGCCACCCTCAGGCTGTAAGTACAGATAAGACAGGAGCAGAATTAGACCCAGCGTCAGAGCCTGAAGAAACTCCAGAACTGGGTCCCTAAGAAACATCACTGCTGGAGCCAGAGCCCCCTGAAAAGCCAGCTCCTTCCACACCTCTGCACCCCCCAGTAGCTGCACACCAGCATCAACAACAGGGCGCTTTCTAGATTACACACTGTTCCTCAGTAAAATGCTTCGGCTTGGCAGGATCGTTTTGAAAAAGTAAATAGCTTGTACAACCCTCCTACAATGGGAAAATACAGTTGTTTTTTGTGATGGACTTTATTTGTTTGTTTGTTTGTTTGTTTGTTTGTTTAATTTCTATACTGCCCTTCCAAAAATGGCTCAGGGTGGTTTACACAGAGAAAAAACAAATAAATAAGATGGATCCCTGTCCCCAAAGGGCTCACAATCTAAAAGAAACATAGACACCAGTGACAACAGTCACTGGAGGTACTGTGCTGAGGGTGCAACATTGCAGGATTACATGCAACACTGTAGGACTAAAACGCAAGGATAAAATCTGAAAGAAGGCATTGGAAATGTGAATGGCACCTTGCTGACAGCGCAGGGACTGCGATGCTGGAAACACGGGCAACATGGAAGCACACTTAACGGACATGTAGTGACACTGCTGTAGGGTGTGATCTGGAAAGCGCTCGGGCAGGCAGACTCCGATAGGGATTAGGACTGGAGAGTGGCGTAGCTCAGTGGTGGAGCATCTGCTTCCATGCAAATGGTCCCAGATTCAATCCCTCGCAGCATCTTCAGGTAAGGCTGCAAAAGACTCCTGCCTGATAGCCTGGAGAGCTGCTGCCAGTTAGAGCAGACAACATTGAGACAGATGGATCAACAGTCTGACTCAGCAGATGGCAACTTCCCATGTTCCTAGCATCATACCTAGTTTGGCCTTGTGAACAACCTACATACAAGGGGGAGTTAAATGGCAAGCTCCTTTGGGGAAAAAAACCCCTGCTTAAAAGTAAGATTCAACTCCATCCTCCCACCATGTCCTCCCCATCTTGCACATAATGGTCTCACCTTGATGACATCATCAACCTGGGCTCGGATGTATGGCCCCAAGATGCCCAAGTGTTCATCCAATTCTCCACGGACCAATACCTGGCTGAAGTTTCTGTCTAGGTACTCTTGGAAAACAACTTTCTTGTATGCCTTCGCAGGTTTCCTCCAACTGTTCTTGGGATCACTGAGAGAACAAGAGAGGCTGGTGTGGTAAGCAATGGCCTTGTTCAAGCAGCAGGCTAGCATTTTTTAACCCACAGCACTTCTCTCCATCCTGCCTCCCGATACAGCTGAAGTCATCTTGCAACTAACCTTACCTCAATCCAGTTTAAACTCAAGCTCTTGAGTCATTTGGCCACATTTTCTAGGCATAAACCCCTGCTAATTTGGCAAAGAGGCACCTTTTAACGTGGTGATTACTCTTTATTTAGCAGGGGCAGAGTAAATGGCCCTATCCACCCCCAGCACAGTACCTCCAGTGACTGTTGCTGGTGTCTATCTTATGTTTCTTTTTAGATTGTGAGCCCTTTGGGGACAGAGATCCATCTTATTTATTTATTATTTCTCTGTGTAAACTGCCCTGAGCCATTTTTGGAAGGGCAGTATAGAAATTGAATAAATAAATAAAATAAACAAGCAAATATATTTTGCATTTGTATAGTGCTTTGGGGTGCGCAACGCACTTCACATGTCTTAGGGCTGTTCTCACTTTTATTATTAGGTTAGGCAAAACCTCCGACCCTATCTTGGAGCTGTGCATGCTCCCAATATTTGATCATGTGTGAGATAAAGGCAAGGTTAGAGATGGGGACCTGGCTTGTCTATCAATCCCCCGTTGGGTAGGATGAGCGTATCCCACCCAGATTGGGTAGGATGAGCATATCTCACCCAGATTCAGAATGATGTAGGAGGGGAAACCCTCCTACCCAGCTGGAGAATGACAGATGAGCCAGCTCCCCACCTCTGACCTTGCCTTTATCTAACACACAATCAAATACTGGGAATGCACACAGCTCCCAAACTAGGGTTGGAGACTTCTCCTGCCCTAATGATGATCATGAGGACAGCCAGCCTTACAACAACCCTGTAAGGCAGGGCTGCACAACCTCCAGTTGTTGTCGGACAACAACTCCCATCATCTCTGACTACTGGCTACTGTGGCTGGGGATTATGGGAGTTGTAGTCCAGCAACATGTGGAGGGCTGAAGTTGTACAGCCCTGCTGTGAGATATTATCATCATCTCTAAATTGTGGCTGAGACTAAGTAGGAGCAACTTGCCTGAGGCCACTTCGTAAGTTCATGCCAGGTTAGACCAGGAAAGCCCTTATTCAAACACATGTGGGAGAAAGTCCCAATTCGCCACTCAGTACAACATGGTGCTGTGACAATATCCTGCTGAGAGTGTGTGAATGTTTTCTGTGGATTGTTTTATCATTTTTTGCTAAATGCTCTGAGAAATTCTTAACTTCAAGGGTGGGATAGAAATATGTTGCGGGGTTCATACAACTGGCTGTAAATATTCACCAAGTAGGTATCAGAGGAATCAGAGACTGCGGGAAGTGTGCACTCCCATCAGGTGTGGTGTCTGAACCCATCCATGTCTGGTTCCCAGGTTTTCCACCTGATATTCTCCCAAGATCCGCTGCCCAACTTCCAGATCTTGGGCACAGAAATCTGGATAATGTTGGGTGAAGAACAGTGGGAAACAGACTTGGGCTAGTTCAGATGTCACACCTGACAGCAGAGTATGCGTTCCCCATAACTTCTGTTTCCTCTCATACCTACTTGTAAGTACTTACCCACAGTTGTGTGAACCCACCTATTAAGTAGGCAATATCCAACAAAGAAGTTTCTGTTTTAAACTCGTATTTCTGCATCCCACAGATCCATCTCCAATATGCCAGGTTTTGTAGGCAACCACAGCCCAACTCTGAACTCACTAGACTGCTTTGGAATATAACAATCTCTCAGCCTCTACCTGCAATTTGAGGATAACAATACTGGCCTACCTTTCATTGCTAGTATTTCTGAAACAATAGACTTGTTCACACAAGATTTGCATCTTACCCAGTTTTCGATAGCTATGCACATTCCCAATTATTTATTGTCTGTGGGGGAAAACAAAGTCAGAGGTGCCGACCGTGATCATCTTTGAAACGGCAGCCAGGCATGCAGGCTCCGTCCCATCTAACGGCTGTACCCAGCTCATTAATGAGGTAGGAGGGAAGGTCCTCATACATAGCTGCTGTTTCACAGACGATCACTGTCGGTGCCTCTGACCTTCTATCTCTTACAGACTATCAAAAAACAGGAGTGCACACAGCTCCCAAAACTGTGTAGGATGCATCTCCTACCCAGATAATGCTAGTGTGAACTGCCTTAATGTCTATATGTAGCATGCTAGCCTTCAACTAAGGATATAAATTTCCCCATCTTTGGCCATTATAGCTGGGGATGATGAAAGTTGTGATCCAATTCCATCTGAGGGCCCCAAACTGGGAACTCCCTGGTCTAGAAAGTGTCATGAGAGAAGGGAAGCTGCTCATGGGAGGAAAGCTGGTCTTGTGGTAGTAAGCATGAATTGTCCCCTTTGCTAAGCAGGTTCTACCCTGGTTTGCACTTGAATGGGAGACTAACATGTGAGTACTGTAAAATAATCCCCTTAGGGGATGGGGCCAATCTGGGAAGAGCACCTGCCTGTTTGCATGCAGAAGGTTCCAAGTTCCCTCCCTGGCAGCATCTCCAAGACAGGGCTGAGAGAGACTCCTGCCTGCAGCCTTGGAGAAGCCGCTGCCATTCTGTGTAGACAATACTGAGCTAGATGGACCAGTGGTCTGACTTGGTATAAGGCAGCTTCCTATGTTCCTGTTGAATTAGCCAGTCATTCCCTGATGAAGGGATGAGAAAGGGACAGAACTTACTTGTCTTTTAAGTAGGGTGAGGGAACTTTGCTCCCATAATCCCACATCACCTCCTCGGCAGCAATAAAATATTGTCGAATTTTGCCCCCCAAAGTACGTGGATCATGGTAATCTTCTTCATAGATATCAAACTCTTCCTCATTCTGCATGGTATTGCTGTAGTCATCATAGTCAAATGTCTCCTTCAGGGCCTTTGAGGAGTTTATTTTCACCCGTCTGTTGAGGCCAGAAGATGTTGTGGGGGTCTCCATATGAACCTCGACTCCTGAGGCTCTTTTCTGAGCTTTGCTGGTTCTTTGAATTGGACTTCCCATCTCTTCATTGTTTTTCTTCCCTTCAAATATCTGCATGTTACCATTGATTTCATACCCTCTCTCAATTTGCTCCCACAACCCTTTAAGGGTCCAGTTGACAGTCGGGTAATCTTGGGGGAGCAGATTGTTTTCTGCCAGTGCTGGTTTAGTGGCCACTTTGTCTGCCTTCCTCTCTATCGCAGCCTTCGAGGATTCATTCTGTAACATAACTTCCAGCATTCCATGGGAATTTAAGAGGTCTATCTTGTTGGGTGTGGCATCAAATCCTGGCACAACTTCATTCTGTCTCCCTGAGACACCCTTGCCTTGGCTGACTTCTTGAAAATGCTCCTTGAGTGTTAAGGCATTTGTTTCCTGAGTAGTGCGGAAGGGATGTGTAGAGAAATGATCATTCCTGACCAGAATGTCTTTTGTATCTATGGCCTTGTCTAGAACATTAGGATTCCCCGTCACTCTCTCTGAATCTGTCATCACACCATTCTGTGCAAACAAGAAATGGTGTTCATTGGAAATACCTGGATTTGCAGTAGCTGTGTCCACTCTGAGTTGCATAATCTTTTCTGTCACATGGATCCTAGAACTCTTTCCTGATGACCTCAGGTCACCCCCTTTGTCATAGGAGATTATCTGTGCAATGTTCATGTCAAGAACCAAGTCTTCTTTTGAAGGAGCAGAGGTGCCATGTTTACCCATACTGACAAAGGATTTCTCAACTAGTGATGAAACAGAATTTTCTGTCTGTAATGCTTCTCTGGTTGTGAATGGCTTGCTCTCTTGGACAGTTGCGTTATGGGACAAATAGCTGTTTGGATCTTGAGGGGTTATGTCATTGTGCTGTGATGCAAGATATTCAGCCCCAGGGATGATTTCTAACCTCGATAGACTGGTGCTTTGACTCTCCAGTGACATGTCATGAATGTTACTCTGTGAAGCTAAATCTTCAGTCCCAGGGTTGATTTCTAATCTCGATAGACTAGTGCTTTGACTCTCCATGGACCTGTCATGAACAACTGACTCACTCTTCAAGCCATCTAACGGTGCTGAAGTTCCACTTGTGTTAAGAAAAGTGCTTCCACTGGGAGACATTGTTTCTGATGTTGCTGCATCGTTCAGTCTCTGCGTACCATGTGCTTCTTCATGTGCCAGATATGAATTTCCTGAAAGAGAAGGTTCTTGGAACATGGCTGATGTCTTTCCAGCAGAAGAAAAGCTATCCTGGGGAAAGATCTCAAAGAGGGACTCTTGGGGAGAAGGAGAAACATCATTTGGGTATGGAAGTCCCCGAGAAGGCAATAGTGAGTCAGTAGAATTCTCTTTGCTGTTCAACTTGGGCCTTGTAAGACATGGAGTTTGGTGCTGGCGAGTCTTCTGCATTTCATTTTCTGCAGAGGTAGCAGCATTGTTGTCCTGATGCTTCTTTATGCAAGGTCTGAGCCTCCTTTTTCTCTTGGAGAAGCCTCTTGGTTGAGGATAATATTGTATCTCTTCATCATACCCATCATAGTCCTCATCAAAATCATTTTTCTCAGTGCACTTGGAAATGGTGAACTTTGCTCTCATTCCTCTTCTTCTATAGTCAGGGTTCAAGCATCCTAGCATCCATATACCTGTCTCAGGTAAAGGTGAAAGATCAAAGAAGAACACAAGATAAAGACTGCATTAAGACAGTTGCACCCTCTGGGGGCAAAAATTCTGGTCTGTCACATTTCTCTGTGTCCGCATGAACAATACGATTCAGGCAACTGGCATGGCTTCTGTAATGTTTACACACACACAAGGCTTATCAATTCACATACTTAAACAGATGTAATAATCATTCCCTTCTGACTAGTAAATCTGGGAACAACAGGAAGAAGACATCTTTGTCAGGGGCCCTTTCATGGGGCGAGGTAGGGCAGTCGCCTCAGGCAGCAGGTTATTGGGGTGCCAGCAGGGCTGCAATTTGCTCTCTGCTTCATCCTCACTTTAACCCTTCTCTCAGTAACAACAAGAACAACAACAACAATAATAATAATAATACAGACATTAAAGTTTGTTAAAGATTCCTGAAGCTAAAGCACATATTTATGTCAACATGAGTCAACTTGCAGAAGAGGTCGGTAAGCAATTTGCCAAAGCGCATTCACTTCCCCAGTTCATCTAACCAACCTGGATGCTCCATGGCCATGAAGACAGTCTCCCCAGAGAGTGGAAAGAGTGTGAGGGTCTCTTCAAAGACGGCGTTGTGCTTAAAAGTGTTCCCGGAGAAGAAGACAGACAGGATCTCAGTCTGGGCACCCACATTCAGGACATACCAGTACACCACTTTGTTCTGGCAAAGCTTCAAGTTGAGGTTATCAAAGACGTAGCCATTGATACCTGAAGGAGCAATGAGATGGAAGATGTGGCACATGTGGTGGTCAAGGCCAGGAAGTCAAGAGTTTCAAACACATGGGGGTTCCAGCATCTGTTCCCTACTCCTTGCATCACTGGGACCACTGGTTGCAGGACTAGGACTAGGACTAGGGAGACTCAAGTTCGAATCTCCATTCAAACATGAAACTCACTGGGTGACTCTGGGCCAGACAATAACCTACCTCACAGGGTTGTTGTGAGGATACATGTAACCCTCCCCAGAGAAAAAGCAGCATATAAACGTGAGTAGGTAAACACAGATACAAATATCATCAACCATAATCCTCTTGGCCCCAGAAATAAGATGATTCCAAAGAGCCAATCCTGTGCCATTAACTGGTAGATATAGTTCCATCCTCCCTCCCTCCATCCAGGCACTTTGTGGAAGCCACTAGGCTAGCAGAGCAGCTTACAGTGTTGTGTCTGTGGAGAGACCAAACTTTGGTCCTAGCCACAAAGCAAGTTTCATTTAGTTCAAGAAACCATTGGCTGTGTGCCTTAACATTCAACCAAACAGCCAAGGAGGAAGAAAAACAAGTGGAGGAAGATTGCACAGGAGAGCATCATGGGAAGGGGGGATGTGATAAACATTTTCTGGTTTGAATGTGCTGCATAACCAGGGCTGAATTTTGATAACGATTAGATCTCCTATCATGGCCTTAAGCTTGGAACTTGCACTCAGCTGTGCATATATAGAAAGGGCTTCTCTGGGGTATGGATAGTCCTGTCTTTTCCACATAATCTTCACTTTCTTTCTGCTCTGATACTCACTGTGCATTACGTTGGAAGCATAGAACTCTGGATCCCGGTGGTTGATGCTGGCCGCATCAGTACAGAATCGTTGGATATTCTCTGCCAAGTACCAGCTTCGGTTTTCATCAAAGACAGAAAACATCACAAATTTCGCTTCATCTGATATCATCTAGGAGAACCACAAAGGTGGGGTTTGAGTGGGTGAATCAGTGATGGATTGGTGCTTGAGGCTAACTATTATTACAGAATATTTATTGTTTTAATCTTGAGTGTACGCTGCCCTGGAAGTTTCTCTGAGGGGCTGTCATGAATAGTGAAATAAAATCACCCCTTATTTTCTTAACTATTGTCTACAAAAATTATGACCTAGTATTTACCTATAATCTCTTTACTTGAAACTTCATGTTTTTGTTTCAGAATGTTTGCAGATTTTATAAAGTTAACTAATCCATTTTATCTATCTAAGTTTGATCTAGCTTCTCAGACATGAGGATTAGAGAAAGAAATTTAAGCCTACACGAAATTTGAGTTTATTTATTTTATTATTTATTTAACATATTTTTATACAGCCCAAAACTTACATCTCTGGGCAGTTCCAAAACTTACATCTCTGGGCAGTTTACAAAATAAACCGTGGAGAGTTGAGAGTAACAACAGGCAACGGAAGATGTCTACGTGGCAAGAAGTTTTATACTGAGAGGTTTGGAGAGGACTATTTTTCTTAGTTAAGATTTTCTGTTTGCTCATGAGACCTTTTAGGGTTTTAAAAGATGGAAATTTCAATTAAGATTTAGGTTGTCTTCATGTTTCCTCCACAACTCTTTTTCCCCCTTCTTTTACAGTTCATAGGTAATCACAATGCTCCTTGAACTATGCTCTTTGAAATTACTTTTCATGAAATTCCTTTTGTAATCAAGGCTATGCTGATGTCTTAAACTTTATCTATTCTATAAGGCCTACATACACTGTACTAAAAGTTATGTAAGTACACTGTATAGAAGCATTTTTCTCCCAAATCCTTATCTTTAATTATTGTTAGTACAATAGCCTGCTGAGGAACATGAACCCATTGTGTGGTGCATCTTTTGTAATGGAGCCTTGTACACTACCATTTCCTAATATAGCTCTCAGCAAACCTCACTAGGGCATGAATGACAAGTCATCTAACCAGAGGCAGTCTGTAACAGGTGGCCTAGGGATCCTTTAAATAAGTCATCCAACATCATCATCCCCTGCCCCACTTTTTTAAACAAAAGCTCTGGAGGGGCGATTGATAGAAGTAGAAGTATGGTAAGTGGAAGTATGGAGGGTCAATCTTTCCCCACTCATTGTTACCCCCTTTTAAACACCCTTTTCTTTTTCTGGGTTTCAGATATGTTTGCCCTCACAAACATGTTTGAAACTCCATGAGCAAAAGGTGGCTAGGGAGGGGGAGTTGAGGAAGAAAAGCAGTGACCCAGGAAAGGATTAAGGACCCCCTACCACCCCCACAGCTTCCCTGCTCTCAAAAAAGGCACTAGGGCTTCAATTAGAACATTTACACACAATGAGGCGGGTCTCAAGATCAGTGAGACCCCGTTTTGCCGGTTTTGCGGGGAGAGAGGGCTAAGCCCACTCTCCCCACAGACGAGCAGGGTGGGAGCCCTGGGCGGCCGGATTGGCCACCCACATGACTGCCGGCTCTGTGATGGAGCCGGCGGAGGCTGGGGAGTTTGGGGGCCACGCGGCCCCAGGAAGATCCAGTATGCCCTGCACGAGTGCACAGGGCATACTGGGGAGACTCCCGAGCCGGGAGGCTGCTTTTCAGCCATGCCGCAGCTACTCACGATCCCAAAAAACCAGGTTTGCAGAGCGCTCGCTCCGCAAACACGGTTTAAGGGGCGGGCTACTTGAGCGGGTTACCCGCTCAAGAACCACCGGGCTCTCAGCTGAGCCCGGTGGTTCACATGGTTGTAGGAAATCGGGCTAGCAGAGTCTAGCCCAATTTTCGACCATCGTGTGAATAGCCTAAATGTGTAGTTATTATTCCTTTGTTCTTGTGAGAAATGTAAAAGCATCCTCCTAGGATGCAGCAATGGACCAACCTGATTCCCTCTTTGGTCCATGGTCTCTTTCAAGCAGATCAGCAGGGGTCCGATAAGTCCGGAGGCTAAATCCTGGGCAGGTTTGACAGAGCTGTAATAGAAACGAGTCAGGCAGCGGGGATCCGATTTGGTTGGTCCATCCTCAGGCATTATTTTCCACCTGTACACCATCCAATGGTGGGCTTGAATGGCCAATAACTTCATGTCTAGATCTGGGAAGAAACAACCCAGAAAAATTTTGTTACTATATCTTCCACCAGCTTTTGAAAATCCAGAACCAACTGTTGCTCCCCCCAGCCCCCTGGACCACAAGCCCCGTCTTTTCTCATATTCACCAGCTTCATAAACATGTTGAAAACCCAAGGTGATGGAACTGGTTACCCCAGGCGGCTCATGTTGTGAGAATAGCCCTATCGTAGAGTTGCCATGCCCCCCAGAATTGCAGGTTTCACCAGATTACAAGCATCTCACCAAGAGTTTTTCCTGGCACAGAATGCACATTATTTGACACAGAATTTGGATTCTCTTAAAAAATATTAGAATTTAGGCTCATGCCCCTATCCCTCCCTCCTTCCATCCCTTCCTCCCTGCAGACCCTTCTGGCCTTTCCTGGGATTTCTCCTCAGTCTTACGTTTGGCTTTCTTTATAGGGTAAAAGGAAGTGACGTTGGTGAGGCCATGGGGGTATATGTTGTACGGCCGGCTGGCTTGATTCTTGAACACAATCTGAAAATATAGATTTGACATTTAGAGGCAGAGTTTTTGTAGTTGCCCATAATATCAGTATAAGTATCACTTTTATTGAGACTAATACATGGTTGAAAAGTTCTGCAAGCTGTTAGACCCCAAAGGAACCTCATGAGACATAGGAACATAGGAAGCTGCCATATACTGAGTCAGACCATTGGTCCATCTAGCTCAGTATTGTCTACACAGACTGGCAGTGGCTTCTCCAAGGTTGCAGGCAGAAATCTCTCTCACCCCTATCTTGGAGATGCCAGGGAGGGAACTTGGAACCTAGATGCTCTTCCCAGAGCGGCCTTATCCCCTAAGTAGAATCTCTTACAATTTCACAGAAAAAGCAAAAAAACATTCACATAAACACCAGCCAGGATGAGCCTCACTATGTTTATTCAGAAGTAAATCCTATTCAGTTCAATGGGACTTCCTCCCACTTGAGACTTAATAGGACTGCTACTTCAGTCTGTGATAACTCAGCCGAAAGTTAGCACAGGCTGCCAGGAGCTGAAATGGGCGTGCGAACGCGCCCTGGATCTACCCTAAAACTCCTGGGTCACATGTCAAGAATTTATCCTTGAGGACAAATTCAAATAAGTAGAATACAAATAAGATGGTCACCAGAGGATGGATAAAATAAAAATTTGGGAGACAATCCTCAACACCCACTTTCCCTATATGGAAATAAACATCAGGAGGGCAACCTTCAAAAAGAGCTTGCCCCATCCCCACACCTTCAGTGGGACCAGGTTGGGATTTGTGCTTTAGGCCCCAAATTTGAGGCCTCTAAATCACTATGCCCTGAAGAGAGGGGAAATGTTCCTGTGGCCATCCAGCTCCCTCTGTCACCACTGAGATCCCCCGTCTTTATTGCAACGAGATCACAACAGTACATATAATAAGATCAAAGACAGTAATGATATAAGTGAATATAATTGGAAAAGAGTATAAAAGAAAAACTCCATTAAACATAACTTAAACATAATAAGATACAACCAATGCAGGGTGTTTTTCAGATTACACGCGACAACAGTGTCACTACTGTCTGTTAAGTGTGCGTCTGTACTGCCTGTATTTTCACAACACAGTTCGTGCACGGACAGCAAGTTTCCATTCACATTTCCAATGCCTTATTTCAGATTTTATCCTTGTGTGTTAGTCCTACAATGTTGTATGTGCACTGCAAAAACAAAAACAAAAAACAAGCAGCTGTATTTTCCTATTGTAGGAGGGTTGCGCAAGCTATTTATGTTTTCAAAATGACCCTGCCTAGCCGAAGCATTTTACTGCTGAACTGAGTGTAATCTGGAAAGCACCCAGGAGAAAAAGAAAAGGGGAAAGGAGAGGAGGGAACCCTCCTTCTAAGGATCAAAGCTCCCTCTTGCCCTGAGAGGTGGAGAGAAAAGAGCAGGATGTCAGTCCGCCTCACTGTGATGCTACTTGCCTCAGCATGCAGTTATGGGCTTAAATTAATTCGTGAGTTGCAGGTGCATAGGGAGGGACAACATTTGACAGTTGCAGAGGAAAGAGCTATTTCACCTTTACCTCAGTGCTGTTTTCCTGCTGAAAATCATCTCCACCTCAAAGAGAAAATCATCTCTTTGTGATCACAAAGTTTATCTCCTGATAATCATATATAAATATCAAAAATGAACAAATAAATAACAAATCCCTTGTAGGGATCCAGCAAGGGCAGCTGCCATTCAGATCCAACATGACATTTCTCTCTTTCTCTTACCACAAATTTGTCACAAATTGCCACTTACCATGAATTCGTCACCAACTTCTGCTTTGAGGACAGGCCCCAAAATCCCCATGTTGTCTATCGTTGGCACCTTTGGCTTTGTGAAAGTTTCATCCTCATATTCCACATACTTTGCTTTCTTATACTTGGAACCGATCCTCTGGGGGCCAGGCTCCAGAAACTGCTTGCTGTAATTGCTGCGGAAGAGGAAAGGAGGAGAGGAAAAGTAGCAGGGCGAAGGCTGGTGAGCTGATATTAGACCTGTGAGGATACACCCTCCCAGCCCCATAACCAGTCTAAACGTTTCGGGGGCCTGACCAAAAAAAAAAAAAAAAAGCTTATCTGCCTTCCAACAGTCCTAAGTGCAAGCAACATTTAGTTATTTAAAGGTTATTTTGTTGTTAAAAGAAAGGGGGGCCGTAGCGGTGGGGTGGTCAGGCCCACCTTAACCCCTGGCTACAGATCTGCACTCTCCTCAGGCCATCATACTACTCCACAGTTGTTCACTTCTGGATATCAAGAAGATGTCTCGAGGGGAAGGGTGTCTTGAAGATGTCTTGAAGGGAAGGGTGGTCCTGCCATGAGGTGAAGTGAGGCAGTCACGTCAAGGATCAGATTACTGAGGCACCAGTGGGGCAGCAAGATGCCCTCTGCCTCCCCTCACCAATGTGCTGGGGTGCTATTTGTAGCGCATGCAGAGGGACAGCTCATCCACATTTAGGGAAAGGTACTCTGGTGCACCAGAAGGGAGGATGTCTTTATAGCATTTGCTGGGGCTAGTGGATAAAATACCGTCTGAGCCAGCCCTTGGTCAATCCTACAACACTTGTTTCTCACCTTCCTTTCTCCCAAGGATCTATGGCCACTTCTGCTTTTTTGCTCCCACCTTATCTGATATCCCATCCCTTCCTGCAGTTTGCTGTTGCTGACTCCCTTCTCTACTTGGCATGGCTCCCAGACTCCCAGTGGTTGCTCTTTTCTTTCTTTGGAAATTATTAAAATGCCCCCATTTTGTCAAAGCATACCATTTTGTGGCTCATTTAGTTAAAAAAAATATCTCCCCCACATGAAAAATCGCAGGAAAATGGAATAATTTGGACTTCTGAGGGGCATTGCTGGATAGCTCAAGGCCCACAGAGCACAGTAGGTAGGGTTGCCATGTTCCACAGAATTTAGGGTAGCCCCCGGATTTTAGCTTCTCCACCCAGCTGCTAAATTCCACCCGGATTTTTTCGGATTTCAGATGCACTGCCCGGATTTTACTCTGGATCTGATCACATGCGAGGACAGAGAAGGAGGGAGAACTAAACAAACAAACAAACAAACAAACATGCAAATTAGTTTCTGCATAATTTGCATAATATGCAAATCAGGCCACCTGGATTTGGGAAGCTTGAATATGGCAGCCCTAATGGTAGGGCACTTTATTTCACTCTTTTAAATGTTTTTAGGCTCTCCACCCATCCACCCCGCACAATTTTCGACCCTCCGGAAACCTAAACCCCTAATCCCCATAGGCACAATGACTCATTATTCACGGCTTCATTACTTGCGTTTGTAGGCAAGGAACACAGCCCCTGTGAATAACGAGGTATGCCTGTAGATATAAGATTAAAGGCCCAGAGAAGTTGAGTTTGGGGCAGTATATAAATATGCGGGGGGGGGGGAAACATACATACATACATACATACAGGCCATTGGGTTTAGCAAACTTCATTTTGCTGGGGAAGAGTAATGCTGCAGGAGAAACCCAACAACTAGCAAAGAGCATCACCTGTCCAGGTAAGTGGGTTTCACTGGGGCATAGTCCCAGTCTATCTCTTCTGCTGCGATATAATGCCTCCAGATGACAGGCAGCTTCTTAGCACCAGAACGGACATCGATCCTGGAGACAGGCTCATCCATGCTGACTCTCTCCCTGGACGCATCATAGTCGTAACCATCATAGCCATCATAACCATCATAGTCATTTTCATCTGGAATTGATGCCAGCCTCATCAACTTCTTGGGTGGCTCTGGACAGACTTCCACCTTAACCTCCGCTTCCATACCAGCTAAAGCAAAGGACCAGATGCAGACATTAGCTTGTATAGGCCAGCTTAGCCTTCTCTGTGCTGAAAGGCAAGGGCTGGCTCTCTTGCAGGTGGCCTGCATGTGGGACATCAGGCTGCAGGGGGGGGGGGGGCTTCCCAGCAAGGGCGTAATTGGGACAGGACAGCCAGGGCACGCTTCTAGCAATCTCTCTGAGCACCATGTAGTCAGCAGTCAGATATGTCTTTTCTATCATTATGAACTTCTAAATAAAGTAAACTAGATTAACCTTGTCAATCTCCATGCTTATCATTTACAAGCTGTTGCCCCTGAGACCCTGAACTTCTGCTGCAGTGGGAGCGAGTGAGTTCCTGACTATACAAGTAATTACCCCTAACATGAAGTGGTACAGATACTGGTTGGCCATCTCACTGAGAGACATGGCTCAGTCTCCTGGCTTTTTATTTTTATCTCCATACAGCTCCCAGAGCATGATCTAAGGGCACATTATACAGCCCCCTTGCTGAAGCAAAATAGGCCTTTGTGCGGGCAGTGCCTGGATGGGAGACCTATGCATGCCAGCTTTGGGGATGTGACTGTACCTCAGTAGAAGAGCTACATGCATTGAATGCTGAAGATCATAAGTTCAGTCCCTGGCAGCACCTCCGGGTAGGGCTGGGAGAGACTCCTGCTTACCTTGGAGAAGCTGCTGCCACTCAGTGTCGACCATACTGAGCTGGATGGGCCAATGGTCTGACTTGGTATAAGGCAGCCTTCTATGTTCGTATGATAAAAGGAAATGAAAGAGCCACCCAATGGTTCTCCATCTCTCATCTTCTCGTAGTACCTCCCGGACTCCCTTCCCCATTGTGGTTACCTTGCTGGTGAGATGGGATCTGGCAGAACATCTGGAATGTTCCACTGGTGCTGGGTATCATCACAGCAGTGAGGAAGATAGCTGGCGAGATGTCCAGTGTGGCAAGCCGGTGGTTTCTCACCAGGAAAGTGTGGCCCTCAAAGAAAATGGAGTGGACTTCTGACCTGGTGCCCAGGCCAATAACATACCAGTGGACTTGTTTCTTCTGGCACACCTTTAGATCTGCAGGGCGGAAATAAGATGTTCTAGAGAAAAAAAGCCAATCCATGATGCTCTCAAGACATGGAAAACTAGCAGCCAACCAGCTGGATCCGTCCCAGAGCCATATGATTTGCACCTTCCTAGCCCCAGTGTGTGATAAAACATTTGCCCGGTTTCACTTGTTAGAGAAATTTATATGGAAGTTGTAAGAAATAGAATACTGTATTCCACACATTTGCCCGGTTTCACTTGTTAGAGAAATTTGTATGGAAGTTGTAAGAAATAGAATACTGTATTCCACATGTTTAATGTTTTATTTATTTATTTGATTTGGTTTGTATGAGGCTAATCTGTACATATTTGTATACGATCTCATGCAAAAGTCCTGACCTAATTTGTAGGTGTCATCATGAAAAGCACTGGTTGACATTCCACACAATCTTCCACATGCATTTAGTGTACCCAGGAGCTGCTGTGTCTTCCCAGTGACAGTTGCTAAAGGGCACATTTGCACAAACATTGAAATTGTGCAAGGAACTTGCATGAATGCACAGTGCTGGAAATAATGGCCATGAAATTGTGCAGCTCCCATGAGCAATTTCAGCATTTGCACAAGTGTGCACTTTCACAACTGCCATTAAGAAGACTTAGCAGCACCCACAGTGTGCTAAATGCACATGGGAGGCTAGGTGGTATGACAGCCACTGAGAATAGAATAGAATAGAATAGAACACGACATAGCATTCTTATTACTATCTATTGACTAGCAAGTTACAAGACGTCTTCCACATGAGGCCAATAAACCAACAGAACAAATACAAGAAAAATTTTTAAAAGCTCGTAAAAACATAGATAAGCATAAAAAACATGGTTCACAGTAAAACACAATTTAAAAATAAGACAGTCATAAGAAATGTAAATAAACATAAACATATAAAACATGGCTCAGAGTAAACACAAATCAGAGTTTTTAGGACAAATACAAATAGCAGCAGAAACATATTTTGCTTTTGAATGGTGTACGTAGGAAACTGCCTGCTGCAGAGTCAGACCATCTAGCATAGCATTGTCTATGCTGGCTGGTAGCGGCTCCAGGTTTCAGGCAGGAGTCTCGCTCAGCCCTATTGGGAAATGCCTCCAGGGAGTTCACCTGGGACGTACCGCATGCAAAGCAGATGCTCTGCCACTGATCTATGGTCTACCTTCAAGTTTGGCACCCTGCCTCAGGAGGAGATCTGGTCTTGTATTGGCAAGCATGAATTGTCCTCTTTGCTAAGAAGGGTCTGCCTTGGTTTGCATTTTAATGGGATACTCCTGCCTACAACCTCGGGGAAGCCAGCCAGTCTGTGTAGACACTACTGAGCTTGATGGACCAATGGTCTGACTCGCTATAAGGCAGCTTCCTACATTCCTATGTTTATGTGGAGGTCTTGTACGCTGCCTCTGCAAGTGCTCCCATCCAGATGACACAGCAACCCATAAGCCATAACTTGTAGGTAACATATGCCCTCCTCCGTCACTCTCTGAAGCCTGTTTCTATCAGCACTTTCTCTTTTGCTTGAAGGGTTAGGGAGGAGTAGCACCAGGCGTGCAGCCAGCCAACGTCGGCCTGTGTCCAGCCCTGCCTGGTGGCCCCTCTAGTGATGCCCCATGTGTGTGATGTCACATGCACGGGGGTGTGGCTCAGGCTCTGGAGAGCTAGCTCTTCCCTCACCCCCACCCCCCGTCCATTTCAGGCAGCGTTTGCTGCCTGACAGTCTTCATTTCTCCAGCGAGGGAGTGAAAGAGAAATAAATGTTGTCAGGCAGCAAGTGCTGCCTGAAATGACCAGGGGATTGCTCACTCCAGCTCTCCAGAGCTGTGCCCCCGTGCACATGACATCATGCACACGGGGGCTTTCGTCGGCCTTTTCCATTGGCGGCCCAGGTTACAAGGGTGGCTCTACCCCTGAGTAACACTTACCAGGTAGGGAGGAATTCATGTAGCCATTGACAGTGTGCAGTTGAGTCCTGTTGTCCAAAGGGTTGTATTCCGAGTACCAGCTTTTGGCTGAAGGAGAGAATTTTTTAAAAAAGGGATTGTGCTGTATGGCTTGTAGTCAAGACACGTAAGACAGGTTCAGGTAGAACTGCTGTCTTTATACCATTTCTTCAAGTGAAATAATGCAAACCCACACAATCTTTCTCCACCTGTGTGCTGTTTATCTTGTGCAAAACTGGGCACAGTTTGAAGCCTAAGGAAAGGGAGAAGAAGCTATGAAAAAGTTCTGGCCCCTTCCAATCTCTCTCTCTCTCTCTCTTTTTCTCTCTCTCTCCCTCTCATCTTACAGCCTGCAGGAGATACTGCCACTACCTCTCAAAGACTATCTGCGTTGTTGTTTTTTAAATGAAAACTTGTTTCCTTTGGAATCTGATGGATATACTGGATAGCACACTAGAAATCAAATGCTGTAAATTGCCATGATGTAGTGCTTGGAGTATTAGACTAGGATCAGGGCTTTTAGCTCCCATCTCCTCCAGAATGGAGGGTGTGCATTCACATATCGGCCAGATTTTCCTCAAGGTCCCTGCGAGCTTTCGGAGAACACTTCACACACAATTTGGGTTTTTCATGCTGTGGTAAGAGTGTAGCCCGATATATACTCAGGGTAAAAAAAATCCACTTTTTATGTCAGTTTTTGAGACGACTTCGAACTTGCAGTAAAACCTTGCAATAAACTCATGGTAAAGCCTTCTGTGTGAAGAACACCTAGGGGGTCCTGAGTGCAAATCCCTGTTCAGTCACAAAACTCTCGTGTAATTCTTGAGCCAATACCATATCTTTTGGTCTAACCTACTCTGCAGGGTTGTACTGAGGCTATAAAGGCACACTGTTCTGAGCTTTTGGAGGGAGAGCAGGCTATAAATGTAAAGATGAAAATAATAACATAACCTACAATGTGCTTTCGATCATGCCATTAAGCTACTAGTTAGCTAATTTATTTAGTACATTTTCGGCCAGAATAATATATGCACAGAAATGGAAGAGTAATGAACTGCCTTCAAAAGAAGATTGGCTGATAAAAATTTTGGAATATGCGGAGATGGCAAAACTTACAACATTGATAAGAAACCAAAACTTAGAATGTTTTAAATAAGATTGGAAACCATTTTTGTTGTATCTAAAGAACTGTTTTCCTACTATGGACTTTACAGCAGGGTTTGAAATTTAGTAAAAATTGCAGGTTGGGTAGACTAACTGTGTTTGTAAGGGTTTAAATTTATGTTTTGAATTATTATTATAGCAAGGGTAAATTTCATAGCTGATGATTCACGAAGAGATGTGTGCGGGAAGTCCACTTTTGTTTATTTGTTAATGATAATATTACTATTGTTAAAATCAATAAAAATTGAATTTGGGGAAAAAAATTATTTAGTACATTTATATATTGCTCCATACAAAAAAGTCCCTTGGCAGTTCACAATATAAAACCATTAAAACATTAACATAATTAAAACAATTTAAAATACAATAAAAACTTTAAAACCAAAACTTTAAGACTACAGACTAAAAAGCCTGACTAAACAGGTATGTTTTTAGATCCTTCTTAAAAACCTTCAGGTAAGAGGAAACTTCGATTCCATTAGGAAGCGTGTTCCAGAGTCCTGGGGCAACTCTAGAAAAGGCCCGATCTCGAGTTACCACCAACCGAGCTGGTGGCAACCACAACCGGTCCTCCCCGGATGATCTTAACAGGCGGTGGGGTTGATGAAAAAGAAGGCACTCTCTGAAGTACTTCGGACCCAAACCATTGAGGGCTTTATAGGTAATAACCAACACTTTGTATTTCACGTGGAAACTTATTGACAGCCAGTGTAGTTCTTTTAAAATGGGTGTAATATGATCGCTTCGGGCAACCTCGGAGACCAACCTGGCTGCTGCATTCTGTACCAACTGCAGTTTCCGAACTACGTACAAAGACAGCCCAACTTAGAATGCATTGCAGTAGTCAAGCCTGGATGTTACCAGCATATGCACCACTGTTTTAAAGTCATTTATCTCCAGAAATGAACTTGAGAAATCAGGGAGAGGTTTGGGTCCAGAAGTACTCCCAGACTACATACCTGCTTTTTCCAGAGGAATGTAACCCCGCCCAAAACAGGCAGATCTAAACCACTTCCTAAGTCTCAACCTCCCACAATGAGTACCTCCATCTTGCTTGGATTCAGCCTCAATTCGTTTTCCCTCATCCAGCCCATTGCCGCCTCCAGGCAGGCATTTAGGGAAGTTAGGCCATTTCCTGATTAAGTTGACATGGAGAAATAGATTTGAGTGTCATCGGCATACTGATAACACCCTGTACATCTGCACCATGCCATTCTTACCTTCATCAAATACTGCAAAGAGCAGCACAAACTCTTGCACCTTGCTCAGAGCTTCTTCACTCAGGCTTCCTGCAGGCAAGAAAGCGACCTTTAGAATCATCAGAGGAGCATCATCTCCCTCTGCCAGAGGCATCCTGCTCCACGCCCACCAAGAACTGATCAATGGAAGCAAACTCCTGCATTGTATTAAGCAGCTGTAGGATAGGGCACATTGCAGCCTGCTGGAATCCTGAAATGCTTCCTCCACTCTTTACAGCAGGAGTGTTTGTGGGTGACCCATTTAAGTTGTGTAGCTGTTTTGCAAAGGAACTGTGAGTCACGAGTCTCCGGTTCAGACCTCACCCCCACCATGACCACTGGGTGCTTGTTTTATAGCTGCTTCCCTCATGCACACAAGGAAATCCTATGTAGATTTAACAAAAAGTTTATTCAGCAACAACTCCATTTTCTCCTTCTCCTTTTCCTCCCTTTTCCGTTGTGACTCCTCCCCACCACAATCTCTACAGGGTCCCCACTGGGACAAATGTCCAAACAAAGAAACTGCAAAACATTACTGGACAGGATACAACAGTGTCGTTAAACACAGCACTTTATTTTAGTCCTGGTCCCCTTCTGTACAATGATGATAATATTGGCCTGTTTACTGGGACATCATACAGATTTCTAGAATAGAGAGCCTCTTCTTATGAGCAGTGAGACAGGCTCCAGAGCGGGCTGCGGAGAAGGCGGGTTACTTAGCTTCCCCGCAGATGACCGCTTCTCCTGTACCCAGCACAAGAGAAGAAGTCATCTGCAGGGAAGGTACATTTAACCCGCCTTCTCCACAGCCAGCTCTGGGCTCCCTGCATGCCCAGACATTCCCCGGAGGCCCAGGCCATGGGAAGGATCGGGGGCCAGGATGTGTCATCCCACCGCCCAGAAATACCATGATACGTCACGCGAGTGCACAGTACACTCATGCTGGGGTTACCCGCTCCCCTCCCTGGGCTCCCTGCAGTCTGGCAGCCGTTGCTGCCAGACAATCAAAACAATGGGGTTAAGGGGGCGCTTGCTCCCTTAACCTCGTTTTAAAGGGTGGCTAGTTGGGCGGGTTTACCTCCATGGTGCCGCCGAGATCGGCCAGATCCTAGCGGTTCACACGGATGTGCAAAAACAGGCTGGGCTCCCTTAGTCCAGTTTTGCACACACGTGGGAATAGCCTCAATGTGTGTGAAGTACTTTGGCCATAAGTGCTATATAAATATTAGCTATTATGAATGTGAAGGCGGAGCAAATTGGACATATGGACCCAGCTTCTGCTTTTCATGCAGGAAGTCCTAGATTCAGTCCCTGGCAGCATCTCCTCCAGTAAGGAGGAGAGAGACCCATGCCTAAAACCTCAGAGAGCTGCTGCCAGTCAGTTGAGACAATACTGAGCTAGATGGACCAATTGTCTGACTTGGTATAATGCAGCATCTGTGTTCCTACGTTGCCATGTATCTTCTATCCATCTAGCTCAGTAGACTGACTGACAATGGCTTTCTGGGATTTTGAGCTGAGATCTTTCCCAGTCCTACTGAGTGATGCCAGGAATTGAACCTAGGACCTTCCGCATACAAAGCAGGTGCTCTTGTAAGCACCACCCCTGCTCTTAAATTTTGCCATGCAAGCAAATTTTTAATAGGCTAGTTGACTAATGTCATCAATGTCCCTGCTTAACATTTGCAGAGATGTGCACAAATGTGAAAGTATATTCAAGCACAAAGTATATTGCTGCAGCACAAATATGAAAGTATATTCCAGCAGGGCTCTTCCTCTACCTGGCCTTACCTGGCTTGCAGACTAGAAGTGCCCCAATCAAGCCAGAGTTGGTGTCCTTGACGCTGTCCACGCGAGAGGAGTAGGCATAGGTCAAGCATTCTGGGTCAGATACAGTTGGTGCTTGATCTTCTGAGATCTCCCATACATAAGTATGGGTCTGACCAGGCTGCACGGCGTCATCTTCTTTCTCTGGCCAGCTGGTCTGATCATCATAGCGTGCTCCTGAAATAGAGGAGGAACCCCTTGGAGCCTCTGATGCAGCAACACTGTTGAAAGCTATGTAAGTATGGACCCGATCTGGAGAAATGACCACCGGGAGCTCCATGGAAAAGTAAGATACAAATGCTGATCCAGGTTGTTTTTGTTGGGATGTACATCTGAGAGGGGAACCTTTATCATCAAGCAGGGACACCATACACTAGCACTCAAACACAACCAGGAGTTGGAAAGCTGGAAGTAAAAGCTGTGGAGTGACACGTGAAATTTATATCACCAACAGTTATGGATCGAATGGATGGCACCACACTGGAAATGCTGATCAGGGAAGAAGGAACAGCATAGAAATAAATTTCCAAAAAAGGTCCCAACACCTTTCAAGGGGAAATCTCTTCTTCAGGGGACTATGAAAGTAAAAACACATTAACATATGGACATATTACAATGGAAAAGGAATAAACACAGTAAACAAAGCCAAAAATGAGAATATACATGCAAATTAACATTATAACCATGAAACAAAGCACCATTGCACATGTGGCAAATATTTAAAACATAAGATGAGGAAATAAAACAGCTGATCAAAAAGCTAAATAAAACATATAAAAAGTAGACTATTTTATACAGAGAGAGAGATAAATGAAAACTTCTCTCCAGCAGGTATCTTTTTTATGGTGGTTGTTTTTTTGGTGTTTTATGGTTTTTACTGTTTAACGGATTTTAATATTTTAAATGTTATTTTTAGGGAGTTTTATTGTATTTTAACTTTTGTAAACATAGGAACATAGGAAGCTGCCTTATACTGAGTCAGACCATAGGTCCATCTAGCTCAGTATTGTCTACACAGACTGGCAGCGGCTTAGGAACATAGGAAACTGCCATATACTGAGTCAGACCATTGGTCTATCTAGCTCAGTACTGTCTTCACAGACTGGCAGCGGCTTCTCCAAGGTTGCAGGCAGGAATCTCTCTCAGCCCTGTCTTGGAGATGCTGCCAGGGAAGGAACTTGAAACCTTCTGGTCTTCCCAGAGCGGCTTCATCCCCTGAGGGGAATATCTTGCAGTGCTCACACATCAAGTCTCCCATTCAGATGCAACCAGGACAGACCCTGCTTAGCTATGGGGACAAGTCATGCTTGCTACCACAAGACCAGCTCTCCTCTTGGCTTCTCCAAGGTTGCAGCAGGAGTCTCTCTCAGCCCTATCTTGGAGATGCCAGGCTGCAGGTGCTCTTCCCAGAGAGGCTCCATCCCCTGAGGGGAAGATCTTACTCTGCTCACATATGTAGTCTCCCATTCAAATGCAAACCAGGGCAGCAAAAGGGACAGGTCATGCTTGCTACCACAAGAAGGGGCCTTGGGATGCCTTATGAAAGGTGATATAAGAATTGAACAATAAACAAACTGCTCTGCCTGTTGTTTTGTTTCATATTTATAATGTTAATTCACAATTATATTCTCATTTTTTTACTTTTTTTTTAACCATGTTTATACCTTTTTCATTGTAATATGTTCATATGTGCATGTGCTTTTATTTTCATAGGAGTTACACTGCCTGCCAACAGGTTTCCAGGCAAAATACAAAGTGCTGGTTATAACCTATAAAGCCCTAAACAGCTTAGGCCCACGGTATTTAAGAGAGCGTCTTCCTCTGCACGATCCCTATCATCCACTGCATTCGTCAGGGGAGGCCTGTCTGTGGCAACCTTCAAGTCGTTTGGTGGCCACTCAGGGACGGGCCTTCTCAGTTGTCGCTCCGAGACTTTGGAATGCGCTTCCCGCTGGTATAAGACTCTCCCCATCTCTAGTGGTTTTTAAAAGATCCTTGAAGACTCATTTTTTTAACCAGCCCTTTTAGCTTTTGTAATTTTAAATTTTGTAAATTGTTCTCGTTTTAGGCAGCTTTAATTGATTTTAATGGTTTATTTATTTGTATTGTTTTATTATTGTGAACTGCCCCGAGACTTTGGTTTGGGGCAGTATAAAAATCCATTAAATAAATAAATAAATAAATAAATAAATAAATAAATAAATAAATAGCTAGCCAAGCCGGACTGAATGATGCACCAGCAGTGGGCAGCTTAGGCTGAGGTGGCTAAGCAGCAATCAAGAGGTCGCTAGCCATCTACCAGGCCCGACCCTGCTTAACTTCCGAGATCAGATGGGATCAGCTGCTTCCTTCCAGTGTGGTACAGCTGTAGGCCGCCTCTCCCCATCTCCTGGTTCCACTCAGCCTCCTTCCCCACAGCTGAGCTAGCTCCTGTCTCCTCCTCCTGAGGTGACTCTTCCTTCTGAGGAGATCTTTCCAGGATCTGTCTGTGAGCTGCCAGGTGAGCAGTCTGTCATCATTGCTGCTGTGCCTGGGCTCAGTGGTGGTGCTGCCAGGAGTCTGGTGGTGATTCTCAGTGGGGTCTGGCATTTGGGGCTGGGTATGGTCCTCCCAGCCTTAAGAGAGAGGGGTAGGCAGCAGAGGCATCTCTGGTTCCAGAGCAGGAGGCTGGCTGGCCAAGGGTTATTCCTTGTTGGACTGTCCCTTAGAAGACTGTCCAGGGTCCCAGGCAGGGTGGGGTGGGGTCCACAGTGTGTATGCCTCTAAAGCAGGGCTGGACAACTGTGGTTCTTCTGCAGATGTTGGGCTACAACTCCCATCATCCCTGATTAATAGTCACCGTGGCTACAGATGATGGAAGTTGTAGTCCAGAAAAAGCTGGAGGGCCAAAGTTGTGCAGCAAGGAGATGTGGGACGCCTTAATGTGTAACCTGGAAGCAAGCGCTCAACTCACCCTCCGACGTCTTCCAGTAGGACACCCCTATGGCGCTGATGCTGAACGGATGGGAAGCCAGGTTCTTAAAGGTGACGACCACCTTGTCATAGACTTCTGCTCGGATGGTGGGACCCAAAAGGCCTGGGGAGGGGAAACAAAGATACACGGTGGGAACTGCATTTTATTGTTGCACACGTGCTTCCATTTCCCTGAGTGACAAGAGGGCCATGGGGCAGTACAACTTCAGTTTGGGTTCCACTGTATAAGAGAACACTGGTGCCTTGGCAATATGTGCTTGTCTTTCAGCTGTGATTCCAGTCTTCTGAGTTGTTAGCTCTCCCTCCCTGTTTTGTCTCATCTGCAAATCTGATGAGGATCCCTTCTACCCCTTTATCTAAGTCACTGATTTAAAAAGACGAAAGAGCACAAGGCCCAGCACAGGGTGGCCTAGGGCAGGGATTCTCAAACCTGGGTCCCCAGGAGTTGTTGGACTCCAAATCCTATCTTCCTCAGCCACAATGGCTGGATGCTAGGGATGATGGTAGTCTAACACTACCAGGGGATCCAAGTTTAAGGACCCCTTGTCTACTGCAGTGCCTCAGGTGAGTTGCAAAATGCTGCCATGCAGGGGCGCACTTAGGTAATTTTGAAGCCCAGACCTAAAGGGCTTTGGAGCCCACCCACCCCGCTTGAGGGCATGTGCAGAGAGCCACTAAATGGGACAGAAATGGCCTGACCTGTCATTTTGGAAGCAGGCAAGCTCAGGGAAGGAGCTCTTGCTGCCACCGCCGCCGCCTCCCCCACCTTGGTCTCTCCTCGAGTGGCTGCCCTGTCACCGCCTCACAGTAGCAGATAGTTAAAGGTTTTTTAAAAAAGATGTAACTGGTGCAGCAGGCACGGGGTAGCTGTGGGGCAGAAGCAGGGTTCTGGGGAGGCCCCCCAGAACATTTGGATGCCCCCCTGGAGACAGAAGGCCATGGGTCTAATCCCCAAGGTCCATGGCTAAATCCACCTCTGCTGCCATGCCCCATGTCCCCATGTCTCTGGTGTGGGCCAGCCCCCTTTTCAAACCAACCCTTGCAAGCTTTAGGAGTGCATGGTGTTACAGACCAGGCCTGATTTATATACTAAATATGCTCATTAGCTAGTATACAAATTTAGGTCTGGCTCATAAGTTCTTTTATATGGTGACCATGTGTGATCTGGGCGCATGGAAGAAAGGAGATCAAACCATTCCTCAAAGATTCAATGGGCTTTATTGAGCATAAAAGACTAACAACGTAATCTAGCAAAGCAGAAAGCAGAACACTCTATCAATATCAGCAACAGTATTTCCTAGCCAGCACCAATATTCAACCCGTGTGCCTAACTAACATATGTGTGTGCAATTAAATCTTCCTAGAGCCTAATACAATTCAGATACAGACAGAAAAGAAGGGGGGGAGGAAGGCTGAGGGCTGGCATGGTTTGGGGAGATTAGTAGAGGAAAAGGGGGGGGGAGGAGAAGGGAGCAGGAAAAGGGGAAGGGATGGGGAGATTCCAGGCTTGTAGGAGCAGCATATTTACCCAGGACCAGAGACTTCTCGTCAGCTGAAGGAGTGAGGCGCTTGGCTGGAGACAGGAGTTGTTGCAGTTGCTTCAGATCATGGCTGAGAGCCGGAGCACCATGGCTGGGGAGTCTTGACTTCTCACTGTGCAGTAGAAGTCACAGACAGCCTCTGTTCATGGGCAGAGTTCCTGCTTGTTGCCTCACGGTTTAGCAGCAAACTCTGGGAAGGCATGGGAGCAGATTGCCCGTAGGCACAGAACTGCTGACTCTCTGTCTATTGGCCTCACTTTTTAATAGTGTATTTTTCTTTGATCTTTGAATAGAATCTATTCAATTCTCATCTTTTCCTGGGTCCCCCCAAAATGTGACAACTCGCTGCTACTTTCTGGACAATGTCTTTTTTAATTATTCAGGATATTGGCCAGTTCAGAGAGATCTCAACCCCATCTTCTGTAAACTGTGTGCTCAGAAGGGAGGGGGGACATTGCCCACAGCAAATCTGCATCTAAGATGCTGCAAATTACATCTTGCCAGTCTGACCCCCAAAAGGTGTTAAAAGTCAAGAATTAGTGAGAAAATTAGTTGTGAGACAGCAATTACATTATTTCTTGTGTGTAATAACTATCTAGTGTGTAATTATAACAAGAGAATGTTTAAGGTAACATGAAAAGGTGTGTGAGACGTTCAATACGTTTGTAGCATCAGTGAGGTAAGATTTAAAGTCTACAGGCGGATCTCTGTTGAATCTCTATAGAGAGCAATTGAGATATCCCCCTTGGGCATAGCAGAGCCATCATTGACAACGATTCACATAGGTTTCTTGCAACAGAAGAGCAGTCTGAGTCACATTTTTAGCATATGAGTAGCATTCAGCATTCAGGCCTGGCTTTTGTGTTTTCTTGAGCACCTATTTTTACAATACAATGCTAGATTGTCTCCTGCTCCAGAGAGCAGTTGACCTGGGTGCCAGTTCACCTCGAGTCCAGGTATCATTTCATTTCTTAATATAACATGAAATCAGACAGGCCTATATTCTATATATGTATTAATATTTTGGGGTGCTCATAACAATGGGGGGGCAAGGCAGGGGGGGTGTTGCTGGCAGCCTCCTCTTCTCTTCTCATGCTTCTTGTTGTAGAATCCAGAGGAAGGAGTTGTGGTATGCAAGGACAAGACAGTGGTGTTGAATCAGGTATATTAACGGTTTAATGAGATGGAAATTATTTCCAGAGAAGCACGTGCAGTCTGCCTTCAGTGCTCTTGCTGCTGGCTGTTGGTTAGCCCCACCTCTACTCTAGGACTGCAATGCAGTCCTTTTAATTTTAGCACATCATGAATAATAATAATAATAATAATAATAATAATAATAATAATAATAATAATTCAATTTCTATACCGCCCTTCCAAAAATGGCTCAGGGCATTTTTCAAAGAGAAATAAAGCAAATAAGATGGCTCCCTGTCCCCAAAGGGCTCACATTCTAAAAAGAAACATAAGACACACACCAGCAACAGTCACTGGAAGTACTGTCCTGGGGGTGGATAGGGCCAGTTACTCTCCCCCTGCTAAATAATTGTAATGATTTAATTTAATTATTTAATTATCACAGATTAATTATTTAATTTAATTATTTAATTATTTTAAATGTAAACCGCCCTGAGCCATTTTGGAAGGGCGGTATAAAAATCAAACAAATAAAATAATTAATAAATATAAATAAATAAATAAATAAATAAATAAATAAATAAATAAATAAAGAGAATCGCCATGGTAAAAGGTGCCTCTTTGCCCAGTTAGCAGGGGTATGAAAAAGATCCAAACAAACATTTGAGCAGATGGACATGTAGGCCCTTGGGGAGAAACATCCCAAAATAAAGGTGAAGTGTAGGGAAGAGGTGACAATCAATTTTCAGTCTGGAATCAACCTCCCTACCCAGGACTTGTTCCTCTTTGCCATCTGTACACAGCTTAAATTGCTCAATTCCCTATGTACATGCTTTGAAACTCAAAAGGAAAAATCCTTCTTACCCATCCAGGCAGGTTTGGGTTTCGTTTGCGTGAAGGTTGCATCTGTGTATTCTAGATATAGAGCCTTCTTGTACTGAGTAGTTGTGGTGGAGGATGGTGTCCTGAGAAATTCAAGAGACATCATTAAAAGTAATAGACAGAGACCAACAGCAGCATTGCAACTACATGATATGGAGGAACATTGCATTAGATGTTCCCCACCTGCAACAGAGTCCAGGCAAAAAGTTTCCCATCTACAAAGGTTACATCTCCTTAGACTGAGTCAGACCCTTGGTCCAGATAGCTCAGTATTAGCTGCATCGACTGGCAGCGACTCTCCAAGGTTTCAGACAGGAGTTCTCAGCCCCACCTGGTGCTTTTCTGCACAGGGCTTTTAAAGAGACTTTGCATGCTGAGGGTTGGGGTGCATTCATATGAGGACAGGATTTCGCCCAAATTCAGTATGGAGACATCAAGGTGCCATTCATATCGCAAGTGGAATTACTCAGGTTTTATCTTTACAACTGGAGCTTAATGCATCCAAAAATAGTTGTACTTTATAAAATGATTTCCTGGGATACTCTGTCATTCTGCTGAGTATGATTCTGATGTGTGGAGAGACCCCACAATTAAAGTGGATCAAGATGAGATGCAGGTGTGTCTTTGCCGAGTGTCTGCTAACATGATAGCATTCTGAGCAGCCTGGTTCCCTGTGTCCTGGAGTCAACTTCTGCTCATTCATTTCTATTTCTTTAATTTTTATATTCTTCCTTCCTAAAAAGTCTGACTAATTCTTTTTCAAAATTAATTTGCGATTGAGCCTCTGATGTTGCACCCTGCCAGCAGCCAATTGGTTTAGCGCTACGAAGACGGAGCTCGCCACATACATTTTATATAGATAGATTTTAGATAGGGAGGGTGTTTCACTTCTTTTCTTCCCCATCGACCTTGTGGAAGCCTACCATCGGCCACCAGATGGCAGCCTTGCACAAGAACAATGAGGGAAAATTTTAAAAAACGCACAAAAATGAAACACCCTCCCTCCCTGTCAAAAGATTTATTAAAAATCAATCAAGTGACAGATTGGCTTCAAATTTAATACACAGAGTTAGGGGTATGCAAGCCGGACCTGATTCGAGCCAATGGCTTCAGGCTCAGCCAAACTGGCTCCAATCCAGTTCAGCCATTGAACCAGGCTCAGCCAGTTTGCAGGCCAGCTTGGGTATACTTGTAAAGGGGAATCCTTGGGGATGCTTGAGAATCCTTGAAATAAGGGGGGCATCATCCCTAAGGTAGCAAGGTGGCGGGTGTGAAGAGGGGTAGTGAAAAAAGTGGCCTCCATCCCTTTAGAGGAGGCCACGGTGGAGACGACAAAGAAGCGGCCGGGGTGGCCAGAGTGGGGCAGCAGCGGCTCCTCCAAGCCCCTCCCAGGCCTCCCAAATGACAACCTGGGCCTCTGCACATGCACAGAGGTCACACCTCTGCGTGTGCACAGCAGCAGCCCGAACCAGAACGCAGTCAGTTCGAGCAAAAAGAGCAGGAGATTTCTCAGTTTAGAGAATATTCCCTTGAGACAGTCACAAGCTTTTCTGCTTCTGAGGGGGAAAGAAAGGTGCCACCAGCTTGGATGGCTTTAAAAGCAGCTTAGGCAAATTTATGGAGGACAGGTCTATCAATGGCTACTAGTCTGGTGGATATAGGCTACCTCCAACCTCAGAGGCAAGATGCCTCTCAATACCAGTTGCAGGGGAGCAACAGCAGGAAACAGAACATGCCTTAGCTCTTGCCTGTGGGCTTCCCAGAGGTATTTGGTGGGCCACTGTGTGAAACAGGATGCTGGACCAGATAGGCCTTGAGCCTGATCCAGCAGGGCTGTTCTTAGGTTCTTATGTGTCTAAAACGTTCACCATGCTCAGGTACAGGTAACACACCCATCCCAAGGATATACCGCAACATTTTGTTGAGGGTCCATAGTGTTTTCTTTATTGATGAAACAGGACCAGCATCTTTATTGGGAGAAACTTAGGAAGAGAACCAAATGACTTTTACTGACTATAAAACAGAACAAAAACCTGTTATTGCTGGTATCTGAGATATTTTGGAGACTACAGAGGACAAAACATATTGATCTTCTGGAGACTGACTTGGCTCCAGTGATGTTTCTTTAGCATGACTCAGGCTGGCCAAGGAAATCCGGGATTTGCTTGCAACTGGAAAACAAGTGAGTGAAGTGTGGATATTGAATGTCATTTCAAGTGGACAAATCAGCACTGAAAGTAGCATTAACCTAGCCTTAAACATCAGCAATAAGCCAGGGAAACTGATTATTTCAGGAATGTAGGTTTTCTTGTTCTAGCTGGCCACTTTTCTTCTCAGCAGTGCCACAAGACACAAGGGAAGGCGATATTAGCTTCCAGCGCATTTTGGCAGATCCTGAAACTTTTGGCGAAATTTTCTGCCTGCTGGGGTTAAAGGGAGCATCTCACCCAAAGAGCCTAGGTCCAGAGATAACAGTCCAGATGCCTGGAACATTCACAGTCCTTACGGCGTCTGTGCTCAGAAATTTATAGCATGAAGCCAAAGAAAACAGGCCTTGCTATTGTGTTCAAGTTTCCATGTCTAACCCGCCTTGGCTAGGAAGCAGCATTGTGACCTTCAAGATAATGGCTCATTTCTCCCCCCACTCCCCCCCCCACCAGCTAATGTCACGTACGAGAAGGTATTTGGGCAGCACTAGATTAATGGCATAGGAAGGGTTTGTACTCTAAAAAAATAAAAATAAAATCTGTCCGCCAACTGGGGGGTGGGGGCGGCAAGAAGCATATTTTAAAGCAGTGGCTATCTCTTGGGGAGTCACCTGCTAACTGAGTAAAGACATCAATATAGCCGCACCTTTTTAAAGTGGTGATTCTCTTTATTTAGCAAGGGGAGAGCAACTGGCCCTATCCATCCCCAGCACAGCATCCCTCCAGTGGCTGTTGCTGATGTCTTATGTTTCTTTTCTTCTTTTTTTTAGATTGTGAGCCCTTTGGGGACAGAGAGCCATTTTATTTATTTATATCTCTGTAAAGCACTTTGGGAATTTTGTTGAAAAGCGATATAAAAATATTTGTTGTATTCCTGTTCTTGGGGAGGAGAGCTGGTCTAGCAGTAATGAGCTTGAATTGTCCCCTTTGCTAAGCAGGATCCACCTTGGTTTGCATTTGGATGGTGGGTGACTACATCTGAACACTGTAAGATATTCCCCTTAGGGAATGGGACCATAGATCAGTGGTAGAGTATCTGTTTTTATTCAGTTTATAGAATACCATATATGGTAAATTAGAATCATAGTAAATTTGAATCTGAGAAAGGTCTTCTGCTTCTTTTGGAATTATCGATCTGATTTTTTTTTTAATAATTTGTCTGATTATTGAGTGTTAAAAATCTGTTGAGAACAATAACAGTTAAAATATGTTTATTATATTCAGAATTTCTTCTAAAAATAGCCCAAAAAATATTTAAACCTTTCCATGAGCATATTCCAGTGTAAAATGTAGTACATTCAGCTAATTCCAGTGGCAGAACTATGGATGCAAAATTTGGTATCTGTTAAGATGGGAAGTATGACTTTAGTTCACAAAAATAAACAAACATACTAATAAGCAAATTCTTCAAAATATATAATACATTATGAAAATGATCATGATAATCCAGATTCTGAGCCAGAAATAACAAAATTCTGAAACCTGTATAAATTATTATGCAGGGCTGCAACCTTTAATAAATTGATCTTTCATATGATAGCAAGGATCACTTCCTGAGCCACACACCCTCCACTATTACACAGTGGGCAGCATCTTGACTAGTCATCCAGTTAGTCCCCAAATAGTCCCCAAATAGCAAAGCAAAACCAGTTTGGTGAGAAAGCAGCAAAAGAAGAGGTCTTGAGACAGTTCTTTAGTACTGAAGAACTACAAGGATTTATTTAAAGAAAAAGTTATAAACAGATGTGAAAAAGCCTGCAGCTTAATTTCAGCTGTAGCTCGTGGCTGAAGAGAGAGACCAAAACAAACAGCCATCTCTGGAGAGACAAAATAGAGACTAATACTGAAAGAACAAAGAAGAGTCCAGCACTTTTATCCATAACTCTAACACACACGCCCAAGTGGTCACTATGAGATATTGCAGCTGAGAGCTGATGCTGCCAGGGTCCTAGCTCCAACAAAATCCAGGTTATATCTGTATTAATCCAAAAGGAAGAGGACTCACAACTCCCTGATTCTAACATCAAAGAACTTTTTAAAAACCTAGGCTTGGATGCAGATATATAGGGTAATGAACATCCTGAAATACTATTAAAATGTATACATGATGATGGTGATGCAGCCATCATATATGACACATCTGTGTACCAGCACTCACATAATATCTCATTTCATTCCAGGTGCATCCCTCAGTGTTCCTAGCCTCCTGCTTCTTAACCTTTCAAAAGACCATAGGAGTCCTGCCTTAGCAAAGGCCAGGAGTCCCCAACCTTGGGTCCCCAGATATTGTTGGACTACAAATCCCATCGTTTCCAGCCACAATGGCATTTGACACAGTTAGAGCATCTGCAACTTGATTCAAAATTGCAACCCTTTGGCAAAGTCTGTGGAATAGAACTAGGACGGGACAGGCCCAGATAGTCCTTCATGAGGCAAGGTGGACAGAATATGGAGGTAGGGGTGTGCAGAACAGGTTTGAATCGAACCGGGTTCTATTTGAACCAGCCCAGTTTGACCGGTTTGGCTGAACTTGAACTAAACTAGCCTAAAAAAAAAAGGCAGCCAGTCCGAGTTCAAACTGAACCAGGCTCAGTCCATTATGGACTGGTTTGATCTGGTTCGATGGTTCAAAGGGCTAAGCTTGATGGTTTAAGTGGCTATTACAAGCAAAGCGGGATCCTGCCTTTAAAATGCTTCTAAGGGCAGCTGGGGGGGGGGGGCAGCAAGAGGGCACCTTACCATCACTGGTGGCATTTGCAACTCCTCTAAATTCCAGCGACTCTGCCCCCAGCAGTACAGCCTGCATGGTGGTGGTGTGATTCTGACCTTCACTAGTTGGTTTGACTGAACCGGTTCACGAACCAGCAGTTTGGTTCAAATTTGTTTCAAATTCAAACCAAACCACAAAAACCAGTTCCATGTACACCCCTATTTGGAGGGCAGGACATGGTACCAAACCCCCTCCCCTTGCAGAGGCGGCTTGTTCCTTAGGGCAGATTGGGGGGCGTCCCCCCAAAAAACCCAGCCCCCACCAGTTTTAACTAACTTTGTGGTTGTGCTGCCCTCCTGCCTTTCCATGCAGCTTGCCTAGCCAAGCTGCAATATTTACGAGGGTAAATTTACGAGGGTAGCAAGCTCCATTGAATGAGCTGAGTACCTGCCAATCATAATTTACTTATTAATGAGATGGCAGCCAATGGTAAGGCTTGGGTTTGTTTTCAAAAGGTAGGCTGGGATTAAAACAACCTAGAGGACATTCTGAAGGCATCATGCTGATTGACAGCTCTAACAGCCAATCAGAGTGGCCAGGGGAAAGTCTTTGTCCTCATTTCCAAAGGAAGAAGGCAGCAGCCACTCACTCTCACATGGCTGGGCAGTAGACTCTGAACTTTTGCCCTTTCTACTCTGTGATGCTATGTTTGCTGTAGCCTGCAAAAGCAATCACTTTCTCTTAATCAATAAACACTTTTTCTTACTTAAAAAAAATAAGCAAGGGTCTGTTTGCCTGCCTTATCTTCTTTCTCTTGGCTTCTGGCTGAGGGGTCTTTGTTGTCTTGTGGGGCAGGCAGAGTGAGAAGGGGCTAGGAGGGGCTGCTTGGTGCCTGGCAGAGCACTTTTCCTTTACCAGGTTCATCTGCCAGATTTGTGGTCTGGTGGGAGGAGAGTTGGTCTCATGATGGCAAGTATGAATTGTCCCTTTTGCTAAGCAGGGTTCATCTCCCTGGTTTGCAGCTAAATGGGAGACTATATGTGGGCACTGTAAGATATTCCCCTTAGGAAAAAGCATCTGAGGTTCCCGGCCCCGAGTGTGGTGGCTCAGGTTCTTTGAACTTGTTCGTGCTATGGTGGCTCTACCCCTGGTAGGCAATACTGTACTGAGCTGGAGGAACCAAGGGTCTGACTCAGTATAAATCAGCTTTTTATGTTGTGTAGCAGTACAGTCAACGAGGTGGTTGACTCACTGGTGACATGAAAGATCTGGGATGGAACAAGTGGGAAGAGGAAAAAGGCGAGGGGGAATTGTAGTGATGAGGTAATAGGAATCAGTAGGAAGGGGTTGTCGGGGTGCAGTGGTATTTTGTGGAATAAAGGTCAATAGAGAGGGAGAAGCTGATGGTTTCTTTAAACTTAAAGGTGAAACTATGAGTGGACTTTGAATTCATCACTAGGGAAGAGCTCCCTGGGAGGTTCTACCTATCAGGGCGGAGCCACCATTGCACGAACGAGTTCGAAGAACCCGGGCCACCACCCCTCAGGGTCCACGTGTCGTGCCCCAGCCACAACCCTGTGTCTGACGTCAGACGCAGGGGCGGGAAGAGCGGGCTTAGCCCACTCTCCCCACAGACGAGCAGGGCGGCAGCCCTGGGTGGCCGGATCGGCCTCCCACATGACTGCTGGCTCCATTACGGAGCCGGCAGGGGCTTGGGGGATTGGGGGCTACGTGGCCCCCAGAAGCTCCAGCATGCCCTGCACGAGCGCGCAGGGCATGCTGGAGAGACCCCCAAGCCGGGAGGTTGCTTTTCAGCCTCCTGGTCAGGGGTCTCCTTGTGAATAGTCACAGCACGGAGCTGCACCGCAGCAACACACAAGCAGAAAAACTGGGTTTATGGAGCACTCACCCCGCAAACCTGGTTTAACTGCCGGGCTACATAAGTGGGTGACCTGCTTAAGAACTAAGGGGAGGGAAAGGAGAACAGAATGTATTAGGATCTATTTCTCTCTGTGCATCAGCTTTTTACCACTTTACGTAAGAGTTTAACGCACACTGAGTCACTCTCACTATTCCCTCTAAGGCATGTATGCATGCTCACAAGCTTTTTGATGTCATCCACTCAGTTAATTTTAGATCCCGCTCAGGCCGAATCAAGAAGGTCCCACTCCGAATGCTCTTGCACACACACTGCCTTGATATTGGCAGTGAGGCTGCAGTGGAACTGGTGGCTCCTGCAACTGGGTGGGGCGCCAGGCAGGGCAGGTAGTGTGCGGAGCCAGCATGAACAGAGCAGGGGCAGAGCCAATTTACCCTTGCCCAGCACCACCACATAATACCAGCATGAAATTGTAAAACATTAAATGTGCCTGCTGTGCTTGTTTTATCCCTCCTGCCATCCAAATGGAAACCAAGGAGGATCCTGCCTAGAAAAGGGGACTAGAAGCAGCTTGACTAGAGTGCAAGAGGCTGTTAGTTCAAATCCACCTCCCAAATATAGGGAGGTGCTGAAAGGCATCATCTCATACTGTGCAGGAGGAGGCACTGGTAAACCACTCCTGTATTCTACCAAGAAAATCACATGGAATGTGATTGCTAGGAGTTGACACCAACTCGACGGCACAATACCAACCATACCAACCACAAGTCCAGTTCTCCTCCCCTAACAACAAACAGAGCCATTTGCCCCACACACCCCCAAAAAACCACACTACATCAATGGACAACTGAGGGGCAAATGGCTCTGCTTCTAGTCCCCTTTTCTAGGCAGGATCCTCCTTGGTTTCCATTTGGATGGCAGGAGGGATAAAACAAGCAAAGCAGGCACATTTAATGTTTTACAATTTCATGCTGGTATTATGTGGTGGTGCTGGGCAAGGGTAAATTGGCTCTGCCCCTGCTCTGTTCATGCTGGCTCTGCACACTACCTGCCCTGCCTGGCGCCCACCCAGTTGCAGGAGCCACCAGCTTCCAGTGCTCCCTTGGGTTTTCAAAAACTGGCAGATAGCTGCAGAAATTGTTTGTTTGTTTGTTTGTTTGTTTGTTTGTTTGTTTGTTTGTTTGTTTGTCATCTGTTCTTTAAGAATGGAAAGATCTCATTCAGTCTTCCTCTGGGTAAGAAGTAAGGTATCCCTTAAAACTCTAACATTTATAAAGTATATTGACATCATAAATTAGACAACTTATGGCAAAATTCATTATTGTTAGAGCCTTATTGCTTTCCTCGGTCTATTCTTTTATGTGTATATTAACCGGTGGGTACCGTTGACAGTGGATTACAAAGCAAAATGCTTGTGAATACTCAGTTTTTTGTTCCTATATATCCGATGTAACTTGATACTGCCTTAAATTCCTTTTTTAAAATGTTTTTTTTTCTTTTGAAAATAAAAAAGGTTAAAAAAATTAGAATATTTTTAAACCTGCCTTTTGACAAAATGTCCCCAAAGCAGGGTACAACAATATAGTCACTAAAAGAACAATAAAAAACATCAATAAGAAAGCAAACAAACACCAAAAGACAATCAAATAATGTCAAGCCATGTAACTGAAGCTGAAGCTGGCATAATTAGCAGTGGGAAATGACTGAATTTAAAAGGTTGTCAAGGCTTAAAGACAGGGACAGCCCTTCCATGGGGCAAAGTGAGACATTTGCCTCTGACGGCAGATTAGTGAGGCACCAGGAGGATGGCAAGATGCCCTTACAGTCACCATCACTGGCACAAGAAGCACAAAGAGGGACGAGGGGGCTTCTGGCAACCTTCTCTCCTCCTTGCCCCCATGTCCTTTCAACGATTCAAAGGGCTGGTTCTGAGGGAGGACTATCCTTCACTAGGGGCATGGGGCAAGACAGCATCTTGAGCTTTGCCTCAGGCGCCATAATACCTTGGGACCAGTGTTCCCTGTAACAGGGATTCCCAGATGTTGTTAACTACAGCTCCCATCATACCCTGTTACAGGGAACACTGCTTGGGACACCCCTGGAGTCATTGGCTGGAGACAGGAGCTTTACCTGTCGGACTAGAGGTACATTCAGGATGGAGGAGAGCTGGTCTTGTGGTAGCAAGCGTGACTTGTCCCCTTAGCTGAGCAGGGTCTGCCCTGGTTGCATATGAAAGGGACACTACATGTGTGAGCACTGTAAGATATTCCCCTTAGGGGATATGGCCGCTCTGGGAAGAGCACCTGCTTGCTTGCATACAGATGGTTCCAAGTTCCCCACCCTGGCATCTCCAAGACAGGGCTGAGAGATATTCCTGCCTGCAACCTTGGAGAAGCCACTGCCAGTCTGTGTAGACAATAGTGAGCTAGATGGTCCAAGGGTCTGACTTGGTATATGGTCGCTTCCTATGTCCCTATAAATCTGTGGCAGAATCTGACAGTCAGGAATGGGTCCCAATGGGTCGGAGGAGGAAGTCCAGGCCAGTACAATACCCCAAGACAGTTGACAACCTTAGACCCAACCCCCAGCCCACAAACACATGCACCCCCCACACTAAACCAGGGCAGCCTCCAGGAACAACAAATCACTAAGAACGTACCCCTTCTGACGGCTGGGCATATAGTCCCACTCGGTGTCCACAGCTCCAATGTAGTATTTTCTGGTAATGCCCATGGTCTTCTCAAAAAGGCACCACAGCACCAAACCACACAAAGGCAGTCTCCACATGGTCCCCAAGGAAAGGCAGTTGGATTCAGGAGAAACCCAGGAGGAGAGGAAGAGATTCCATGGTCTATTCTGCAGCCTCCATGCTCCAAGTGAAGTGGAGACGGGCTGAGTCACTGTGACAGGTCTGGGTAAAGCCTTGGCTAGTGTTCAGTCTGCCCCCAGACAGGGAATCATGGCCACACTCTCGGTGAGGGGGGATATGAGTGAGCAATTGGGTGGAGAGCAACAGGATGGAGAGAGGAAAAGCAGAAGGAAGAGGCCAAGCAAAGTGTTAACCTCTTCTTCACTGCAAAGCTTCGACATTAGCCTGAGGAGCAGAACTTGAGGGTTAGCTTGATGGATCCGGTCAAATGCCATCTGGTCCGGCATTTCCAACAGTAGTCAGACAGATCCCTGTGGAAGTTCATTAGCAGGACAGGATAGCAAGAGCCATCTTTCTTATTTTCCCACAGCATTTCAGATTCAGAGGTAGACTGTCTCTGCACAGGGAGGCTTCATGAGTCATAGCCATCGACAGATCTACCCTTCACAATCCTTGTAACCTTCTAAAATGCGAATGAAACATATTGATGTGTTTCCCTATGCTGGTGTGTTCTGAGACACCACAGAATCTATGAGTGAGGTGAGCAGTGAGGAAACATGCTCCATACTCCTCTTCAGATATTTTTTAAAGGAAGATTCAGAATTGCACCATCAGATGTGAGTGTAATTTGCACGAGAAACATATACTGCTGTAGCACAACACTAGTGCACTTTCCTTGTCTGTGCACACATAGCTTGCAATCAAGGGTCACATTACATGACATTTAGAAGCCTACCCAGAGTGGGAGAAAATCCTCAGAACCGGGAATTTGACAGCACTCTTGCAGAAGAGGGTGCTATTTATCGGGGAAGACTCTGTGTGGAATAGCACTGGCATCTGCAGGAAGCATCATTGGCAGGGGGAGGAGAAATGGGTCTGTTTTATTAGGGTCTGAGCTCTAAAGGAGCCTGGACAGCTCACTTGACTTTTCTCATGGTTACAGTGGTGGAGCCATGGAACGGAGGCACAGGTTCCACTCTGTCCCTGGCGGCCCTGCCATGCACACTCTGCGTGCACCAATCACAACCCTTGCATGCAATGTCACACACATGTGGGCGTGGTCCAATCACCGGAGGGCCTGCACGAGCCCTCTGGAGCACATTTCCAGCCAGTGTTTGCAGGATGGGTGCATTTTTTTCCCCTTCTTCTCCCTCTCCAGTGAGGGAGAGAAAGAAAAATAAATGCACCCAGTGAGCCAACGCTAGCTGGGAATGCACTCCGGAGGGCTCGCACAGGCCCACCGGCTATTGGGCCACGGCAATGTTGGAAATTCTCTGTGGTGAGAGAATCCCTTTCTCATTATAGCAGAGTGCACAGAGGCACAACACAGCGGTAGTTTAGTTAGGCATGCGTGTATCCTGAGAGTAAAGTAATTTGGAGCCAATTTATAGTTTCAAATCAATATAAAAGGCATTTATTAAGGAACTCCATTCTAGATAGGAAAGTGAGGAGTTAGGATCTCTAATCTATCTATCTAGCTGGATGCAGATGGATTCTGCATCCTCTCTGCACACATGGTGCAGGGAGAGAGGCTTGCCATGTTGCAAGGTAGGAGGCCAGGTAGGAAGAGGAGAGAGAGAGGAAGGAAGTCCCTGAGATTAGCAATCTACATATCAAAGGGATAGCATCAGAGCAGTGGCGAAGTGATGACAAATGTCTTGACCCTCTAGCCCTCTGACTTACTAGTCTGTCCTCTACTGTCTGAGACAAAGAGACAGCGCAAAGTCCTTTAACTTCCAACAAGCAAGGGGTGTGATTGGCGCACACAGAGCGTGCATGGCAGGGCCGCCAGGGACAGGGTGGAACTTATGCCTATGTTCCATGGCTCCACCACTGTAACCATGAGAAAAGTCAAGTGAGCTGTCCAGGCTCCTTTAGACCTCAGACCCTAATTAAACAGACCCATTTCTCCTCCCCCTGCCAGTATTGCTTCCTGCAGATGCCAGTGCTCTGTTGCTTGCGGCTGGGTCCTTTGAACCCATCTGCTCAATGGTGGCTCCACCCCTGCATGGTTATCAGTCACTTTTGGCAACATCTAACACAGGGGTTCTCAAAGTTGGGTCCTCAGATGCCTTTGGACTGCAGCTCCCATCATCCTTCACCACAATGGCTTTTGTGGTGGGGGATGATGGGAGTTGTACCACTACAATATCTGGGGGACCCAATGTGGAGAACCCTGACCTCAGCTTTTGCTACAAACAATACAGCTTTTGCATGACTTAAAATTTGGAACGGCACAAATCTTCTTTTGGAACAACACCTTACAACCAGTTTACTGGGCCACCTAGGCATGTGCCACAGACCTATTCTTTAGCGCCTCAGTCCTCTGTGCTGCCTGACATTAGTGGATGTACTGGTGATTAATGGCCTCAAGAACTGGAAGAGAATGTTGGGCCAGTGGCGTAGGAAGCTTGCAGGCAACCAAGGGACAAGGTCCTCCCTACAGTCGCCCTTTATTGGGCATTGTGCGCACACTAGCACCCAAACCACACCCCCGCATCAACATCAGATGCAGGGGGCGTGGCCAGAACCAAGGAAGAGGCACTCAGCCCTGCTGCAGCGCTATCTCCCTAGTGGTGTGTTGAATTGTTGGCGGGGATCTCCTTGCTCTGCCTTTTGAGGAGGCCAAGGAAGGAGTTCTCTGCCAGCAGTGATTCAATGAACTGACTGCAGAGAGAGCTCTGCAGCAGGGCTGAGCGCTCAGTCCCTGGTTCTGGCCACGCCCCTTGTGTGTGATGTCAGCACAGAGGCGTGGCCACTACCCTGGACCCTCTCCCAATCGTCCCCAGGCATTGTTCCGTTGAAGCACTGACCGGCAAGGTTTTTCTTTCCAGCAGCCCCAAGCCAGCCAGTGTTTCAACAAAACTCTGCCTGGGGGGGAGTGGGGCTTGCTTTGTGCTTCAAGCTGGCTAGCACTTTGTTCCCTGGCTGGGTGTGGGCGGGGGCAAGGGGGTGCCTTGGTGGCTAAGGGACTGTCATCAGCCCCCCCAGCTCCATTGTCCCCACATTCCTGTGCTGGATTCCTTTCGAGCAGGGCTACTCAACTTCAGCCCTCCGGCCAGGGGCAGAGCCACCATTGAGTGGACAGGTTCAAAGAACCTGGTCTGCTGCGCCTGGCACCCCAATACCTGGGTGCCCCAACACCTGGCACCCCCAACAGAGGAGAGCTGGTCTTGTGGTAGCAAGCATAACTTATCCCCTTAGCTAAGCAGGGTCTGCCCTGGTTGCATTTGAATGGGAGACTAGAAGTGTGAGCACTGTAAGATATTCCCCACAGGGGATGGAGCTGTTCTGGGAAGAGCATCTAGGCTCCAAGTTCCCTCCCTGGCTTCTCCAAGACAGGGCTGAGAGAGATTCCTGCCTGCAACCTTGGAAAAGCCGCTGCTAGTCTGTGAAGACAATACTGAGCTAGATAGACCAATGGGTCTGACTCAGTATATGGCAGCTTCCTATGTTCCTATGTACCCCTCCCCTCATCTGTTGTCAGATGCTGAGGGGGGCATGATTTAGCTCAAAAACGGGGCCACGCAGACCCATTTTTGAGCTAAAAACCGGCCAGGGCTGCCTTGGCAGTGCAGCCGGAGGGGTTCTCCCTCCCTTTGGGGGAGCCACTCTGGCCGTGCTGCAAAGGCAACACTGACCGGTTTAACTCCCAGACGGGGCCGCACAGCCTCGTTGGGGAGCTCAACCATGCCCCTGTGTCTGTCAGATGTGGGGGTGTGGCTGCATCTGATGTCAGACATAAGGGGCGGGCCTAAGGGGGCCACGGCAGGGGAAGAACCCAGGCCACTGCTGGCCTCCCTCCACCCCGCCTCCTGCAGATGATGGCGTACAACTCCCATCAACCCTGACTCTTGGCCACTGTGGCTGGGGATGCTGGGAGCTGTAGTCCAGAAAAAGGTGGAGGGCCACAGTTGAGTAGCCCCACTTTAGAGAGCATTAAAAAGGCTTAATTATCAAAACAGGGAAGGGGCGGTGGGGCTGCATCCCAGATCTTTGAGTCTCTAGCAACGTCCTGGGAATTTTCTCCTAGAAAGCCCCCCTGTGAATGCAGTTTACAGAGCTCTCTGCAGAGTCTCCAACTGTCCCTATTTGCCAGGGTCAGTCTGTCCCTATTTCTGAAAAACATCTCTCATAAATCATGGTCTCTGTTTTGACCCTGTTTTTGCCTCTTAGGGATTACTTGTTTGGGGTGTTTCCCCTTCCTTCCTCCTGAGTTGCCATTCCTCAAGTTCCAGTCCCTTCCTAGAAATTCATTCTCCAAATGGGTGGGTGGGAGCATCATGCCACTGTTCCGCCTGCATGGAAATGGGTGCAGAACATGAAGGCAAGTGCACAGGAATCCAGTCTTCAGCAATGAGGGCCGGGCTTGGGCAGCATTATTCATTCATTCATTCATTCATTCATTTCATTGTTATACTGCTCATTCCAAAACAGCTCAGGGCAGTTAATCCTTGGCATGAGAGGACTGCTTGTTACAAGCAGGTCCTTATTTTCATCTGCAAAAAATACAGGTGTGGGCTTGGATCACCTGCTTTGGTAATCTGGAAGAATGTGCTCTGCATGTATTTAAATACCTGCTTTCCATTGGCAGCATGCTTTTCGTCAGAACTCTATGCCACGCCTCCCAGGCTGCTTGGCCAAGCCTCCATTCATAGGCATGTCCCTATTTTTTATCTGTGAGATACTGGAGGGTGTGCTGTCTCTTTTGTATGGTCATTCTGCACTTTGCTTATTATCAGGGGTGTGGTGCTGCAGGGATGGGCAGGGACACAGTTCCTGTTCTTTTTCTTCTCCAGGGTCTCTGCAAGGATACAGAGCCCTTTGCTTTCTAAACGGAAATAATACACTGCTCTTGCTATTCCACCAGTTTGTTACATAACTGAATATTGGACTAGAATTGGTTTTATTACCCTTCTCCCTGTCTTCTGTTACAAGGAGTATTTGTGGCTGGCAATCCGCTTTGTGGTTAGCAATCCAGGCTGCTCTTCTGGGCGAAAAGCCACAGGAGGCTCAAGCTCTGTAGGATTAGGAAACTATCCTGGACTTCTTGTACTAGAACCCCCCAAATTAGTGAATCTATTGGGGGGGCATGGGGGCTGTCATGGAGAGCACCCACACTTCTGAATTTGCGAATAGACCACTGTGTATTACGACTATTTATTTATATACGGCTTTTCAATGCAAAAGTTCTCCAAGCAGTTTAGATTAGGAGGAGGAGGAGGAGGAGGAGGGGGGGGATATATCCCCAAAGGGCTCACAATCTGACAGGCTTCATTTTCCTTTAGTTTAGTCAGCAGCAGCTGTGGACGTGGAAAGTGATTCAGGCTGAAACTGCCCCATGGGTCCCAGCCATGGGTCCCGCCACAGTCTCCAGCTTGATCAGCCCCCAGGATCAGTGCCAAGGGGAGCTTTCTTCCTGGGGAAAACAATAGGCCATGACAGGTCCAATCCAAATTGGAACCATGGCAGAGGTAAAGGGTGACAGCCTATACCTTGGTCTCAATCTGGATTCCATCCTCCTTGCCCACTGCACATCTGCTGTTGACTAAAGGAAAGCTAGTTTCTTCAGGGTTCGTGATGCATTAAAGGTCTCGTGTTGCTTGACCCTGAGTGAGGCTCTAAACCTGAGTCTTCCTGGTTCAACAGTAGTCAGCCTTCTTTTTAGTACAGAGACATCTGTGGGGAGCCTGGAATCCACAGGTCTCTGAGTCAGGCTACCAACCAAGACAGAATAGAACTCAGGAATTTCCCTCCCCATGTCTCCTCACTTTCTTCACGGTCAAAACAAGACTTCTGACTCTCTCTGGTCCTAACAAGGTCTGAGGAGAGATGATTCACAAAAATTTTTTATGCAAATTCTCTCATATTTTTATGCTCACCTATTAAAAGCACTCTCAGAAAACAACTCCTTGGCCCAAAGTAAGTTTTAGGGTATGTTGAACCATAGCAGGCAGGAAAATGTGTAGGAAGAAGGTCTTCCTATGCAGAAAGGATGGCTCAGGCACCTTTTAAAGTGCTTTCTGAATTCTTCAGAGACAATATGCAAAAACACTTACTTCATTCATATCTATCTATCTATCTATCTATCTATCTATCTATCTATCGTTTGTGTGTGTGTATATATATATATATATACACACACACACATATATACACATATATACACACACACACAATCTATCTATCTATCTATCTATTTGAGATTCTTCATGCTGCATTTATTACCCACAGTTAACGGCAGCTCATGTACTCTTGTACTGTCACTATTACCGTGATATTCGGCATAAGCTCATCTCTTCAGATATTAGCTGTACTGATTCCTTTTACCTAAATTTACTCTTGGCAGATCAGAATGACTGTAGATCCCATAATGTGGCTGCCTTATAGCTAGCAAAATTCGTTTAGAGCTCATTAAGAACTAAATATTCTATAAGATTTAACATCGCTCTGTATTCATTACATAATTTTGCTGTCTTGCTACCTTTATACTCAGTGTCATGCTATTATTAGTGTTGACTAACTTTTATATATAGTTTTATGTTCATAGTTGTAACTTCAAGTTTCTTCTACTTATTATACTAAGTAATTCTATAGAGAGTTTTTATTGTTTTGTAGGAGTAGATTGTTTGAACTGTTTTTGTCTGTTTTGCTGTTGTGCTGGTCAAATACTGAATTAAAGACTATGAGGCTCTTCTCACGATCTGTGAGAAGAGCCTGGGGAGGGTTTGCGAGGAGAGCAGGCTAAGCTCACTCTCCGCACAGATGAGCAGCAGTCTGCCACTGTGGCCGCCCACGCGACTGCTGGCTCCATCACAGTGCCGGCGGGGGCTGGGGAGTTCGGGGGCCATGTGGCCCCTGGAAGCTCCACCATGCCCTGCGCATGCTGGAGAGACCCCCAAGCCGGGAGGCTGCTTTTGAGCCTCCCGGTCAGGGGTCTCCTCGTGAGTAGCCGCACCATGGAGCTGCACCGCATCAACTCGCAATTTTAAAAACTGGGTTTGCGGCGCACTCGCTCCACAAACCCAGTTTAAGGGGAGGGGTAGTTTGGTGGGCTAACTGCCTGGAGGCCACTGGGCTCACCTGCGAGCCTGGTGGTTCTCATGGTCAGGCGAAATCACGATACACCTCCATTATTCCTTATGGGGGGAAACCTTAAAGATTCGTAAACTTCAACAATTCACCAAAATTCAGCCCTTTGTCCAATCCCTCTGCAATTTGGGTGGTAGCCTCCACCCATTGGGCACTACCACCCCACCCTTCCACCCCAGATCCCACTTTATGCCCAAAATCTGCCCCAAAGACACTAAAACTTCAAGAATTCACCAAAAACCAGCCCTTTGCCCAATTCCTCTGCAATTTGGGTGGTAGCCTCCACCCATTAGGCACTACCACACCACTCCACTCTTTTGGCCCTGGGACCCATTTTTAAAATCCAAATCTATTTGGATTAATTTGGATCCAAATTGAATCTGGGGTGATTCGGATGGGTCAAATTCAGACCCCAAAACAAATCAGGGGTGTTACAATTAAGATCTGAATCAAAACACCAAAAATCCGAATTGCACACCCCTAATCAAGAGTGGGTGTTGGAAGTGAAGGACTCTGTGCTATCTCATGCCTCAGTGACAGAAGGGGACAGATTAGTGAATCAGAGGGCTAGAGGGATCAAGACATTGGTCATCCCTTTTCTACTGCTCTGACACTATCCCTTTGATATGTAGATTGCTACTCTCAGGGACTTCCTTCCTTCCTGCCACTTCCTCTTCCCCTTTCTTCTCCCTTGCAACACACATGGTCTTCTCTTTCCCTGCACCATGTGTGCAGAGATGCAGAAACCATCCCTCTGCATCCAGCTAGCTAGGTAGATCCTATCTCTCCACTTTCCTGTCTAGAATGGAGTTCACCAATAAATCCTTATATTGATTTGAACTGACTCCAAGTTTCTTTTTACTCCCAGCATACACGCATGCCTAGGCAGACTCTGCTATGTTGTGCTTCAGTGCACTCTGCTGTAATAGAAGGGTATCTCTTACCAGAGAGAATTCCCAACAGATACCTGACTACAGCTCTCATAAATCCCTGTTATTGGCCACTGTGGCTGAGGTTGATGGGAGCTGCAGTCCAAAAACATCTGGAGGACTGAAGTTGTGCAGCCTTGGTGGTCTCCCATATGGAAGATATTGGACAGTGCCCAGGGGCGGAGCCACCATTGCACGGGGCAGGGGAGGCAATTCAAGGAACCCAGGTTGCTGTATTCAGGGGCTGCGCCTGGCACCCCAGCTACACCCCTGCGTCTGACATGAGACGCACAGGGGGCATGGTCGCATCTGCCAACAGGCCTGCGCAGCCCCGCTTGCAAGTAGATACTAAATTACAGTCAGCGCCGCAGCTGCCTGTAAAGGCAGGGAGATGCATTCCTGGCCAGGCTGGGAGCCCAACGCTGGCTGAAGCTGTTCAAGAATGGAGCCGCTTATTCAAAGAATGGAGCCACATTCAAGTATACTGTTCAAGAATGGAGCCTCATGGTTCTGTTTTTGAGCAGCTTCAGCCTGCACTGGGCTCCCAGCCTGGCCAGGAACACATCCCTCTGTCTGGTAACTTGCAATACAAAATTCCTTCGCCTTTCCTCTTTGCTTTATTTGTAGTATTATTGCCCAAATGAACAATCTCTTCAGGAATATCAAACAGTTCAGTATAGAAATCCAGGCAATTTGAGAAATGAATTGTGGAATTGCTGTCTAATATGAATCCTGCGTCTCCTTGCAACAGGGAAACACTGTAATTTCTTATTTGAATCTCCCTCAATAAAATCAACTCTTCTTGTCTGATTCTTGGGACAGTTCACCACCTTGTGGCCAAATTGTTTGCACAGAAAACATCTAAAGGCAGTTGGCCTCATCCCAGTTGGCCTCATTCCAGACATCCCAGGAGCAGTCTCCCTGCTGGCAATCATGTGACCTCTCCCTCTGGACTGAGTCCCCTTGGCAACTGAGCCAGAGCTTTTGGTATGCAAATGCCGGCCCATGAGGTTTCCTCTCACAGCATTCCCTCCCCACCTTGGGTTTTCTCCGGCATTGCCAAGTGTTGCTTTAAGAGCGAAGTTACTTGCCAGTTCATCTTCATAGTGAGAACTCAAAACTTGTCTTCTGCTTGCCTCACCAAAGATAGTTTCCACGGCTCTCTCAAAAGTTAGAGCGGTGTGGGTTTCCAATTGCCCAATAATATTACTGTAACTAGGAGGCATGCTTAGAAACAGAGCTTCCAATTTCTGATTCTCTGTAAATTCCTCTCTTGCTGCTTTAAATTCTCCCAAAAAAAGTCCTGTAGTACTCCCACATGGCTGGCAAAACAGCCCCCATCTTTATATTGGAGATTCTGCATTTTCTTTCTCAAGTTAAAGGTGTATGCCCGCCCCTTTTTCATATGCAAGGTATCTAGCTTGCTCAGCATTTCCTTTGAAGAAGCAAGATCACATATGGTAGAAAGATAACTTTTACTCACAGAAGCAGCGATGAGAGCTTGCGCCTTCGCATCTTTCAATTCCCAAGCCTCCTTGGCAGCTTTCTTTGCAGCCATGTTTCCATCTGCGGGTGCATTTTCCTCAATGACCTTCTGTAGTCCTTCAGCTCATAATGTAAGCCACAGTTGAATTCACCATTCCAAGTAATTGTCTGGGTTCATGACAGTCAGCCTAAGCTTTCCTTCTAAATAAGTAGCCATCCTCACTGTGCTCCGTAAAAGCAGCTGTAGATCAGCAATTCAAAGTGCCCTCGGCTAGATCTCACTGGATCTCTGGGAACAAACTTAACTCTTTAGTTGCAGTACACGCAGTTCAAGGCTCTAGACCCATAACCTATTGGGAATTCTCTCTGGTAAGAGATACCATTCTATTACAGCAGAGTGAACTGAGGCACAACATAGCAGAGTCTGCCTAGGCATGCATGTATGCTGAGAGTAAAAGAAACTTGGAGTCAGTTCATAGTTTCAAATCAATATAAGGAGTCTTTATTGGTGAACTCCATTCTAGACAGGAAAGTGGAGAGATAGGATTTCTAATCTACCTAGCTAGCTGGATGCAGAGGGATGGTTTCTGCATCTCTGCACACATGGTTCAGGGAGAGAGGAGAGCATGTGTGTTGCAAGAGAGAAGAAAAGGAAAGAGGAAGTAGCAGGAAGGAAGGAAGTCCCTGAGAGTAGCAATCTACATATCAAAGGGATAGTGTGAGAGCATATCAAAGGGATAGTGTGAGAGCAGTGATGACCAATGTCATGACCCCTCTAGCCCTCTGACTCACTAATCTCTCCCCTTCTGTCACTGAGGCATGAGCCAGTGCAGAGTTCTTCACTTCAGACAGTATCTGCAGGAAGGCCAAAATTGTGTATCCTTGCAGGAGACCAATGCAAAGAATTCATTCAGCTTCTCTGAATTCTTTTGATCCTCTTTCAGGAATCCCTTCATACCTTTGTCCTTTAAGGTTGGGTCCCCAGAAGTGATTGGACTACAACTTCCATCTTCCCAAGTCTTTGGCCATTCTAGTTGGGGATGATGGGGGCTGTAGTCTAACATCTGGAGATTCAAGTTAGAGAACCCGCTGCTTTAAGGGTGGTTCATCTTTTCCCTTCACACCACAGTGCTGGTGAGACACTCCTCTCTCAGTAGTCCTGATGAAAACCACCACTCCTATTTACACTGGGAGGGAAGCTGCAATTGGCACCTTGAAGAGTCCATTTTCATCAGGATCACCATGTGTGGGGCAAGGGTTTAAAAACTCTCCCTGCTCACTGTGATCCCAGTAGCTCCCATCCTTATGGTTGCTATTTAAGTCAGGGGGGAGCATAGTTTGGAAAAGCAAACTCTACATTTAACTTAATATGCAGTTTGGCCCTGAGTCAAAGGGCACCTCCCTTCTCGTCAGCTCCATGACTAATTGTAAGGTACAGTCATTTATTGTATCTAGAATTTTTGTCTCTTTTTCACAACTGGGATGTACATGTACCCACTCAATAGAAGGGTGGCTGAAGTCACCCATTATTAGGGTTAGGGCATTTTATTCTCAAACTACTTCCTTGATTTCTTTCTCTGTCTCAAGATCACTCTCAGAGTTCATGTCAAGGATAATATGTCCCCTGCATTGTTTTCCTTCGGGGCCTGGCATTTCTACCCTCAATGATTCCGTGAAAAACCTTGTTCCTTTTAAGTCTAGATGCCTTCTGATATGTCAGAGCGTAGCAGACTGCTTTGTACAGAGTTAAACCACTTGCAAGATGGGCATTTTGCTCAGTAATCTGTTTTATTCATTTATTTATTGTTTACATTTGTATGCCACTCTTCCTCCAGGAAACCCAGAGTGGGAGATAAACATGGTTATGTTTATCCTCACAGCCTCCCTGTGAGGTAGCTTAGGCTAAAGTGGCTGGCCCAGAATCACCCAGTGAGTTTTCTGGCTGAATAAGGACTTGAATTCAGGTCTCCCTGGTCTTAGTCCAGTGTTCTTACCATTACACAATGCTGGCCATCACTATACCTCCCCATTTTTAACCAGCATCCCAGCAGGCCATTTAGATCTCTTTTATGTAAACTTTTTACTATCTGACCAAAAAGATGAGATATCTCTAAATGTCACCAAGTTTTGCTGGACTGCTAGCAAAATCTGGCAACAAACATTAGCCCCTACACAATGAAAGGTGCTCATATTTGCTCTGCATAGGTGGGCATTGTCACAGTAAATTGTGCTACTGTGTTGTGCTTCATTACTTTGTTTTTCTCATCTTGTATTGAGCATTTGCTGGTCTGTGATCATATTAATCAAGACTGGTGGATTGACTGATGCTGGCTTTCTGCTTTGGCTGGCAGTGGCTCTCCAGGATTTCAGGGAGGGATCTTTCCCTGCCTTACCTGGAGATGTTGCCAGGGATTAAACCTGAGCCCTTCTGCAGGCAAAGCAGATTACTCTACCACTAAGCTACGGCCGCTTCCCCCCCACCCCGCCCCCCACAAATGGAGCCTAGGAAGCTGCCTTCCAACAGGTCGGGCCACTGGTCCATCTAGCTCAGTATTGTCTGCTCTGACTGGCATTAGCTCTCCAAGGTTTCAGGCAGGAGTCTGCAGGCCCCACCTGGAGATGCTGCCAGGGAGTGAACCTGGGGCCTTCCTTCTGCACACAAGAATGACTCTTCCCCTGCGCTACCTACAGCCCCATTCCCTAAGTAGAATATCTTGCAGCGCTTGAATGGGTGCAGTCACCCGTAAAAATGCCGAGCAAGGTGAACTCTGCTCAGCTAAAGGGACCATTCCTGCTGACTACCACAAAACCAGCTCCCCACCATTGTTATTGAAGCACAGAATGTGAGAGGTGGAAGGCACCTTGGAGGTCTTCTGTTCCAGTCCCCTGCTTAGTCCAGGAAGCTGCTACCTGACAGAAGGCCATCCAGTCTCTGCTGGAAAATCTCCCGTTTCTACAGGGCAATAGAGGGAGACAACCTTTGCCTTTATTCCCTGCTGGTGTGGACTTCCTAGAGGCATCTGCTTGGCCTCTGCGGGAAGCAGAAACATGCCATGGCCATTTGGCCTTCTTGCCTTCCTTTCCTTGTGTTTGTGCAGACAGACACCCAACACTAGTGCACTGCTTCCCTTCCCTCAGCTGCCCTGTCATTATCATCCTCAGGGGAAACTTTGCTGAATGTGTTTGAGTTGCAACTGTTCGCTGGTAAGCAGAACTGGATCCACTGTGAGATTAAACGTTTCTAAGACAAAAGGCAAAGCAGGTCTAGTCATTGGACAAAGGCATCCTCTTTAGATGTCTGGGCAAGCTGATGACTGCAGAGGAAATTATTTCAAGGACAGGGTCCAGCCAGTAGCGAAATCTTTAGCCATGTGTAATGAGCAGGGTGGAATCCTGCTCTGCAGGACTTTTTACAAAGGGTGCAGGGAACTGTGTCAAGGTTTATCCTAAGCTTTGTTTCCTGCTGTACAGGTGCATGGGTGTGTGTGTGTGTGTGCGTGTGTGTGTGCAGCCGCCCATCCCCTACAAGCATCCCTTTATTCCACAATTTTTTAGCAGGAAAGAAGGAAGAAAAATGGAAGTTGCATTATACCGAGTCAAACCCTTGGTCCTTCTAGTTCAGTGTCTACACTGACTAACAGTGGCTCTCCAAGGTTTCAGGCTGGAGTCTTTTCTACACCTAGCTGGAGATCATGCCAGGGATTGAACCTGGGACCTCCTGCATGTAAAGCAGATGCTCTTCCACCTATCCCCTAAGCAGAATATCTTACAGCAGACAGCAATCACATGTAGTCACCCATCCAAATGCAAACTAAGGCAGACCCTGCTTAGCAAATGGGACTATTAATGCTCACAAGAGAAAGATAAGGAGAGAGGGAAAACAACAAGGTAGGGAAGGAAGGAAGGAAAACACAAGAAAGACAAAGAGGAAGCAAGAAAAATTTAAGGTGGCTTCCAAAGAATTGGAGAGAGCAAAACAAGGCTCTAATGTCCTCTTCTTTTTTAGCAAAAAGTCATGAAGCTTGAAAGGAAACACTACTCATCTTGATTTCCTGTTTATTTTTCTCTTTTCTTTTTTCCCTCTGTTTCTTTTTCACGCACAACCTACTTCCTTATTCATCTAAAATGGCCCAACAGCTGCACAAAATCGAAGTTTTCCAGTGCAAAAAACGTGTCCGGCTGCACGTTCGAATAAACCTTGATATGTTATTACGGATGCATCAGAATGTCCCTGTTTTCATTTGTGAAATACTGGAGAGCGTGCTCTGAGTTGTGTGGATTTCCCTCACTACACAAAGGTTTGAGGTTGAAAGCAAAATGGCTTTACGCCTTGGCTTCCCAGCAGAAGTCTCTCTTGGAAATCATGGGGGAAATTGCTTGGGGCAATGAGCTCATCAAACAGATCTCCCCAGAAGGGAGGGTTTTTTGTTTTGTTTTTTAAAGTACTCTCCCATCTGAGTAATCACAGACCTCAAATATCTCAGGCCACCTACACCTTCCTTCTTATTCTCTGGGGCATGGTAGCAATAGGTCATTCAGGGAATGAGGGCTGGGTGGATCATGCTTTCTTGCCCCGAATGTGGGGCAAGAAGAAGAGGATGAATCAATATGGGCTTTCCTGACAACCATAGGAACACAGGAAGTTGTATCCTTAGTCCATCTAGTTCAGTATTGTTTGCACTGACTAGCAGTGGTTCTCCAAAGTTTCAGGCAGGGGTATCTCCCAGCCCAATCTGGAGATGCTGCAAGGGATTAAACTGGGACCTTAGATGCTCTACCACTCAGCTATGGTCCCATCCCCTATGGGGAATATCTTACAGCACTCAAATGTAGTCTCCTATCCAAATACAAACCAAGGCAGACCCTGCTTAGCAAAGGGAACAATTCATGCTCACTACCACAAGACCAGCTGTCCTCTGATACTATCTGCAGATCAAAGTTTGAGAACCCCTAGTGTAGGGATTCTCCCCTACATTATGTCTGGGGATGATGGGAGTTGTAGTCCAACAACGTCTAGGGACCCAAGTTTGTGAACCGCTGCCATAATTAAGGATGTGGGAACATGAAATTGTGCTACTGGTACCGGATCCAAGCTATTGCAAGGATAGAGCTAAAAATAAATCCCAGATGTAAGGAAAAGCCCTAATAGAGGAAGCAAAGTCTTTGTGTACCCATTGATAGGTGAGGGGATTCACACCTGGCAGAAACAGCTGCAAAACAAGGGCAACCGACAAGCCCCCCAGGGATTCATGCTCAAAGCCAGCTCATTTCCTCACAGCTTTGTCCAAAAGGGAAAACTGAGTCCATTCACAAACCACAGTCAAGCTTTCCTTGAGGTTAGTCGTCCATGATTCACTCATTGCACTTCTGGAATATGGTGAGTCGCTACTTCCTGCATAGGAACTGTCCAGCAAACAGATGCCATGAGGTTCTGGTGGATGCTTCTCTGTCTTCCCAGTAAAAGCAGCTTCTGGGAACCACCTATGTATCAGCCAAAGGTATGAAATTCAAGAAAGAAAAGCTGCACTGGATGGATTTCTGCCCAGCTCTGAAAGGAAAAGGCCATTCACAGCCCTACATTTCCCTACCTGATGCTTCACAAGAACCTCATGGCATCTTGTGAAGCAGGTTGTCATACAAAGAATTACCTGCCCATTGTATGAATTTGGCAGCCTGAAACATAAAAAGTATCATATTTACCCAAATAGAAGATGACACTGCATTTAAGACGACCTCCTTGAAAAATAGAGGTTAAATACAGTGTTTACCCAAAGAGAAGACAACTCTGGATTTAAGATGCCACACACACACACCCCTCTTATTTCAAATATCGAAAACCTGGAAAACACCTAATCTTGGATTCAGATAAATACAGTGGTGCCTTAAAATTTCACTGTTTGAAATTCAGCTGAGGGATATTTTTAGACATCTGTCTCAGTGTCAAGGGACCAATGTCTCAAAGACTCCCTCCGCTAAATTTCAAAAAGTGAAATTTAAACATTTTAAGATTTTCAACTTGGCTGAAATCACATTTGTGATTTGGCAGGGGGTGGGGAGGATTTTGAATATTTACCAAAATAATGTAATTTCTGCTGAGTCCTACCTGCCACAGGCCTCCATGTTTCTTCAATGTAAAGCACTAAACCCTTCTATTTTAATTTTTAATGTTTACATTTATACCCTGCTTTTCCTCCAAGGATTCCAGAACAGAATATATGGTTATGTTTATCTACACAACAATCTTGTGAGGTAGGTTAGACTGAGAGAGAAGTGACTGGCCAGTGTCATGAGGCTCTTCTCATGATTAGTTGCTTTTCAGCCTCCCAGTCGGGAGTCTCCATGTGAGTAGCCACAGTACAGAGCCACGCCTCACCACGGCAACTCACGAGCAGAAAAACTGGGTTTGCGGAGCGCTCGCTCTTGTGAAGCAGGGGGCTCGCTCCACAAACCCAGTTTAAGGGGATAGGTAGTTTGCCTGCAAGCCCGGTGGTTCACACGGTCAGGCGAAATCAGGCTAGGCTCCCCTAGCCCAATTTCACCTGATCGTGGAAACAGCCTCAATGAGTTTCATGGCTGAAGAGGGATTTGCACTCGGATCTCCCTGCTCCTCGTCCAACACGCTATCTGTCCCTCTACACCATCACAGCATCCCAGAAGAGTAGGCAAAAGGCCAGGCAGTTAGAGACATCAGAACTGGTAGCATAGCCATTTCTTGCACGTGATTCTGTTTCTTTTGGCACAAGGGCTAAGTGTGTGAGGAGAAAAGTCTTTAAGCAGCACTTACAGCCAAAAGAGCGAAAGTCCCTAGACAACATGTGAAACTGGACTAAACAGACATTGTTTCCAGAAAATGGGGGGAGTGACAGAGAAGAAGAGAGAGAGAGAGAGAGAGAGAGAGAGAGTTTTTCTTGTTCTTTCTTGGTTGGTTCTGCAATTTTCAATTTCATGTGTCTCAGAAGCTTTTCTGGCAAACCACGGAATAGGGAAACCACAGAATAGGGGCTGCCCCTAATAGGATGAGTAAGAAAGACAGAACTGGTCAAACCAAGAAGGGGAATTCAGTCAGTACTGGGGAAGCTACTAATACCCGGGAGTGAAGCAGAATCCTAGTCATAGACACCAGAGCATCGTGAAAGCAGTGAATGCACCAGAACGCGGGCACACTCAAGCCACGATCGCCTCCAGGACTTCAGCACACATGGACCTTGCTTGCGGCTTCTCCTCTGAACTAGCAGGGAGCAACCTGAAGGATGCCCTGGTCAAGGAAGGAGCATGATCCAAGGACAGTGTTACCTCTTTTAAAATTCTGCTTTCTCTACTATCTCACTTTCTGGGGATGGATGGAGAACTATTGCTGGCGGCATGTTAGAAAAGCCATCAGTTGTTTTTATCTGAGATCCAGTCTGCAAAAAAACCTCTGCATTATTCCTGTTTGTTGTGCATGCATTGGCACACCTGCTTCAGCCTGCGCTGGTCTCCATCTGTAATGGGAAGCATTGAAAGAGCCTGTGAATTAGCCATGGGTGTATTTTAAGCTAGCTGCCTTTGGCCTCTTCCTTTCCCCCAGAGGAGGAAATTATATGTGTCTCTTCCATGCAGATAATCACGCAGCTCTCTCTTATGTTTTTCTGTTGTTGCAGCAGGAAGGAAGGCGCAACCCACAGCGCTTGCGAGGATCTGTGGCTGAGCATGTGGGCAAACAGGTGCACTGGCACTTCCTCTTTGGATGCAGTGTGTCTCGTAGCATCATGGTACCAAGAGGAGCTCAGGGCAGAGGGACTGGGCACAGTCTTTGCTTCACCTGGTGGTTCTAAATTGGGACTGCACCCCCCAAAACATACTCCCAGTTTTGCCTTTGCAGCCTTATAATGCTTTTCTGGGCATCATTAAAAGGCTAGATGGAAAACTAATGGAGGTTTGGGGTGGATCTGTCTAGCCTATAACTAGGGGCATGGAATTGCTCACAGACTGGCATACTGAGAGGGGTCGGCTGCATTGCTATGTAGGTCTTTGTAGAGCATTTGAGAAATTGTCCTTCCTGTACAGGCTGACAACTCTGCATGAAGCTGTTCCTGGAGATGTTAGTACCTGAACCAGCTGGGGTGGTCTGTACCATCAGAGGATATGGCTGCTCATTGTGATTTCTGACAAGGTCTGCACCCCTAAAGATGATAACCTTGCAATACTTCCGGCTTTCAGTGTGTTCTCATGCTTTGGTTGTCCTGGCCATTAGGCCTGCAGCGGCCCCATTTGCAATGATAATCTAAAACCTTTAAAACATTTTTTTTAAAAACACAAACCACTATAAAATGTTATCAGTGTTGTCAGAGGACTGGAAATGAAAATTGGAAGGAATGTTCTCCAAAGATTACTCCATGGAGTGAGTACAACCATTTGTTCTTTCTTACCTTAACCTTTTGCTCTGTGCAAAAATGGTTGCAATTTTATCCTAACACCCTAAGAAAGGTGTGTCATCACCCCTTTTTTAAAGGGGTGATAGCACAGAGAAAACTGTAAGTGCAACAATATTATCCCTAATTTCCATCTCTAGGGGGATCAAGGTAAAGTGTGCCGTAAATTGACTCCTGGCGCCCACAGAGCCTTGTGGTTTTCTTTGGTAGAATACAGGAGGGGGTTTACCATTGCCTCCTCCTGCGCAGTATGAGATGATGCCTTTCAGCATCTTCCTATATCGCTGCTGCCCAATATAGTACCAGCAGGGATTCAAACTGGCAACCTTCTCCTTGTTAGTCAAGCGTTCCCCCGCTGCACCATTTAAGGTGGCTTCTAGGGGGATGGAGCTACCAAAAATCACCATGAGCATTCATCCCTTGAGATGGTACCGATTGCCAAAATACTGTTTACTGTTACTGTTAAACAGATTGCCAAAATGTATGGGTCTGTTTCATGAACTAAATTTCTCCCCCTTGCCACCCCCCACCCCCCACCCCCCTGCTAATTTGTCACCAGATCAAGCTATTGAACTCTCTACGATTGAGTTCATGGAGATTCCAGGCCAATGCTGGTGGGTTGGCTACTCTTGGGGATTTATCCCAACAGGAGGGCCCTTTATTGAAACTGCATGAGGGAGCAGAGCAGAATCCAGCCCTGCAGTGTGCTGGAGATTCTAGAACAGGCCTGTTCAACTTCAGCCCTCCTGCAGATGTTGGCCTACAACTCCCATAATCCCTGGCCATTGGCCACTGTGGCTGGGGATTATGCGAGTTGTAGTCCAAACACAGCTGGGGGTGGCAAGGTTGAGCAGGCCTGCTCTAGAAACAGCTTAGGCCGTGCACTTTTTAATTAAGATTCTAAATAAGCATCTCACTTCAGATGTGTATCTACCAACCTGTGCGTGTAGTATTCATGTGTGTGTGTGTGTGTGTGTGTGTGTACACATACACACACTTTAGCCATGCCTCAGTTAAAATCCAGCATATTTTAGCTGAGTTCTTCTAGGCAGTGGGTAATTTCAGCAGAGGAATGAACCAGATTGCCTGTTTCATCTTCTGAAAGCAGAATTTGTAAACGGTTGACGTAAGATGCCAGCTTTTTGCAGACGTAGACTCAATGCTGCAGAACAGGCCAGAATGCAACAAGCATTTTCAACAGGGTGACAAACTGCCGAGGAAAACTGTATCTGTTGAGATTTTGCCTGTTCTACAGCCCTTCCCTTCATCAGTAATAGCCTGGGTTGAAAAAAACTCCAGTTGCGAAGGAGACAAAAACTTCATTTACTTGGAAGTGTGACATCTGGGAATTCTTGATTACATGCAAATATGCTTAGAATTAAATAGCTCCTGTTTTAAGAATGACACCCCCCCCCTGCTTGATTTTCGCAAGTTGTGGTCCATTTCTTATTATGCCATGTCTCCCATTCCCAGGGAGAGGGAATCCCATTGACCATCTGGGGTTAATCCTTCATCGAGACTGTCTCTTTTTTCTGCAGAGAGATGCACAAAAGCGCTCAAGATCCGATGTGAACGGGCTGCTCAGTAGTTGGTGTAGGATCTGTCTGATAATACCAACAGCTACATCTGATTACTGGGTCTCCTGTGGCATCAGGGATTGCAACTATTGGCGCCACCCAATGGAAAAGACTGGAACTGCAATGTGTCCAGGCACAAACCAAATTCCTGGATGAGCCTTGAGTAGATGGCTACAGCCAAAAGTACCAGTTCCTTCCAAGAGCTTGTCAGAGCAACTATTATGTAGGCTAGTCTATCTATGCCAACTTACTTGGAAGTAAATCCCATCCAGTTCTGTAGTCCCAAGAATTCGTGTGTAGAATTGGGACCTTAAACTGTGTTCATAAAAACCAGAAAAGTAGGAACCTGCCATCAGCTGTATCAGATAATTGGTCCATCTAGTTCAATATTGTATACTCTGACTGGCAGTGGCTCTCCAGGGCTTCAGGTAGGACTTTTTCTCAGTCTTACTTGGAGATGCTGCCAGGAATTGAACCAGGGACTTTCTGCAGGCCAAGCAGATGGTCTCCCACTGAGCTACAACCCCATCTCCCAACTGAAACCAACAAATAATAAAGCCATTTCTTTTGCTAGTTAGCTCAATAATAAATAAATCATCTATCGTTAGCTAAACCAACTAGAAATAAAGTGTTAGTCAACTGCTTACTGCCTGATGGTATGCCTAGAGAGGTGATGTATTAATTGCTTTAGTCACTGCATAGCTCAAAAAACTATAGAAGCAGGGTTCAGAGAGTTTTGACCCATTGTCAAATTCTTCAGGGCTTCTCAGTTTGTTGTGCCTTTAACAGCTACTTGACCTGTCAAGTTTTTCAGATGTTGTTGGGTGAAGCTTTTCCTAGCATGGGATTAAAATTAGATGAGGCTTTTCCTGCTAAATATCTGCATGCCAGGCAGCTAGTAAAACACAGGAGCACTGCCAGAACAACCAAAAACAGCAATCCTAGAACATCATATTTTAATTTTAAGCTACTTTGGGGATTTATCTTGGCTGGCAAACAAGCCAGCCAGCCAACAAAAGAAGATATCTGCTTTGCACCCAAGACTCATACCTAAAAAGGCAATGTCTATTGTTGCTTAAAAGTAAAGTTGTAATCTGAAACTGTATTTGTTTGTATGCATGCTTATGTTTCCACACCCTCACTGGTCCAGCAGACAGCTCCTTACTCTGAGCCTTATTCTAAAATCAACTGTCCAGGATTTTGCTAGTCAGGCAGAATTTAATCCTCATGGCTGTTTTCATGAACAAAAGTATCTACATCCAGAAAACTCAAAACACATGTCAGTGCAGGTATTTTAGGGGTCTAGTTACATCTAACCACACAGGGGTGCAGATCCTGCCTAAGCATTTGAGGCAGGGGCATTGCTAGGTACTTAAAAGACCCAGAACCCAATTTTGAGAATTAAATTCAGTAATACCAACACCCTGCCCCCCAGAGAAAAATTACTTTTAAAAAAGTCTCTAATATTATAATACAGCACGTATGAAGATAGAATCAGCAGAGAAGCAGGTGAGGCTAGGAGCTTTTTCCTCTGCTCTGTGCAAGTGTGTCCATGGCTGTAGTTCCTTTCTGGAAGAGTTCATAGAGCAGGGGTGTGGCTGAGATTTGGGGCTCTGAGCAATTCACTGAGGGCCAGTGCCCCATGGGCCACTTCCTAATGATGCACTTGATTTGAGTTCATTCTCCCCTCATTTTACCAAACTTCCCCCACAACAGTCTTTCCTCTCCCATCAAAAAAATTAAATGAGAAGTTGCTCCTCAAGCTTTTCCTCTGTCTGCACCCCTATGCAACATTTCTATATATAATGGCCCTATCCACGCCCAGCACAGTACTTCCAGTGACTGTTGCTGGTGTATATCTTATGTTTCTTTTTAGATTGTGAGCCCTTTGGGGACAGGGATCCATCTTATTTATTTGTTATTTCTCTGTGTAAGCAGACCTGAGCCATTTTTGGAAGCTATTTGGAATTGAATAAATAATTATAATTATAATTATTAATGTGGCTTGGGTGGGACCACTTCACTCACTCAGGAATTTCCAGACCAGTCCACAAAAGATAGAAACGTGCCATTTTCACAGATAGGTTCCAGACCTTGTCCACACTACCAATAATAATAAAAATTAAAAAGCCCAGGAAAATTCATTAATTTCCCAGTAAACATGGGGAAACTCTCCCACTGGAAAAGAATGGGAATGATGCCTTCCAGCAAACTTTTGCAGTGTTCTTTTAGAGCCAGGAAGTTCATATTTTCACAGAATGATAAAGAAACAAACAAGCAATATTGTTTCAATTCACTGGATTGTTCTCCGTGTCAGATTTTCATAAAATGCAATTAAGAAATAGAAAAACACAAAAAAAGTTTGCACTAGATATTTTTGCTCAACTATCTCATTCATTCTCCTAGAATTTGCCTTTTTAGGAGTTCTTGGCAGTGACACTATTACTTGCTCAAAACAAAGCAGCTCATGAACTCCTCCCTGTGAATGGGAGAGTGCATGGCACGGGCCCTGTTGTGGTACAGCAGCAGGAATGCTTGCAAACTGCTAGCCCGCTTTACTAGGATGAACATAGGAGCAAAGCTTCAAATTGTATTTCATCTTTCAAAATGAGCATTCTTTCACAACTGCCTCCCTTGCGGCTTCCCCTCCTACTAGCACACCTGAGGTTCCGAAGTTGGCGAGCGACCTTTGGTCTCAAAAAAAGAGGAATTGAAGAAGAGGAATTGGCCGCCTGTGTTTTGGAGTCACGAATAATATTTATTACTCTGCACGTGTTCAAATGCACTATGTCCTTAGCCAGGCTAAAACAAACAAACAAACGCTGTCTGCTTGTGCTCAGAGGCACGTGCTTCAGAATTTGCACCCCACCCCCGGCCGAGGTTGCTAGGACCAAGAAGCACCTTGGTCCCGCCCGCCATGCGTTTCCTTGGCGATAAGCCCCGCCCCCTCCCCGCCCCTGTGACATAGAGGAGTGGGCGGGAGGCAACAAGCACCTGCAGGTGGCCGTCGGGCCCGCGCTGAGAAACACGCATGCGCATGGGGACGGAGACGCACTGGCCGCCTGCTAACATGGAGGACGAAGAGGAGGAAGAGGAGGGGCCTCTTGTGCCGTCGCCACGCGCCTCCGCGACTCACTCGTGCTCCTCCCTCATCCGCCTGAAGCAGGAGGCCAAGCGCAAGCGGCAGGGGAAGCAGCGCAAGGCCGTAGCTATGCCAGGTGAGGGCCGCCGTTCCAACCCCCCCCCGCGCGCGCGTGTTGCGTCATCCTGCTCGGTGGGGGTGTCTGCTAGCCCCGCCCCTATTAGAAAGGCCCCGCCCGCTCCACCCACTGCTTTATCAGCAGCTCTCTTGTGCTGGGTATTGACCTTGGAGTAAAGCCCCCGGAGTTTGATCCTGCTGCTTTCCCGGGATCTGTACAAGGCCGGGGCCCTCAATCTTGGGCCCCCAGATACGCTTGGACTGCAACTCCCAGCATCCCTAGTCGCAATGGCTGAGTGCTGAGGATGTTGGGAGCTGTAATCCAGCAACACCTTGGGGGACCCTGGCTTCCGAACCTCCGGTGCAAGGGGGTGGAGCCCTTGTATTCCCAGTGTGCTCTTTCCTGGGGGCTGTGGGTGCATAAAACCATTTGCTTGATATTTGCTTGATATTGCCAACGGACAATCACTGGAGCAAAGACCAGCGACTGTGCCAACCCCACTTACCAATAGTGCCCACATGGCCTTTGTTGTTGCCAAGTCAGGGCTGGAAGCGGGGGGGGGCGTGCTCTTGGCATTTTGTTGCTAGGGCTTTGGTGCTTGGGCTTCCCGCTGGATTTGATGGTGCTTGCTTCCAGGTAACTCCCTGGACTCCTGCCCTGAGGGCTCTGGATGTCTCATGACACTTGCTTAGATTAGAGGATTAGGCGAATTCATGCAGGAGAAGAGAGGTCTGTACCTAGTTTGGAGCTACAGGCTTGTAGTTTCCAAGCTATCTTGGTAACACACTTTGGACGTGCGCAGGGCTGTTAAGATTTACCTCCATTGCATGAAGAACATTAGAGTTACAGAGTCATTCTTTGTTTCATTTTACATCAGCTCTCTGGGGCACAAGGTTTCTAAATCAACCCTAGCTATGTGGATTTGTCAGTGTATAGATGTGGCCTATACCTCTACAGGTCTCCCTTCCCTTAGGGGTGTTACAGCCCACTTCACCAGGAATTCCGCTACTTCTGCCACCCTGTCTACCCTGGCGCCACTCACTGACATCTGCATGTGGACATTAATCTCTGCTTGTGTGAGATAAAGTGCCCTCAAGTCGATTTCAACTCCTGGTGCCATAGAGCCCATAGAGTTTACCATTGCCTCCCCCCCACCCACCCCCGTGCAGTCTGAGATGATGCCTTTCAGCATCATCCTATACCGCTGCTGTCTGATTCTAGTACCAGTGGAGATTCGAACCAGCAACCTTCTGCTTGTTATTTCCCCGCTTGACTGCCCTGAGCCATTTTTGGAAGGGTGGTATAGAAATCAAATAAGTAAGTAAAACTATTGTAAATAAAATTTGAAAACATCAAAACATAATCATAAACTAAAAGCCTGATGACACAGGGGTATTTTCAAAAGGCATTTAAAAACAACCAGAGATGAGGAGATTCTAATTTCATTTGGGAGGGTGTTCCAGAGCCTCAGGGCAACTCTAGAGAATGCCTGGTTTGGGGTCTTCTGTTAACAGTGCCTTGCTTTTTACATTGTCTTTATTTGGATTAGATGTGTTGTGTTGCACTTCTAACTTCAAATGGGTGTGACCTTCAACATGCTGTGGAAAAATAATGTAAAGATGGGGGGTGGAGTTTTTGTTCTTTTTTAAAAAAATTGTAGTCTAGCACCTTGTTCTTTTGTTGGACCAGGGAGAGAGAGCCATCCTCACTGGCTGCATGCTTAAAGATCCTTGTCAGTGAAATGTCTTGAACAGCCAAGTGTTGTCTCTGTTTTAGATCCCCTCTGGTTATCTCGGTATCAGAATTGTATATACGAACTCCCAGTTTACATATTCAGCAGAGTCTTTCCCTGACTGAATAACATTGCAGTCAGGGGGAGAGCTGAGGGAATGCCCTGAGGGAATAGGACCACAGCTCAGTGGAAGAGCATCTGCATTCTTGCGTACAGAATGTCCCAGGTTCACTTTCTGGCATCTCCTGTTTTGGTCTAGCTTGGTATAAGGCAGCTTCCTATGTTCCTGCATTAAGCTGCATGTGGAAAGATTGCTGCCTGGCATGCTCACCATGAACAAAACTTCCTGTGTATAGAGACACAGCATCTCAAGAAAAATGTTTGTTTTAGCCTTCTCACCTATGCGCTGTTTTTCTGTGTTCAGGGAGGCTTTATTCATGGAGAGTGTTCAGATGTGTAAATCCTCCCTTGCAGCCTGATATAGTACAGTCCAGGAAGAGCTGTGGAACCTCTTGATTTTTCTGAATATATAACCTGGGCTTCTGCCATGGCTGGATCCTGGGTATCAGTTGCACTACATGTGGCCTTGCTGAAATGTGTCAACCTTCAAAACTGTCCGTTGTACTCAGGGCTCTTAGCAGCCAGAGCTTGCCAAGTGAAGATCGAGGTTTCTGGTTCTTGTTGCTTTCGCTGGGCCTGTAGCCTCTAGGTGTGCTCAGTTAAAACCTCCGTTGTCTGATAAGGAAAATCCAAATAGTTGGTTTGGGTCAGATGTTCTGCACTTAGTTTCTCTTTTGCTTTCCCTTTTGTGGTCGGAATAAACACCTAATATGTTTTTAGACCATAATAATTGTGTGTGTTTCATTGAAACAGAAACAGCCATATTAGGAATTTAAAGTGCCTCTGAGAGCAGTCTTGCAAAAAAGTCCACAAACGTTCCTGGGAATTTTACTAGCACCCCCCTCTCATTGAATTGTTGTCCATGGTCAAAGAGACAGAAACCCAGCAAATCTGTCTGTGTGAGGCCATTTCATATGATACTTTTATTCTTGTAGCATAAAGTACAATGCAGATAAAGGAAGAAAGCTGGTCTTGTGGTAGCAAGCCTGAATTCTCCCCTTTGCTAAGCGGAGTCCACCCTGGTTTGCATTTGTATGGGATACTACATGTGAACACATGTCCCCTAAGGGGATGAGGCTGCTCTGGGAAGAGCACTTGCATGTGGAAGGCTCCAAGTTCCTTTCCTGGCATATCCAGATAGGGCTGGGAGAGATTCCTGCCTCCATCCCTGGAAAAGCTGCTGCCAGCCCGTATAGACAATACTGAGTTAGATGGGCCAGTGGCCTGACTCAGTATATGACAGCTTCCTACGTTCCTATAAACTTAAATATCTGGGTATGTGGTGAGGTATTCAACTGGAGCAATGAAGGATTGCATGCCTGATGTGTTGGTGGGTGACCCTTGTGTTTCCCACTCCTCTTTGGACTCCTGTGTTGATTACTTCCAGTAAATCTGATAAACTTCCTTCCAGTGACCTCAGACAGCGATGACATCCTGGACCTGGCCAAGTTCACTAAGAAGCAGCCCTGGTGGCGCAAGCTGTTCGGGTCCACCTCTGGATCCAACGAGGAAAAGTACAACGTAGCAACCCAGCTGGCCATTGGAGGCGCCATCGGATGGTGAGGCAGTGCTGCATGTCAGCTGTGTTTGGGATAGAGGACAGTGGAGTGGTGGTTTGGAGCCACTGGGGTGCCACAGCCCCTATGCTTCAAGCTGCCTTTTCTTCCTTTTCTGCCTGAAAAGTGTGGCTAGAGAGTCAGGATTCCCACTGCCACTGGGCCAGCTGAGACTGGGAAGGAACAGTGTGGCAGGTAGGGATGTGCACAGAACCGGTTCAAAGGCCGGGGAGATTCGTATTCCCACGGGAAGCGCGTTCCAAAGAAGTTGCCTGTGCGCGCTGCCATGGGCGCACGTACATCATGCACGCATGTGACTTCCGGTCATATCTGGAAGACGAGGGTGGCAGGGAGGTACGCTGCCGCCCCGATGGGCATTAGTAAACATGGATGCCGGCGAGGGGAAAGTGGTAGGAGGGGTAAGTGCACCCTCCCCCGCTCTTAAAGGGAGACCCCCGCCGCCTTTGAACCACCCCACCGTGGTTTCGTGCACAAGTGGCTGGTGCCATTGATACGGGCAAAGGAGCAGGGCAACTCCCTCAAGCTCTCTCTGAGCTTTTTACTGCCCTTAAGCCAATTGTCTCTGGGAAATCTTTGACCAAACCCCTGGTCTGTATTCTGTATTGCAGCAGTTCCGATCCTTGGGTCTCCAGATGTTGTTGAACTACAACTCCCATAATCCATCATTTCATGGTCATGTAGAGCTGGTTTTATGGTAGTGAGCATGAATTGTCCCCTTGGCTAAACAGGGTATGCCTTGGTTTGCATTTGGATGGAAGACGACATGTGAGCTTTGTAGGATATTCCCTTTGGGGGATGGGGCCATAGCCCATTGGAAGAGCTGCTCCTTGCATGCAGAAGCTCCCAGGTTCAATCCCTGGCAGCATCTCCAGGTGGGGCTGGGAAAGACTCGTGCCTGAAACCTTGGAGGGCCACTGTCAGTCAGTGCAGACAATCCTGAGCTAGTTGGACCAATGATCTGACTCGGAATAAGGCAGCTTCCTATGTTCCCAACATCATCTGGAAACCCAGAGATACAGTAACTAAGCCAAAGTACATGTAGGTGAAATAACTGTAGATTCTTCCCCAGCTTATTCCTGATTCCACTTCCCTGTCCTTCCTTGTTGTCTCCCTTAAATTGTTAGCCTACTAGGGCAGGGACCTGTCTTCTCTTTACTTGTAAAGCAATGTGCATTATATGCATAACAGAGATGCTTTCTTGCCCTCTCCCTGTTTAATGTGCAGGTGCACCGGCTTCATCTTCCAGAAGGTTGGAAAACTGGCAGCAACTGCAGTGGGAGGAGGCTTCTTCCTCCTTCAGGTCGGTAATCCCTTCCAGGGCTCGGGAGTGGTTGGCAGGAGATCTCTGCTGTCTTTATTCCCTGCTGTTGCGAGTCATGTTTTGCGGGGCTGATGGCTTAATGGGTTGATTGTGTAGTGTCCACAGTCCAACCCCACCTGGGCTTCGTTTGGCTGTACAACAGCTTCAGGTCTAAGTATTCAGAATATCTTTTTGTCATGCAGAGTCTTGGTAGAGCTTTAATATTCTTTGGGAGTGGCAGCATCAAGTTACATGTCGCTGTGTCTCGTGCTGTCCCTTTAGTACCAAAGCAGGACTTAACACATTTTCTTTGGATGCAGGAGCCAACCCAAAAATTTAGGAGCCTGGCAATGGCCCTTGACAAAATTGCCTGACTTGGTGATGGACATCGGAGGGGGTGGGGGATAGATAGGCTTCTGTTTATCCCCTTTATAAGTAACGGAGCAGAAACAGAGTTGCCTAGGACAATTAAAGATTTAATTAATTGATAAAGAATTGATCATTCTTCCTCTAAATATTCTAGTCTAGGCACCATAATTAAATTTCTAGGCTCTCTGGCACCTGGGATTTATCAAGCCCTGCTCTAAATACTTTGCTGCGTTTATAGATGGAAGTCCTGGGCCCTTGAGAATGCAGATGGAAGCACAAGTATGCATGGAGAATGAGGAGAGTGTAGTGTGCCTGGGGACGATGGGAGTTGAGGTTCAACAACAGCTGGTGAGCCAAAGTTGCCTACCCAGGTTTAGTGGGTAAAGTGCAGGGGTGGCCACCTTGAGACTCTTGTTGGACTACAACTTCCATCATCCTTAGCTTTTGTGGCTGGGGATGATGTGAGTTTTAGTCCAACAGCAGCTAGAGAGTTTTGCAGGAAGGCTTGGGTTCAAATCCCTGATCAGCTGTAAAATTTGCTGGGTGATCTTGGTCTTGAGGAGAATCATGTAAGCCACCTGGAAAGCTTGCTTGCTTGCCCTGCACTGTGATCCATGTTGATGAATGCATTCTAGAGTCACTGTCTGAGCTGCTGTGGGCAAGGCCAGTCAGGAAGGCCTGGATAGTTAGAGGCATGTAGTATATGAGCCAGTTAGGATGACTGGTATCATCTGGGGGGACAAAAGCTTTTTGTGGTGTGTGGTTTTTTTTTAACCAAGTTCTGGACCCTAGAGATGGGGGAAAGGTGATAGCATTGCAATACTTTCAGCTTTCAGTGTGTTGTCGTGTTTTTATTGTCCTGACCACCAGGCCTGCAACAGCCACATTTGTGATGCAGTTTAATTAAAGGCTTTAAAAGTTCTTAAAACACAAAAAATACTATAAATGTTCGTCAATGTTGTCAGACTAATGGAAATGAAAGTTGGCAGGAATGTCCTCCAGAGATTGGAGAGTAACAATTTGTTCATTCTTACCTTAATGCTGAACCTAACCCATTTCTCTGTGCAAGAATGAGGGCAATTTTACTCTAATTATTGGGGGTAGGGATGAAGAAGGGGCGATAACACACAGAAAGCTGTAAGTGCAACAATGATGTTGTCTATTCTCCGTCTCTAGGGGGGTAGACATTGCCAAAACCACTATGAGCATTTGTCCCCTGAAACGGTACCCATGGCCAAGGTTTGTGGGTCTGGCTCATGGACTAATGCCGGGTATGGCTTGAGGAAACCTTTCCCCCACTGCAGATGGCGAACCACACGGGATACATCAAAATTGACTGGAAGATGGTTGAGCGGGACGTGAGCAAGGCCAAGGAGCAGCTGACACTCCAAGGGGGCTCCTCCAAGCAGCTGGCACCAGAGGTGAAGAACCGAGTGAATGAGGTGAGGCAGGCTTCCAGGAGAGCCTTGTACTGCCTGGGGTGTTGGCACGAACTGTGTGCAGTGGAGGGGAGAGAGAAAAAGCATTCAGTGAACGTAGGGAGCTGCTTTCTACCGAGTCAAACCCTTGGTCCATTTAGATCAGTACTGTCTACACTGACTGGTAGTGGCTCTCCAAGGTTACAGGCAGGGATCTCTTCCAGCCCTACCTGGAGATGCTGCCAAGGATTGAATCTGGGGCATTCTGTGTGCAAGCAGATGCTCCACCACTGAGTGATGGCTCCATTGCCTAAGGGGAATATCTTGCAAGGCTCACATGTAGTCTCCTATCTACATGCAAACCCTGCTTAGCAGAGAGGACAACTCATGTTTGGTACCACCAGGCCAGCTGTCTCTTGAAGCAGAGTAGAGAGGGAGCCATCTGGGCACAACTGGCTTGGTTGCAAAGGGTCATACGAACCCCAAGCTGAGAGCCGCTGCAGTATAATAGAGTAGGGATGCACAACTTTGGCCTCCAGCTGTTGTTGGACTTCAACTCCCATCCTCCCTGACTATTGGCCACTGTGGTTGGGAATGATGGGAGTTGCAGTCCAACCACACCTGGAAGGAGATTAGATGAAGAGAACAGGATTTAGCCATGAAGCTTAGTCAGTGAAGTTGGGCCAGTCATGAACTTCAGCCTGACCTACCTCTTGAGGGTGTAGTAAGGATAAAATGAAGAGGTTGGGGGAACCTGGTTCTGCTGCCCTGAGCTCCTTAGAGGAAGGGTGGAAATAGAACCATTAGCAATAAAGTTGTTGAGTGAAAAGGGATCCGCATTATCCATGAAATCTAGAGTCCTCTGTGAACAGTGGAGGCTGAATAGAAACTGCTGAAAGAAAGCTGTGACTCAGTGAAGTTGTCAAAGGGCTTGGTCTGGTCTGATGGTACATTACCAGGGGCTCCCAGCCGGTGATACTCCCAGATGTTAGTTTGTTTTGAAATGTTTATATCCCACCCCTCCAGTCCACTACTGCTCGGGCTGGCTCAAAACACTAATAAAACAGATACAATATAAAATAAGAAGCTGATAAAATTAAACTAAGTTAAACATTTTAAAAGCCCAGGTTAATACAATTACAGGTTTTTTTTAAAAAAAATCTTTCAAAATTATTTTAAAAGCTAAAAATTGAGAGCTATAAAAATTAAAGAACCTACCAGATACAAACAGCTGATAAAACATTTAAGCCTCTTTTTAAAAGATGTGTGTGAAATTGTTTTTTAAAACACTGCGCGGAGGGAACATGGCATTCCAAAACTGAGGAGCCACAACTGAAAAGGCCCTGTCTCTAGTCCCATCCAACCGGATCTCTGTTAGTGGTGGGGTCATGAGCAGCATCTGAGCTGATGAATGGAGGGCCCTGGCAGGGTCATATTGGTGAATGCAGTCTGATGGGTACCCCAGCCCCAAGGCTTTAAAAATCAAGACCAGCACCTTGAATCTAGCCTGGAAGCAGACTGATAACCAGTGAAGATACTGCAGGATGGATGTCACACCATGAAGCAACTTGAGCCATGAGCATCCTTGCTGCTGAAGCTTCTGAGCTGTCTTCAAGGGCAGCCCCATGTCAAGCACAATGCAGTAGTCCAATCTGGATGATACCAAAGCATGTTGTTAAACTACAACTTCAGTCACCCCAGCTACTGTCTATTGTAGATGATGGGAGTTGTAGTTCAGCAACGTCTGCAGTGCCACTTGTTGAGACCCCCTGGTATCTACCAAGGGTTCCCAATCTTGAGTCCTCAGATGTTGGACTACAACTCCTATCATCCACAACCACAATGGCCTTCAGCCAACAACATCTGAGGACCCAAAGTTGGGAACCCCTGGTATATGAGACCAAGCATAACGTCTGGCTCTTTGAATATATGCTGTCCACTAGTGCCTTCTGTGTTCGTCAGGCACTTGGGACACTCCAGGGTTGTGTGTGACCTTTTTGTTGTTGTTTTTTTGTGGGGGGTGGGTATGAGCCCCCAGACAAGACACCTGCAGGCAGTCTCTCAGTAAAAACACCCTGCTTGCTCACTCCTATGATCTCTAGCCCATCTTCCCTATGTGTCTTCCCAGAGTGGATTAGGGGATTGCACTGGCTCAGTGGACCCTTTGACCGGCCATGGGCTCTGAGGAGCTCTCCAGCCAGGCTGGCACTGGCCATATTTGCCAGTTTAGTCCTGCAGGTTGTTAAAAGAGAGCGATGTTTACTCTGGTGCTCAGCCTCGCTTTTCACCACTTTCCCAAGGGAGAGAAACTGTACAGGCATTTGTGTCCACCAATTGTAACAGCAGAAATAGTTGCGCTCAGGCTCCAGATAACAGAAGCCTCTCCTTTCTCTGCCCAGGTGGTTGCCTTTCTGAAGACGAACGTCGTCCTGGCTGGAGGATTTGCAGGTGGTTTCCTGCTTGGCATGGCCTCTTAAGATCCCCCACGTCTGACTGCTCTGCCTTTCCCTGTGCTGCCATCACCTCTTCTTCACTAACTGTTGGCCTCCTCGTTTGGCTGACTTGGCTGCTGGAACATTCCCCTTTCCAGCTTGCCCTCCTCCTTGTACGTACATCAAGGCCTCCAGAAACACTGCTGCTGGCTCCTTTTCTCCCTTCTTAATTCACTTAGCTGATGGGAAGCAGGATTGGTGCAAGAGAGCCAGCTTCCATCAGATTATGTTTTGTCCTTCTCCTGACATGTCTGGCTCTGTAGAATTCCACCGTCCCACCCCTTATGGCCTACACCAATGACCTATACCACTGTAGTCCCCAGGGTAGGAAATCGCCTTTCCTTGCATGCACCATTTGCATTGTGGTGGTTTCCCTCTTGGATGCCAGGCAGCAAGCCTGCACTTCCAACGGAAAAGAGCACAGAAACTCAAAAGGAGAGCTCAGCTGGGCAGGGAATAGCGATGGCAGAGCACATCCCAAAATAACTGGGGCCTAGAATTGGCTCCTTCTGGCTTATACAAACAGATCCTCCTGGCATTTCCTGCCTGGTTTATTTATATTTCTTGCTGGAACCACTGAGCTGGGACAGCCTGTGGAAAATCTGACTGCCGTGTGGGATGCTCTGCCACTCTTCTCCGACTGAAGGTGATAGAAAGGCATCAGAATCCCACTACTCTATAGCTACGTCTCTCGAATACTCTCTGTACTAGTGACAGTTAAAGCTACACGTTGCTTTGCAGGGCGGGCATAGTTCTGAAGCTGGAATTGGCAACGCTGTGTAGGTGAATCTGGTGCCTGGCTTCTGGCAGCAAAGAGTGAATGCTGGGAATGGAACAGTGTGTTCCTTCTCCTCCTCTGTCTTGTGTAGGATTCCAGCCCTAGATGGAAGGCAGAAAGCTATTTCAGGGCTACGTGGTTGGAGATTGGCCTGCTTCTGCAGAAGCTGCCCACTGGACACTGCCCTGTCTCCAGCACCTTTTCCCTCCTGAGCAAGATTCCTCCCCTTGCAAATTCTGGAAGGATAAACGTGATGGTCTTTTCCCGCAAACATGAACTTTCTGCTTTAAAGACTAGCAGGTTTATTGTGGTATACACTTGTATTTGTTTGGTTTGTTAAAAGTTTATGAACTGCCTGTCTGTGTTTGCAGGCATTCAAGATGGTGCACAAGTAGAGGAAAAATAGGGAAAAAAACCAGCCACTCTTGTGGTTGCATTCAGTGCAAGCGGCTTATGCCATTATAAACCTGTTTCTTCAAGGTGTCACAGGACCCTCTCCTGTCTAGTCTTAAATAAGCAGTTGGTAAAGTGGCCTTGGAGCTCCAAAGGGAGCCTGAGCAAGTTGGGTATCCCAAAGAATGGTCCTCCAGCTTTCCTCTTGCCCCTTCCCCCACACACCTGCAGGAAGAGGCCATGGAGGCAAGAACAGCACAGGGGTGCACAACTTTGGCCCTCCTGCAGATGTTGGACTACAGCTCCCATCATTCTTTACTATTGGCTTCTGTAGCTGGGGATCATGGGAGTGGTAGTCCAAAAGCAGCTGGAGGACCAAAGTCGTGCAGGCCTGTTCTAGTAGTGTGGCAGGAACGGTCCTCCCTTTGCTGCCAGGTCATACCCTCTTCCTTTCCCCCCACTGTCTTCTGCAGGCCTTGCTCATGAAGTGGTGGCCGGATACCTTTTAGTGGTTCCTTGGTGGCAGTGTTGGGCTAGAAAAGTGGGCAGGCAGCCAAGCAAGGTCTCAGTCCAGGCAGATGTGACACAGTAGCCTTGCTGAAGCTAGCAGGTCTGGCCAGCCCCTGGATGGGAGACTGCTTGAGGCCCCTGTGTATATTTCCTTAAACTCCATGGTGGAAGAAAGGCAGGATAGAAACTGCTACTTATTCATTCACCTAATCCTGAAGCAAAGGGGGCCTCTTTATTTATTATGTGGGATAGCTAAAAATCACCCTAACCAGGCCGTTCAATATTGGCTATGGGCTAGTCAGTATTCAGCAGTATGGATATTTGGATATTTGGCTAGCCGCCTTTCAACTTTCTGTGTGGCTGAGTAGTTGGAGAACAAGGATCAAGAATTCTGGCCAGCCTTGTTGGTTGCCTTTTATGAGGCAAAGGGCTTACCTAGGTCAATGGCGCTTCACTTAGGCAGCATCTCTTGCACGAGAGTGCATTTTATTTACATATTTAGACCCTGACCAATCCAGTCAACATATCTGAAAGAAGAAAGCTAAGTGGCAAGTCTGTTGTGCTACTGAAGCTTGTACCCGCAAAGGTCCTCAAACTTGTAGTCCAACCACATCTGATCCAGTATACCCACCCACAATGGGAACCTAAGTTTGAGCTCAGCACTCCTCACATAAAATCAGTTATCACCTTCATCTTTAGGGAAGTTGGATTCTTGGCCCTGTGGAGCTATTTCTGTCGGAAATAAGAAAGGTTTCTTGCCGTGTAGACACGGATGTAGTAGAAACAGCATTGTAGAGTTTGTTAATCAGACTGCGCTCAGGCACTGAAACACAGAAAGCTGCCTCTTACTGTGTCAGACCATTAGTCCATCCAGCTCTGTGCTGTCTGCATGGACTAGGAGCAGCTCCCCAACCTTTCAGGCAGGGGTCTTTTCCAGCCCTCCTTGGAGATGCTGCCAGGAATTGAACCTGGAGATTTCTGCATGCAAGCAGATGCTTGACCACTGAGCTATGGCCCCTTAGATGAATATAGCACAGCAGATAGTGTACACATGTCACCCATCCCAGTGCCAAGTAGAGCAGACCCCACTTAGCAAAGGGAACCATTTAAGCTTGCTACTGCAAGACCAGCTCTCCCTGAGGAAAGACATTTGGAGTAGGGAAAGCTTTCTCTAGCATATTGAAATGGCTCCTTTTGCAGGCATTTCCTGCTCCCCAGAAAAATGTCTCCTTTGATAACAGGCGCTTGCTGCTGAAGGTCTCTCTCCTGCCCTTCCAGAAAATGCCCTTTTCTTACAGCATTAAAAACTGGCAACATGTGTGAGCAAAAGCTTACACAAGTGGATAAGAAGAGATGTTTCATGCTTTCTCTTCCCCAGTACCCTGTGGAAATGCTTTTCAGTTTGCAGAAAAAGCTGCTACCAGGCCTTGACACTTGCCCACCAGGTTGATCTCACTTATCCAAAGGATTTGATTACATATAGGAGATGCTTAAAATAGCCACTCTGTGAAGTCAGTCACCACCAGAGGGAGCTGACCCTAGCAAACGCCTCTGGGTTGGAAACAAAAGGTGTGCATTCCCCCCCCCTTTCTTTTTGGCAAAAGGTAGAAAATGCTGCAATAAGAACTATGAACTTTAGAGAAGTACTTTCTTAGAAGAGACTTGGAACATGAACCAAAGTACAGTGCTAATCATGAGTGAGGGTGGGGTTGCAGGAAAACCCTGGCTGCCACCTACACCTGGGCTTGGAAAAGTGCTAAGGATTTTAAATGTTTTTATATGGTATTTAAATGTGTGTTTGAGGTGAGAGTTTAAAATAAACAATTTTTGCTGTATCTCTGGTGACAACAAATATTTACTTACCACTTTCAACAAAAGTTCCCAAATCGGTTTACACAGAGAAATAAAAATAAATAAAATGGCTGTCAGTCTAAAAAGAAACCGACACCAGCAGCCACTGGAGGGATGCTGTGCTGGTGGATGGATAGGGCCAGTTGCTCTCCCCTGCTCAAAGAGAATTGCCACTTTTAAAAGGTGCCTCTTTGCTCAGTTAGAGGTGGTAGTGGGGCTTTGTTTATGCACACTAACCACAGCACTTATGCCCCAAGCATGGATGGGCAATCCTAGTTATAGTAGAGATACATATTTGAAGCAGCAGGCTGTTCCGCCCACTTCTACCACTATTTATATACTGCTTTTCAACAAAAGTTCTCAAAGCAGTTTACATAGGAAAATTAAGTAATAAGTATGACTGTACCCAAAGGGCTCACAGTCTAAAAAGAAATATAAAGTAGGCAACGACCACTGATACTGTACTGAGGTTGGATAGGTCCAGTTGCTCTTCCCCTTCTAAATAGAAGAGAACTGCCATTTTGAAAAGGTGCCTCTTTGCTTAATTAAGAGGAGTCAAACAAATTCTGTCGCAAATCCTAGGTTGGGAGATTGTTCTGAGTAAGAACGTAATAGGTACCTGTGTTAGAATTGGCCTGTTTGCCCAGTCCCAAACTATTTTACTAAACTTTACATAAAAAGCTACCTTATTTCAAGTCATTTTCTGAATGCATGAAGCCTAGTCTCTGTTGCCTGACTGATTGTGACTTCCCAAGGGCTAAGTCACAGCTCTCTCCAGCTCTGCTATCCTTTCACTGGAGATACTTGATCTGGGATTTTCTGTAAGCAAAGCAAAGCTGCTGCCACTAAGCTGCAACCCCCTCCCTTTCAAATCATTACAACAGTAGTGCTTGTGTGTACCTTCTTGAGCTCTTTGGGGAAAGGACAAGATAATATAATGCAACATTGCGGATACATTATCGGCTGACTGGCAGAGATACTGACTTGCCTAAGGCCCTATAACAGGGCTACTCAGCTGGAGATGCTGGGAGCTGTAGTCCAAAAACATCTAGAGGGCTGCAGCTGAGTGGCCCTGCCCTAGAATATGTTTGTGGCAGAGCCAGCATCTTAACTAGGGACATCCTAGTTCACAGCCACCATGACACACTCGGTCTAGAGCAGGGGTAGGCTCTTGGCGTTCCAGCTGTTGCTGAACTACAACTCCCATCATCCCCAGCTACAGTCACCAAACACCTGGGGACCCAAGGTCAAGAACCCCTGTTCTAAAGCTCATTTTAAAGTGAGCTATCTTCTAAAATAAGACCTGATGTTTTTGCCCCATGTATCTTAATGACTACACAGACGGGTTTTTCCCCAATTTCTTCAGATCACATATTTTTTAATTTTTCTCTCTTGCAGCATGGTATTTCAAAAGATTTAACACAGATTAACTTCCACTGACTTTGGTGATACCTGTTTACAATGCACATAGAACATTGCAGTGGCCTTACTCCAACACTGAGAGGTACTAGATTGAACACAAGAGTAGTAAAGAATGCACAAAATCTCCCTGGGGTGTGTACAGCAGGGTCAACTGTGGGAAAGGGGTGCTACAGCCAGATTCCAATTCCCTTCACTGAAATGAGGCTTCACTCACATATTGCAGTGTGTGGGATTTTAAGATCACATCAGTAGCTCTCTGGCTTTCCATAAAGTGACTATTGCTTTAAAAAAAAAAAAAACACCCACACACACACACACACCAACCACCATAGCTATCCCTGAAATCAGCTGCTTTTTCATAACAGCATTCATATTGGTATTGTGCAATTGGATTAGAGTGCTAATAAATCTACAGTTTGGAGGGTGGGTGGTCTTTCTGTTTTGCAAATGAGGAAACTGAGGCACACAGGTAAACTAAGGTGTATTGTCCAGCCGAGAGAGATCACCCTCCCCAAATTCTGAGGCATTAATTGCCCGTGGATTATCTCTACACTGCAAAAGGCAGGGAGGACTCCTCCTGAACAGGCTGACTTCATGGAGAGAACCCTTTCTGCAGCTGAATGATGGACTTATTTACACATAGTGTCTGACAGATTGTCTTAAACTGAATTTGCAGCAAACTGTCCTATAAAAAGACTGCTTGGCTTTCACCTTGCAGTGGAATATTGCTACTCTGGACAATAGATTAGAGAATGTCAAACATTAAACATCAAATTATTCTACCCAAAATCAGATCCACAGTAAGGCGATACTAGTGACACATTTTGATAGCAGAAATGCCAACAGTCTCGTTTCTGGGCATGGTCTCCAGTGCGAGCGGCACATATGAGGTATAGCACAGCTATGTAGTTTTCAGGAGAGGCCTGTGCACACCCAGAGGTGAATGCTTCCTTAGGGCTGTGGGGCACGAGTTCCATGCGAAGCTGATTTCTGCTTCTGCCTCTCTTCCTCCAACTCAAATCCTGAACAACTGGTGGAATGGCCCTTGGGATACCGGGCACAGCATCTTCTCATCTCCTGGATGACAGCTTCACATTTAGATTCCAAATAGTTGTTGGCTGGAAAAAACAGCAGAGCAGATGGTGAGCAAGCCACACAACTGGCAGGTAAACACACATTTGCATCCTGCCAGAGATGAACGAGCCAGGTTTTAAGAGTGAGTGCCTTGGGTCTTTTCTCTGGATCTGCCTACTATATGTTTCAAAGCAACATCTGGAGGGCTGTTGCATAGGAAGGGGAACACACTTGTTCTCTGTTGCTCCTGAGGGCAGGTTGGGAACCAAAGGGTTAGATCAGGCTAGATTGTGGATCAGGCTAGATTGTAGCAGGAATTTCCTTCCTACAAGAGCTGCTCAATAGGGGAACAGTCTGCCTTGTACAGTGGTGGGCTCTCTTTTGCTGGAGGTTTCCAAACAGAGGCTGGATGACCATGTCAGGGATGCTGGAGCAGATTCCTATACTGAGCAATGGGTTTTAAGTCCAAGAGCCAGACCCACAAATTTTGGCCAGAGGTAACATCTCTGGGGACGAATGCTCACAGGGATTTTTGGCAATATCTCCCTTCGAGATGGAAAATAGGCAATAGCATTGTTGAACTTACAGCTTTCTGTGTTTTATCACCCTTCCTTTATCCCTACTTGCAAACAATTAGGGTAAAACTGGGTTATTGAGGACAATCTTTTAGAGGACATTCTGCCTATTTTCATTTTAGTCCGTGAGCAAGTGTACAAAAAGCACATCCTGTGGGATCCATGATGGTACAAGTATAAGAAAGGTATCATTCTTTTTGTTAGAGCATGGAGAATCCAGTTCTGAATGGTGATGGGCACCAAACCCTGGCAGATAAAAGTTATTGCGGTTGGGGGGCAAAATGGAACAAAATGGCAGACAACCCCTGTAAGCAAATGTACATCAGTGGGATCCATGACGGTTAGTCGGATACCATCACCATACATAACTGGATGCTCCATGCTCTAACAAAAAGAATGGTACCCTGCGTATCATCATGGACCCCAAGGATGTACATTTCCTTACAGTCTATTTCCTTTCCTCTGACATTAATAAAATTATACAGTGGTTTTTTGTGTTTTTAATTTTTTAAAAAGCTTTTAGAATACCACTGCAGGTCCAGTGGTCAGGACAATCAAAGCATCATAAGACTCTGAAAGCTGGAAGTACTGCAATGTGGTCATCTCTTTTCCATCTCTAGGGATGTAGACCTTGTCAAAAATCACAATGAGCATTCATTCCCCACCCCCATCAGGGGTGGGCAAACTTGGCCTTCCAGCTGGTGTTGAACTACAACTCCCATCTTCCCCAGTCACAATAAATTGTTGCTGGGGATGATGGGAGTTCTAGTTCAACAACAGCTGGAAGGCCAAGTTTGCTCACCCCTGCCTTGTCCCAGATAGTACTGAACGCCACAGCTTACTCATGTACTAGTTACTAGAAGACTTTGCCTTCAGTTCTTGAGGGCAGCCCTCTACCCTCATCACTGGAGATTAGATAGCTGACTCCTGGAAAGAGGGCCCTCTGGCTCTGTCTGGAATTCCTTCACAGGGAAATCTGCCTGGCACCATCACCTTCACCTTCACGGCGGCTAAGTCTGTTCTGTTCACCCGAGTTGTCATGATTTTAAATAGTATTTTGTAAATTGCTACCACTGTATTCACTTTGCTAAACGTTTTAAAAACTGCTATTCTTGCAGGCCACTTTTAAAACTTTCATGAGGTGGAAAAGACAGACTCGGGTATTTTTTTGTTTTTATTGTTTAAAGAAAGCAAGCCAACAAACACCAGATGATAGAGCATACCTTGCAAGCATTTCTGGATCTCACAGGCAAATTTCTGGCAGGGATCTTTCTGAGGCATCTCCAGAGAACTAAAGAAATAGGAACAGATTACTGTGGTGAGAGTTGGCAGGGCATTTTCTTAGCTCCTTAAAGCTCCTAGAAGTTCCACCCACCCACCACCCACCCACCCCCAAATTACAGTAGTGCAGACTGGAAAAATTAATAAAAATTAAAATTTAAAACTTTATACCCTAAAGTGATAAAATAGGTATTTCCTCCCATCTTCTGCCAAGACTCACTTCTCTCAGAAACATGGGAAGCTGCCTTATACCAAGTCAGACCATTGGTCCATCTACCTTAGTATTAGGAGTGGCTTGCCAAAGTTTCAGACAGCAGACTCTCCCAGCCCTACCTGAAGATGCTGCCAGGGATTGATCCTGGGACCTTCTGATGCAAATAAGATATTCTACCGTGGAGCTACGGCCCCATCCCTTAAGGCAGGGGTTCTCAAACTTTGGTCCCCAGATGTTGTGGGACTAAAATTCCCATCATCCCCAGCCACAATGGCCAAAGAGCTGGAGATGGAGGTTGTAGTCCAACGACATATGTAGGCACAGCAGACAGCACTCACATATAGTAATCCACCCAAATGCAAGCAAGCTTGGACCCTCCTCACCCAAGGGGACAATTCATGCTTGCTTCCCTTCTCATTCAACAAGACCAGCACTCCTCTCTCTTGCAGCACAAGGGGAGACTCCTTTTCAAGCAGAGCCCCCTGGAAATATCCCTCTGCCCCTCCAGAAGGTGTGGCATGGGTGCCTCCTCCCTCTCCCTCCCCTCTTCGCATGCTTAAGTTCCAGCAAAAGATAATACAGGGACAATAAAATGTCTGGAAAGGCTTGTGCAGAGAAATGTCTCTGCACACTGGGGTTCAGTTTGTTTTTCATCCAGCAAACTCCAGCTTCCTTGGAATAATGCTTAGGACACCACAATGATCTATTTGACAACGTTCCCCCTTTGAAAACACCTCCCTGCGCTCCTGCCTCGTAGAAGAACTGACACATTTAAGGGGACTGGATCTGATTGGGAGCAGCAGCTGGCGGTAAACTTTATTAAGGAAGATCCTTTGTGATATAACAGCAGTATGAAGAGTGACACCTTGAAAATCAATTAGGGGGAAACCCTGAAAGAGCGACCTCCCAAAACGGAAGTATTGATGATGATCAGAGACAGGGCTCTCCACTGAGTCAGTGCTCTGTACAACCTGGAAGTGCTGGTTGTAACTCATTGAAGTCCTGCAACAGACTGAATAGGCTAACAAGCTGAACTGGCAGCACTCTGGAAGATTAAACAGCATGGTGCTTTTCAAGAAATCTGGTGCTATAAGATAACTGCTTTGCTAGATTAGACCAAGAGTCTATCTCAGGGCTGCAGTTTCCAGCCCTCCCGTTGGACTCCCATCAGCTCTATTGGCCACTGTGTCCAGGAATGATGGGGGTTGTAGTCCAACAATAGCTGGCACATCCATGTTCAGGCATCCTCCTCCTCCAACACTGACCACCCAGATGCTTCCTATTACTAACAACAGGGAGTGCAGAATAGGGAGTGCAGAACAGGAAGTTCAAACGTTTTCAACAAATGTTCTCAAAGGGGTTCATATAGTAGATAGAACAACAAATACATAAAGAAGATGCTTCCCTGTCCCCAAAGGGCTCACAATCTAGAGTTCTGGGGAGTTCTCAAGGAGAGCTTGCTGGTGACCCTCCGCATCTGGCCATTGGGATTCTGACCAGTTTTCCAATTGGGGGGGAAATGCCAGTCCGCCTACCTAAAACTCCCCCTGTGATTTCAAGTGGCCATGGCTTCTTCACTGCCTGTCCTAAGCTCTTGGGTGCTGCTGCTGTGGGTTGTTAAGAGAGCTGCCTGCCATGATCCACCTCAGAGGCAGCTGCATTTTGGTGCTGAGAGTTACCACATAAAAAACAAACAGGGACATCATCCCAGAGTCACAGCTCCTGAAAGACAAAAGCCAGCATTAAGGAACCACCATGAGCGGACGTGTGAGCACAAGGAGAAAGGGGGGGGGCAGGGTAGTGGGAAACAACAACACTCACTCAGATTTAATCACTTGGCAGGAGTTTCAGGAGCAGCTCCTCCACCCCTGTGATCTGTGACAAACAAAAGAAGCATTCAGCACATCCCAGGAAATACTAGGCCAGTGGTGCCAGTTTTCTTCTAATTCTGCTCAACAAAAGTCTAGGTTTACATGCAAGCCTTACCATTAAATGGTGTTCAATGTCCCAGATGCGGGAGTTGCTGTCCCGGTACCGCTGTCCCTCTGAAAGCTGCCACATGTGGGGCAGCTGGGATGCAGGGAGGTGGCTGGGGCGCACCGCCTCACCCAGGGGGACCCGGACTTTTCGGATCCGGGCCTTCAGTGTACCTGCCTCCTGGAAGGCACGCAATCGGACAAAACAAAACAAAAATCGTGAGCTGTTGCCCAAAGGCCAGTGCTAGCCAAAGCATCAGAACAACAATTGCTAGGAATGTTCTTACTTGCCTCTTCGGATGCCACCAGCCATGTTTTCTGATTCTCATCACAATAAACGCCTATTCGTCGCACCCAGAGGCGGACAGGTGGGCCTCTGGCATCGCCACTGTCTTCTCCTTCTGCCATGCCCTACGACCTGCCTAGGAAGGCCCTCCCTTGGCTCCCATTTTATACATGGTCCCCTTTGTCTCTGAACAAAGATACGGAACGAACTGTTAGTTCTCCAAGGAACCAGTGTTGGGCGCAGGAGCCAGGTGTTATGCCGTTTCCCTGCACCGGGCAAACATGAAAAGGGAGGGGGAAATCAAATTTAGAAGACATATGACTGCCATAGTAGCCTTGTGAGGTTCTCAAGATGAAGTGGACCCCACTGAAAAGGCACATAACACAGGAGCCAGCTGGGGTGTCAGTAGCATCTGGGGTGCCAAATGCTCATTGCGCTCTTTCCAGGGAGTAGTCTTTGAAGGACATTCCTGCCAATTTTCATTTCCCGTTCTCTGGCAACATCAATAACATTTTATAGTAGTTTGTGTGTTTTAAAAGCTTTTAAAGCATAATTGCAAATGCAAGGCCTAACCATCAGGACAATCAAAGCATGATAACACAATGAAAGCTGGAAGTCTTGCAATCACCTCTTTCCAATCTCTAGGGATGTAGATCTTGTCAAAAATCACAGTGGGCATTCTTCCCTCCAGTTGGCTCCGACCACCCCAACTGGCTCACGGACTATGTTCTATTCTGCATCTCACATCTGGTGGCATTGTAATCTAATCCGTCTGAAACCCTGCATTTAGTTGAGACCTTCCCAATATAAGAAGGGGACAACTGACAAAATAGGAGACCTAGGAAACCTAGCCATGGGAAAGTACAGCGCCCAGAAAATGGAACTCCATCCTGCCAATGTTCTGGTTTCACACAGGCCATAGCAGACAGTTGGAGAAAGCACAACTCAGGTCAATAAAATGATTATTTGGTAGTTTAAGAGGAGAAGCCAGAAAGGGTGTGGAAGGAGAGGACCTGTTTTAAGGAAGAAAACACACAATATCTGTGCACTAGAAACACTCTCTTCTCAATGAATTCAACCGTTCAAATACAATGTTTTCTAAACTACTAGGAAGACAAAGGCAGATTCACATGCCAACAGCTGGGAGTATAAAGATAAGGCAGAGGAAAGGGGAAACTGTATGGTTAACCACTTCATTGTCAGCTCCCAAGAGAAAGATCTAGTGTCAGATCACTGCAGAAGCAATAGGACAATGACGAACCTAGGAGGTCCCTTTTCAGAAACGGTCTGGCTAGGAAAAGGCGACACTTAACCAGCACTTTACAGGCCCCTCAGGAATTAAAATTGCTAAGCCTGCTATATACTGTAGGGGGCTCAAACTAGATGGACCAAAAGTCAGCACATAGTAATGCCATGCAATCAGTTTCCAGACAGGAAGCAGCACTCATATCATAAAGATGCAATTTCCACCCTCCCTCAACCCTCATGTTGGGATGCAATCAGGCTATCAACAGAATCAGCCTACCACTGTAAATTCCAACATTTATAGCCTATTTATGGCCAGGAGTACCCAAACCTTTGTTTACAGCAGTAAACTCTGCAGAGCACCCCTTTCCACTTCAGGGCTACATTTGGACTTGACTCAGAGGTAGGGTTGCCATATTTTGGATTTCCAAATCCAGGTGCCTAATTTGCATATTATGTAAATTGTCTTGAAAATAATTTTTCAGCAGAATAGTGACTGCACATTTTGCTCCATAACTCCGCTTCTACAAGGGCTTAGCTTTTTTTTTTTTTTTTTAATGAAAGCTGAAATCCAGGCAAATCTGGGTGGGCTAAGCAATCTGGGTGAAATGCTTAAAATCCAGGTGAAACCCGGAATTTCAAGGGGTATGGCAACTCTACTCAGAGGGGAGAGCACTGTCAACTCATTTTGTTCCAGCATTTTTCCAGTCTAGGCCTTCTCAAGAGGCCTTCTATCCATGCAGTCAGAATCACAGTGCAAAACCAGTGCTGCACCAGAATCACAGTGCTGCACCACTTCCCACAAATGCTATTAATATGATTGGCTCCGCTGTTAGCAATTTTCTTACAAAGAGAATGTGGCTTAAAGATTTCATAGACTTCCTGTTATGCAGAGGAAAAGAGTTGTGGAGAGCAGGCAGTCAACGTTATCACTTCACCACCAAAGTACCCCAGATCTGTGATTTCTATTGCTGTAACACACTCCCACAGGGGATCTCTAATGAAGGTAGCCACGTCTAGAACTGGAAACAGTGCGTCATTTTCCCTAATATTATCATCTCTTGAATCCTACTCAATACAGGAAGCAAGAGTGGTCAAATAGATAGCACAGTGGAATCCTGAGTATGAGACACTGTGCCCCAAAACCATCTCACTGCCTGGAACCTTCAGAAATAACCACTGTTTCGGTGCCAAAAGGTGACTTTGACCTGTAACTATGTCTGTCTTAAGTCTGTTCTGAGGCTCATCTTTTGACAACTTTGATTCTCCCTCCAATCCCCATTTTTCAGGTCCTAACAGTAACTACCAGCATGTAGATCTACCAGTACAGACACATATTTATATCTATATAAAAATGCAGAAAACATATTTTAGAAGAAAAAACATCAGTGATGAGAATGAGGGCAGTAAAGAAATATCTCTGTGAACTGCACTGAAAACCTTGAAGCTACTGCCATAGGAGCAGTTCCCGGCTCCTATAGAGATTAATTATTATAAGTCACATCAAACCAATTGCTAACAAAAAGGAGCACCACAAATGAGGAATAGTCTTCCCTTTTGTTACTGCTCCTGTCCTAAACCATGAAAACAACACCTAGCCTGAAATGTATAAAATTAAAGGCATCTTTCATCCTAACTAGCTTGAGTAGAAAAGTGCCAGAAGGCACTTTCAGGCTCAGAGAGATGCAGAGTCACCCAGCCTGCTACTGAAGCTTGTTCATTATTCTGGATGCCTGAGGAGGGGAAATGGCTCTGTCTGAGCAGCCTAGGATTGGGAAAGAGGATTTGGGGGTCCTCAGGGAGGTGAAGCTCACAGAACAGAACAGGTTTCATCAAGAAAAACGGGGCAGCATTTTCTCAGCACAATGTCAGAGTTAAGAAGGCAGCCCAGGTCTTTGAGAAAGGGCCCTCAATTTGTATTTCCACTGGTAGGACTCCTACATCAACAAATGCAAAAACAGGCAGAAATCCAAAAGACAAATCCTTCTCCATCACTGCAGCCCCATTCTGGGAGAAGCTACATCGGCTGAGCTTCTGCTTAAGTGTGAAGGGCAGGGGAAAGGTGGCCCTAGAGGTGGCGTCTGAACGTGTACCCCCCTCTCCAACTCTCTGCGTTTCAAGCTGCACGCTCCTAATGACGTTCCCCACGCGTTCCCTACAGCAAAAGCAGCTCTAGGAGGTATCGGAAAGAAATTCAACAGGTGCAGTATTCCTTGGGACAAAGGGGGTGTGCCTGCTAAATTTCTGCCTGCAGCTGTACAACGGCACAGGAAAAAGGTCGGAAATCCGCCCCCTCTCCAACACCGGCTCACCAAAAGCCCCCTGTATCCCCCTCCCAATCCTGGAAACGTCTCCATAGCAACAAGCCAGCCCTCTCCCCACTGTAGGGGGCGAATAAGCATTTCCACCGAGAAGGAGGACCCACCCCCTGGCTGAAGAAGGCCCAAGCACCGACGGGCTGCCAGGGAGGGGCCTTTCAGCTCCCTCCTCAGTGGGTCTTTCGTCCCACCCCACCGCTGGCTACACGCAGCACAGCCCAACCCTCCCCCGGGCGGAACCGACCTGGCCCAGCGCTGCTGGCGGAACCTAAGTGCGCTTCGGTCAGCGTCTAGCCGGGCACTTCGGGGAACGGACCGGAAGCTGGCGTTGTCCCGGAGACGCAGGGCCCGGCGGAAGGGTGGCTGGATCTGGCTGGGTCGAGTGTCAGGCCGAGGATCGCTCTTTATTCTTTGTCTCCGAAGCAGCGGCTGCCGCTGCAGTCCTTCCTGAGAAACCGAGCGGTTCAGGATGGCGGTGCAGGCTGCGCACCTGGAGGCCGACGCCTTCCTGGTCTGCCTGAATCACGCGCTGAGCACCGAGAAGGAGGAGGTCATGGGGCTGTGCATTGGGGAGGTAGGCAGGCGGAAGACGCGCGGGGGCGGGGGCGAGGGCGAGCGGGCAGTCGAGGGCAGGGAGGGGTCGGCTGCCCTCCAGCCGCGATGGGCCCAGCCTTCACTTCACTTATTCACCCAAATGGAAGGCTTCGTGCGCCATACCTTTTAACGTAATAAGTATCTGTATAGAATTGTATGCAAAGAACACAATGCTTCTAAAGCGATACCAACACAACCTTTGTGCCATTAATTGTACTAGCACAGGCCGCAGAACCTGGCGTCCTTCTGCTGTGAATGCCCTGAAGCTTTCGTTGCAGGCAGGATACAAATGTACCTTTGAAAAATGAGAGCCCTCTCCCCCCCCCCCCCGCCGCCAATACTGCAACGCTCTGCTGAAAAGCATCCCAGGGCTGCTTGCAAATCTTGCAGAGCCTCCATGGCGCCTAAGCGCATCGTCATCACTGTAGGCCACGATTCCCCCTGGGAGCTGCGTCACTTTAGTGATGACGCGGTGTTCGGGAGGCACGGAGGCTCTGCGCGTTTGCAAGCAGCACCAGCGTGCCTTTTAGCAGGACGTTGCAGCGTGGTGGGGGCTTCTCGCATAGACGCATGTCAGGCTGTGCTGTACATCAGCCAGTGTGAGTACTACTCAGAATCATTTTGGGTGCCACTTTTGGCATGTGTGCCCTGGGCTGCTGACCCTGGTCTTAAGACTCACCTGGCTAAAGGAATTGTAATCAATTAATTCGATTAAATAAGATGACCAGAATCGGATCATCTATGAATGATTTAGCACCAGGTTCCCCACAAACATGCCATGCACTACTGGCAAGAAGTGGCCCCCTTCCGGCTGCACTTGACTCACAAGGCAGATGGCTCTCTGCACTGGGCCAAATGACCCAGCTATCTGAGGCCAACCAAGGCCCCACAGGACTGCTGTATCATTATGTTTAGGGGGGATTCTGACTTCTCAAAATTCAGCAGCTCGACTGGTCTCTGGGATGACCCGGAGAGACCATATTATACCTGTTTTAAAACCGTTGCACTGGCTGCCTATATTTTCTGGGCAAAATACAAAGTGCTGGTTATTACCTTTAAAGCCCTGAATGGCTTAGGTCCAGGTTACCTTAGAGAGTGTCTTCTTCTGCATGATCCCCACTGCACATTAAGGTAATCTGAGGAGGTCCGTCTCCAGTTACCACCAGTACGTCTGATGGCGACTCAGAGGCAGGCCTTCTCTGCAGCTGCCCTTGGACTATGGAATGCACTCCTTGCAGAAATCTGTAGTTTGAGTTCATTGTTGGCCTTCAAGAGAGCCCTTAAACCCTATCTGTTTGAACTGACCTTCCAGGGTTTTTTTAAACTGTTTTAAATATTTTAATTATTAATTGTTTTAAATTGTTTAAAAAATTGTTTTGTATTGATTGTTTTTAAAATGACCGATACACAGTTGTGGTTTTTGCTGCTGTGCAGAGCCGTTTTGGATGGGGCGGTATATACATGTAATAAATAAATAAATAATAAATAAATAAATAAGAGGCGTCCCCATCCCCTCCCCCCGCTTGCTTGCTCTCGCTCTCTCTTGCATGTACACATGGACACACACAGTGCATTATGAATAGTGTATAGTGCAAAATACAAAGTGCTGGTTATTACCTTAAAAAACCCTTAATGTTTTGGGTCCAGGGTATTTAAGAGAACACTTTCTCTGTCATGAACCCTGCTGCCCATTGAGGTCCGATTCCAGTTGCCACCACAGTTTATTTGGTGGTGACTTGGGGCTGGGTGAATGGCAGTCTTACAAGATTTGAAAGCAAGGTTTTAGAAGTTTTTTGCAAGTGCAAGCATACCTGAAATGAATTTTGAAAAGGAAATGAAATGAGTCGCATACCAAGTGACTCTTCCTTTATCCACAGGTTGATACAAGCCGAATTGTTCACATTCACTCTGTGATCATCCTACGCCGCTCAGATAAAAGAAAAGATCGTGTGGAGATTTCTCCAGAGCAGCTTTCAGCTGCTTCAACAGAAGCAGAGATATCCTTTGGGAGAGGTTATGAGAGAATATTGAGTGGGTGGTTTCATGGCACTCCTGAAATGATATAAGTTTTGCAAATGTGACTTTTATCTCTTCGCAAATGTTGGCCTGAAAGGGAAACTTCTTGCAGAGGATCCCTGACCACGGAATATGGTTCCTGTCCACTTAGTGGGAGTTTTTTCTATGTTTTGGAGAAACCTTAACTAGCAAACAGATTGGCTGAACTAACTGGACGGCCCATGAGAGTTGTGGGCTGGTATCACTCTCACCCCCACATAACAGTCTGGCCATCACATGTAGGTAAGAGCTTTATTCAGGGTGAGAAGTATTTCTGTGATCCTGCATGTGCTGGTTTGGAAGTTCTGAAGTAATGCTTAAGATAGTGCTCCTCAAACTGTGAGGTGGACCCCCTTTGGAGGATATGAAACTTCTATGGCAGAGGAATGTAAAGTTCCATGGAGGGATAAGATGAGTGGGGTCTTCCTCCCAGCAGCATTGAATTGAACTCTCCCCGGCTCTCATTAGATTTGTTGGGACTATGTCTCCACTACCCCATTGTTACAGTCTTCTTTGGGAAGAAGAAAACACAAGAAGAAATGGTGCTTCTTTCTAAAATTATACAGAAGGACTTCTGTTCTAGACGTTGGAGAGATCCTCTTGAATGCCACATCCATGGCATTGTACCTGAGAATCTCCACGTACTCATTTGTGGAGCAAATTGTTTGGCAGTCGGGGCAAAGTAGTGGGAGGCTGTAAGGCCTGTAAGTTCAAAAAGTATGAGGAGCAGTGGCTTAAGATATTTATATTCATCTTAGATCTAAGGTTCTCAAGATCACAAGATTGGAACTAGATAAGAAAATATCTCCCAGGACTCTCTTGGCTTGTTTGTAATACTGCTTTTACTGGCTTATAATGTTGCATTATGTTAACCCTTATTTTAGTTTTCAAATGTTGTACATTAGGTCTACTTCTCTCTGGGGCGGCTGCTGCTGGAGAAGAAGGATCTGCATGTTATCTCCTATTCCGGCTTGGAATCTAGTGCTGATGGTCCTGCAGGCATGATCTCTGAAATCCTGACTCTGTCACTCATTTCAACAATGTTTTGTCTACAGATGTTCGCACGCAAGCAATGTATCAGATGATGGACCAAGGTTTTGTGGGACTTATCTTCTCCTGTTTCATTGAAGATAAAAACACAAAGGTAAATTATGCACCAACAAAGGGCACCTTTCCTTATGTCAGGGCAGGTTTCTCGCTATCTGTCCCAATCTGAAATGAGCATTATACTCTTGGGGCAGAATTATACAGACCAGCAGCTGTGCGTTTATGTTTTATGACATGAGTTTGATGCCTATCAGTGCTGTGGTTGGGACCTCAATATCATCAGAGAGGCTTAGTGCTCAGGGACATGGCATTAGAAACAGAATGAGGACTCTGTCTTGCAAAGCCTAGTGCTGCTGCTCTTATTTGTGATCTTGTTTTCAATGGATAAGTAGTGAGGTGAAACAAATACACAAAAAAGGCTTTGCTGGAGCTGATAACTAAAATCCTAGTACTCTGCTCAGCTGCTTGGTATTTGTGTATCAGGAATTCAGATTCCCTAGAAGAACCAAAATAGATTGTGCAAATCAACTGCAGAACTCTGTTTTTGGGAGGCATTGATGTGGGGGACTTAAAGATTTGGAGAGGAGAACTGGTCTTGCGGTATTGAGCATAAATTGCTGGCCAATGCAAGCCAGTGCCTGCCCTGGTTTGCATGTGTTTGGATGACTACATGTGAGTACTGTCTTGTGTAAGATGTTCCCCTTAAGGGATGGGGCCATAGCTCATTCGAGCATCTGTCTGCAATGTAGAAAGTCCCAGCTTCACTCCCTGGCCTGTCCAAGTAGGGCTGGGACAGACTCCTGCTTGAAACTCTGGAGAGCCACAGGCAGTCAGTGTAGAAAGGCAAGATGGACCAATGGTCTGACTCTGTAGAAGGCAGCTTCCCATGTTTCTCTGAGGTTGTGAGAGCACACTGAGGGACAGGGTGATTCACACACCACTTCTCTGTGCTGACTAAGCACAGGCTGGGGTTATGCTGCGGAGACCTCATGCCCTTGTCCAGCCCCTCTAGTTGTTTGGTTTTAGTGGGTACAAAAGTATTTCTGAAGGAGTTTGGCTATAGTTGTTTGCAACCTAAAGAAACCTGAAATGAGAAGTTTGATATGCACCTAATTGTCTAAGGAGGACTTGAGAAGGGAATAAAAGAAAGAGCTTTGTTGTCTAAAATCTCCTCCTGCCTCAGATCAGTCTATAAGATGCCACAGGGTTCTTTGTCCTTTCCCCCTGCCATCAGAGAAATATAGGTGCTCTTTGGGGAATTGGAACTTTAAAGTTAACTATGTTGGACCCCAATTAAAGTTTTCCTCCCACCGTATAGGGGAGCTTCCTGTAGTGGGGTCATGGCACCCACTTGCTCCTGTCAGACAGGCTTATATGAACTTGAGCTTTTTCCAAGACCCCCTGAGAATAGCTCTTCCCAGTTCTGGTCCTGTCTTGCTCCAGACTAAGCCACACTGTCATATCTAACGTGTATCTGCTGATTGCTTCAGACAGGTCGGATTCTATACACCTGTTTCCAGTCCATTCAAGCCCAAAAGAGTTCAGAGTAAGTGCTCTATTGAACAAGAGTGTTCAGCAAGCCCAGTTTCGGGTGAGAATTGCTGAGTGAGTCTCTGTCATTTTTCTTTATTAAACTCTTTCCTCAGTGTTTACTTTTCACATGAAATAGTGCTATTGTGTATTGGTTTTCAGTCTTCATCTTTGGACAGTTGGCAGGGGGAGGAAGTGTTCCAGGGCCTGGCATGAGAGACTTCTCTCTCAGTAAATTGCTGACCACCTCCCGGGCCCCAAACTAAGTCCTCTACCTCTTCCTTATTGCTTGCCAATATCCCATGGGTATGGCCCTTCCTTTTCTTGATATTGTTCTCCTGCAGATTAGCCAGGCTGCCTGCTGGCTATCTGTCTGATGAGTGTACAGATGCTAGAAGCGTCTGTAATACAATCATAGCCTTACTATGCACTTACGATCTTGCCCAGAGGCCATTAATGATCACGTACTGTGATGACTTTTTCAAGGCTGCATTTCTCCGTTGACAAAGATACTTGTGTATGCAGAATGTAACAGATTGCCTCCCTCTGACCTTCTGCTCCAGCTCACTTGTCCAGCCCTGCAGTCGGAATGTGGCTTGTCATGTAAAAAGTGCAGGTTGTGCAGGAATAGGGTTTGTATCTGCAGTTCTCAGTGTGCCAAACAAAAAACCTTGCATATCGTTCCTGTTGTAGGTACGAAAGGATTGAAATCCCTATTCACGTGGTTCCTCACAACACCATTGGGAAAGTATGTTTGGAATCGGCTGTGGAGCTGCCCAAAATCCTGTGTCAAGAGGAGCAAGATGCCTACAGGAAAATCCATAGGTCAGTGACCTTCGCAATTTTTCAGGCAGGGGCCACTTTGGCAAAAGATCTTCCCTGTGAGAGCCATTTCCCACTGTGCTGACCTCCGCACACCTTTTCTTAGTGCTGGAAGGGCCCTTTAAGAGAGACAGAACCCTCTCTTAAGAGCTCCGTGGGGAAAATGCAAGGATGGGCTGCACTTCCTAGCACTCCACTCATGCCTTCTACAGTCATGCAGGCACTCAAGAGGGCTCCTTAGAGGATTTTGTTCATTCCATTTGATAGTTGAGATTGCTCTCTCCCTTCTTTAGCCTTACACATCTGGACTCCATAACCAAGATTCACAATGGCTCAGGTAAGAACTTCCAGACCAAGAGCACAGAACTGAGACATTTGCAAAAGGTGGCCATAGGTGACTGCCCTAAACTGATGGTTCTCAAAGCATACATGAGCCTCTTGGTTGACATGTGAACACTTGCCAGGGGAGCGGAATGATTCTCAGTTTCATCAATTTTCTCTGTGTAGTTTGTCCTTTATACTGGTGATTAGCCAGAGCACTCTGGTGTAACTTTGCACTCTGCAATACAAGTGTCTGCATGTTCTATCCCTTGTAGTGCTCTGCTAGTTATGGAAGTCAGTGAGCCAGCCTCTTTGGCTGTCCCCTGGGCACCTTGAATCAAACTATGTGGATTATCTTTTATTTCCCTTTGATATGCTTGTCCCTGCAGGTCTTACAGCCGGTCCTTATGAAGAGTTAGGCACTCCTAAGCCCATTCATTTCAAAGTCCTATGGTATTCCTAACTCTACATAAGAACAGCCCTGCTGGATCAGGCCCGAGGCCTATCTAGTCCAGCATCCTGTCTCCCACAGTCGTCCCAGATGCCTCTGGGAAGCCAGCAGGCAAGAGATGAAGACATGCCCCTTCTCCTGCTGCTGCTCTCCTGCAACTGCAACCTGGAGGCCATCAAGACTAGTTGCCATTGATAGACCTGTCCTCCATGAATTTGTCTAAGCCCCACTTAAAGCCATCCAAGCTGGTGGCCATCACCCCATGGCAGATAATTCCACTAGTTAAAGTACTTCCTTTTGTCAGTCCTAAATTTCCTGGCAATCAGTTTCATGAGATGACCCTTGGTTCTAGTGTTGTGAGAGAGGGAGAGAAAAAATATCTGTCCACTCTTTCCACACCATACATCATTGTCTAGACCTCTCCTTTGTCATCATTTTGCTCAGCTAAAAAGCCTGCTGAGGATCAGAGTGTTCGCCATTCTCTGAGAGGATAGCAGTGTGCCAGGCCCAAGGCTAGCCTTGTAGGAACGCTGGCCCTCTGCTGCTAGGGTGTGGTGGGAGAGGTGGTGTTCTTTCTTGCTGACTCTGGTCTTGTTTTCCTTCCCATGCCAGTGTTCACGAAGAACCTCTGCAGCCAGATGTCTGCCATCAGTGGCCCTCTGCTGCAGTGGCTGGAAGACCGCCTGGAGCAGAACAAGCAGAGGATGCAGGAGCTGCAGCGGGAGAAAGAAGAACTCCTGGAGGAACTTGCTGCCCTGGAGTGACCTCATGGCCTAGAAAGTGAAGCAAGAGCTACATGTTCAAAAGCTTGGCCCTGTTCTGTGTTGCTGCTGCTTCCCTCCTTCTCCCATCTTGCAGTCAGTGCTGCTAGAAAATGGGAGGAGCCCTGGGCACAAACACGAAGTTGTCAGAGGGGTGGGGAAGAGCAGCAGACCCTGGAGAAGGTTGCAAGGTCCCTTTTGGAGATGGACTTGTTTTTTTCGCACAACAGCCTGGGGAATGAGTAGGGGGTGGGGGTAGAGGTGGGTACCATTGGGACAGATGCCCTTTCCTTGTCACTTACCTGGTAAAAACCAACTAACCCACACTTGTTGGGAAACGCACACTGGCAGGGTTACAGAAATGCATTTCCATGTTTTTTGTCTGAATGAAAAACTGATTTGTGTAATAAAACAATCTACCTAGTGGATGCTTACAGAACAAGAGTTATTGTGCCTGTCGTCTTTGAAACTAAATAAAGTCAAGGGAAAGAGCAGCTGCTTTTGCATTTCTGAGCTCTTCCTCACCTAGTACTCACTGGCACATGTGCTGTCTGCCTGATTTTTTATTATTTATTTATTTAACATATTTTTATAGTGCCCAAAACTTAGTCTCTGGGCGGTTTTCAACAAAAACAGAAAATTTAAAACATTAGTTAAAACAGAAAAATGACAATGAAATTAAAACATTGGTTAAAATAAATGACAACAAAAAGTTTAAAAATTACAACAATTTAAAACCTTAAAACGAGGTTAAAACTATTAAAACGGTATTTAATTAAAAGCCTAGGTGAACAAATGTATCTTTAAAGATTTTTTTTTAAATTGTCAGAGATGGGGAAGCTCTTATTTCAGCAGGGAGCACGTTCCAAAGCATCGGGGCAGCAACGGAGAAGGTCTGTCCCCAAGTAGCCACCGGATGAGCCAGTGGCAACTGCAGACGGACCTCTCCTGATGATCTCAATAGGCGGTGGGGTTCATGCTGAAGAAGACGTTCTCTTAAATACCCAGGGCCCAAGCTGTTTAGGGCTTTATGGGTTCTGACCAGCACTTTGTATTTTGCCCGTACACTTATCGGCAGCCAGTGTAGCTCTTTCTATAAAAGAGTAATATGGTCTCTTCGAGGTGACCCGGAGACCAATCTGGCTGCCGCATTCTGAACCAGCTGTAGTTTCCGAACTGCATACAAAGGCAGACCCGTATAGAATGCATTGCAGTAATACAGTCTGGAGGTGACCAGCATATGTACCACTGTCCTGAGGTCATTTATCTCAAGAAATGGCATACTTCTAATAACAGCATACCTCTCTTCTTTGGACTTACTAAATGATGATCTGACAGATAAATATGGAGAGAAGGCAGAAACAGTTCATAGTATTTAATATCCATAACAATTTGAAACATGCCTTCTGAATAAGATCATCTCCTGAGGCTCTTCTGTTCCTTTTAAGGAGAGATTGAACTTTATGTTCCATGGAGAAAAAAATTTTTAATAGAGGAAGAGCTCTTAAAGCGTTGGGAAGAAAATGATTTGTTCTGGATTAGAGTGAGAATGTTGTAGGCCTAATCAGACACTATGTTGTTCAAGTTTACAGATGTCTGTACTCTCGTACATGTTTTTATGTGAATGACAAAAAGTGTTCATAAGAACATAGGAAGCTGCCATATACTGAGTCAGACCATAGGTCCATTTAGCTTTGTATTGTCTGCACAGACTGGCAGCAGTTTTCCCAAGATTGCAGGCAGGAATCTCTCAGCCCTATCTTGGAGAAGCCAGGGTGGGAACTTGAAACCTTCTGCTCTTCCCAGAGCAGCTCCATCCCCTAAGAAGAATATCTTACAGTGCTCACACTTCTAGTCAGAGCTGTAGTCCAAAAACAGCTGGGGGTGGGGTGGCCTGAGCAGGCCTGCATTAAGGCAGGGATGGGCATAGTTGGCCTTCCAAGTAGTTGTTTGAACTACAACTCCCATCACCCCCAGTCATAATTCTAGGGATGATGGGAGTTGTAGTTCAGCAGCAGTTAGAGGGCCAACTTTACCCAACCTGCTCTAAGGGGATATCTTAGTCCTCACATACAATTTCCTATCTGAATACAAGCCTACAGAACAAACTGAACAATTCATGCTTGCTACCACAAGACCAGCTATCCTCCCTGGAGAGTCTGAGTACAGGTCTTCAGAAATGCAGATACAGATAGGAAGTGTACTGCTGTACCTGAATTCAACGTAACATGTGAAACTACGTGTATACAGATCTGTGCCTGTGTACACTTGCATAGGTGTTGACTGTAGTGTTAATAGGGCATGTGTCACTCTCATATGTTCCTGTCACATATCTCATCCTTGTTTTAGGTATCTTTGATGGGTGTGGCATTCCCAACATCCAATGGCCCAGGTTCACACGTAACTGAACTTCACGGGTCAGGAGAGTGAACATAAGTTCTGAAGAAATGCAGGCTTGCACTCTCGCCTGCTCTTTCATGTGGGAGGAGAGTGATTTATTCCTAAAATGAAAGCAAAAGCTTCCACCTTCCTCTTGTGCCTGAAGGAGAAGGAGCACACAAGCCTGTGGCTCATTCTTCTACAGCAGTGGCCCCCAAGTTTTGTTGGAGATCTTACCCCACCCCGGGACCTCAGACAGACGAAACAACATTCTGGCTGGGATGGTGGGAACTGTAGTCCAGCAACATCTGAGGACCTAAGTTGGAGGACCCCTGCCTTAAGGGGTTGCAAGAAGGGGTTGTTTATCCTTCCCTTTAGTGGGAGACTCAGCCTGCTTACGCTGCTGTTGAGCACTTAACTGAAAGTCCTTCAGGAGCAACTGAAATGATCTCTTTGACCTTCCTTTGTGGCCACCTGCTTCTTGCAGATAAGAGGCTGGTTGACTGTGTCTGGAAAGAGCTGCTGTGGCTGCAATTTCTCAAGGGGAGCAGCATCTCTGACAAGACAGCTCGTGGTGTCTGCTAAACCCTCTTCTGATCCTTTGGGAACTCCTGAAGTGCATCCAAGGCTGGCCAGACTGCCTGTTCTCGGGCTGTTTCGCCCTTTTCTCTGTTTAAATGTGTGTGTGAGTGTGAGAGAGAGCGTGCGCGCTTGTGAATGAAACAACAATCAGTCTTTCTGAAGGTCTTAGAAGTTAACTGATGTACAGCAGTCGCTTCTGTCTCCATCTTCAGGATCAATTCAGTACTTTTCCATTGCAGATGTCAAGAAAACAGTTCATGGATGAGTGATAGGAGACCTGAAAATGGTAAAGCTGCAGCCAATGATGTTCTTTGCAAAGCAAAAACCTGAAATCACCCACAAGGAAGACAGATAAAATAGTGTAGCTCACCCCCTTGGCCACACCTGGAAATTACCTAACCATACAAATAGGGCAGACAAGTGTTAGATAGATAGATAGATAGATAGATAGATAGATAGATAGATAGATAGATAGATAGAGCTTTTCAACAAAAGTTTCCAAAGCAGTTTACAGAGGAAAATAATAAATAAGATGGATTCATGTCCCCAAAGAGTTCACAATCTAAAAAGAAACATAAGATAGACACCAACAGTAGTCACTGGAAGTACTATGCTAGGGGTGGATAGGGCCAGTTACTTTCCTGCTAAATAAAGAGAATCACCATGTTAAAAAGGTGCCTCTTTGCCAGGTTAGCAGGGTTAAGAAGATTGGGCTCAATTGCAAGTTATGGGCTAAGGCAGGGGTTCCTAATCTTTGGTCCCTAAGCAGTGTTGGACTACATCATCCAAAGGCCATTATGACCGGGGGGGTGATGAGAATTGTAGTCCAGCATCAACCTATTGAGCTAATTTGGACCAGTTATTGCTTTCTATGTTTACAAGTTCAGTTTTGCTTCTGGTTCAAGGCTACCAAGGTATGTTAACTTTGTGTTTGGTTCCATTGGCCAGAAAAACATTTCTGAACTGGTTTTGGGGGGTCAGGCTTGGGTTGACTCCCTGCCTGTGAGACAGTAAGGCAGGGGTCTGCAACCTTGGCTCTTCAGGTACTGCTGTTGCTCTACAACTCCCATCATCATCTTCATGGCAGAGCATTCTGAGCATATACCTGTGCCTGAACTGGGCTTCTCAGGGACTAAAGAATTGTTGTCAGCTAGAGGTGACGAGAGATAACGTTCTAAACCATCTGGAAAAATTAAAAATCAACAAATCGCCAGGGCCAGATGGCATCCACCCAAGAGTCCTTAACTCAAATGTGATATTGCCAATCTCCTTGCAAAAATATATAATATCCCTACAATCAGGTGCTGTACTGGAAGAGTGGAATGTAGCCAATGTAACACTGATTTTCAAAAAGGGATCTGGGGCGATCTGGAAAATTACGATCTACCAATGCATGGTGTGGAGAAAGTTTACAGAAATTTTTCTCCCTCTCTCATAACTCTAGAACCAGGGGTCATCCCACAAAACTGATTGCCAAAAAAATTATAATAATAATTATTATTTATTACAAAAAGTAGTACTATGGAATTCTCTGCCACAAGATGTCATAACAGCCAACAGCCGGGATGGGTTTAAGAGGGGTTTAGATAAATTAATGCAGGACAGGTCTATTAATGGCTATTAGTCTGGGGGCTATAGGCCACCTCCAGCCTCAGAGGCATGATGCAGTTTGCAGCGGAGTAGCAGTAGGAGAGAGGGCATGTCCTCAGCTCTTGTCTGTGGGCTTCCCAGAGGCATCAGGTGGGCCGCTGTGTGAAGAAGGATGCCAGACTATAGGCCTTGGTCCTGATCCAGCAGGGCTTTTCTTATATCTTCCATCAATTTATTGTGGCTGGGGATGATGGATTGTAGTTCAACAATAGCTTAGAAGCCAAGGTTGCCTACGCCTGTAGGGAGGGAGGCCTCTAGATCAGTATGTAGAAGATTTTGCTCTGTAGCTGAAGCTTGACCAAGGGTGGGAGAAGGGTAGCCGCCCATTTCCCATGAAGGTCCAGATATAAGCTTCCCTATATCAGGGTAATGTGAGTAGAAATTCTTTCCATTGGAAACTGGATTCTATGATCGGGGTAGAAACTTTATGAGTTTCATAAAGCTGGAACAGCTGGAACTGATGGGAATCCTGTCCTCACCCTTGAGGTCCATTCAACAGGTGACCTCCAGAAATGCACAGGCCTTGTAGTAATCCATCACTTGACAAAATCTGATTAGTTAACTCGAATCTGATGGGTTAATCAAATCATCCCCCCATTTCATTAACTCATCAAATTGATTCATTAACATTTGCTGACAAATGTGTGTAAAACACAGGAAAGGGCATAAGAATGACATGTGCCACTTTTAAAAATAAGGACAGCAGTGAATTTTAGCATGCACAGTGGCCATAAAATTTAAATTGCTAGCACCTATGTTTGGTAGCATAATTGTACTCTTAAAGTGCAGGTAGCACCAAAACCAGTGAAACAGTTTTGTTGGTGAACAGGATTGACCAAGGTGGTCCCAGGGTAAACCATACTTCAGCATTTCTGTCCAGTAAATAAATTGCTATGTTTACTGGGCATAAAAACATGTGCTTTACTCTGGGACCACCTTGCCCAGCCTTTGTCTCAGAAAGGCAAAGACAGAAAAATAGTTTGCAGGCATCTCCTTTTAATCATAGGAAGTGGCAATGATGGGTATGGAATCTCCATTTCTATTCAGTTTCATTGTTTTAGCCATTGTAACAAATTTCACTTCCTAATGACTGTGGATGCTGCTCATTCTCCTCTCTGGTTTCTGAGATGCAACTAAGCACAGCCCTGTTCACATTTTGTATTTTTCCCCATTCACGAGGACTAGAAACTTACTTTTAAAACAATAATAGCCCAGAGCTGAATTCTTCATTCAGTACCAATTTCTGTATTGGTATTGGTGAAATCAGATAATCTAATCAAATATTTATTACAGCCATAGACCAGCATAAAGTATAAGGGGTGATTACATATTAAGAGTAGATGTTAAAAGTCTAGGGGTGCACAATATACTGTAAGACCATTATAAAAGACTATAAAAATCAGAAACAGAAGTAAAATCTAAAATAAAACTATGGCTGTCTAAAACAAAGCAAGACCACAAACTAAATGACCCTTAATGACCAAGGCCTCAAAATTGCAGTTAGCGGTAGTTAAGAATGGTTAAAAATGGGTATAAAGATTTATAAAAGGCATCATAAAGACATCATTTTTTAAAAGGCATAAAAGAGAGAAGCAAGAATTCATTATAAAGTTATATGAAAAATTTGGAGATATAGAAGGACATAAAATCATACAAGGGCTTACTATATACATATACATAATAAGAATTTTATCAATTTAGGGCAAAATAAAAAGCCAAGAAGCTGTAGAGCTGTAGGAACATTGTGCTACCATGGAGCCCTCTGAGGCAGCAGGCAAAAGTGTGCTTGAGTTAGACCATCAAGTTGAGATCAGAGAATCCACACACTCCTGAATTCTTGCCTATACTGAGGGGATGGTCTGCAACCATCACCCTGCCTTCCCCCCCCCCTTGCTCAAAGGAAGAATTTGTTTCCTACACATATGATTGATATCAGCTGGTACGCAGTTGGAAGAACCTGCATTCCAATCTTCTGCCTTCCTGGATAATGTTTCCATAAGTTCATTGAGTTCATGGCTCTTTGGCAGCTGGCTGGGCTATTTATAGAGAGGAGGGCTGAAGGGAGGAAATGGCTAGTGCATAAGACAAGGCAAAGGAGTGCATGTCCTACAATGCAAAGCTAGGATCACACCTGTGTTCCAGAATATTGGCAGCAACTGAGGCATTTGCATTGAGGAAGGGCTATAGCTTAGTTGCAGAGCATCTGCTTTAGCTGCAGAAATTCTTAGCTAGGTTTAGTCTTTAAAGAGCCACTGCCAGTCAGAGCAAATAAGGTTTAACTAGATCGACCAGTAGTCTGACTCAGTATAAGGTGGCTTTGTATGTTCAGAATTAGAAAAATACAGAGCAAGGGAGAAGGTTGGTGAGAAACCTTCTTAAAATATGTGATGACAAAGAACAAACCCAAACTGTTGTTTTTCTGTTTTTGTTTAAACGTATATATACATTATGCCTTCTTTTCCTGAGGTTATGCCTTCTGCTGAACTAAATGGCACGGTAAAATATTAACAGTGAGCTTCCAAACACCTGGCTGCTTTTTAACCATGCAGGTGTTCAGCATTAAAAAAAAGGGATGGCATGGCCAATATATGGTTTAGGTGACTGCAGTTCTCTTGCAAGCACAGGAAGCTGCCTTATATCCTTGGTCCATCTAGTTCAGTATTGTCTACACTGACTGTCAGTAGCTTTCCAAGTTTCAGACAGGAATCTCCCAGCCCAACCAGAAGGTGAACTTGGGACTTTCTGCCTGGAAAGCAGCCGATGCTCTGCCACTGAGGTATGGCCCTCCTCACTGCTCTGCTACTACACATCCATTCCAGCACAGCCCAATCTGATATATATTTCCTTGGGAGTAAATCTCAGTGAATCCAGTAGGACTTGCTTCCTAGTGAGCGTCCGTAGATTTGCATCCTGACTGAGATGATGCTGGAGAAGCAATTGGAATACTTCTCATGTTGACCAGTTGCTAATGTCCTCTTCCTGGGTAAAATGCTTTGAGTCGAGGGTTGCTTGCAACTCCAGACACTTGTAGATGATACTGATCTACATCAGGGGTGGCCAACCTCTGAGGCTTTCCCAGCCATTGTTGGACTACAACTCCCATCATCGCTAGCTGCAAAGGCTATGATGGCTAGGGATGATGATGGGCGTTGTAATCCCACCACGCTTGGAGAGCCGCCCCTCGGGTAGGTTGGGAACTCCTGGTCCAGATCGGCAGTCGCCAACCTGAAGGTCTCCAGCCGCCTGCTGGCCAGGAAGACTACAACTCCCATCATTCCCAGCCACAATAACGCGTGCAGGAGTCTGGGATGATGGGAGTTGCAATCCAACACCATTCGGGCGGGAGTCGGACCCAAAGCTGAGGGAACCTCTGCTTAGGGGGACTGCAGGGCAGCTTCAGCCCCGCCTCCTGGAAAGACCCGGCTGCCTCTAGGATCCGGAGGGTGTCCTCTCGGGCAGTGTGCGGGAAGGCTCTGCCCCTCTGGAGCCCAGCAGGACACGTGCGGCGGCGGCTGCGCTCGCAGGGCAAACTTTGTAGGCTGCAGCCACAGACAACGCGGGGCGGCGCCGGCTGCTTTGCCGGTGCAGACGTGGCTGCTGCCGGCCGGTGCCCACAACCTGCCGCTCGGCGTCTTCTCGGCTGCTGCCAGCCTCCGTTGGGGAAGATGTCGGCCGTGGACGAGCGCAGCGCGCTGCTGCGCCCCTTCAAGCTGATCGCGCTGCTCTGCGCCTTCATCGCGTTCGCTTTGGACGTGGCCGCCTTGCTGAGCCCCGCCTGGATCACGTCGGAGCGCTACTCGCTCCACCTCTGGGAGACCTGCAGCCCAGCGCCGGATGCCTGGCAGTGCCCCGCGGCGCTCCAGACTGGTGAGGACGGGACGGGTGGTCGGGATCGGGGCGCCGCCCCGCCCATGGGTGCATCGGCGGTCCTCAAGCTGGGCTCTCCAGCTAGCCTTGGACTACCGTTCCCAGCATCCCCAGCACTCGGCCACTGTGTCTGGGGAGGAACTATTGAACTTGTAGTCCAACAACATCTGGGGACCCACGCTTGAGGAGCCCTGGGTCCTGGATGTCTCGGTCATGAGCTAGGGCGGTAGGTCCTCAACCTTGGGTCCCAGTCCAGATGTTGTGGAACTGCAACCCCGATCACCTCCAGCCACAAATGTCTAATGCTAGGGGTGTGGTCGTCCAACAGCAGCTGGGAACCTGAAGTTGAGAAGCTCTGAGCTAGGGAACCCTTTGCTACTCTGGGCAGTTTATAGGAAGAGAGATGATGGGTGTTCATCTGTGCTGTGATAAGGTTGTCCCCCGCCCCAACAGCTGGAAAAGCCTCAGCTAATGGATTTCTGCCTGTTAACAATGCAGCTGTTGACAATGTTATGCAACTGTTACATTCACAGGTAAGGGGCTTTCAGCTAAATGTTTGTCTCCATGGCCAGGGGCATGCTGTCTGAATGCCAGTTGTAAGTGGGCAAGGAAGAACATTCAGGCTTTGCTTCTAAAGCCCCTAGAAGCATCAAGCTGCTTTTATGGCAAACTAGAGGGACATGGGTCTGATCCAGCAGGGCTGTTATAATAAAGCTGAGGGCTCTCAAACTGGGGTCCCCAGATCTTGTTGGACTACAACTCCCATCATCCCCAGCGACCATGGCCAGCAAAAGTTGGCATTCTTTGCACTACCACAAGCTCTGTTTTATTGGCAGGAGAGCAGGACATAATAGCCCTGGGGAGGCAGCTGCAGGCCCAGAACAACCACAACAAAAACCCCTTTCCTTTTGCTTTTTGTCAGCAGCAACTCAAGCGTGCCAATCTGAAGGGAGCTGGAAGTCTGTGTCCATTTGTCTTGTGCAGGGAGGACTGTTTAGTCTTTGGAGGAGGGGAGCAACAGATGCGTAGCATTTGCTGCCCGGGCCCCATTCTCAGAGCTCGGGTCTGGGTTTGTGATTTATGGCCGGCTCTGCAGACAACCACCTGCTTCCAAAAATCTTCCACCGACTCCAGACGGAAGCGTGGGAGATTTAGTGGAATTGGCTTCGGAACATAGAAAGTTGCTTTTTACTGAATCAGACCATTGGTCCATCTCGCTCAGTATTGTCTACACTGACTGGTAGCAGCTCTCCAAGGTTCCAAGCAGGAGTCTCTCCCAGCCCTACCTGGAGATGCCGCCAGGGATTGAACCTGGGACCTTCTGCCTGCAAAGCAGAGTCTCTTCCTACAGCCCCATCCCCAAAAGCCATTTGAGCCACGCCCATAGGAAGCTGCCTTGTACCACTGAGCCATCCCTTCCAGTACACCCCTCTTGACAGCTCCTTTCTTAGGAGGTCAGCGCTCTGAGCTACAGCCAAGCTGTATTACGAAGGACTCCTTCACACATGCATTTACATCAGCGTTGTCTTATGGATAGCTTGCGGCAGTATGTTTGAGGTGTATGTATTTATTTTATTTATTGGTTGCATTTATATACTACCCTATATAAAATCTCAGGTTGGTTAACCATTTAAACAATCAGCAACTAAAATCTAAAAATAATACAAAACAGATTAAAATGGCCATAAATAAAACTTTAAAACATATCTGTAAGTCTTTCTGCCTCGAGCTGAGGCTGAAAGGGCGTTTGGGCCACTCTCAAGTATTTGGTCAGTGGTGACTCTTACACATGTGCTAGTTGATGCTGATGCTGCAGTTATCAAGTGATGAATGCAGTTATCAAGGTGATGTTGATGCTGCAGTTATCAAGTGATGAATGTGCTTGTTTGAACTGGTCCAGATTTCTCTCTGTGTGTGAGGGAAATAATATACTGATGGTTTTACAGTGTTTGTGCTGTTATCCTGTAGCAGATGTGCGCAGTGATGTAGTTGCCAATTCAGAAGTGCAGAAGGCGCTCTTCATGACAGCCGCCATGGCCATGCTCACCACCCCAACAGCCAGAGAAGAAGTACCGGTGCTCCGTCCCTGCACATCCCACCTCCAGCACACCCCTGGGTGTGTGTCTCCCTCTGTGTACACACACGTGGCACATGTGTGGATTACATTATGTCAATAGATCATCATGATCTAGTGCAGGGGTGGCAGACCTGAGGCTTAGTCACTCATTTATTGTGATGGGGGATGATGAGTGTTGTAGTCCAACAGTTGCATCTGGGGATGCAGTGAAACAACAGCTGGCTCCTCGGAAAGTCTGAAAGATCTTTTGCCCTGTCTGCATCCTCATTTGGATGGAGACCACATGGCCGATGGGTGCTTGAGGTGAGCTTGATGCTTCTCCCTTGTTTTGATTTATTTCATAGAAGCATAGAATCTTCAAGGTTGAAGGTTCTTTCAGTCTCCAAGGTTGAAAGGGACCTTAGAGGCCTTCTAGTCCAACCCCTTGCTCAGGGATGGAATCTGCTGCAGCATCCTTGGCAGATGGGTGTCTAGCCTGTTTGAAAACCGACACAAATATATGTTTTATGGAGCAGAGCTGGTCTTGTGGAAGCAAACATGAATTGTCCCCTTTGCTAAGCAAGGTATACCTTGGTTTGAATTGGGATGGGTGACTACATGTCAGTCAGGGAGATGGGGCCTTAAGTCAGTGGAAGAGCATCTGCAGGCTTGCATGCATGCAGAAGGCCCCAGGGTCAATCCCTGGCAGCATCTCCAGGTAGGGCTGGGAAAGGACTCCTGCCTGAAACCTTAGAAAGCCTCTGCCAGTCGGTGCAGATAATTCTGAGCTAGATGGACCAATGGTCTGACTTGGTATAAGGCAGCTTCCAGAAACATGCTGGTTGGACATCCTGCCTTGTCTAACCCTAGTTTGCTAACAAATTGTAAATCCTCAATAACATGGACTTGTGGTTTGTTCTTTAAAGTGAACGTGGAAGCATCCATGATCCCCTTGCAGATGATGGGGGCGGAGGAAGGTCCATGCCTGCAGCTCCCTAGAGCTCCCTCACACAGCATGCTGAACACTTATACCCCGCCTCTCAGTTCGAAAAACCTCCCCAAGGTGGCTCTGAGGTGAAGTTCTGGATGCTGCCTTGCCACATCATCCTTGGTTGTGTGTGTCATGTCTCGCTCCGAAATGGAGTCTTGCAAGCGATGAGCTCGACCAGTGGCCCCCTGCCCTGGCTTGATGTGTGGGCCACTGCACAATGTCATAGGCAAGGGGGTGTGGCCACCGGGCAAGTTGGTTGCGCTGCCCTGTTTCACGTTGGACTCGGTGCTTTGCTCCTGTGCTGTTGGGGTCGGAGCAAGTGCGCTCTTTCTCTGCCTGGCTTCGAGCGGAGAGAGAATGCATTTGCCTCAGCCCCAATGGCACAGAAGTGAAGCGCCGTCCAACACGCAAGAGGGCAGCCCTGAGCACACCAGTCTACGGCGAGCCTGGGGGCCCGAAGGTGTGTGTAGGGGAGCTTCTGTCAGCCCCTGGGAGTGCCCGGTGCTGTGGCAGCTGCAGGAAACCACGTGGCTACTTGTGAGCTTTGAAAGTGGCAGTGGGGCCGGGAGAAAGGAAGTCTTCTCTCCTTGTGCTTCTTGTAAGTGTTGCGAGAAGAGAAGAGGAGAGAAGAGAAGAGAAGCTTGCCCTGATGGCACCCCAGTAACCTGCTGCCTGAGGTGACTGCCTCACCTTGCCTCACGAAAGGGGTAATAGCAGCATGTGGGCACACTGTAAACTTGGAGCACACGGTAAACTTGTACTTGGAGTCAAATATCACAGCAGGAACAGAAGATAATGCCAATGTCTCAGCCAGCTTGGACTTGATGCCTCCAGTAGTAACAACTGAGTCCACCCTTCCCCGAACTGAAAAGTACACCTCTTCCTTTTGGCATCCAAAGCGTGACTCTGTCTCCTTTTGGGATGAAGGACGCCTTGTTCTTTCAGTGGCTGGCAAAATGGTGAGAAGTGCTCTGTTTATTCAGGAGCTCTCTGCTGTGACCTTATTTTATGGATCTTGGATCAATTTGGGTCTCCCCTGGCAGAACAGACTAGCAGCTGGGTGGCTGAACCGGCGACTCCGTTCTGCCCTGGGCCAACAGTTCCTGGGAACTTTCCAACAAGATCGGAATGTGCATAATACACGTGATTCAAACAAGAGTCCATTGGGGGAAAGGAGGGGGAGAAGGAATGCAGAGAGGTCTTGTAAACAAAGGACAAGCTTGCCAGAGATCTGGAACTGGGGAGAGGAGCAAAGCTGTTTCATTCCTTGGAAAGCACCCCCTGATGTGCAGGTTTCATTTGGGGGAAACCTGGACTTCATTGTTAGAAAAGTCACTCCTGCAAAAAGCGGGCTCGAGTCAGTGTTGTTTTAAAAAGCAGGGGAGAAATTATAAATATGTAATACATTGGACCAGACTAGAACATGCCATGGCATGAGCAGAAAACCAGCTTGCTCGCCTCAAAAGTAATGCCCCTCTCCCCTTGTCTTGCAGATGTCCGTAAATCCTTGCCTTGCTGTGCCATCTGAGTCAGACACAATTAATTGCTGATTGATAGGAGCTGGGGAAAGTCCTTTGTTATCACAATAGGCAATGAGTGAAAAGGCCAGTGATTCCAGATGCTTCACTTTGTTTGTGGCTCCCAAAAGCCAGAGCTAGTCTAGAATAATTCTGATACTCTCTGTGTGTCTGCACAGAAATCTGTTATTGGCTCTCCTCTGATTTCTGCTTGTGTGGATGAGTGGGCAGACTTATTTTCTGATGAACTTTGGAACATAAGCAGTGGTGTAGTGCTGTAGAGATGCAGTCCCAGTACTTTTTTCCTCTAGGGTTCCAGCAGGGACACAAAGTCCTTCTGCTTTCTAAATGGAAATAATCTTCTACTCTTGCTGTTGCAATAGAATTGTTGCATAATTGAATATTGGACTGCAATTGACTTTATTACCCTTCTTCCTGTCTTCTGTTCCGAGGAGTAGCATCCTGCACACTTCGTGGCTGACAGTCTAGGCTGCTCTTCTGGGTGAAGAACCACATGAGGTTCAAGCTCTGTAGGATTAGGAAACTATCCTTGACTTCTTGTAACAGAATCCCGCAAATGATTGCATTTAACTGGTGTGTGGCTGTCAGGATGGGCGTGGCAGTAGAGGCTGTCATGGAGAGTGGCTGCCCTTCTGAATATGTGGCTATAGCACTGAACAGAAGAGAAGCCCGGCTGGGTCAGGTCCAGGCCCATCCAGTCCAGCTTTCTGCCTCGTTCAGTGGCCAGCCAGGTGCATCTAGGAAGCCCGCAAGTGGGGAAGAGAGGGCAGCAGCCCCCTCCGGTTGGTGTTTCCTAGCCCCTGGTGTTCAGGGGCATGCCCCTCCTCTTCCTGATGGAAGCCACTGATAGCCCTTTCCTCCATGAGGTTGTCCAATCCCCCTTTAAAACTGTCTAGATTGGTGCCACTACCACTTCAGACAGCAACACATTCCGTAGTTTAGCTACACATTGTAAATAAGTACTTCCTTTTTTCTGTCTCGAATCTCCTAGCATTTAGCTTCAATGGGTGACCCTGGGTTCTAATATGAGTGAGTTTAAAAAACAACAACTTCTTTGTATCCACTTGATCCACTTGTACCATCCAGACATGATACACCTGTATTATGTCTCCCCTTACCTGCCTTCTTTCTAACTAAAAAGGCCTAAATGTTGTTGTCTTTTCTCATAGGAGAGTCATGCCAACCTCAAATCATTTTGGTTGCCGACTATAGCCTCTGAAAGTTTTGGCTACTGTGTTAAGTATTTAAGATGCAGCAGAACACTGCGGCCTCTACTCTGAAAGTTGAAGTAAGAAGTGTTCTAGGTTGCCGGCATCTCCCAAGAAAGCAAATAAGCTGCCCAGGGGTTTTCTTTTCACTTGGCCATATGCTGCCTTTTGGGATACCCCTTGGGGTGTTTTTCACACTCCTCTCCAGGGGAACAAAGGATCACAGTGGGCTCTTGCAAGTTGATGGCACTGCCAGCACCTGAAACAAGAGTCCATGGAAAGCAGCACTGAGCAGAGGGCAGCATGCAGGAAACTTTGAAGTGGGGACCCAGTTTGGGGGTAGGAAAATGCAGGAAAACTAGAAGCATGTTAGGAAATATTTCTATTTGGATTTTACTCAGCTTTATCTGATTTCCATCTAAGCCTTAATTGGTATTAGCTGTGTTCAGTGGTGAAGAAGGGTCTCCCAGTAAGGAATATTGAACACCAGGTCCACAGCTGTTGGTTGGATACTGCACATTCAAATGTGGTTTTGTCCACAAACATTTGATCTAAAATGGTGTGTTCTCTCCCTCCCTCTGGGTTCTGCAAGAAATCACCTTGGCAGCTTCTGCCTTGTTCATTAGCTTGCTTCAGACAGGATGTCTTGGTAGAACTCTAGAAAATGTCCATAGCTAGGAACCACTCCATTTGCATGCCCATGCAGGACAAAACTAGGTGCTGCACAGCTTGTTGGCCAGTATAAACAGAAGTTTTCTGCACAAATCTAGCGATTATTTATTCAGTTCCCAGATGTAAATTGCCGCAGTACTGATACTTCTTTGGAATCTGAAACATCACATATCTGGAAACCAGGTTATTGGTTTCCCTTACAGCAGAGGTTCTGAAACTTGGGTCCCCCAGATGATGTTGGACTAGAAGTTCCACTATCCCCTGCAACAAGGGGCTGTTGCATGGGATGATGGGACTTGTAATGCAGCAGCATCTGGGGGTTCAGGTTTTAGAACCTATGCCTTACAGTGAACTGTATTATTGCAAAATGGCAGCAGCTCCAGAGACATGGAAGCGTAGAAATGTTGCTTTCCCTTAATAATGGACATTGAAATAATGGAAAATAAGGAATGAGGCTCTCCCCAGGAACCTTCTTTACTGACAACATCTTGAAGTTCTTCCTTTTACTTTTTCAGACTGGCAAGTAGCTACGTTGGTGTTGATCCTGACTGCAGCCACCATTACTCTATTGTCGTTTCTTATGTCGCTGATTTCCTTCTGCCTAGGAACCTACAAGCGCTATTACCGGATTGTTGCCATCCTCCTCTTTGCGGCAGGTATGCATCCTCTTTTTCACGCCCCCCCTCCTCCCCCACAGTGTGAAATGTGGCTTCTCCGTATACAAAAGTCTCTGGTGATTTTTGAAATTTTTCTGCAATGTCATTGACATTGGGAGAAGGTGGGATGAATGTGGAAGATTGTTTATTTCATAGGAACATAAGGAAGCTGTCAGACCCCTGGTCCCTCTAGCTCAGCATTGTCTACACTGATGAGCAGCAGCTCTTCGATGTTTCAGGCAGGTCTTTCCCAGCCCTACCTGGAGATGCTGCCAGGAATTGAATTAGGGGCCTTCTGCATGCAAATCAGGTGCTCGCCCATTGAGAGAGAGCCCCATTGGGGAGAGTCCCATCCCCAAAAGCCCTTTGAGTAGTGTACTTAGAAAGCTGCCTTATGCCAAGTCAGACCATTGGTCCATCTGTCACCAGCCTACCATCGGGTTAAGGTTGGTTTCGTGGCCACAACCCACCTCTTCAGAGCTGCAGGACCTATTAGGATGGTCCACCCAAGAATGCTATTGAATCCTATAGGTTTCCTCCAAGAGGCCTTGGAGGGTTTTAGAGTTGGTTCTGCTGATGATTCTGTTGATGCCTTGGTGGAGACCTGGAATAGGGAGCTTACCAGAGCAGCTATCGCCTCTAAGCACCTTCTCCATTCTGCTTCAAAACTGGCTCTATGGTATACTGAAGAGCTACGGGAGCTGAAGCGGCAAGGGAGAAGACTAGAGCCTAAGTGGAGGAAGACGCGACTGGAATCTGATAAGATATGGCACAAAGCCCATATGAAGGCTTATTCTGTGGCAATACGTGCAGCAAAGAAGTGACTCTATCCTGCACGTATTGCGTCCACAAGTTCGCGTCCAACAGAGTTGTGAGGGGATTGACTCAGGTTTCCTCTCTCTGAACTTAGACCTGGATTTCTCATTTTCCCACTGTGATGCTTTAAACAACTTTTTTGCTGATAAAATATCATACGAGCCAACTTGGACTCCCAATGATATGGCGGGATCAATTGTAGAGGTGTCCAGTAACCCCTCTAGCTCAATTTGAATAGATTGGTTTCAATTTGTGACTCCTGAGGATGTGGACAAGCTCCTTGGAGCTGCTCCACCTACCTTTTGACCTTTGGACCCATGCCCAACATGGCTTATAACATCTAGCAGGGAGGCTGTTAGAGATGGCTGAGTTGCCATCATGGATGCCTCCATGTTTGAAGGAAGCAATTGTGAGACCTTTTCTTAAGAAGCCTGCCTTAGAACCCTCAGTGATGGATAATTATAGGCCAGTCTCCAGACGCCCCTGGATGGGCAAGATAACTGAGAGGGTGATGGCTGATCAACTCCAGGCAGTTTTGGAAGATCCTGATTATCTAGATCCATTTCAAACTGGTTTTAGAGCAGGCTATGGGGTGGAGACAGCCTTGGTTGGCCTGATGGATGATCTCTACCAGGGAATGGACAGTGTTGGTTCTTTTGGACCTTTCTGCGGCTTTCAGTATTATAGACCAGGGATGCTCAGCTTCAGCCCTCCTGCAGATGTTGGCCTACAATTCCCATAATCCCTGGCTATTGGCCACTGTGGCTGGGGTTATGGGAGATGATGATGATGATTAATTCGATTTCTATACCGCTCTTCCAAAAAATGGCTCAGGGTGGTTTACACAGAGAAATAATAAGAGGGACCCCTATCCCCAAAGGGCTCACATTCTAAAAAGAAACGTAAGATAGACACCAGCAACCGTCACTGGAGGTACTGTGCTGGGGGTGGATAGGGCCAGTTACTCTCCCCCTGCTAAATAAAGAGAATCACCACGTTAAAAGGTGCCTCTTTGCCCAGTTAGCAGGAGATGTCATTCAAAAACAGCTGGGGGGGAGGGGCTAAGTTGAGCAGGCCTGCTATAAACTATGGTATTCTTCTGGATAGTCTGGGGGGATTTGGGAATAGGTGACACTGCTTTGCAGTGGTTCCGTTTCAATCTCTCTGGTAGATTCCAGATGGTGTCACTTGAGATAGCTGCTCTGTGAAATATGAGCTATTGTATGGTGTCCCTCAGGGGTCCATCCTATCTCCAATGCTATTCATTCATTCATTCATTCATTCATTCATTCATTCATTCAATTTCTATACCACCTTTCCAAAAATGGCTCAGGGCAGTTTATACAGAGAAATAATAAACAAGATGGATCCCTGTCCCCAAAGGGCTCACAGTCTAAAAAGAAACATAAGATAGTTAGTTAGTTAGTTGTTTATTTACGATCTTAGATCAAACATCAATAGACACAGAATATACACAGTAAAGAGAGAAAAGAAAAACGGAAACAAAATCTAAAATGTTATCAAGTACATAAAATCAGGAACCTTTGACAGTAACCGCTTGCTGTGCTCTAGCTTCTCTTAGTTTGGTCAAAACATAAGATAGACACCAGCAACAGTCACTGGAGGTACTGTGCGGTGGGTGGATAGAGCCAGTTTCTCTCCCCCTGCTAAATAAAGGAGAATCACCATGTTAAAAGGTGCCTCTTTGCCAAGTTAGCAGGGGTTTTTAACATCTACATGAAACTGCTGGGTGAGATCATCAGGAGATGACATAGCCCCCCTGCCTACAGGCAGTAATGGACTGGATGAGGGATAATAAATTGAAGCTGAATCCAAGCAAGACGGAGGTACTCATTTTAAGGGGTCATACTTCAAGGGATGTGACAGATCTTCCTGTTCTGCATAGGTTTGCACTTCCCCCAAAGGAACAGGTATGTAGCTTGGGAGTGCTTCCAGACCCAGGCCCCACGCTGGTTTCTCAGGTTGAGGTTGAGGCTATGGCCAGGAACACTTTCTGTCAACTTTGGTTGATATGACAGCTGTGTCCATTCCTTGAAGATAGTAATCTTGGAACTGTGGTGCACCCTTTGGTAACCTCTAGGCTTGACTACTGCAATGCGCTCTACGTGGGGCTACCTTTGTATGTAATTCAGAAACTTCAGTTGGTTCAAAATGCAGCGGCTAGATTGGTTTCCGGGGTGTCTCTGAGATATCATATTCTGCCTGTTTTAAAGCAATTGCATTGGCTACCAATAGGTTTCTGGGCAAAATACAAAGTGCTCATGATTACCGTTAAAGCCCTTAATGGCTTAGGACCGGGTTGCCTGGGAGGGTGCTTTCTTCTTCTGCATGATCCGCACCACACATTGAGATAATCAAGAGAGGTCCATCTCTGTATGCTGCTGGGTTGTCTGGTGGTGACTCAGGAGGGGGCCTTCTCTGTAGTCGCTCCTAGGCTGTGGAATATGCTCCCTATAGACATTCGTGATTTAACATCTTTGCCAGCCTTCAAAAAAGCCCTTAAGATGCATTTTTTCAGCCAGGCTTTTAGTAAACTTTGAATGTTTTAAATGATTAAATTGCTGTTTTTAACAGCTTGTTTTGTTTTTCTTGTTTTTATTTTTGTGAACTGCCTAGAGTCTTTGGAGTCAGACAGTATATTGAATAAATAAATAAAATCTTGGTACTGTCTGAGCTTTCCCAAAGTTTCAGGTAGGTCTTTCTCAGCCCTGCTGGAACCTTCTGCATGCAAAGCAGGCTCTACCATTGATCTATGGCCCCATCCCCAAAGGTGGCATACATGAGTCTCCCTTCCAGACCTGACCACACCTGCTTAGCTTCAGAGAACAGGTCCCTGCCCAAAGAGGCTTTCAGTCTAGACCAGATGGCACTCCAGTGTGGCAAATTAGACCTCATGTTGGGTGTGTGACAAGCTTCTCTTCTTGATTCTGGTGGCTTAACAGACCTCTTCCTTGTCCCAGTGGTTCTGCAGGTTTGCGCCTTGATTCTCTATCCCATCAAATTCATTGACAGTAACATGCTGAAGAGCTACCACGAGTTCAACTGGGGATACGGCTTGGGATGGGGCTCCGCCATCTTCATGCTGGGGGCGTCCATCCTTTACTGCCTGCGTACAGATGTGCATGAAGATGCCTACTACTGAGGGAGGCAAGGGGGCATTGGACTGGATTGCTGGACTGATGGGACCACATTAGTAGAGAGAGAGATATTGTGTGGACCACTGGATTCACCAGGGATTATTGGTGTATTTGGTCCTACCAGATATGCAAGACTCCAGCCAATCTTTTGGAAAAAGGACGATGTGAAGATCTCAAGTCTGGATTCTCTTAGTTAGAGGAACTATAGCTATGGATGAGCTATGTTTCTCACCAGAATAACAAGTTTGTGGTCCTTCTCATGTTTCTTTCTCCCTTGTTTTCTATGCAGGAAAAGATTTGTCTTGATTTTTTTAAGAGAAGAGCTCCTACACTTTAGAGAGGCTTGGTTTGCCTTTATGTTGAGGTGTCAAGACCGTAACACAACGAAGGCTTGCAAGGGTTGAGATGAAATGTGTATATATAAATATATTGATGGTAAATCCACTTGATCTTTGGTAAATCAGCCTTTTTAGATTAAAGCACACAGAGGATGGTGGGCATCCCCATTTCTGTCACTGCTTTCCACAGGGGGTGTGTGAATGCCGAGAAGAATAAACCAACCAATTGAAACAAAATCATTGTGTCACATGTTTGTATATGAAGGTTTTGAACCGTTCGGTAATAGACACACTTACTGGAAAAATCAGGGTTAGGGTGACTGCAGGTTTATTTATTTCAGTGAGAAATTGTCAGTGCACAGAGACTGTGCACTGCAGCTTTGTCAGCAGATCTGTGACACTAAATGGATTGAAATCCATGAGATTCATACATTGCAGTCCTATGCGTGTTTACTCAGAAGTAAGCCCCACTGTGTAAATTGAAGCCTACACTTAGGTAAGTATGTAAAGGATTGCAGCCAGGGTGTGTTGATAGCAAAGCAAATGGCTGGTTTTTAGGAATGCAAACTCTCTGCAGGCCTAATTATTACTATTTTAAACAAAGCAACCAGTTACGGTAAATATTCTGAAAGCTGTTTTTAATAGAGCATGTTACCTGTTTTTGTGGGCACAGAAGAACATGTAAAAATGCATTTCCATTAAAGGTGTGGTTAAAGCAGACACAACAACTGCATCACCTCGAAATGTGTATATAGTTCACATTATATCCCTCCAGCTGTTGTTGGAGTACAAATCCCTCTAGCTGCTGTTGGAGTTCAATCTGACTATTGGCCACAGTAGCCAATAGTCAGGGATTTGTAGTTCAACATTGCAGGCTGGCTGGCCAGAGTTGTGCAGCCCTGGGTTAAAGCAAAGGAATCTTGCTCTTTCTGTGCCCTGTAAAACAGTGGGAAAGAAAGGGAAGAGCCAAGTTAATGATGAACCAACCAGCTGCCCTTCTCCAGAAAAGTGCATCCCTTCAGCTATTAAATACTTCACTGTCGTGAAACCAGAGGAGCATTCAGAGGAGCTATTGTGTGTATGGAGCAGTTTTTCCAGTTGATGGCAGTGCTATGAAGCTTCTAACTTACCTACTGTCTACCTACTAAAATTGACACAAATCTGACATTAAAAAACGACAGCTTTCAGAAACTCAGTGGTGAACTGGGTCAGGATAATCTGCTGCTGATTTGAGAGTTGCCATTATTTTATTTATTTTTTGATTTGATTTGATTTATATGCCGCCCTTCCAAAAATGGCTCATTATTAAGCAAGGTTTTATATAGAATGGTCTCAGACTGTATCTTTTGTGTTTCACACATTTTAAAAACTATATCTGTGCTATAATCATGCACACACCCCTACCTCTGTCAAGCTAGGGTAATACTTCATACATCTGGAAGTGGCCTGTAGTTTATGAAAAGAATTTGGTGGTCTTTAAGAAGACTCTTTATCTTTGCTGCAGCAGACATGGCTATCCCTCTGAGGTGCCCCTACCTGAAAAAAATAGATCTGTGCTACTCCAGAAGTTGCTGCCATACTAACATGGTAGATTCCACAAAATCTATAATCCTTAAACTGCTGATTCCTACCCTTGACTTTTGAAATTGGCTCTGTAATCACGATTATAGAACATACCAAGAAAGTAAGTACAAAGTGGAGGAAGAAACTGAGACGATGGTGCCATCGTGTGGTTAGTGTTGGGCTCTGCTCTGCTTACCACAGAGCCCTAGAGAGTTTAATGATGTTTGTAGAAATTGGGAAGAACAGTGGAATGGAGAGTGGTGAAGTCCTGAATGTTTTAAAGAAGCCTTGTAGCCCTAACAAGGCCTCTTTAAGACTTGGAGAGGTGTGGGAGCAGAATGTTCATCTGAGGAGCTCCCACTGGCTGACATACTGCACAAGATTATGCATGCAATAAAACATGGTTAGCACAAAATTGCACAAATGAAGTTGCACAACAGTGCAGTCATTATATATATCTTCCCCACCACCACATTTAATGATAGCAAAAGACAGAGGCATCCTGTTGAAATGTGTTTACTGTATATGCATTGACTGGCTTATTCATACTTCTCAGTGTTTGGGTTGGGATGTTCATTTAAATTAGTGACCTCTCAAGAAATATTCATAACCACAAAAAATATATGGGGAATGGAACTAATTGTTCTGGACTTGCCAACCCTGGAGATTATTTCAGGGGGCATGGGTGGGATCTCATTAGTCAAGAGATGATGGGTGCTTAGAAAATAACTTCAGCATCTAATTAGATGGCAATTGAGGTAATGTTAAACTAGAATTTTTAAGTGAATTAATGAATGGCTGCTGACAGCATAAAATATTAACCTGCTTCATGGAATTATAGAGCTAGTTGCATAAAGCATGATTTAAGGCTCTAAGGCAGGGTTTCTTAACCTCAGGCCCCCAGAGGTTGTTGGACTACAACTCCCAGAATCCCCAGACATGGCCTTTATGGCTGGGGATTCTGGGAGTTGTAGTCCAACATCTGGGGGCCCAAGGTTAAGAAACCCTGCTCTAAGGAAATATGAAGTGACTGCACTGGAGTAACATCACTGCAAAATCAACATGACGTCTCATTTGGAAAGCCTGCTGTGGGGCAGCTACTGATACTTTCCATCCTTTCTGTGCTTCTGAAGCAATTTTTGCAGTTCAGCTGTTAATCTGATTTCACATCAGTGGAGAGTCTGCTTTATACAATTTTTCTTCCACCTGGAATGTTGTGCTGATAAGATTGCTTCTGAGGTAGATTATCCATCTGTGCACTGGTATGGTTTAACTAGGCTTCTGGTATTCCTTCCATTGTGTAGCGATACAGTTAATAAAAACCCACACATTGTGATTATCCCAAGAAAATGCTGTTTGTACTTTGGTTATCTGACTGAAATAGTGGGATGCAAATATTTCTAAAATTCTTTCTCTGTCTACAACAGCTATGACTGTATCTGTTTCTTTCTTCTCTGCCCATGGGCAATGGAAAGACATGTGGTCCTAGATAGCTGGCCTTGTGGTAGCAAGCATTAATCGTCCCCTCTGTTAAGCAGGATCTTTCCTGGTTGCATTTTAATGGAGACTACATGTGAGCACTGTAAGATATTCCCCTTTGGAGATGGGGCTGCTCTGGGAAGAGCAACTGAATGCAGAAGATTCCAAGTTTCCTCCAAGGCAGCATCTCAAGATAGGGCTGAGAGAGATTCCTGCCTGCAACCTTGGAGAAGCTGCTGACAGTCTGTGTAGACAATACTGAGCGAGATGAACCAAGGGTCTGACTCGGTAGAAGGCAAGCTTCCTAAGAACAGAGTAAGGAGTCTGCAGCTAAGCATCTCATGGCCATTGTTCAGGAGCAATAGCGGGTTCCTTCCTTTCTGTTCTGGGACAGTGAAAATACTTTGCAATCCTAGCTGGGAGTGGAATAAGGAGTACACAGCTAGGCAATGGACCACCAAATGGCCCGTAGTTAGAACAGTGCAATGGGAGGAAAGTATTTAAACTGCCGCAATGACCTTATGAGGACTGGGATCTTGAGGAGCAAGATTTCTCAAAGGAGGCAGAAGCAGCCTCAATATAACTGAGATTGTGTCCTGGCTCAGTGTGGTGGAGCAGAAAGTTGCTGGGCTCAATCCCTGGCAGCATCTCCAGGTAAAAGGTAAAGTTGTGCCGTCAAGTCGATGTCCTGGAGACCACAGAGCCATGTGGTTTTCTTTGGCCACTGCCAGTCAAGGGCAGACGACACTGAGCTAGATGGAGCAGTGATCTGACTCAGTAGACCCTAAAATGTTTAAAACATCAACAATTTTTAACAATTTATTTCAAGAAAATTCGTAAACAAGTAATGCATGTATCCATCTTGGTTTCACTGAACACGCTGGTTTGGGGTTTCTCTCTTTTGCTGACAGGGCAAGGAACTCGTCCCCGTGTTTCAAAAGAGCGGTGGGGACGCTTCTTTTTCCTCCTCCAGTCTTGCATGAGTGATGAGTACGTACGTATCTTACGTACTGCAAAATTATGTTCTTGTCCACGAGAAAACAGCACTCGAGAGAGAATGTTACCCACGGCAGTGAAAGTGTGCGGAATGGTTCCTATCCTCAGGCAGCAGGGGCGAAGAAGACCTCACTGAGAGGGGAACAATCGCTTTCTAGTCCATGGAAATACTGTACTACGGGAAACAAAAACCTCGCAGCTCAGAACAAGTTGTTCTAGCAAGAACTAATCTGCCTTCTTCCCTGCACTTGTAGCCAATTTGGTCCAAATCCGCCTCTTGAAGGGGTGTGTGTGGATGACATCACAAACTACGCCATTGAGTTGTCCCTACAACTGTAGCAAATGTGGTTCATATTGGCCCAGGCACTGCGAAGTTGATGCGAGGGGCGGGGAGAGAGAGGCGCGCGCAGTCGGAATGCCGGTGACCTCATAAGCCTACTGGAAAGTCAGCTTTAAAAATGCTGCAATTCCGGCCGATTCAAACTCCGGGAGGAGGAGGAGGAGGAAAGGGGCGGAGGCAGAGGCGGGCCCTCCCCGCTGGAGGGCGGGGCCGGCCCCTGCCGACTTCCTCCCGCTGTCGCCCCTCCTCCCCGTGCCACTTTCACCTGGCCATGGCGCTGTCGTGCGTGGAGCGCTGCCTGGTGCTGGTGCTGCGCTTCCTCTCGCAGGTCCTCCTGGCGCTGCTGGGCCTCGCGGCTCGCGCTTCTTCCCTCGCCGCCGCTTCCTCCTTCTCCTCCTCCCCCCGCGTCCCCTTGGCAACGCCGCCGCCCTTCGCCGCTGCCGCTTCGTGCAAGGCCCGTGGCATCCCGCCGCCGGGCCAAGAGCTGCTGCTCCTCTCCGGGGTCGAGTTGGCGCGGAGAATCCGCTGCAAGGAGGTAACGGCGGCCGGGCGGATGCGGGGAGGGAGACTGGCGTTTAGCCGGCACTGAGAGGTGGGGAAGCTGAGAGCTCTGTCTCGCGAGGGCTGTTGGGAGCTGTAGTTTTCTGGGGTAGGGTGGGAGGGGAGGTGGAGGAGTGATCCCCCCCAGTCCTGGTGGAGAGTGAGTGGCTCTTTCATTCAGAGGCGCTTGAATCCTCTTCTGAATGCCGGTGTGTTGACACCTGGGAGTTGTGAATGCCTGGATATGTATTTATGCATTTATTTGTTAATAAACCGGAACAAATATATTGGAGGAAAAGGGAAATGTATAATTTGGAGACAGCTGAAGGAATTGTGTGTCTTCCACGGAGATCTGTTTGAGGAAAGAAAGAATAGGCTTCTGGAAGCGGGGTAGAGCCATGGCTCTTGCTATTACTATGTGTATGGGTCAATACAGAGTAATGCTTTCCCCAGAACAAGGGAATAACTTCCTGCTTGCATGGATTCCTGCCAATAGCAACATACTCCTAGTTGCTTCTCGATGTGAAAGTTTCAACTTGGAATCAGAATTGGAGTGATCAAGGAATAGTAGAATGGTCCAGTGGTTCAAATGCTGAATATCTTATAAATATTAGTGGATCAATAAAAATGCCTCTGTGTCACATGTGTAAGAGACTATGGACTGACCATTCTTCTGTTTCCAAAGTCTTTTGCAGCTTCTTCCTACACTCTCATGCATACACACAGCTGATTCACTGCCTTGAAAACAACAACTGAACTCTGGTAGCCTTCCCCTCAGATAACACTCTTGATAGCTGCTGTGGATGCTTTCTAGTCTCTGTGTTGCTGCTGAGATTCTTCTGGTCTGTTTAATATAAGGCTTCTTCCTGCATGTACCCGAGTTTCCTTAGACACACCAAGTAGATCTGTTCCTCAGCCATTGGCCACGCATACATCCTTGCAATCTCTCATCTCTACTGCAACCTGTACGTAGGTCACTCTCAGCCAGCTACTGATTTTGAGTTTTGCTGTCTTCCTGGACAAGGGTTGCTACACAGCTGCAACAATTAGTGTAATCATAATTCTCAGGGCCGGCTCTGGGGGATCTGGCACCCAGATGCAATGTTCTGTTGAGTGCCTTTAGTTTTTCAAGCAGGGGCCACTTTGGCAAAACAAAAAACCAAACAAACTTCAATGCGAGAGCCATTTCCCACTGTGCTGACCTACGCGCAATACTGAATTTTTCTCAGCCCTCAAAGGGCCCTTTAAGAGAGATGGAGCCCTCTCTTCAGAGCTCTGTGGGGAAGCACTGGGAAAGGGCTACACTTCCCAGCACTCTGTGCATGCCTTCCAAGATGGTGCAGGGACTCAAGAGGGCTGGATGTGTCCCTTAAGGGAGCCCCTTGGCATTGGGCAAAGCACTGAACAGTGGGAATGAACCCCACATGGTGCTGGGGGGACTGTGCAGAGTATTCAACTTTGACCAGAGCTTCACACGGGCCCCATAAACAATTAGCCCGGGAGCTGTACTTAGGGTTGATGGAAGCTGCCATTGCCCTGGGCTGGACAATGAAGCACACTGTACTAGGCAGTTTTATACAAACTACTCCCTCTCATTCTCAACTCCCCAGCTGCAATATAGGGATAATACTATTTACTTATCTTACAGGGTGGTTATTAAGGAATATATATGAAGGGATATACTTATATATACGAAGGTGTGTGTGTATATATTTACACTTCATCATATATATGAAGTACTATGGACACTTAAAGCACTATCCAAGTGCTAAATATTAATTACTATTCAGACACTTAAGAGCAATTATTTTCCACCAATGAAAATCCAAAGTAGTTCTATCCATGCATGGATAGTTAAAATAATTGAAAGTTAATTGACAATTTTATCAATCAACATTAAAATATCTGAGGTGGCCTTTGGCCATTTGTGTGTTATATGGCCATTTACTGTATAACAAGCTCATATTGCTAGTCCAATAAGTTATAGAGGCAGAGATTCCAAAGAAAGATTCCAATTTCAGCCATTGTGGAGAAGCAACAGCCTTAATAGCCACTTTCACACCACTTGAGTGGACCAGAAGAGAGCCTCTCTCTCTCTCTCTCTCTCTCTCTCTCTCTCACACACACACACACACACACACACACACTCAGAGTTGCAGAAGCTCTATCATTCACACTACTTTAGAAAGTACTCTAGGAGTAATTGGCTCCTGACCGTGTGTTTTCCTTTGGAGTTGTTGTTGTTGTTATTATTATTATTATTTTATTTTTACATTTATATCCCACTCTTCCTCCAAGGAGCCCAGAGCAGTGTACTACATACTTGAGTTTGTCTTTCACAACAGCTCTGGGAAGTAGGTTAGGCTGAGAGAGAAGTGACTGGCCCAGAGTCACCCAGCTAGTTTCATGGCTGAATGGGGATTTGAACTCGGGTCTCCCCGGTCTTAGTCCAGCATTCTAACCACTACACCACGCTGGCTCCTTATTTTCACATAGAGAAAGGGGGTGGGGAACAAAGCTCTGAATGTTTAAATTAAAAGGTTCTCAGGAATTCTGTACTTTGAGAAGTCTGAATCTATTAGCAATTTTGGCACACAATAGTTTGATTCCAATGTGTGCAGAACATATTGGATTCCAGCAGCCATCACATTAAAAGGGCCATTTGACAAGTAATATTAAGAATATGTTTAGCCACTTGTGCAGGTCTGACAGGAAGCCAGATTTATATTAATTGAAAATACTTGATGCATTGCAAATGAATGTGATTATGATGACGTGCATTAGGACCTTCCATGAAACAGAAGTATCTAAATGACAATCTCTTGGCAGGAGGCCCAGCCTTTTTCAATCTAAATTACACCAACGTGCTCAACGATTAGAAGCAGGAGAAGGATTCCAAGTGAACATTCATTATGAAGTTGTGACATTACCGAGGAGTGTGACATTTAAGTTAGCAATTGCTAACACACATCCTCACCATCCCATTAAATGAATTTAGCAAATGCTTCATTTTGTACCTGCTGACACTGAAACACATCAACTTTTATACTTTTCTGATCTTTACACACACACATGGTAAAGCATTCTAAAGCATCCTACAGGAAGGAACCAAAAACATCACAATACAATAGTTATGTACTTGCACTACCCACAAAAGGAGGAAATGCACAAATCATTCAGTGCAACCCTAAGCATGTTTACTCAGAAACAAGTCCCACTGAACTCAGTGAGCCTTACTCTCTGGTAAGCATATTTAGGATTGCAGCTTCAGTTTATCTTTGGACAATTTCCACAGGCATCACAAAATAAAGCTAACGAAGTTGGCAACGCAGCAGTAGTTGAGGAGAGTAAAGGAGTTCACCTTAAATTTGGCAGTTCCTTGAAAAGCAACGATCACAAATTCCCTGTCAATAGCACTAGATACCAAAGGAGGATATAAGTGACCTTGCCCAACAAGACCATAATAATCTCCATCCAAGACCGTAATAATCTCCATCCTTTGAGACTCCTCTTGAGTCTGAGCTACTTCTGGCTTTCTTTTTCCTCTTAAAGGTAGATGTTCACATTCTTTACCCTCTCCCAATCAGTTGGTATGTATATATAGAGCTTGTAAGGAGAATGTTTGATCTGTTTCCAGTGCCAGGGACCAGGCCTAGAGCAAGGGCAAGTCCTTAAAATGCCTTGGGTCTGTGCAGAATTATTTTACCATTAAGTAGCCACAGCCCAGTCCCAAATGGCTGGGATTGGAGGGTAGGCTGGTCAGGGTTCCTTTCTTTTTAGAAACTAAATCCTTTTGCCTGCTGGTGCACAATGAGCCTTGATTAGAGAGCCTAGAAATACAGGATATCTTATCTAATTTTGGTAAAACATTGCAGAGATTGTAGGCAGAGATGTGGGGTTGGGGATGTGGGATTGAACACATTCCATTGAAAACTTTTCAAAACAAAATTTCCCCATACTTTTTCTGTGAAGAAATTTCTATTTCTTAACATGCATTGTTTTAGAAACTGCATAAGGAACAACAAAATCGCTGCCTATGCAATATTAAGCAAGCTTGGCTATTTCAAGGTTGCAATTAATGCTTTTCAAGTTACTATCTCTAGGAAGTGTGTGAGTACATATGCTTTTTCAGTTGGACTGTTCCAATAAAAAACTTTTTTTCACATAAAGTTTTGAATTTGCTTCAGTATAACATTTAAACCACATTAGGTGCCTTTCTTGGTTCCCTGCCTGCCATCACATATTTCAGTTCAGCTACTTAACTATGTGAAAAAAATTGAGATATAGTGTAGGAAATAAATATGGTGAGGTTTTCTAAGAACTAAATATATAGATCAAACAACATGCCAGATCAAATCACAATCTGTTTAGGTAGGGGTCCACAAATTTAAACTTAGCTTGCCAGCCAACCATTACTTGTGGTTGCTACCAATCCCCTCTCTTCTTTTGGATCCTTTTTCTGGCATGAGGCAGGTCTTCTGTCATTTGCACTGGGATATGGAGATGGTACAAAATAGTGGAGAGCCCTCTCCAACAGCTTAGAAAGTCTTACCTTCTCAAAAATGGCAGTGGAAATGAAACCTTTGAGGAGGAGATCTGTGTGGTGTTGGGTGTCCTGCTTCTTGCTGGCAATCTCATTTTTAGATGAGCTGTAGCTTTAAGTTACCTACCCAGTCTTTTATCTATAATCCAGTCATTTTTGGTGGGTCTATTCACTTTTCTGCTTAAAATTTTCCGGTTTTTGTTACTGTGGCAATATATAGAAGTTTTCCGGTTGCTTTCCTATATTGCCCATTGTCTGGAAGAGACTCACTGTTTGCATCGTGCTTCAAGAAGTTAGCTTCCATTGGAGAGCTGACTTCCTTGGCATTCTAAACCCAGACATTCTAAAAGATCTTTTATCTTTTGTTTCTGATTAAGAAAATAACCTTCATCTTGTTCTCTTTCTATTTGAATTCTGGGATAATAGGAAATGTTCTCCAGTTGCTTTACTTCTATTTCTTTATTTAAAGGCTTTACAATCTTACCTTCTCTGTTTTAATCATGAACAAATCATCAACATATGTCAATATATGTCCATCTATTGTTTCTAAATGCTGAATGAGTTGGCTTTTTCTCGAATACACCCTTCTTCAACTAACAACTGATTTAACTTTGTATTCCAGACTCTTGCTACTTGCTTTAGACCAGGGATTCTCAACGTTTGGTCCCCAGATGTTATTGGACTTCAACTCCCATAATCCCCAACCAAAGGCCATTGGGGCTGGGGATTATGGGTGTTGAAGTCCAATAACATCTGGGGATCCAACACTGAGAATCCCTGCTTTAGACCATAAATGCTCATTTGGAGCTTACACTTAAGTTTGTCATTGCCAGGTGCTTTGAACCCTGTTGGTTGCTCCAGGTAAATATCCTCAATATCACCATGTAAAAATGCAGTTTTGACATCTAAATGGAGTACGTACACTTTCTTCACAGCTGCAATACAGAGGAGCGTTCTTATAGAAGAGTGTCTTACTAATTGGTCAAACATTTCATCGTCATCCTCGCCATATTTCTGAGAATATCCTTTAGCTACTAACCTTGCTTTGTAGTATTGGACATCTCCTTTATTGTGCTTCACTTTGAAACCCCATTTGCACTCTGCAGTTTTTCTTCCCATAGGCAGCTCTGTAAGTATCCAAGTATTATTTTTATGTAGATATTGGATCTCTTCTTCTGCAGCTTTTCTCCAATAGCAAACTTCATCAGCAGCTGGCTTTTCTTTTTCATCAAAATACAGTACATTATGCATTTTGACTTTTGAGGATACCATGGACAGCCAGGGAAACAAACAAATGGATCATAGAACAAATCAATCCAGAATTTTCACTCGAGGCACAAATGACCAGGCTCAAACTATCATTCTTTGGACACATTATACAAAGACCCAGATCCCTTGAGAAGTCCATAATGCTGGAAAAAAGTTGAAGGAAAGAGAAGAGGACGACCAGCAGCAAGATGGATGGACTCGATTATGACTACAATGAATGCACCACTGAGAGACCTTAAAGGCCAAGTTGAAGACAGATCATCCTGGAGAGAATCCTTCTATGTGGTTGCTAAGATCAACACCAACTTGACAGCACTTAAAAATCATTCAATGCATTTTTACAGTTTCTGTGGCAAGATCAAGTATTCTATACCCTTTACATCCTGGTACATAGCCAACTTATTATTCTTTCTTTCTGCAACACCATCTTGTTCTGGAGTATACGCCATTGTCATCCCTTTCTCACACCAGCAGTTCAATTTGGTTCTTTTAGAATTTGGTACATAGGCATATATTTTTGAGCCAAAAACTCTCACCCCAAAACTTACTTGTATAGTCCTGCATCCAGCAGCATGTATCTGGCCATTTCTATTAAAGACTGATTCTTTCTTTCTGCAACACCATTTTGTTCTAGAGTATATGCCATTGTCGTTCAGTGCCCTCCATAGTCAGATATCCAGTTCTCATTTCCTGTATATTCACCTCCATTGTCTGATCTCAGAATTTCAGGCTTCCTTCCAAATGTATTGCACATTCTTGCAAGTTATTCCTTCAGTTTTTCAAGTACTTTGTTCTTTTCACTAATTAAGTTTATGTATATCCTGATGAATGTCCATAAATTCAGACATTTTTAATGTGAACATTGCTTTGCAGATTTTGGTCTCTTTATTTATACAATCCACTTCAAATATTCCACTTTCTTGCAACATCCCATTCATAAGTAGCTCACCTTTCCCTGTGATAAAACAGTGTTTTCCTTTGAATTTCACCTAATGACCTTTCTCTGTAGCATATTTAACTGACATTGGTCTGGAATCAAATGTGGGCACAAACAGTGCATCCTCAACAGTCAGTTTCAATATTTCTCCCTTTTGCAGCTTTCAGTGCAGCCTTGCAGAACCTCTTGCCTTCAGCAAACATCTGCTTCTCATCCGTTAGAAAAATTGGGACCTTATAATTTGTGTCCAACTTAGTAAATTTTTCTCTTTCTTTAATCAAATTGCTGGTTGTGCCTCAATCAGTACAAATTCCAGCATTACATTTTGTAGAACTAGCTCTTAATTTTTTCTCTATATTAGCAACACATGTTTTCAGTTTGTCAGACTTATTCTCTCCTTGCTTCCATACATTTTTGTATGCCTACGTGACTCACTCCTCTTGAAATGTGGTTTCACCTTCTATTTAATTGCAAATTCTTTGTTCTGTGGACATTGAGCCTTTATATGTCTGGGACTCCTGCAGACAAATTATTCTTTTGATAATTTTTCAAAGCATTTTCTTCACTCGACTTTAGTTGCTGCCAATTTCCTCTTGCAAATTAAAAGAGGAGCCCCTGGTGGCGCAGTGGTAAAACTGCCGCCCTGTAACCAGAAGGTTACAAGCTCGATCCTGACCAGGGGCTCAAGGTTGACTCAGCCTTCCATCCTTCTGAGGTCGGTAAAATGAGTACCCAGAATGTTGGGGGCAATATGCTAAATCATTGTAAACTGCTTAGAGAGCTCCGGCTATAAAGCGGTATATAAAATGTAGGTGCTAGGTGCTAAGTGCTAAAATATTCCAAGTGGTTTATTACAAACTCCAAACTCAAATCATCTTTGGCTTCTAATACATTTACAATAAGCTCAAAATGCTTAGGAAGGCTGTTCAATAACAATCCAATCTGAACCATATCAGGCAGAATTACTCCCTGTGCTTGCAGCTGTTGTGAAGTCACCAACATCTCATTCACATACTTAGACAGATCTTCTCCTTCCTTTAGTATCTTATTATGCATCTTTATGCATGATAGAGAGGAGAGCTGGTCTTGTGGTAGCAAGCATGACTTGTCCCCATAGCTAAGCAGGGTCTGCCCTGGTTGCATCTGAATGGGAGACCTGATGTGTGAGCACTGCAAGATATTCCCCCTCAGGGGATGAAGCCACTCTGGGAAGAGCATCTAGGTTCCAAGTTCCCTCCCTGGCAGCATCTCCAATATAGGGCTGAGACACATTTCTGCCTACAACCTTGGAGAAGCTGCTGCCAGTCTGTGAAGACAATACTGAGCTAGATAGACCAATAGTCTGACTCAGTATATGGCAGTTTCCTATGTTGCTATGATGCACCTTGGAGACAACTGACTTCCTTTCGTACAACTTCTTTAGGGTCTCCCACATGTCAGGAATTTCAATGGAAGGTGAATATGAACCACATTGCTATGAACCACACCGCCCATTGAGATCATCTGGAGAGGTTCGTCTGCAGTTGCCACTGGCTTGTCTGGTGGCTACTCGGGGACGGGCCTTCTCCATTGTTGCCCCAAGGCTTTGGAACACACTTCCTGCTGAAATAAGAGCCTCCTCATCTCTTACAGCTTCTAAAAGGGCAGTCAAGATGCATTTGTTCACCCAGGCTTTTAATTAGATACTGCTTTAATTGTATTTTAATAGCTTTATCTTTTTAATTTTAATTGTTGAAGTGTTTTAATCTTTTATTGGCTGTTTTTATTGTCCTGTAAACCACCCAGAGAACTTGCATTTTGGGTGTTATATAAATGTATTAATAAAATAAAATAAAATTTACAGTGAACAGTACTTTAAGGGGAAATTGGTACAAAATGTAGCTGTGTTGGTATATCACTCCAGCAATGATTTCAAAGATGGACAATAACCACCCTGGAGACTGTTGGAAGTGTATGGAACAGAAAGGTACTTTCTATCATATGTGGTGGGCATGTAAAACAAAACAAAACCCAAATTTTTGGAAAACAATACATTTTAAGATGCAGCAAACTTTGCATTTAGATTTTCCCTTTCCCTTGGAAACTTTTATGTTAAATTTTACTAAACAGTATATACCTGCAAAATACACTGAACTTTCTTTATATATGATGACAGCAGCAAGAATCCTTTATGCTTCCTGCTGGAAAACAAATCTGATCCTTATTTTAGATGATTGGCAACTCAAATTCTAAGAATATGCATCAATTAGGGATGTGCAAACCAGTTCGAATTTGAACTGGTTTAATAAACAGATAATAAACTACTTACAATAAACTATCTCTAAATACTGTAAACAGCCAACAAGACAGTATGAAGATAGAAAGGAGCAGGGGAAGGGGCACTTCCCAGTGTATTGCACAGAGTGCCACATGTATGACTATTTGCCCCATGGGCAGAAGTCATGGGTGTGTGCTCGGTGCAAGGAGCTCCTGGCCCTCAGGGAACAAATCTGTTCCCTTGAGACCAAGGTGGCAGATCTGGAGAAGCTCACAGAGACAGAGAGGCATGTGGATGAGACCTTTGGGGATGTGATAGAGGCATCCCACTCCAGGGCTGGTTTCTCTGCTTTCAGGGAGAATGAAGGTCTTGGGCAAGGAGGACATCAGTCTGAGGAAGAGGGAAATGCTCCTTTAGAAGGGACCCCTTCCGTGGATGATGAGCCCATATCCTCTCGCACGGGGGATACTCCTCTGGGGGGTGGGGGCCTCCTTGTAGTGGGTGATTCGATCATTAAAGGTATAGAGAGGTGGGTTTGTGACCCGTGTGTTGACCGCATGGTGACTTGCCTGCCTGGTGCGAAGGTTGCGGATATTACGCAGCGTCTAGACAGGCTCCTAGGCAGTGCTGGGGAGGAGACAGCTGTCATGGTGCACGTCGGCACCAACGATGTGGGGAAATGCAGTTGGGAGGTCCTGGAAGCCAAATTTAGGCTGATAGGTAGCATTTTGAAGTCCAGGACCCCCAAGGTAGCATTCTCAGAAATGCTACCTGTTCCATGCGCAGGTACAGTGAGACAGGCAGAGCTGAGGGGTTTCAATGCGTGGATGAGACGTTGGTGCCGGGAGGAGGGGTTTAGATTTGTTAGGCACTGGGATACATTTTGGGGTAAGCAAGGCCTGTACAAAAGGGATGGGCTGCACTTGAACCAAGATGGAACCAGACTGCTGGCGCTTAAAATCAAAAAGGTTGCAGAGCAGCTTTTAAAATGACACCTGGGGAACAGCCGACGGGAGCTGGGCAGTATCCCGTTTGGCAAAAGCCATCCCTTAAAGTGCGAGGGTGCAATGAATTCAGATAAAACAGAAGGGGACAGTGCAGAACCACATAAAGTGCAGACAGGAGCCTGTGCCAGCAGGTCAATGAGTCATAAGAATAGCATACTTCAAGGGAATCAAAACGCCAACAGTGACTGGGAGTTGCAGGAAGAAATCAGGGAGGCGTCAAGGAGAGGCAGGGCTGTAATTATGGGTGACTTCAATTACCCACACATAGACTGGGTAAATTCACAGTCAGGTCAGAACAAAGAGGTCAAATTTCTAGATATACTAAATGACTGTGCCCTAGAACAGTTGGTCATGGAACCGACCAGAGAGAAGGCGACCTTGGACCTAATTCTGAGTGACACCCAGGACCTGGTGCGTGACGTCAGTGTCATCGACCCTTTAGGGAACAGTGACCACAGTGCCATCAAATCCAGCATACATGCGGGGAGGGAATCACCAAGGATCTCTAACACGGATATTTTGAATTTCAGAAGAGGAAGCTTCTCCAAAATGAGGAGTATGGTGAAAAGAAAGCTGAAAGGGAAATCCAGGAGAGTCACTTCGCTCCAGAGTGCATGGAGTTTACTCAAAACCACAATACTAGAAGCCCAGTTAGATTGTATACCCAAAAGGAGGAAAGATACCACTAAGTCTAGGAGGATGCCAGCATGGCTCACGGGTACCGTCAAAGAAGCCATAAAAGGGAAGAAGACTTCCTTCCGAAATTGGAAGGCCTGTCCAAATGAAGAGAACAGAAAGGAACGCAAACTCTGGTAAAAGAAATGGAAGGTGACAATAAAGGAAGCAAAAAGAGAGTTTGAGGAACGTTTAGCCAAAAGTATCAAGGGGAATAACAAAAACTTCTTTAAGTACATCAGAAGCAGGAAACCTGCCAGGGAGGCGGTTGGGCTGTTAGACAATGATGGAGTGAAAGGGATTATTAAAGAGGATATGGAGGTTGCAGAGATGCTAAATGAGTTCTTTGCATCTGTCTTCACGGCAGAGGATACTGAGCATATACAGTACCTGTTCCTGAACCAGGCATTTTAGGGATGGAGGCTAGAGAGCTGAGTCAGATAGTAGTGACAAGAGATGATGTACTAAACTGTCTGGAAAAACTGAAAGCTAACAAATCACCAGGGCCGGATGGCATCCATCCAAGAGTCCTCAAAGAACTCAAATGTGAAATTGCCGACCTCCTTGCTAAAATTTTCAACTTATCCCTGAAATCAGGCGCTGTACCAGAGGACTGGAGAGCAGCAAATGTAACACCGATTTTCAAAAAGGGACCCAGGGGCGATCCAGGAAATTACAGGCCAGTTAGCCTAACGTCCGTTCCAGGCAAATTGATGGAAAGCATCCTCAAGGATAAAATTGTAAAGCACCTAGAAGAACAGGCCCTGCTGGGAGTGAGCCAGCATGGCTTCCGCAAAGGTAAATCTTGCCTCACCAACCTTTTGGACCTCTTTGAGGGTGTCATCGAGTGTGTGGATCAAGGTGATCCAGTTGACATAGCCTACCTGGACTTCCAAAAAGCTTTTGAGAAAGTTCCTCATCAAAGGCCGCCTCCTCAGGCTGTTTTGCAGCCCCCTGCCACCATCCCTTGCCATTCCCCCCCCACAAACTCTCACTCAATGCCACGAACTCTCGCGAGAGTTCCGCTGCCAAATCCTGGGTATGCATGCCGGCTAGGATAATTAAATATATAGATATAGATGTTAGGAGAGGTTATGGTTCCAGATGCCTTTAAAGGAGAGCTGGTCTTGTGGTAGCAAGCATGACTTGACCCCCCTAGCTAAGCAGGGTCCACCCTGGTTGCATTTGAAAGGGAGACCACATGTGGTGTTCTAACCCAGGAAAACATCAGCATGGTCTTCTGCTTGGCCAAGTGGTTTGGAGTAAACTTTTATTTTTAACTAGACCCTTTGAACAGGACTTCTGTGCTCAGGTTCATGGATTTCTGTTCAGATGTATACATTCTTTACATACAGCGCAATCCCCTCCCTTTTCCTTTGTGTTTAAAGTAGTGCTGTCAAGTCGTTGTCAACTCCTGGCGACCACAGAGCCATGTAGTTTTCTTGGGTAGAAAACAGGGGATCCCATTGTCATCTCCCGTGCAGTATGAGATGATGCCTTTCAGCTGCTGCCTGATATAGGTGTTTCCCATAGTCTTGGAAATATACTAGTGGAGATTCGAACTGGCAACCTCTTGCTCTCTAGGCAAGTTATTTCCCTGCTGCGCCATCAGGTGACTAAGTTATACTGTACAAGTACTATATTCCAATCATGTGTTTCATCCCACCAATCTTCATTGACACCTATCGGATCATAGTTACCTTCCTGTATTACGGTTTCAGGTTCATCTTGTTTGTACGTTGGTATATAGAAGTTGTAGACAGTGGGTTTTGCCACCTCCTGGCTTCCCTGCTGTAGTTACTTGTGAATTTCTGTGTACTTCCCCCCCGCCCCCAGGTTGCAAAGATTCCATCAAACGTGTTCCTCCTGATTCTTATGATGCCATTTTCTGCCAGTAGTCTTCGTGCAAAGAACTCTTGGTGTTTTCATATGGTTCAGAACACAGCGGCTAGGCTTCTGACCAGCATGAGTTATATGGATCCTATCTCACCACTGTTGAAACAGCTTCACTAGCTCTCCGTGCATTTCTGAGTGCAATTCAGACTGCTGGTATTGACCTATAGAATCCTATATGTCTTGGGATCTGTGTGCTTCAAGAATGTCTTGCTTCCATACAGATCTTACCAGTCTGCGAACTGGCCTTTTTGGGTTCTCCCATCTATGGTGACTAAGCAGGTAGTGACTGGAAAACATCTTAGTGGTTGTACCTTGTGTCTAGAATGCTGTCTCTGCTTGTGTACTGCTGGCCACTGCACAGATTATCTTCCCATACCAGGCAAAAACATTTTTGTTCATCCGGGTATTCTAGATATACAAGTTCTGAGTTTTATTACATCTGGTTTTGATATCTGTTTAGCTATAGTTCTAGTTTGTTTTTACTTGGTTGTGTGTCACCTGCTGCAGTGTTGGGATAGTGGATTTTTAACCTACTTTAGTTAGTTAGTTAGTTTAGTTAGTTAGATTTATAAGTTGCCCTACTCCCATAAGACTCAGGCAGGCTTACAAACAATAACATATACAGCAACACAATTCTATAAAATACATCTTGCATAATGTCATAACCTCAACCCCATACTTACTTAAGAAAGTAAAGGAACTTAAGGAAAGTAAGCTTATGAGATCACCCGGCATTCTGTGTCTGTGTGTCCCCATCAACTATGCAATGCCTGGACCAATATGAACCATATTGGGTACAATTGCAGGGACACCTCAATGGTATAGTTTGTGATGCCATATACAGAAATTGAAGCTGGCAGATGTGTAAACATTTGGGATTCATTGTGAACCGCGCAGATAGGTAAGCAGGAAGTCAATATTTACTTATGTGTAGAAATGAATGTAATTTGAATGTAAAGCTATTGTAAAAGCCAATAAAAATTTAAAATGGGGGGGGGGACCAAATCAGAGGGTTGTCTTTAAATTCAGAGTCCTCTACCTCTCAGGTAAACATACGTATAGCTTGTTTTTAACTTCTGTTTTTAAGGGGGTTGACTTAAATTCAGAGGAGTCTTCTATTTGGGTAAATATGGTACTTGGTTGTAGGAAAAAACCATTTCATGAAAACAGGCCCTTTCCTGATCTCTTGCAGGTAAAGTGCATTGATGTCATTGAAGCTTATATTAGGAGGATCAAGGAAGTCAACCCTCTGATCAATGCAATGGTCAAGGACAGGTAAGCCCAAGAAAGTCCAGGACCTGGTCTTCAGGAGAGAGAGGGAAGCCAGTGCTCTGCTCTGCTTGGGGTGCTCTGCCATCTCCATCTCTGACCTACTTGTTGAGCTGCTTCTGTATCTGAATTTTTCCAAGTGCTTGCATGGATATGCTTTGTTACACAGTCATAGCAAAAGTAACTAATTTTGCAACATGCCTACATCCAAACAAAGGGAGCTGCAGTTCTGCTCAAAGTACTCCTCAAATTTTCTCACCCTTTTGCTAACTTTGTTCATCTTGCATTCAAGCTAAGAACACGAGAGCTGGCTTGATGAATGGGGGTGGGGGGTGGAGAGAAGTTCCCTTGAATTCAGAACTTGGTCTCCCACAGCGACTGTTCAATGCCCCTCTCACCGGAAGCTTGTAAATGGCATAAGGGGGAGAGCCATTCCCCACAATCAGAAGTGAATGTGATAGTTTTATTCATTCTTGAATGTAGATGTTCTATTCATTTCCCCCCTATCCTGGCTGGCCCAAAATATGCTCATAAGTCTTATTTACAGGTATTATATATTTTTTATTTACTTTTTTATATTGCCCCATCCAAAAGGCTCTGGGCAGTGAGTGAACAGCCGCTGGAAAGATGATTTGTCTAAAGTTTTCCCAGAAAAGCCAAGCTTTCAATTTGGCCATTCCTGTTTCAGCATGTCATCTTCCAGTTTCTGTCAGCCCCTCTCCTTTTTTTTTTTTTTTAAAATAGATCCCCCTCCTCAGTGTTCATTGTCTGGCCTGGGAGCTGGTTGCGCCTCACTTCAATCCTGAGAGCAGCTTCCTAGCTAATTATTTGTTGGGCCTTTGTGAAGCTTCAGCTGAAGGTGAATTCTCTTCACAGTCCCCCTGACACCACACAGAGACTACCATGCCCACTGTGCAGTGCTGCACTTTGCCCAGCACCATGGGACTCCTTTAAGGGAAGTGGTGACCTCTTGAACCCCTGCACAATCTTGGAAGGTGTGCACAGAGTGTGGGGTAGTGTAGACCTTCTCAGTGCTTTTCCCATACAGCTCCTAAGAGAGGGCTTTTTCTTTCTTAAAAGGGCCCTCCCAGCACTGAGGAAAGTGCAGTATCAATCAATTAATCCTCTTTATTATGGTCTGAGACCAGCATAAGATAGTGTGATGCAGTAATTATGAGGAGTACATACATTAGGATAAGACAGATTATGAAGCAATAAAACCATATTACGTTAAAATTACTGTATTAACATCACTGTAAATTATAATTACTATAAAATGCTTTATAAAATTGCTAATTATTATTAGTTGTTATAAACTAGTTACTATAAAATGCTGTTCTGTTGTGAGGAGGACTGTAAAGCTACTACCGCAGCTCAGCTTAAATTTAGTAAAATATATTAAAATAGGGAGAGGACAGAGGCAAAAGTATGAGTACAAAGTCACTACATTTCTATTAAGAGTTTTATGCATTTCTCTATGAGAGGCTAAAACGTGAGATATTTAAACTATAGGATGGGGTGACTAAAATACGTAGGACAAGATAACTAGCTGAGAGTGAAGCAGGCAAGTAAAATAGACAGTGGCTAAAATCAGTACAAGACTCATACATGGTTATGGACTGGCAGTCAGGGCCTAGCAGCTCTTGTATGCTGCCACATAGAACTTGACAGTGTTATACGTGAAGGCTCGGTCTTCAAAAGGAGCCTCCTGGTGTAAGCTTGACTAGGGCGACCAAGGTACTTGGGAGCAGTAGGAGTATAAGTTTGTCACGACTGTCGTCATAAAAGGGGCAAGAAAGGAGTACATTCTCTGTGGTTTCTAAGTGTCACAGGGGCAAAGTCTTTCCGTGATTGGTAGCTTTCTGGATTTGCGTTCTAGCACTGCGGAGGGAAGGGCATGACAGTGGGCAAGGCAGAAGGCCCTTCTGTGGCTTGGGATTTTCAGCTGTTTCAAGTACGCAGCAGGGGGAGACAGTGAACCTAAGTCTTTCAGAGGACAGGAAGCCTGGTGCTCAGTGTCCAAAATCCTCTGTTTGATGGCTGTGTTTGCCTTGTCACAGCCCATAGCAAGTAGGAGGTGCGGGGAGAAGCCCAGTAGTGCCACTTTATTCTGGGCTGCTCAATTCCAGGAGGATTGGAAATGTCCTGTAGGGTCACAGGGGCCAGGCCCCGAGGGCTGAGAGCTAGTTTGAGCCAGTGGTTGAGAACGGTCATCCACACCTTGGCCTCAACTTCTATCATACCAGATTCCACGTGTAGAGTAGCATTGGAGACACAGCAAGGCCCTTGTAGGGCCACTCCTAGGAATTTAGACTGGACACGTTCTAGTGAGGCAAGATTGGAGGGGGGGGGGTCCTGGCTGGGCACCATAGAATAGTTGAGCCGGTGGCTTGGCCTCAAGTAGTTTAAGTGCTGCTAGGACGTAGTGACCACCTCTAGTCCGTAAGAACTTCAGAATGTCAGTGGAGCTTTTCTGTGCAGTGAGGGTGACATGATCACAGTGGGCCTTTCTTGTGCCAGAGGCATGAAGGACCACCCCCAAATATGTGAAGCAAGCGACCTGCTCAATGCTGTGGCCATCAATATTCCAGTGGTGGATCTTGGGTATGCTGGCGAAGGTCATGACCTTATTTTTTTGGTAATTAATTTCAAGTTGTTCACTCTTGCAGAACTGCTCTAGTGTCGCCAATGCCCTTCTGAGGCCTATAGGGGTCCTCAAGAGGATTGTCGCATCATTGGCATATAACAGGATAGAAATGCTTCTTTCAGTCAGCTTGGGTGATGGAAGTTTGGGTTGGTAATGTGGCTCACCATGGCATTGATGTAAAAGCTGAAAAGAAGCGGGGCTAGGATACATCCCTGTTTGATTCCCTTTTGGGTCAGGATATGGTTTGTAAAGTGTCCTTGGAGGCTACACCTCACCCTCAGTGTGTGTCTATGTGAAGGATGCAAATTAGGCAGAGCAGACGTCAATCAATTGAGGAAAATTCCAGTTTCCCCCCTGTCTGGAGTTCATCATGATGGGATCAAATACTGAGCATGCTCGGACAAGGCTGGACGTTCAATTAGAATAGCTCCTCCCACCGCAGGGTGCCTTCCCCAGTTCCGGTCTTGTCTGCTCAGACTTGGCCATGCTTTTTTGCTAGCTCTGCTGGAAGTTTCTATTAGATATTTCTATCCCCCTCCTTGCTCTAATTTCTGAGTGTGCAAGGGGAGGAAGGTACTGCCTATAGGCTTTTGTTCATTTCTTAAAATTTTTTTTAGTGAAACTACTTTTTTATTTACAATTTGGCCATTTGGACTTTTACTTTTATTTTTATTGTTTGCTGTTTTTGCGGCTGGGTATGTTCCCGGTTGGGAACAATGGAGGTAGATCATGCAGGGGAGCTGTTGCATGGCTCCCTCTCTGAAGCTTCAGCAGCCCCAGATCTTGAAACTGAGCAACCGCAGCCCCTTGTGGGCGCACAGACTACCTTGGGGACGGCCATTCCTGCTTCGCCGGCGGCCCATCCCCCTCCGCCGCCCCCCCGTACACCGCAGAAGGCGCCTAAGAAGGCAAAAAATTCCAAAGAAGGCAACGGCAAGCAGCAGAAAAAGAAATTGCTCAAAAAATTCCAAAGAAGGCAACGGCAAGCAGCAGAAAAAGAAATTGCTCAAAAAATTCCAAAGAAGGCAACGGCAAGCAGCAGAAAAAGAAATTGCTCAGAAAATTCCAAAGAAGGCAACGGCAAGCAGCAGAAAAAGAAATTGCTCTTGGAGTCCGTCCGTCTGAGCGAGAGGCTGCTCATACAAGCTGTTTGCAAGCGCTCTCGCAAGGAGCAAAAGGCTAAGTGAGGCAAGGACGACTGGCAGGGAGAATCGGCGTCCATTAGCACCTCTCCAATCCTGGTGATGGGCAGCGAAGCGGCTGGAACACGTTTCCCCCCCGATACACAGCCTGCGTGGGCTTCTACATCTCCTCTCTCTCAGCCCAATGAAGGGCAAGGAGAGCCCTCGCAGGATGCAGCACAGGCACTGCTGGTCGCAGCTCAAACAGGTACTATCTTTCCTGTTAACCCGCCCTCCCTCTCCTCCTGAGGACATGACGGATTGGCTCTGCAGTTTCTTTTTGTCCGAATGCCTCCCTCTTGTCCGCTAACCGCAGTGTGCTCCCGCCACATGCCTCGAGCCTGCTGTCCTCCCGGGTAGATCTTGCCAACGTTTCTCCTCCTTATCACCGGTATCTAGCCCTCGTAGGCAGGCCATCCCTACAGCCGTTTTGCCCCTCGGACTCACGTTCCCCGGCACAAAAGGCGGCGGCCAGTGTCTCCCTCCTCAGAATCCGATTTGGACCCCAGATCCCCTAAGACTCCTAGGGGGCCGGGTGACTTGCCACAGCCTCACCAACCTTTTGGACTTCTTTGAGGTTGTCAACGAGTGTGTGTTGTCTCTATCCAGGCAAGGTTGAAGTAAGGGCCCAACTGTGCACCATATAGTAGCTGCGCCACTACTTTTGCCTCAAATAATTTCAAAACCGCAGGGACATTTCGCCCTCCTTTGGTATGATAGTAGGATATAATGGCCAAGGCACTCCTCTGTGCTACTTGTGAAGCACAATCTAGGTGTGCATGTCTCCGACCTGAAGAATGGAAGGTTATTCCTATTTCCTAGATAGTTAAAACAGTGTACCTGGTCTATTTTGTTGCCTTTGATATGCCAACTATTGTCCTTAACTCTCCTGGCAAAGGAGTTAGCAGGGTTAGTGCAGAATTGTACATCTAATTTGAGAGAGAGAGAAATGGGGCAGCTTCCTTTCGAGAAGGGGCAGAGTTCATGGTTATAGAACTTGTAAGAAGAGCCGAGGATATCAATTAATTCCTTTCAGAAGGTATAGTTATCTACCCTGCTAACTGAGTGAAGAGGTAAATTGCTGATTCTCTTTATTTAGCAGGGGAAGAACAACTGGCCCTATTCAACCGGCCCTATCCAACCTCTGAACAGCATCCCTCCAGTGACTGGTTTCTAGTGTCTATTTTATGTTTTCTTTTTAGATGGTGAACAACCTGGGGACAGGAATATATCTATTTATTTCTCTGTGTAAACCACTTTGGAACTTCTGTTGAAAAGTGGTATTGGTGATGGTGGTGGTGGTAGTAGTAGTATAAACCTGGAGGCGTCAAAACCTATTCCTTGCCATCTTAACTTGTGGCAATGAATGCCATACATTATGTGTTGCATGAAGAAGTTTGTCTATCCTGAATTTCACTAGGTGACTGCAAGTTCTGGTATTATGGGAGAGGGAGGAAAACATCTCTCTCCACTTCTCCACACTGGTCTTAATTTGCACTGCAGCTAGGTGTGGGTCAGATCAGTTTTGAAGTGTTCCTAAGGTGTGATAATTGCAAAAGGTTTGCTCTTGCTCCCTTTAGCCTCTCTGGGGTCGTCCTCTTGCTTCACTGCTGATGCAAGAGTTCTGATCCAAAGCAGAACTCTAGGCTCAATGGGAGTGGGGCAAGGTCAACATGGCTGAGTTGAAGCTCTGTTGAAACTGACCAGTTTTCTCTCTCTCCTTTTATTCAACCATCCTTCTCAGGTTTGAGGCAGCCCTGCAAGAGGCTCACCAGGTCGACAAGCTACTTTCTGAGGGGCATGATGACGAAGGGTCGCTGAAGGAAAAGTTCCCCTTCCTAGGGGTCCCTATCACCATCAAAGAGGCCTTCGCCCTTCATGGTACGCGTTTTGCATTGTTGTTTTCTAGTTGGGAAGCCATTTTATGCAAGTATGAAGAATGATGATTTGATGTGATCATTCCCACTGATTGGATCTCTGGCAAATAAGTAGTCCTGATTGAGTTGGCTCCTGAAAAACAATTCCTGTGATGCATTAGAGTTGCAAGGGAATTGCTCAGCACACTTTTTGAAATTATTTCATGATATGAGCTATCATGGCACGTGGGTGAATATAGTGTCAAATTCCATGTTTTTCAAGGTCAAGGAAACCAGTGGATGTTATGACTGTAACTGTAGTTTGCAGATATAGCTAGGGAGTCTTGAGTTTTATTTCCACCTTTTATACCTGACTAGAATATAGATGCAGATCAGGGTTTTTTTTAAAAAGACACTGGCCAACATCTCCACTGACGTTGTGGAACGTGCATGCAAAGTGCATCAGCAGCATTTAGTAAAACAGAGTCATGCTGCGCACATGGGAGGAGGGACAAGGGGTGCTGTGCTGGGTTGAATAGAGCGATTTGCTCTCTTCCTGCTAAGAGAATTGCCACTTTGAAAGGTGCAGAAGAGAGCAGCCAAAATGATGCAAAGCTACAATATTTGGGGCTTTTTATTAAGGATGTGCACAAAATGATTTTTTTTAAATTCGATTTGTGCCCCAAACAAATTTGTTTTGTATCCAAATCTACCCCCTCCAAATCACCCCAGATTCAATTTGTATTTGCTTTGATTCAATTCTGATTCAGACCACTTAACAAGGTCCTAGGGGCACAAAATTTGGGTGGTGGGTAGGTCCCCAGGGTACCACCTACCATCCAAATTTCAAGGCAGTGGGACACTTGGTTGATATTTAATGATTTTTTTTTTGAGTTTTTACTGATTTTGAACATTTCTGCCATATAAAACAATGGGGATTTGAAGTTGCTGTATCCTAACCCTAAAACGGATCCCCAGCTTTCATTTTTTTAAAAAAGCTAAGCTCTAGCCCTTGTAGAAGTGGAGTTATAGATCAAAATGTGCAGTCATTATTTTTCAAGTGTTTGGATTCTTTGACGTATAATAACTTTTCCTCATAATGAATCCCTATGAGGATTCATTGCACACCTTCATTTCTTCTGTTCATTTTGACTATCATTGGACAGTGCCAACTGTCAACTGCCATGTGTCATCTACACCCCATCCCCACCCCACCCCCCACACACTGGGGTACTCAGTTTATTTTTAGGTATTTTTGAAGTGTTTAGATTCTTTGGTGTCTTCATTACACACCTTCATTTCTTCTGTTCATTTTGACCCCACTGCTTTGCAGGTGAGTGGTGGGGAATTGTGGGGAACCCACAAGCCATTAGGTACTCAGTTTATATTTTAGGAATGTTTGAGGCATTTAGACTCTTTGGTGTGCAATGAATCCTCATAGGGATTCATTATGAGGAAAGGTTATGAGACACCAAAGAGCATAAACACTTGAAAAAAATCCTAGAACATTAGTAACCCACTGCCTTGCAGGTGGGAGTAGGGTGTAGTTGGCACATGGCAGTTGACAGTTGGCACTGTCAAAAAGACAGTCAAAATGAATAGAAGAAATGGTGTGTAATGAATCCTCATAGGGATTCATTGAGAGAAAGTTGTTATACATCAAAGAATCCAAACACTTGAAAAATAGTGACCACACATTTTGCTCCATAACTCCACTTCTACAAGGGCTAGAGCTAGCTTTTTTTTTTTTTAAAGAAAGCTGGGAATCTGGGGGAATTAATAGGAGGGATCCAAATCCCGAATCAATTCAGATTGAATCAAGCGTGATTCAGTTTGTACCCGAATCTAGCCAATAGACCACAGGGGTGATTTGTTTTGTCTCCAAATCACCCAAATCAGCTAGATTCTGGTACTGATTTGTACCCGAATCAATTTGCATATCCCTACTTTTCAGTTTAGAAAAAAGGCAACTCAGGAAGACATGATAGAGGTTTATAAAATTATGCAAGGTGTGGAGAGAGAGGATAGAGAGAGAATTTTCTCCCCTTCTCACAAGACTAGAACCAGGGGTCATCCTATGAAACTTGATTGCCAGGAAATTTAGGACTGGCAAAAGGAAGTACTTTTTTACCCATCGCATAATTAATCTATGTAATTCTGTGCCACGGGATATTTTTAGGCAGGGCTTAGACAAATTCATGGAGGACAGATCTATCAATGGCTACTAGTTCTGATGGCTATAGGCTGCCTTCAGGCTCAGAGGCAGGATGCCTCTGAATACCAGTTTGTTTATTTATCATATTTATACTCCTATATAATAAAATGCTAGGTGTCTGCGTCCGTGTCTTTTTCGGGTGTTCTGGGCATGCGCAGAGCGTGTGCGCAGAACACGCCGAGGGAGACGGACGCAGCCACCGGCCGCCATGTTGGCCAGGTGGAGTAGAAGCGGTGGGCTGAGGAGAAGCGGCCGCCGCCGAAGCCGGGTGGGGGGAGGAGGCGGCGGGGGAAGCCGGCCGAGGCGGCGGCAGAGCTGCGGCCTCAGCCAGAGGAGGTGGAGGGCCAGGCTGCGAGGCGGCGGAGGGCCAGGCCGCGAAGTGGCAGAGGCGGCAGACCAGGCCCCGAGGCGGCGGAGGGCCAGGCCGTGAGGCGGCGGGGGCCGGGGCCGGCCATCCAAGGGGGCCCGGCCGCAGATGAGAGTCCACTTCACGGCCTGGCCCCCTGATGGGGGGGGGGCGGAGAAGGTGGAGGCGGCAGAGGAAGCCAGGCGAGGCGGCGAAGTGCGCGCCTGAAGAAGAGTGGCAAGCAAAACAGGCAGCTCAGCCCGAAGGGGAAACCCCGAGGAGGCGCTCCTTCTGTTGGAGGAGCCAGTGCGGGAGTCCCGGCTGCCCGCAGCAGCATCCTGCTGCTACCGCGCCCACCACCCCGCGCAGGTCTTATGCCACCGGCGGCTCAGCCGTGGCTAGCAGCGAGGCATGGTGGGACTTCCTGGGGGAGGGCAGAGCTTCCTGTGCCCTTTCCAGGGACCACGCTGTAGGGACGCTCTCCTGCTGCAGCCAAGAATCCCCCGACTGGCTGTTCCTCCGGGGCACTGCACCCTCCCCTTCCAGCCTGCGGGAAAGAGGGGAAACCCTCCCCTTCAATCTGGACGCGATGGCAGCCGCTCATTCTTTCGCAGCCCTTCCCAGCCTGCACCTCACAGGCCTTAAAGGCACAGCGAGCTCCGGTCGGCTCTACCTTTTCCTAGCCAATCTGCCAGGCGGCCAAAGGAGGCGGTGGGCCCAGCCAGGAAACCGGAGGAGGCAAGGGCTGCCAATGGCAAGGGCTGCCGTTCTTTAGGCGGGTGGGCGGACGGCCAGGGAGCGTGGACGTAAGATGGTGACGGCGTTGGCGGAGGGGAGGGGAGGGGAGGGGGAGAAGGCGGAGGTGGCGGCCGAGGACAAGCTGCAGAGGGCAGGATCGCTCCTCCGCTGCCAAGTCTGAAGGGAGCTGTGGGAGAAGTTCCTACTAGCGCCCGTTAATTTAATGGGCTGCAAGTTACTAGTCCTTGTACAGTCCCTATGAATTTGGAAGGAGACCAGCACAGCAGTAGCAGCAGTCAGCTAACTGGTTCAGCTGCATTTGTCTGTAGTAGTGTGGGGAGGAACTGAATGAAAAATGGATGAAGCTGAGCAACCGGCTAAACGTGTCTCTCTCAAGGGAAGCAAAACATAAACTCCCCAAGGCGTTTGTTTTATTTGATTTGTTCCCCTTGCTTAAGCTACTTTGTTTCCCTTCCCCCACCCTTTATGGACCGTGTGTGTGCGCAAATGTGAGAGAAGTCTTCCCACTTGAAAATTTCCATTGATGCCATGTGTTTCTTTCCTCCCAGGCTGTATGTGCCTGTGTGCATCTGAAAGGCAATTTGCTTGTGTTTTTTCTTCCACCCCCCATTCGCCTCCCTGGTTTAGACGGGAGAGAGATTGATATTGATTCACCATTAGTAAAGTTTGAAGTCACCAAACTGCTTATAGCTCTAATCTGGTGGTCTGTGGGTTTTTCCCCCTTGTGTCTTTGCCTTAAATGTATTATAAAAAATATTTTATGCAGCCTTTTTAGCAACAAAGTTCTCAAAATGACTTAAATAGCAAAATATATGAGAAAATTGTTCTTCTGCAATACGTTTCTCCTGCAATAAATATTTTATTTTGCTTTGTGCTTGTAACAGTAGTTCATATATAAATAACTTACATATTGTCTTTTTAATCAGCTTGTAATGGACTGAAATACCCCCAGCTTCTTGAAAATGGCTTCACAAATTGCTAAAATGAATATTAAACATTTCTCCCTCCCCCTCCAAAAGTCTACACTTGCTTCATCACAGGAAACCCATTTTAAAAGCTCTTGAAATGCTTGCATGTTTATCAATCCTAAAAAGTTGGGTTAACTCCATATATGACATTCTGCCCTGTGAAGCAAACTTGTGGGGAGGAGAGCAGTGGTCCCTCTAACTTTTTCCATCTCTGTGCAGAATAGGTTTTGCTCTGGGCAGCAGTATCAAGGCAGTGTGCGCTATAGTGGAAACACTACACTCTAGGTTCTTTCTAGGTAGAGGCCAATACCCTTTCCATCAGATTCAAAACACTACTAAATGATGAGAATCTCGACTGGGCCTTCACCTCACACAAACAAAATAGTGGTGACATATTATATAATTCATATCTCTATATTAATATCTAGTCATACATAGGCTCTTGTAAACTGAGCATCTCCCCCCCCCCCGAAGGACCAATCATAGTTTTTCTAGACAAGATACATTATGGTCCCAACTACGCATGTAGGCTCTTCAGAGTACAGTAATCCCATTGTTCATTGTTCTCCCCACACCCCTCCTTATCACACATTCCAAAAATCATCAGTTCATCCTAAACTAACTTTGGTTCACTTTCTCATCAGGGATTTGAGGCTTAGTAGCCCAGATTTCTGCTGCAGTGCACACCTGCATTCAGAATGGGGCCTTCCTGATTCAGCCTCTAAAAAAAACTGAGCGGACATCCAAAAACTTGTGAGCACGTGCACACACCTTAGAGGGAACAGTGGAGGAGAGTGTTAGATATCTTTAGAGAGCATGAAAGGGTTTAATTATGAAAATGTGGGGCGGTTGTGGGCCTCAACCAGGCCCTGGGGGCACAAGCACTGGATTTAAGCCTGCATGCTTGCACACAGAAGGTTCTAAATTCCCTCCTTGGTGTCCCCAAAATAGGGCTAAGAGAGATTCCTGACTTGGAGAAGCTGCTAGCAGTCTGTGTAGACCACGTGTACGCAACTCAAATGTCCCAGGGGGCCAGAAACAACCATGAGGATATATGGGCGGGGTGGGGCAAAGTCAATTTTCACTGCATTGATTATTGCAGTAAAATTAACTCTAAATATACATATTAAAGCAATTACTAGTTAGTTGTGTCCTTTCCTCCCCTCATGGGCCCACAATTTTAACCAAGGATAGTGGACAGAAAATAAGCCCTGTCCTTGCTCAGTCAGTGGGTACCTTTCCAGCTCCACATAATTGCCAAATTTAGGGGTTCCTGCTGGCTACCTGGGCCATGAAAATGTCCCAATGGACCGGATCTGGGCCCTGGGCCTTAGGTTGTACAGGGCTGGTGTGGACAATACTGTGCTAGATGGACCAATGATCTGACTCAGTATATAGCAGCTTCCTATGTTCCTATGTTTATCTTTCTTCAAATTTCTGATATTATTAACTGCCTTGAAAGTTTGAATCAGCTCCCAAATATGGAACAAAAATTTACAAATTAATAAATCTTCAGTTAAGGCCCTTGTTTAACAATCTGACTTTGGCAAGCAGCTAGTTTGGTGATTGGAGCTAAGGCATGTGTTCTCTCCAATCTCCAGGATATTTGGAAAGAAATGGGAAGCCTGGGGCAATTGTATCCAATTGTAGGGGCAACTAACACTCGGGCAATCAACATTTTACAGTGAAGAGCAAGAAAGCAAGGATTAACTCAAATTTAAATAAACAAAACTTAGATAAGTTTTTTAAAATTATTATTTTATAGGCCGCTTTTAACCCCCAATGGCAAATATAATTGCTATTAATATAGAAGATAGATAAATAGAGTTGTAAAGTACACTCCTTTCCTTCCATATTTATGAGGGGTGTGTGTGTTGTATCTATAGTGGCACATAATAATACACATGTGCACACACTACCTTGAAAAAAATTAGGGGGAACACTGACCGGGGGTAACTCTTGTAGCCACTCATAAACCCCATGAATGATGTTGTACAAATAAGGGCTTGCTGTGTTTCCAGAGGTAGTTTTGGAGCAGACATGTTACCATCTTATCCAGGCATTCCAAACCTTGGGTCCCCACAGGTTGTTGAACTGAACTCCCATCAACCCCAGACACAATAGCCAAAGACTGAGGGTCATAGGAGTTGCAGCCCAACATCATCTGGGGAGCCAAGGTTGCGAAGCTCTGCTATGGTCTGCAGAACAAAACCCATATGAATCCTGAAAGTGGTTCAGAATACCTGAAGGATTGTCTTCTGCAGATGAATTTGCTGACATCTTAAAACTATCTGGGGAAGCTCTCCTTAGTGTCCTGCTGACACCTGAATTGTCTGGTTTGGGGGAGAGGCTTCTCTCTGGCCTCATCACGCTCTGCACTCCCTCCCTGGGATGGCCCATTTCATCTTCTCTCTGATAGATTTCTGCAACTGTGAAAAGACCCACCTGCCACCACCACCCACCACCCTGCAGCCAGTTCTTAACCTGCAAAGTGTCCAAGTGTATGTTGTCCTGCATTTGTTTAATTTGGAATCATTTACTTTTAAAATTATATTACATTTTAATTTTGTCTTTTAAATTTTGATAGCTACTTCTTGACATTTTTTATGGAAAGGCAGAATACAAATGCTGATAACCTTCATTATTTCTGTATCGATACAATTCTGTAGTTGAGACATTTGGGGGACATCCACTCCCCTGGCTCTTAACCTCATAGTTCTCTTCATCTACAGGATCTCAGCTAGCATGGAATCTCTGACCCATTTCTCCTTATCATGGCAGGGCTGCCCAACACTGCTGGATTGGTTAACCGTCGGAATGTCATCTCCACATCTGATGCAACAGTCGTCTCGCGGGTCAAACAAGCTGGCACCATCCCACTAGGCGTGACCAACTGCAGCGAGCTGTGCATGTGGTTTGAGTCGAGCAACCGTATCTATGGCCGAACAAACAACCCGTATGACCTGGGGTGCATAGTGGGAGGCAGCTCTGGTGAGTGGACTGTCCCTCTTTGTGAACACAGGCCTCTGCTAAGTGTATAAACTGGCTCTGCAGGCATCTACAAATCCACTTGCCAACTCACCAGTGCTAAGTTTCCCCATCCCTCTGGCAAGCAGGACACCCAGTACCACACAGATCTCTTCACCAGAGGTTTCATTTGCACTGCCACTTTTGCAAAGTTAAGGAGCAGCAGGAATTCTTTCTGAGCAGTAGCAGAGGGCTCCCACTGATTTTTATCCTCACCATCTCCCAGTGCAAATGAGAGAAGACATGCTTCTCTCCTAAGCCCTGTATCTGTGTGCCAGAAAAGGATCTAAGAGAGGGTATTGGTGGCGACCACAAATAATGGCTGGCTCATGAGCTTACATTTGTGGATTGGAGTTTAACTGTCCATGTCATAAACAAGCATGTGCTGTGGAATGATGAAGGGCAGAACTGAACAAGGTTGTTTGGGTTACTGGAAGTCACTTGTAATCAAAACAAACTCATGAGTTAGTAATGTGTTATAGGAACATAGGAATCTGACTTATACTGAGACAGACTATTGGTCCATCTAGCTGCTCATTGTCTAAATTGACTAGCAGCAGACCTCCAAGTTTTCAGGCAGGAGTTTCCCAGCTGTACCTGGAGTTGCTGCCAGGGAGTGAACTTGGGATCTTCTGCATGCAAAGTCAGTGCTCCACCACAAAGCTGCCACCCCATCACACGATTGATGGGGTGAGGAAAGATTGACCTGGGGGGTTGGAAAGCCACCTGGGATAATTTACAAATAAGGTATGCATAGAGCTTCAGTAGTTCTCCTGTTGTGTTGTTCTGGACCCACAAGAATCTGAGGTTAAATAAAGGTTGTGGCACCTTCCCTGAAGTAGGTGCTAGTGTGAAAGCTAGCTATTCTCTGCTGCTACAGTCCAGGGGCATCTCACATTTGGGTTATGCCCCTCCATGTGATTCTGGAAGATAGGACTATGCAACACCTAAACCGCGTTGTGTGCAAAAGGAAGTTTGCATAAAATCCCTTAGATCGGTTGTGGGAGCACTACAACACCTAGATCTCCTTTCCTCCATAGACCTCTGAACATAGGAAGCTGCCGTATACTGAGTCAGACCATTGGTCTGTCTAGCTCACTATTGTCTACACAGACTGGCAGCAGCTTCTCCAAGGTTGCAGGCAAGAATCTCTCTCAGCTCTATCTTGGAGAAGCCAGGGAAGGAACTTGGAACCTTCTGCTCTTCCCAGAGCGGCTCCATCCCCTGATGGGAATATCTTACAGTGCTCACATGTGGTCTCCCATTCAAATGCAACCAGGGTGGACCCTGCTTAGCTAAGGGGACAAGTTGTGCTTGCTACCACAAGACTTCAAGGAGGCATGCCTATACACCAAAACAGCTGCCACTTGCTGTGTTTCCTCTACGTAGGAGTCCATTATCAATACAGGGCTCTCCCATTTGGCCTGTCCTCTGCTCCATGCATATTTACAAAGATCCTCTGTCCAGTGATTGCACAGCTCTACCTCCAAGGTGTGAGAATTTATGCTTACCTGGACGATCTTTTCATAAAGTCTCAGTCAACATAGGCAGCCCAATGGGATCTACAGTCTACTCTACAGGTGCTTGAAAATCACAGCTTACTGATCAACGGGGAAAGAGCCAATTGAGCCTGGCATACCAACTTCTTCACCTGGGCGTCCCCATAGACACACACAACAAGACAAATTGTTCTTGCCATCAGAATGCAGGTGCACATTGGAGGCTGAGGTATGCCAGGCCCTGGTAAAGAGGTCACTGCCCCTTCTTTCCCTGTCTAGGCTAATAGGTCTGATGGTGACAAGTTTGGGGTCAGTTCCATGGGCACGCTTCCACCTGAGCTCCCTTCAATGGTTCCTGCTGCCCTTCCACCCAGAGATAGCAGTAAAGTCTAGCAGGCGGGTGACGCTGACTTGGCCAGTTCTACAATCCCTTGCGTTGATGGATCACCATCCCTTATCTCTCAGAAGGAAAAGAATTCCTCGACCACCCAACAGTCATTGTGACCATGGATGCCAGCAAGAGAGGCTGGGGCGCTCATTGTCTCCAGCAGTCAGCCCAAGGCAGTTGGTCGGTGGAGGAGCATCGATACAGCATCAGCTGGCTGGAGCTCAGGGCAATCCGCATGACTCTTCAGGAGTTCCAGTCCATCGTTCTACATCACCACATCCTCATACACACAGACAACACCACGGCTAAGGCACACGTAAATCGGCAAGGGGAACCCAGTCAAGGTCTCTGCAGGCAGAAGTGGTCCATCTGTTTCTGTGGGCAGCACAACATGTAGGATATCTAGCAGCCCATCATGTGCAGGGGGACCTCAACACAGTGGCAGACTGGCTCAGTCGGTTGGATCTCTTTCCAGGAGAGTGGCAATTGAACCCGGTAATGTTCCGACTGTTAGTAGGAACTATCACTTCAGCCAGCCAGTGGTGGATCTCTTCGTGACACAAGCCAATGCCCAAATTCCCCGCTTCTTCACCAGGTTCCCCTGCCAACAAGTGGAAGAGGTGGACATACTATCATCGCCTTGGCTGACAGGCCCTCTATAATGCCTTCCCACCTCCTGGCCCTGGGTGCTCTAACAACTCAAGATCCTCAAAGATCCTTGTAGCCCCATTCTGGCCAAGAAGACCATGGTTTGCAGAACTTGCCAGTCTAGCCACAGAAGCACATTTGCTACTACCAGTCTCACCGGACCTGCTTCTCCAGGGCCCAGTGTGTCACCCAGATCCCGGCTGGCTAAGATTAGCTGCATGGAAAATGAGCGGCGCATCTTCAAAGAGCACAGCTCCTCTGCCAAGGTGCTTAACACAATGCTCACTTCCAGGTGCCTTTCCACTAACAAGAATTTATCAATATACATGGAGGGCCTTCCTGCGAAGATCTCCACAACATGGAGTACCTCGGGGGTCAGCCACCATGACACATCTCCTACAGTTTCTTCAAGATGGTCTGGACCAAGGCCTATCAGTGAATACCCTCAAGCACCAGGCCACTTCCTTGGTGGGGCTTATCTCAGGGACTTATAAAGGATCCATCCGTCACCCCCACTTAAGATGTTTCCAAAAAGGCACCACTCTCCTCTCACCTTTGGTGGTTCGTTTTCCTACATAGCAACTGCATATGGTCCTGAAAGCACTCCAGGGTCCTCCCTCTAAACCTGTGTCCACTATACCACTCTGCCTACTCTCTTTTAAACTGGTTTTTAGCCTACTTTCCAGTAGGTTTATGAGATCATCCAGCATTCTCTGTGTATGTCCCTCTGCCCATCAACTTTGTAATGCATGGACCAATATGAACCAAACTGGGTGCAGTTGTAGGGACACATAGGGACACCTCAGCGGCATAGTCTATGATGATGTAATCCACCCTGATCCAAGTTGGTGGACACATAAACTTTTGAGGTGCAAGTGGGCTAACTTGTGAACTGCTTAGCCGGTTTGAACCAAATCTGCTACAGCTGTAGGGATGCCCTAATGGCATGGTGTGTGATGATGTCATCCACTCCAATTCAAGATGGCAGCTGCATGAACATCTGAGGCACAAGTGGGCTAACATGTGGACAGTCTAACCCATTTAAACCAAATTTGCTACAGCTGAATGGACACATAGGGATGCTCTAATGGTGTAGCTTGTGATGTCACCCACCCTGATCCAAGATGGCGGATGCATAAACTGTTGAGGTGCAAGTGCACTAACTTGAGGTCTGTCTAACCGATTTGACCCAAATTTGGAACAGCTGTAGTGAGTGACACACAGGGACACCTCAGTGGTGCAGTTTGTAATGATGACATCCACCCCGATCCAAGATGGCGGACATGTGAGTATTTGAGGCACAAGAGATCTAACTTGTGGACCTCAATTTGCACCAAATTTAGTCCAAATGTAGAGATGGTGAAAAGAAAGTAGGCTGATTAGTTCTTACTAGAACAACTTGTTCTTATTGCTATTACCTCGGCCTACCTCTCTGAGCTCAGGACCTTATCTAACCATAAAAACCTGTGTGTTTTTTCCACAGACTCCGTAAAGCTTATTCCAGACACCTTTTTCTGACCTAAGGTGACATCTCCTTTTCATATGTCACAGGACGTTGTTCTCCCTTCCTTTTGCCCTAAGCCGGTTCAACTGGCAGAGAAGTCCTGGCACAAGCTAGTCATCCGGAGGTGCCTTAAAACGTATGTAAAATGCATTAGGGCGCCTGAATCATTTTTTTGTTTCCTTTTTACCTTGCATCATGGTCCAGGCCATCACCCCAGCCACATTGGCTAGGTGGTTAAAGTCATGCATAGCTCTAGCCTATGAATCCCAAAACCTCAGGGCGCCCACTAGGATGTTTGCCCACTCTACCGGAGCTGCAGCTACATCTGTGGCTTTCTCTACGAATGCCCCGGTACAGGACATTTGCAAAGCAGCCACCTGGCAGGCACCATCTACCTTTACTAAACACTACAAGTTGGATGCCTTCTCCTCTGCCCAAGCATCTTTTGGGAGGCCAGTTCTCTAGCAGATTCTCCCTTCAGAGTAGACTCAGGGCTTGGTTAGACTTTAGGACTGTGTTATGTCCCCACATGTGAGATGCCCTTGGACTGCAGCAGCAGAGAATGGAGCATTGGTTACTCACTGTGAAGGCTTCTTCTTGCTGCTGCATCCAAGGGCGTCTCTACCCGCCCTGCAGCACCAGCACCTACTTTACAGGGATACTCTTTTCAGGGGTAATCTCTTTTTGCTTTGACCTGCTCCTGCCTATTTTATAACTTCTTCATCCTATTGGAGCCTAGCCTAGACAGACACAAGTAGTTCCAGTTGGATTCATTGGTCTTTAGTTAATATTGGTTAAAATGTGTTTTCTTCATAGAGGTCCTCTTCTCCTCTGATCTTAAAAGAACTGGGGAGGGTGGGTCATGCTCCTTGCAGCCTTAAAAGCCTAACTTAATTTGCATAGTCCTGCCTTCTAGAGTTACATGGAGCAGCATAACCCACACATGAGACGCCTTTGGATGCAGTAGCAAGAAGAAGCCTTCACAGTGAGTAACCAGTGCTCCAGTCTGCTTTCATCTGTGTATGTCTGTCTCCCCAGAGCAGATTCTGTGGGTGACCCATGTTTATGTTGCTTAGAGCTATCTGTGGTACTATGGCAATCTGGTCTGTTGTTTCATGCAGGGGGAGAGGGCTGCATCCTGGCAGCTGCTGGCTCTGTAATCGGTGTGGGCTCAGACATTGGGGGCAGTATCCGGATGCCTGCTTTCTTCAATGGAGTCTTTGGGCACAAGCCCACCACAGGTATTAACGAGGCATTTTGAATACTAGTAAAATGGTTTGCAGTATGCAAGGATTCCTCCTAGTAAAATGGGCTTGCAGTATGCAAGGATTCCTCCCGTACCACCAAATGACCATGCACTCTCCCATGAATCACTTCTAGTTTATGTCCGGGAGAGTTTATCTATTTAGAACGGCTTCCTATGTTCCTAACACTAAATTCATATCTCTAGCAAGTGCTTTTTATGTTCTGTGATTTCTTAAGTGCTTGCCATGGAAATCCAACACAGATTAAAATGTAATGAACTGGGAAAATATAGCTTGTGGCTTCATAATTCTCCCTCATTGTGTGTGTGTGGGGGGGTACCTCTTCCTGAAGGTCTATCTTATGTACTAAGAGAACCATCATTTTTGAGTTGAGGAAATGTCACACAATAGCCCTATTCAGATATTATGTCTGTACACTTGTACTTTTTGTGAATGGCTGTACCTGGATTTATTTTAAAAGTGAACCTGGGTAGATAGGAAGTGTACTGCTGTACCTGTATTCAAGATAAGATGTGAATAACTGTACCTGTATACACTGTACACTCATTGAACGAGTGCTGAACATAATGTGTACGTAGGGATTATGTTTTACTGAAAATGGTAAGAGTTTGTGTTTGGATCAGATATAGCCTTGAATTCACAGCAGAACTTTTTAAATGACATGTAACTCATGCCCCTGGTGGCGCAGTGGTAAAACTGCCACCCTGTAATCAGAAGGTTGCAAGTTCGATCCTGACCAAGGGCTCAAGGTTGACTCAGCCTTCCATCCTTCCGAGGTCGGTAAAATGAGTACCCAGAAAGTTGGGGGGCAATATGCTAAATCATTGTAAACCGCTTAGAGAGCTTCCAGCTATAGAGCAGTATATAAATGTAAGTGCTATTGCTATGCTCTATCACCGCCACCGCCTCTCCCTGATCAATCAGTTTGTGTTCAGAGGATGTGGTTTGACATGGAAAGCTAAACTTGATGCCTCTGTGTGTTTCTAGGTGTGGTTCCCAACGACGGCCAGTTCCCTAATGCCATGGGTGTGCGGACAAAGTTCCTGTGCACCGGCCCCATGTGCCGTTACGCAGAGGACCTGGAGCCCCTGGTGAGGGTCATGGCTGGGCCAAACATCACTAAGTAAGTGGTTCTCCTTGCTTTGCAGGGTATAAAAGTACTCCTGACCTCTTCCTAGGAAACAGATACTTCTGGTATCTGGCATTGGTTGGCTCTCTTGTCTTACTGTAGGAGATCCTAAAATGAGGACACTGTTTCTACTGGTTTGGGGCTCTCTGTTGCCATGGTGTTCCTCTGAGAGCAGGCAAAAGGAACTAGGTGTACATCAAAAAGCCACTCAAGATTTTAATTAGGCTTTGAATTAGATTTATAGTTTTAATTTTAATGTTGGGTTTTAACTGATTTTAATGTTTAAATGACTTTAATTATAAACTGCCTAGAGACGCAAGTTTTGGGCAGTATAGAAATATGTTAAATAAGTTTTAAAAAATCTATATACTTAATTCTCTTAGCTGGCATGTGTGTCCTGAATTTGGCGGCGGAACTCTCACGACACATTGCGAGAGTTCTGGCCTAGGGGCGAGAGTTGTGGGCAAGAGAAAATGGCGACGGCTGCGGGCCACTGCCCAGCCTGAGGAGGTGGTGGCGGGTGAGGAGGCAGCGGCCTTGGCTGGCCAATGGGAGGTTAAGGCGGCGGGGGGAAGGCCTAGCCTGGCCAGGCTGTCCCGGGTGAGGAGGCAGTGGCCTCGGCTGGCCGCTGAGCGGTGACAGCAGCAGGACGGCCTGGGCGGGACTAGCCCGCTGGGAGGCGGGACGGCGGGACACCCCGGGCAGCGGGGTGTCCCGGGTAAGGTCGCGGCGGCCTTGGCTGGCTGCTGGGAGGCGGCGGTGGCCTTGGCTGGCTGCTGGGAGGCAGAGGCGGTGGGATGGCCTGGCCTGGCCTGGCCAGGCTGTCCTGTGTGAGGAGGAGGAGGTGGCGGCCAGGCCTTGCCACCGGGAGCAGAAGGCAGCGGCGGGATGGCCAGGCACAGGCCTAGGGGAGAGGAGGTGCCAGTGAGAGGGCAAGGGGGTGGGGAAGCGAATGGGGCAGCCTGCAGCGAGAGTGGGAGAGGAGGGCAAGAGAGAGTGGGGCAGGGGGGGGCAAGTGAGAGTGGGGCAGGGGGGAAGGGAGGGGGAGGGGGCAAGAGAGAGTGGGGCAGGGGGGAAGGGAGGGGCAGGAGGAAGGGGGGCATGAGAGAATGGGGCAGGGGGATGAAGCACAAGAGAGAGGGGCCAGGATGGTGGGGAATAGCCAGCTCCAAAGAGTGCACAGATGCTCTGTCAGCTAGTAAATAAATAAAGACTGAAGCCTCCTGTGTGAACCTTAACTGATGCTCCTTTGAGGGAAGATAAGAAGTTGCTTCTGATTATGACTACCTTGTTCTTTCCCCTGCAGACTGAAGCTGGATGAAAAGGTGTCCTTAGAGAACCTAAAATTCTACTTTATGAAGCATGATGGAGGTTCTATTTTTGTTTCTCCAGTGGACAAAGAGATCCTTCAGGCTCAGTGCAAGGTGAGAGGAAGCTACGTCCAGGTATTCAGACATATGCCTTCCCAGTAGCCGCATGTTTACTGTAGTAAGTAGGAGTTTGGGTAAATAGTGGATTAGTAAATTTATGCTAATTTTAAAAGAGGCACCTTTTTAAAGTGGCGGTTTCTATATTTATTAGGGGGGAGAGCAACTGTCCAACCCCTGCACAGCATCCCCTCAGTGGCTGTTGCTGAGGTCTGCCTTATATGTCTTTTTAGATTGTGAGCCCTTTGGGGACAGGGGACCATCTTGTTTGTTTGTTTTTCAGTGTAAACTGCTCTGAGAACTTTTGCTGAAAAGTGGTATGTAAATATTTGTAGTCTTTGTGCATGCTGGTATTTTCAGGCACTATGTTGGCCTGATGCTGATGCTAAGAGTGAGATTCATGTCCCCTTTTAATAGAAACATATTGACAGTCTGATTGGGGTATATGGATGAGATGGTTACTTGGCACTGTAGGGCTGCCAGATTAAAATGGCAAATTTAAGAGGGGTACTATGGAGTTACAATGTCTAAAGTAAGGGATATTTATTTTCTATTCCTTTGTTGTGATGCTTTTGAAAATGAGATCTGCCCCCCTTCCCTCAGTCCATTTCTCAAAGCATCACAGCTAAACCGAGCACAGAACAAGTGTATATCGCTGGACACATCAGGGTAAGCATGGGGCACTGTTTACTTAACACATTCATTCTCGGCTGCTGGGTGAGGACATCTCACATGGGTTATCCTCCCCTCATGCTCCAGAGGGCGGGACAAATCAATCAAGGAAAGCTTTTAAGAGGTGGGAGAGGATAGCCCCCTCCCAGTTTAGTTTGTCCTGCCAGCTCCAGAGAAGGTCATATCCAGCCAGCTTCTCGCTTCTCTCCCTTTCTCTTTCTCCATTTATTGTCTCTTAATTTTATCTCTCCATTTCCAGCATCTTCAATCTTTTTTGCTCTGTTTCACCCTAAAACACAAAAACAGGCCTTTCCCTTCCCTTTTCTCCTCTGCTTCCCTCCTTCCCCATGGAACTGCAGAGGACCGGGATCCTTCATGTCCTCATGCCCAAGGGCAAGAAAGCAATTCAAGGGCATGGTAAGCTACTTCAGCATGCCACCATTGTTCACACTGGCTTCGGGCCAACACAGTCCACATGTCGGTGCCGGAGTCTAGAGGGGGGCAGGGCGCATCTGATCCTTTGGAGGCCTCCGTAGGCTCTTCTTCCACCTCAGTCACCCAAGCCAATCCTGGATCTCAAATACTTAAACAATATAGTAAGATGCAGAAAGTTCCGTACGGAAACGATACCTCAGCACCACACTAGCGATTCTATCCACTCGCAGCTTCCTCGTGAACGTGGCCAAGAGCACCCTGGTTCCTTCCAACTGGATACATCACCTGCCGGTTGTCATAGACACCATCAGCAACTGCCTATTTCTCCCTCCAGGACCACATAGACAAGCTGCAGTCTCTGATCCACCAAGTACCTGACCCCCATACCAGTCCCAGTCCTTGTTCTGGCCCAGCTCCTTGGCCTCATGGTCGCGAAAGCGGTTCCTGGAAGAGGTTCCTTGGACTGGTTTCCACCTCCATCCATTGCAATAATTCCCCACCAAGCATCCATTGCCCGCAGACAACACCTTAAGCTACACCTTTGCCCCATCAGTCAGAGACTCTGGTGGCTGCAGGCCTCTCATCTAACCTGGGACCATCCCTTCCTGGGCCCGCCCCACACCATAGTAACCACATATGCCAGCCTGTCCGGCTGGGAAGCCCAGTGCCTCAACCACTCAGCCCAAGGGATGTGGACTCTGCAGGAAGTCAGGCACAGCATAAACTGGTTGGAGCTGCAGACCATCCGCCTAGCACTCCTTGCCTTCCAAGACAGAATTCTCCATCACATACTTATTTGCACCAACACCACCATGGCCAAGGCACACATCAACCGGCAGGGAGGAACCTGCTCCTATGTCCCTGAGCAGGAGTATCTCTCCTCACCATCACCTCGAGGATGATGACTTAAGGATGGCTGACCTCCACCCAGTGGAATGGAGATTTGACCCGCATGTGTTCCAGATGACCTGTCTTTGTCTGAGACAGCCCAAGGTTGACCTCTTTGCATTCTGGATGAATTCTCAGCTCCCGAGATTCTCCTGCTTCCCGTGCCCCTGAGCAGAAGCAGTGGATGCCATGTCAGCTCCTTGGCCACAGGAGCTCCTGCATGAATTTCCGCTGGTCCCACTTCTCAGTCGCCTACTCTGTTGCATTTGCCTGCTCCAAGCAGAGGTCATCCCAGTGGCTCCCTTTTGGCCACGTAGGCCCTGGTTCACAGAAATTCTACATCTCACGGTGAGGAATCCCTGGTTCCTTCCCATCTCTGAACCTCCTCTCTCAGGGCCCTGTGGTTCACCACAATCCATTGTGGTTCAAGCTTGCTGCCTGGTGACTGAGCACAACCTCCTGAGGCAACATGGTTACACCTCTAGGGTCATGGACACTATTCTAGCACCCAGGAGGGCCTCAACCAACCAGATTTCCCAGTCCACATGGAGGTTATTTCTCTGTTGGTGCTGCCAATGCACGTTCTCTCCAGAAAGCTGCAGAATCTCCCAACTCCTTCTCTTTCTGCAGGATGGGATTGACAGGGCTCTGAAGGCTAACACCTTCAAATGCCATGCAGCCACCCTTGTTAACCTTCTGGCTCCATCCAAAGGGAAGAGTATCCAATCTCATCCTCGACTTCATAGATTTCTGAGAGCGGCCATGTTTTCTTCTCCTCCAGACATCCATCGCTTCCTGTCCTGGGACCTTCACAAGGTGCTCTGAGTCCTGCATGCATCTCCCTTCAAGCCCATAAGGTCAATTCCCTTGCACATACTCTCCTTCAAGCTAATCTTCCTTGTCGCCATTACTTCTGCATGGAGGATTTCTGAGCTCAGGGCATTCTCTTCCAATCCTAGATTCTGCATCCACCACCCCCAAGAAAAAATGCATCTGATCCCAGATTCTTCTATTCTTCTGAAGGTCACTTCGATTTTTCACAGATTCCAGGATGTGGTCCTCCCTTCTTTCTGTTGTAAACTGGCCACAGGCAAAGAAAAGCAGTGGCATAAGTTCAGGCATTGGCGAATGTCAAAGATGAACCTATCTAGGACAGCCTCCTTCAGGTCGACAGAAGTGCTCTTTTTCTCCTTCCTTCCAGCTATCATGGGCCAGCAAGTATCCTTCACAACCCTGGCCCAGTGGATTAAGGCCTGCATCGCTCTGGCGTATTAAGTCTAACACCTGACTATGCCTTTGAGAGTCACTGCCCATTCAACCACCTCAGCAGCCTTCTCCATGAATGCCCCCCTGGATGAAGTCTGTAGAGTAGCTATATGGTCCTCTTCGTCCACATTCACTAGACACTATAAAAATTATTGGTAAGTGTTTCCAAATCTTTTCTTGCCGGTATCTTGTCACATTTGCATGTCTACATTTCCTCTTTACTGTTACTTTCATTCTAGAAGTTTGGCTCGTCCAATTAGAACTAGGAGGGGCTATCCTCTCTTAAGGCTTTCCTTGTTTGATTTGTCCTGCCCTCTGGAACACACGGGACAGTTAACCTACGTGAGATATCAAAACCAACAGCCAGAGGAAGCCTTCACAGTGAGTGACCAATGATCCTCTCTACCAAATCTGAGGCAATTCACAACAGAAATTAAAAAATAATAGCTATAAGATTTTTTTAAAATCCCATAACAAATAAGACCCCAAAATAAGTCTGATGCTGCCAAAAGCCTGACAATTCATTCATATTTATATTCATTCTCTCTCTCTCTCTTGTGTTTAAGGTGGTTGAGCATCTGGAGTCTGAGCTGGGGGTTCAAGTGCAGCATGTGACCATTCGCAAAATGAAGTATTCCTTCCAGATCTGGTCTGTCATGATGTCTTCCAAGGATGATGATGGGCAGGTGTGTAGACACAGATCAGGACAAAAGCCCATGTAGTAGGAAGTGGTCCTATCCATCCCTAGCACAGCATTCTTCCAGAGGCTGTTGCTGGTATCTTATTTTATGTTTCTTTTTTAGATTTGAGCCCTTTGTGGTCAGGGAGCCATTTTTTAAATTTATATCTATGTAAACCACTTTGGGAACTTTTGTTGAAAAGTTGTATATAAATATTCATCGTATTCATATCCTTAAGTCATTGTCCTTGAGGTCATGGTGAGGAGAAATATACCCGGCTTTCACACTTTCTGCCTTCAGAGTGTCCTTTGCATATTGATGTACCAGTTGCGGAACTGTTGGGTGTCTTCCAAAAAAGTTCTGAGCACTTTTAGATCATGAGATATGCCCTAAAGGGCAGTTGCTCCATGCAGTGCATTGTCAAAGTCTGTGAGACCTTGCGGTCATCTTGCATGGAAAGTATACCCTAGAATACAGCCAGTGTTCCCCCTGCAAATGCACATTGAAGGGGACAATATGAGCTTTACTTGCAGAAGATCACAGGCTCAATCTCTTCTGGAATGTTCCAGCTTCTTAATGTGTGTTCCTTACAGGAAGCTCAAGCCTTCACAGACCTGCTCGGAGACCATGGAAAACCAGTGTGGCCATCATGGGAGCTGGTGAAATGGACGATTGGGATGTCTTCACACACCCTTCCAGCCATTGGTAACTTCTCATGTCTTAACTTTGAGTTTTTTGATAACTGAATTTTTTTAATCATCAACCATTATAAAAATGCTAACTTTGGCCAGGCTGTCTTTAGCTATCCCAGAGCTTCTCAAGCTTGAGTTCCCAGAAGTTGCTGGACTACAGTTCCCATCATCCCCAGCCACAATGACCTTTTGCCTTTGTGTTTGGGATTGATGGGAGTTGTAGTACAGCAACATTTGGGGACCCAAGTTTGAGAACTCCTGGGCTACCCCTTGAGTTGGTAGTAATATTGCAGGTAGTAATGTATGGGCCCCAGAAGGTGGCACTATGTCTCCAGAAGTAAGAGACAATTCCGAGTCCCGTAGTCTGTCCAATTATCCTGCCTGGCTGTATCACATAATACTTTCAACCAAAATATTGGTCTATGACCGTAATAAAGTTCTGTTCTGTTCATACAACCAAAGCACTAAGAGAACCAGACTTCTGACACGCACTGAAAGCTGTTTTTAAACCATTGTACATCAGGTCTTGGGCACTGTTCTCTGTAACAGATTGTTAGCTGATGCTCCCATCATCCCCAGCTGCAGTGGCCTTTGGCTGGGGATGATGGGAGCCGTAATCAAGAACATCTAGGAATCCCTGTTACAGGAACACTGGTCTTGGGTCTAACAGATCATTATATAAATGGCCCGGCTTACTGCAGTAACTACTTGTTTTGTTCTGTCTCCCACCTATGGCTCTTTCTTCATAGCCCTAGGAATAACAGAGAAGTTTGTGAAATACACACCCAAGGAGAACGCTAAGCTCGCAAGCATGGCCCAAAGCCTGCAGACTGAGATTGTGGACTTACTGGGGAATGACGGCATCCTTTTATACCCTTCACACCCTGTCGTGGCTCCCAAACACCATGCTCCTTTGGGAATGCCCTTCAATTTTGCCTACACAGGTAAGACGCACCTATCTTGGCTGTAGAGTTAGCATTGCCTTCAAAAGGATGCCGGGACACTGATCACTTAGCAGTCCTTGTCGGCAGAAGAAGTAATACTGTGCTGGCCATGAGATGGGTAGCCAGCCACATCCTGTACCCAGCACAGTATCGAGGCCAGTACACAATCACTTCCCCTCTTCCTACCTCAATGTTTGCCAACACACTATCATTTCTTGGGAGCAAGCACAGGGCTTGGAGCCTGTGAGAACATGCCCATTATATAATGCAGGCATATGCATGCACACCTGTATGTATAATGCATCCAGCCCCCTCCTACCACCTTTAGCGAGTGGTGCAGCTTCTCACTGAGGGCTGCTGTGACCACAGATTGTGGACAAGGAGCTTCTGAGATGTAGATCAGACTTTATCTTGTTTGAGAGGCCCAGTGAGTCGTGATGCCTAATGTAGCTTTGAGGCCTCTCTCTGGCTAAATTCACATCATATTGTACTGTTGTGTCAGTAAAGTGGTTTTCTAAAATAACATCTGACGAATTTCAAATCCAAGGAACGTTTCTAAGCAACAAAAAGTAAACAGTACTGGTGTTCGTTGGGGGGGGGTGGGGTGGAGTGGCAGAGAAATGCTTTGACTCTCTGACTCTCTCTCTCTCTCTCTCTCTCTCTCTCTCTCTCTTTCTTCTTCTTCTTCTTCTTCTTCTTCTTCTTCTTCTTCTTCTTCTTCTTCTTCTTCTTCTTTTTAGCCATCTTCAACATCCTGGGTTTGCCAGTGACTCAGTGCCCATTGGGCTTGAGCAAGGAAGGCCTCCCTCTGGGCATCCAAGTGGTGGCTGGACCCCACAATGACCACTTGACTCTGGCCATGGCACGATACTTGGAGAAGGCATTTGGAGGCTGGGTTTGCCCAGGCACATCCTAATGCTGCTCATCTGAGACTGGCGTGATCAAAAATATGAAGACCATCCTATCAGATCTACTGACAGATGACTGTGTCTGAAACTGGAAGAGGTCCCCATGTGCCCCCTCCTCCCTTGTAGGGAACATAGATGCGGGTTATCCATCCACCATTTAAGATGCTGCCTCCCATGAGACCAAGGCCAATATGGTGAAGGTTCAGCCCTGCATTTTAGCTTTCTCCCTTTTCCATTGCAAACTGAAGGCACGGGGAGAGGATGTTCTGCTTTCTCAGGGAAATCAGGGGTTTTGTAGGGGGGAGGGGACTCTGACCAGAGACAATCATGTTATGTGCAGTTGCAAAGGGCAGCTTTTTGTTTTGGCTGGAGCATTGGTAAAGCAGGCTCTAAATCCCAGGCTTCCATTATTTTGTTTTGGAAGGACATTGGAGAGCTCCACTAGATACTTACTCCTAAATACCTTTGGGATATGGGGGTCCACAGGCTGCTACCACCTTGCAGCTTGCACAAAACACTACCATGCACAGAGCTCCTTGGTAACATCTTCATACATTCCTGTTCACATGGGGCTTCATGGTCATACACTCCCATCCCTGGCACTCTGGCTCATGGTGGAAGATGTGCAAGAACTGTTGTCTTTTGTAAGGCAGAAACTGACAAATCTTGCGAAGTTCCATAGGGGTATGATAGGTAAAAAGCTCCCTGCCTGCCTGTCCATTCATTCGCCTTGAGTCTTTCCTTCACTTTCCTTTTCTGCCCCAAAGAGGGCAGCATCCTTTTAGCTGTGGGGCTCAAGGCATATTTTGTATTGGTGCAGGAGTTTTTTTTCTCTCTCTACCATTGATTGATACTGGAACCCTATTCCACTCTGTGCAATCCTCTTGATTGGGTGCAAAGGAGCTGTGGTCAGTAATCACTTCTCATGGGCCAATATTGCTGCACTGATATTAATGAAAATATAATATATTATCAAGCTCCTGAAGCAATGTGTGTTCTTTTGTGCACGCGTGTGTGTGGAATGTATGGTTTTTCCTTTCACTTCTAAAGCAAATACCTGAGGCCAAATTTTAGAGCTGCTAGTCCTCATGTTCTATGGTTCTAAAATGTACCATATTTATCTCAATCCGATATTAACTTAGAAATAATCTATTTGTTGTTAAAAATTGGCGGCGGGGGGGGGGGAGGTTTCCAAGTAAATACAGATATAACCTGTTTTTAACCTCTATTTTTACAGGGGGTGTCAGAGCTCCTACCAGAGCCAGAGGGGGACAGGGGTGTTCACTGGGGTGAATCCTTGACTGCAAGAGATTTACAGTAGGCTGCCACCATCCACTTTATTTTAATGTGTGACAACCACTATTTCCACATAAGATTGCAGGGGGTGGCTAAAGTGGCAAAACTTTCCTTAGAAGGACTGAACAGTCCTAGGCCTCCAAAGGCATGTAACGAAGGCAGACTCAAAATGAAGAGTAGCACACTTCACCAACAAGGTTTATTAAATTATAAGAGAAACAAGTATGCAATAAAAACATTTGTCTCATCATAAAGCAGATTATAAGAGAGAGAAGTTTAATAAACCAGGCAACTCAGATTGAATGTATTCAATGAAGAATATCTTGAATATCTCCTACAATGAAGGAGAATAACTTCCTTCACACACCTAACTGGATTGGACCCTATCTTATAAGGATGTGCTCGAAGCGCAGTTTGAACACTTGCAGGGAAATTCAAAAGGGGACTTCAAGAAAAAGGAGGGCAGTTGCTTTTAACTGCTCTCCCCCGCCCCTTCCAACTGGGGCTCCATTGGTCCCAAAAAGCCCAGTGTGCCATCAGCATGCCCATGGTGTCATGCATGCACAGATGCCATGTGTGTGCTGATGGCACGCAGGGCTTTTGGGGACCAGTGCCACTGCAGTTGGAAGGGAAGAGGAAGAGCAGATCAGCACCTGCTCTCCTTTTTCTCAAGTCCTCTTTTGAATTTCCCTGCAAGTGCTCAAACTACGTTTTGAGCACATCCCTACTATCTTATTACTTGCAGGCAGGGATCTTCCTGCTTTCTCCAGTCCCCCATACCCCCAGCAGCTTCTCAGCTAGGAGAAGGAGCTCTGTGCTGGTGAGGGTGGACGAAATTCCCAGATATATTTGAGGCTGACTCGGGAAGCCGGCTTGGAGCTGAATCCAGAGAGGATTCCCTTTTACCAGTAAAGAGGCCGGTGGGGGTTGCTTAAGGGTAGATCAGGCAGGAGGAGAGTAAGTACGTACTTAAAAGTGCCTGTGGCCAGGGGGGAGGGGGCACAGCTCCTCACACCCCTGCCAACCTCCCCCAAAGTAGGCAGGGCTGGCAGTGGCCCAGTTTGGGCCTCTGCACATGCTTGGAGGCAACTTTAATTATACCCATTGCAGCCACCTGGTAGCTCAGGGTCAGTGATCCAAGAAGAAGAGGCAGCACAACATCGACTGGTTGGAACCCCGGGTGATCAAAAATGCTCTTCCAGGGTTCCAGCCAGTTCTGATGCATTATCATGTGCTTATCAGAACTGACCTCTTTACCATCTCAGCTAGTAGGACAGCACGATGTCCAGGTCACTGATGTTAGGAGCACAACTGATTTTTAACACGGGCAGCAGTCAATGTGACTTCTTGCAGCCAATCTGCAGGGGGAATTGGATGTGTTAGCAGTCTGGTTAAGCCACAGACAGACCAGGCAGAATGGGCTTTCAGCAGTCAGCCCTTTGCTTGCATAGTGTGCAGGTTCAGTCAGCTGGTGGTGGATTTATTTGCCACCCTGGAGAATGCAAAGCTACTCTGCTTCCTGTCCAGGTTTATGCAGGAGAAGTGGAAGCAAGAGATGCCTTGAGCACCAGCTGACCTCAACAATATGCATTACTTCCAACAGCTATATAGCCCCAAACAATAAGCAGAATCTTGATGGCACCAAACTGGCCACATCCTTTGGATTGTTTTAATGAAAGGTGGTATCCAAATTTAACAATAAATAAAATAAAATAAATAGATCTCTCATGGGAGCCCCCCTGCCACCCGCTCCCAGGCGACAACTCTTGTCTCCTTTTCCAGGGCTTGGCAGTACATCCAGACTTGTACTGTATGAAGCTGTGTGCCTGGACGGCTGAGGGCCAGTGGATACATTCCACAGATTTTAGACACCATTTTGGCAGTGCAAAGGCCTTCCACAAATCGGATATATCAGGCCACATGGAAGGTTTTCATAGCATGGTGCAGGTCTAATAACATTCAACCTCTATTTCCCTCCATAGCGCAAATTCTACAGAAGGGTGTGGATGTGGGGCTGAGACTGAACACTTAAAAAAGGCAGGTGCCATCAGTTCTGCCAGTCTCTTTTAAAATTGTCAGCATACAAAGTGGTGTTCTTAATAGCAATGACTTCTGCCCACAGTGAATCTGAGCAGGGAAGGAATTGTTTCTAATCTATCCTGGTTCTGTTCTGTTAAGGGCAGACCTCACATTTATTCCAAGGATTAATACTTTGTTCTTCGACGTGGTCTCTGTCTTATACACTAATGGGCTATGTGCCTACGCAGAGACTTAATCGGAACCTAACAAGCTCAATTCTCCTGCTTTGTGCGAGAACCTTGCCCCCAGCCACTATATGCGGCTGCACCACTCCTCATCCCCTCAGTCTTTCATCGTCCGTGCTTCAGTGAACATCGTGGAGTCTACAGCTCGGCAACGAGTCGGATCTAACTATCCCCTTATTGTTTTTCTCCCTGCTGCTTTAGTTTCTTCATTTTCTTTCTTTGTTTATTTCTGAAAGAAAATAAACGTAGGAAAATAAACGTACTAGGTGAAATGTAGTAGCAGTTTTTCAATGGCGGTTTGTTTGTTTGTTGACTAGTGGTTTTTCCCTTCCTTGGAGCGCCCATCCCGGCTGGAACGGAGCGTGGTGGCCGGCCAGCCTTCAGCGTTTATGCCAGGCATGACAAACTTTAAAAGAATATATCCGCTGCGGATCTAACATCCCTTCCCCCATGACCCATACCGAGTGTCTCTTGTGCCTGAGGGAATCCCACATTGTCGAGACCTGTCTTCACGGTCGAAGTTTATGAAGTAGACTCGCAAGAATAGGGCTTCTCGCCTGCGCGCAGCCCTGTGGGATCTGGCTTTCCATTCCGCGGAAGCCTTATTGAAGCAGTCCGTAAAAATGGCTTCATAGATACAATCAGAGCGTGTGATGTCTGCTCCTGTGGAGGTTGAGAACCCGACCCCGGTACCAGTTTCGGCACCCCCTTCCACTCAGCCTTCAACAGCTTCAAGTAAACCGGTGTGCTCGGAAGACCTCCCTAAGCGTTCTGTGCCTATGGTTCCAAAGTCCTCCCCAAATCCCTTGGTACTGGTACCAAAGATGAAAAACAGAAGCTGAAGTAGTACTCTGCTTATGTGGCCTGCATGGCTTCGGCCTTGGGCATGAGCCTCAGTACCCAGCAGAAGGGAGAACTCGACCCATTGAGCAGCCTTATTGATTCAGAGGCCAAGGTACCGGCCACTTTGCCACTAAACTCGGCATTGTTGGGGGTCATGTGGGGTCATTGGGAAAAGATGGTGACACTTTCTCAGCCCAACAGATGTTTGGAGAATTTCTACAGGGTACAACTACAGGATAATGTGACCTTTCTGAAAAATCATCCCACCCCATAGTCATGTGCACGGACCGGTTCGGAGGCCATTCTAAAGGCCTCCAGACCGGTCTGGTCACAGGGTGGTTTTGGTTCGGGTGGGGGGTCCCAATTTTAAAAGGGGGAGCTTTACTCACCCCTTCCAGTAAAAAACCGTATTTCTTGTAGTAATTGGGCGGCAGGGTGCCGCCCAATTACTACAAGAAATACGGTTTTTTACTGGAAGGGGTGAGTAAAGCTCCCCCTTTTTAAATTGGAACCCCCCACCCCAGTGCCGGACCGGTTCCGTGCACACCCCTACCACCCCAAATTCGATTGTTGTGGAGGGGTCCTTGCAAAGGACCAGAGGTCACAGCCAGTCGGCACCGAGTGACAATTAAGGCAGAAAATTGGACTCCTTTGGGAGAAGGCTTTATTCAGCCTCGGTCCTCCACTTGAGGGTGGCCAATTATCAGGCTTATAATGCCAGATATAACCACTTTTTGTGGGGAAAGGTGGGTCCTTTCCTGGATCTCCTGCTACAGTACAAGAGGGATCCAGCAAAAGCGTTTTTCCGTGAGACTGTTCAGGTGGCGAAGCAGGAGCTTTATAACAGAAGGCTCTTACGGTTACCCTTACGGTTTTTGAATGGACACCCGTTGGCAACACCCCTTCTTTGCTATTCTATCAGTGCCTAGTAACTGTGGCAAGAGTTTTTTCATTAAATTATTTTTCATAATAATTAAAACTTTTAATTAGTTTCAATAATAATTAACACTTTTAATACACAGTTTTCAAAATTCAAGTTTACTCTGTTCCTTGATTGAACTTTCTTGACACCTTGCTTTCTTGGTGTCTTCTTTCAATCTGTTCACACAAACTATTTTCTTTCCACACTATTTCCACACATCAAAATAGAGCCATTTTAAGAAGCTGCTCCTATTGATTACAGCAAAGAGTTATCAAATCAGATGGTCTCCTTGATAGCTCCTGTATGCTTCACAGGACTGAGTGTCTTCTGGACTTGGGTTGAGTGGATATGAAAGAGGATGGCCCTATCCTCATGTAATGGGAAACCTTATGTCAGATCTTCCTTATGATCTTCTTATGTCAGACGCAAAAGAATGCAGGGGAAAACATGCTACACAGGTGTGAATGACTGTACCTGCGTTCATTTTTAGCCGACTAAGTAAGCTTATTAAATCAACCAGTGTGTTGTGTGTGTGTGTGCACCCCCCACTTCAACTTTGCAATGCCTGGACATTGCAATGCCAATATGGACCGAATTAGGTACAATTTTAGGGACACATGGGAAAATGGATATGCGGATGACTATGTGTAATTTCAGGCACCCCAGTTCAAGATGGCGGACATGTGAACATTTGAGGTGCAAGTGGGAATTAGTTTAAACTAAATTTGGCACAGTTGTAGGGACACCTCAAAGGCATAGTTTGTGATGATATCATCCATCCCAATTCAAGATAAGAACATAAGAACAGCCCTGCTGGATCAGGCTCAAGGCCCATTTAGTCCAGCATCTTGTTTAACACAGTGGCCCACCAGATGCTGCTGGAAGCCACAGGCAGGAGTTGAGGGCATGCCCTCTCTCCTGCTGTTACTCCCCTGCAACTGGTGTTGAACATCATGTGTGAATAACTGCACATCCCTGCAGATCTGTATGTGTGTACACAGATGATTCATGTGTTAAATATACAGTGACATGAATTGTTACAAATAATTTCTCCCTTTCATAATTAATGAATTATGAATCCCCCTCTCATGCTTTGCTTAAAGAAGAACCCAGGTTTTTACCCTGGCTTGGTCTCCAGGTAGAGCCTGAAACCTTAGAGAAGCTGCTGTCAGTACACAGTACTGAGCTGGACCATTGGTCTGACTCAGGATAAGGCAGCTACCTGTGCTCCCATGAGGTAGTCTCGACTCTAGGACCCAGGAGCTCCTATGGGCAGGGTTTATTATTCTAAGCTGCCAACAAACTACCCACACTCCTGCTTCCACACTTTTTGTAACTTAAAGGCTGAGCACCATTGAAATCAATGAGACATTATGAACTGAAGTCCCATTAAGTTCACAGTGTCACTTTTTATATTCCAGTGGTGTTTAGTCACACTGAACTTTTTATTTATGCTGATGGTGTGTTAGGCTGAGAGGGAAGTGACTGGTCCAGCTTTGCCCAATGCGTTTCATTGCTGAAGCTGGCTTTGAACTCCCTTTTCCTAGTCCAACGCTGACTCCCTTTCTCGGGATCTTGTCCAGCGATTGATGGGACACTACCCAGGAATAACAGATGGGAAAGTGTACATCTATCCCACCTCAGGCCTCCACCACCTTCCTTTGCTAGAGCGGAAGAGCTCCATGCCTGTCAAGGATTTTTCATCGGATGTCAAGCAATCTGACAGTCAGAAAATGGGAGCAAATTAAATATGAGACAGGAATGGATGTTGTTAGGGTGAACTCTCTCGTGATAACAGCTCAAGATGGATGAAGGCTCCTAGGTAATCTTTCTCTTTTCATCTCTCTCTGATGAGTAAGGGATTGGTGGCCAAAAGGAAATTGGTTTTGGAGATGAAAAATGAGATTCTAAGCAGGTACTGTGCTTTCTCAAGAATGTCACAGGTGGACTGTTGGTCCTGTTCTGCAACTAGAAGGGTCAGATGAGAAAAAGTATTAGATGATCTATTGATGGTACGTATAGATCCATATAGCAAAAATGCCCATATGGAACCTCCATATCTCCATGTTCCATTATGCTGCGATAATGTGCTTCGTTGGGAGTGATGGCTTGGGAAGGCCATTGACTTCATGTCCCGCTTGTGTCCTTTCTTGTATTTGGTTAGCCACTGTGGGAAATAGGATGTTGTAGATCAGGGCTGCACAACTTCAGCCCTCCTGCAGTAGGGGCGTGCACACCCCACCCACCCCCCAAACCAGGGTTCGGTTCAAATTTGAACTGAACCGAATTGCTCTGAACCAGCTAGTCTAGTCCATTTGATTGAACTGGTTCGGCGGTTCAGGCAGCCAGTGAAGGAGAATCCATTGAGGGGCAGCAAGAGAGGTAAAAAGCTTCATACCCAGCCAGCATGGCTGCCAGCTCTGCAGATCGTCCTCCTGGTACAGCCCCAAGCGCACCCCCCCTTATTTACAAAGCCATGGAGAAACAAGCAGAAATTAGCCGCCACCAAGCCAGCAGCTTGGTAAAGCTGGGGAGCACACTGGGCCATGCCAGGAGGATAAGCTGTGCTGGCTGGGTAAGGAGCTTTTTACCTCTCTTTTTATCCACTCCTTACTGTTACGGAACCGGTTCGCCAGAACTGGGCCTGATTTAGTCACGGACCAAACTGCCCCCCCAGTTTAGACTGCAATGAAACCCACAACCCAGTTCGAGGTGCACCAGTTCCGCTACGAACCCTTCATGCACACCTACAGATGTTGGCCAACAATTTCCATCAACCCTTATTATTAGCCACTGTGTCTGGGAATGTTGTTCAACAGCAGCTGGTGGGCTGAATTTTTGCAGTCCTGGAGTAGAGGGTATCTGATTCAGCATCTGATCATTGGTGATCATTGGGCTGATCACTGTTGGAAACAAGGTGCTGGGCTACAGGATGGAGTATTGGTCTAATCCAGGGGTTTCCAATCTTGGGTCCCCAGATGATGTTGAGCTACAGTGCCCATCATCCTTGGCCACAATTGACTAAGAAACCCATCATACATTTGGCTATTGTGGCTGGGGATGATGATTGGAATCCAACAACATCTGGGGACCCAGCTATAAGATCCAGGTGGTCCGTACCAGCTGGGCTCACTGTGATTTCGGACAAAGTCTGCACTCCTAGAAACGGAAAATAGGCTATGTGATGTTTTCAGTGTGTTTTCAAGCTTGGATTGTCTTGATTATCAGTCTTGCAGTAGACAAATTTACAATGTTACTTTAAATTTTTAAAAAAGTTTTTTTAAAAAACAACACAAAACTACTATAAAAGTTCATCAATTTTTTCATGAAAATTGACAGGAATGTTACTCTATGGGTAAAGTACAATAATTTGTTCATGGTTACTTTGATCTTGACCCCAACCCATTATTTGTGCAAAAATGACTGCAGCTTTACCTCGTTAGGGGTAGGGCTGTTGTAAGTGCAATAATGCCATCATCTATTCTCCATCTCAGACATTGCCAGAATTCACTATGAGCATTTGTCCCCTGAGGTGGTACGGGTGGCCAACATTTGTGGACTACTTGGGAACCTCCGGCCTAATTCAACTCTTCTGGCTGTAAAGCTCTTATTCCAGAATGATATTTGGATCAGTGGGCAATTGGTGATTGACAGAGAGCAGAATGGAGCTGAGACTATCCCAGAAGGGATGGCTCCTCCTCCTGTAGCTTTTGAGTGATGTCGAAGTCATGTGGGATTTGACTATCCCATTCTTGCAGTGCGGATTGGTTCTTGAACCTAGCAAACTTTAGCAGGGAGAAGTGGGCAATTGGATGTGATCCAGGACAGTGGGTGTTTACTTCTAAGAAGAGTCTACCTCTGCAGGACTTTTTTTGGAAAAAGTGGGAGGTGATCTTTGCAAAGAAAGAGGATATAAAAGGAAATGTGGGTTTGCATTTTGCCCATCAGGAAGGTCACATCCGTTTTGCTCTCCATTCTATTGCTCCTGGGCCAAATTTATTGTCAGTTTCATGAGTCCTTGACGTCACAACACTCTGTTTCTCCTCCAGGTTCTCTGGGCCAAAACAAACAGTGATAAACTCTTTGATCCAGTCCAAACATTTGTTAAGGACTACCTGTTCAAGCGATGATAGAAGGGGAGTCTAAAAGGATGATGGTGCAGATGGATGACAAACAATATTGTTTCTCTGCTTTGTCAGGGGGTGGGATGGATGGATGGCTTGGGAGATGAGCATCGCCTGGAGATGATAACATATTGATCTTGCAGAAACAGAGGGATGAGGAAGGTATAAAGGAGGGTCTGCTCTGCCCAGGCAGTCAGGCCATTGCCAGAGGCTCATAGTTTGGCTAAGAGGACAGAGATGCATGCCCAGATGTTGGCATATGCCATGGTGGTTCTTTCAGCAGCCTGCTGCACAGATGCCTACCCTGTTTACCCAGAAATTGAGAGCATGCAAGGTAAGATCTATCAGTAATACAGGATCCTTTGACTAGTGGTTTCAGCGGGAGTTTGTCAATGCTCTTGTGGTGGCTGGGCTGCAAATACCATCAGAAGAGGCATCAGAAATCAACAGGCTTAGACCAAAGGTCCATCTAGGCCACCTTCCCACAGTAGCCAGTTAGATGTCTCCAGAAAGCCCACAAGACAGACAGACAGATGTATTGTACAGGTATGTCTCTACACACTCGTACATGTTGAATGACTGTACCTGTGTTCATTTTCTAAATTTATATTTTATTTATTTATATTTGTGTAATACTTTTCCTCCAAGGAGCTCAAAGGAATGTACATGGTTATGTTTTCCTCACAACAACTCTGTGAGGTAGGTTAGGCTAAGAGAGAAGACTGGCCCAGTCACCCAGTGAGTTTCATGGCTGAATGGGGATTTGAACTCTAGTTCCTCTGATCTTTGTTCATCCTGGCTCTCAAAAGTGGCCATGGGTAAAGGCCCCCTGAAATGCAAAGAGGGGCTGTACAGTGAGAGAGCAGCAGAACAGAACTGTGCCACTGCAGCAGGGAAGCAGTGGCCTTTGATGTCCTCCTCTTTCACAAAAAGCCTTCTGTGCCATGTCCACAGCCCTCGGAGACATATTTTCAGCTGGCCCTGAGGAAGGGAAGACATCATACATGTCTGCTGTTCTCTCACCACACTGGTGCGTCTTTGCTCTGTCTGTCTGCCAGGAAGTGTAGTGTAGTGTTATGCTTGCGTTCAACACAGCATATGAATAACTGACTAAAAGGAGCATTTGGAACCGTTGCTCATGTTATATTTTCTGTGGTTTTTATAGAGAACGCCGTAATAAATCAACTACACCTTTTAAAAGGAATTACCCAAGATGCTCAGATGAGTTTTATGTTTCCTTTTTAGAATTGGATATATTACATATAACACAGCTAAATTTTGTGCACTGGGATGTAGAGTATGATCAGAGTTTGAAATGGGTTTTTAAGGTGGTGCGTATAGTTCTCAGTGTATAAAATGTTTTGTTCTTATTTTCCTGCCTGGTTCTCTTGTACATTATCTTTCTTTTTCTGGTCTTTGACCGTAATAAAGGATCTGGGTACACAGATCTGCACCTGTGTAGCCAGTACATAGACCATCTGCGGGTTGAACAGAGCATGTGAATAGGGCTCCTGTTTGAAGGGAATCATCTGAACATTGTAGTTCCGTTTAACTAATGATAATGAAATTATCATTTAACTAATGATAATGAAATTATCTTCAAAAGAGGTATTTCGCCTTTAAAGCCATCGGAGTGGCCATTGCTACATCTTATGGCAATGAATTCCATATGTTCATTATACTGGAGTCAGTCCTGAATCTACTACTAGTCAATTTCATTGGCTGAACCTGAGTTTATGTGGGAGAATCTACTTTCTCACTGCAGGACTGGAAAGGTCTGAATCTTAGGTCACTGCAACTCCCATCATCCCCAGCCACAATGGCCGAAATGGATATGAGAGCTGTAGTTCAACAACATCTGGGGAGCCAAGGTTGGGAGCCCCAGTTGTAAGCAAAATTACCCCCATATTGCAGGGGAGGCAGCGAGGCTAAAAGGCAGCCTTTTCACTTCTATGCTTCACCAGATGCACAGGAACACAGGCAGCTACCTTCTACCAAGTCCGCCCGTTGGTCCACCTAGCTCAGTGTGTTCCGCACGGACTGACAGCAGCTTCTCCATCGTTTTTGTCAGGAGTCTCTCCTAGCCTTACCCAACATGTAGCCGGGCACTGAACCTGGAGAGCCTTCTGGATGCAAGCAGTTGCTCTGCCCCTGAGCTGCGGCCTAATAATCTCCAAAGAGGAATATCTGAAAGCAAGCAGTGCTTTCAGATTTGGTCAGCCAGCCAAATGCAGACCATGCTCACTACCAGCTCTCCTCCCAGTTCCCTCATGAGGTTTTTGGGGTGACTGTCCCAGAAAGGAATCGATAAGTCTTTTCTGTCTTATTCTGAAATACTTAAGCAAGATACATCATACAAGAAGGCAGGTTTATGTTGAGAGAACTGAGCCCAAATCATCTCTGGACTCTTAACATAGGAACAACCTAGGAAGCTGCCTTCTACCGAGTCAGACCTTTCGTTCATTTAGTTCAGTATTGTCTACCCAGACTGGCTGCAGCTTCTCGAAGGTTACAGGCAGGACGGAGTCTCTATCAGCCCTATCTGGAGATGTTAGGGAGGGAACTTTGGACCTTCTGTATGCAAGCAGGCAGACGCTCTTCCCAGAGCAGCCCTGTCCCCTAAGGGGGGATGTTTTACAGTACTCTTCCATTAAAACGCAAAGCAGGGTGGACCCTGCTTAGCAAAGGGGACCATTCATGCTTGCTACCACAAGACCAGCTCTCTTCCCTAGACCAGCTCCCCTGCCCCCACCCCACAGAGGAAAGAGCATCTGATTATCTCAGGGCTCAACGCAGCAGGGAAATAACTTCACCAGCAAGCCAGAGGTTGCTGGTTCGAATCCCCGCCGGTCTATAGGCATTACCCAGACTATGGGAAACACCTATATAGGGCAGCAGCAATGTAGGAAGATGCTGAAAGGCATCATCTCATACTGCAAGGGAGAAGGCAATGGTAAATCCCTCCTGTACTCTACCAAAGACAGGGATCTGTATTCCAAGGTTGACGTGAGTTCGAGTTATGTACTGGCAGTATTGTAGCCTCTTTCTCCCTGTCCCTCTTCCTCTTCTGCCTGAACAGGAAGAGGGACATTAATAGCAAAGCTTCTATGTTTGGAAATCATTTTCTCATGTTCAATTCAGATTTTGTACCTACGGACTTTAACTTGGTAGATAGCACAATGGGCGTCATGCCTGATGACTCTTCTTCCAATGGACTTCGCCATCTGTCCCGGAACTGGAACTCGGCTCTCTCTGCCCGGGAAGAAGGAATTAATCCATTGCAGAAGGCTGGTAGGTGGAATGGTTAGTGAACACACGTTAGAATACCCTCTTCTCTGTATGTTTTGAATCTTCCCTTTCCTATATTTGTCTCCCTGGTCAGCTCTGTAACTTATCTTGGCTGGAACTAGGCTAAGGTGCTAGAGTTAAGTAGGCCCACAGACAGTAAACCAAATTCCTTCCCTACTGTCTTAGGTGTATAGTTGAGAAAAACATGTTCTTGTCAATTAACTTTTAAACTATGATATGTGTCACTGTTGAAATCGGGAGAGATTGGCCACAGATACAATTAGCAATGTGTAGATTTTAAACTCCATAATATTAAATGTGTGTACTAGAGCACTTTTCTGCATACTCATAGGAAGCTGCCTTAAACGGAATCAGACCTTTAATTCATCAGTAGCAGACCTTTAACTCAGTAGCAGTCAGAGGCGTATCTAGGGAAAATAGCACCTAGGGCAAGCATTGAAATTGCGCCCCCTGTCAAAACATCTGACACCCATCTTTCAGATAACTTTACCATAATATCAGTGGAAAAATACAAATCTGAAGGTCACATAAAAGTCACATATCTGAATATGTGTACAGTGACATATTATATTAATTTTTTTTAAAAAAATTACCTGTAGCCCCTTTGGGGGGCTTCCTAAAGGCTGTGGGGGGGGGTCTGCAAAGGTTCCCCCTCCCCCCTCCTGGCCTCTAGGGCCTCACAGGGACCATTTAAGCATGTGCGGTGGCCATTAAAAAAATTTTTTTAAAGGCAGCTGAAAACAAAATGGCCACCACACATGCTCAAATGGCCTCTGTGAGGCCTAGGGCCTAGGGCCTCACAGAGGCCATTTGAGCATGCGCGGTGGCCATTTTGTTTTCGGCAGCCTTTTTTTTTTTTTTTTTAATTAATTTTAAGAAATGGCGCCCCCCTTCAAGTGGCGCCCGGGGCATGTGCCCTGCTTGCCCCACCCTAGATACACCGCTGGTAGCAGTGTCAGAGTGAGGGGAATGGGAGACTGTGTTTGCTTCCCTCCTTGATGGCCCTGTCAGGTGTGCGCAGCGCACGCACCAATAACACCCCTTGTGTGTGACATCACATGCAAGGGAGGGAGGGAAAGGGAAATTAATGCACAGCAAATGCTGGATGGGAATGAGCTCCAGAGGGCCCACTCTGGACACAGGAGCACTGAGTCAGGCAGCTCGCACCCCTGCGCAGTACTGCCTACACTGATTGGCAGCAGCTCTCCAAGGTTTTGGGCAGGAGTCTTTCCCAGCGCTACTTGGAAACGCTGCCAGTGATTGCACTTGGAAATTTCTGCATGCAGAGTAGATGCTTTGCCACTGAGCTCCCATTGAACTGCATGTCTCCCTGTACAAAATACACTTTGTATGTGCAGTAAAATGAGATAGCTTGCCACGGGAGTAGATCTCATCAATAAATGTTATCTCATCCCCAAAACGCTTGCCACACACACAATTACAGTAATCACATCATTTGTGGCACTGGATACATTCGTGTTTGTGTTTATTTTATCTGTCTTGAATCAATTAATTGGGAGATATTCCATCCTGTCTCTGTTAATGGTGGCATCCCCAGATATTTTTTATCATTTCAGGAGGCAAGGAGCCACTTCCAGATGATGCCACTGATAATCTGGTGAGTGTTAGAAGTATGCCCTCCATATGAATGCCCTTGTGGAGAGAGAGAGAGAGATATATACATACACACACACAAACAATTTTTCAAAACAAAAGTTCTCAAAGTGTTCTCAAATAGGAAAAGGAGGAAGATGGCTTCCAAAGGGCTCACAATTTTAAAAAAGCAAGTCAAGTTAGACACTAGCAACAACCACTGGACAGATGCCAGGCTGGGCTGAAAAGGAACAGTTGCTTACCTGCTGTGAAATATGCAAGAGAACTACGAAAGAGAAAGGTGCCTCTTCCGAAGTTAGCAGGGGCAACTCCTAGACTTAAAAGTTAAGATGTTTTCCTGTGCTTTGGCCCTCCTGCAGATGCTCGTTTACCACTCCCATAATCCTTGACAATTAACCACTGAGAGTGGGGATAATGGTAGTTCAAAAATTGCTGGGGGGTGGGGTGGGGGGCAAAGTTGAGCAGAAAATAAATACAAGGGAGAAACAAAGATACAAGGCAGGGAAATAAATACCAGCGATGGCCACTGAGAGGGATGAGAGCCATGCCATCACTTAAAAGAGTGCCCAGTTAGCAGGGGTGTTATAACACCCTTATTTCTAGATTGCCTAAATAGGTGGCCGACCCAACCTCTCTACAGAGGTCGAAGGCTCTTCTCCATTTCCCACATGTATGATCATGTTGCAATAGCCTCACCTATTCTGCTAACTTCTGAACAGAGCTGGCAACTTTGGAACTGGACCCTTTAGCAAGCAGTTTGAGCTGCAGCAATGAGCATGATCTTTAGATCCCCTGACCTGAAAAATGTCACTTGCTGATTTCTGTATTTAAAAAGCGTCGAGAAAGCGTAGCAGCAGGCTTGAATATGTAACTTGTGAAATCCATGGAACATAGGAAGCTGCCCTATACTGAGTCAGACCATTGGTCCATCTAGCCCAGTATTGTCTACAGTGCACTGACCTGGGGCAGCTCTCCAGGGTTTCAGTCAGATGAAGCTGCCTTAGGTCGTGTCATGTCATATCAGTCCTTTTAGCTCAGGATTGTCTACACCAGAGCGGCCCAACTGGCCATCCAGCTGCTGTTGGATGACAACTCCCATCATCCCCAGCTACAGTGGCCAATAGCAAGGGACGATGTACAGAGTTGTACACTGACTGGCAGTACCTCTCCAAGGTTTCAGGCAAGAGTCTTTCCCAGTCCTACCTGGAGGATGCTGCCACTGAGCTATCGGCCCCCATCTCACAAAACAAAGCAAAGCAAACCTTACGATCAATGCTACCTTGCATTTCAGGTGGAAGATGTCAAGACAATCCTGTGGAAACTGGCAGCAGCAGAGGCGCTCCAGAACCAGGCCTTCATCAAAGCAGACCAGACTCCTCAAAAACCAAGCAAGAGAGGTGAGACGGGGGGGGGGGTCATGTTTTTCAAAGCTACATTAAACTGCTCTCTCTGATGAAATCAGACTTATAAAGAAGTGGGTTGCTTTTTATTTTTTTATTGTGCGGGACTTTCAAAAAGATGACCCATCTTCTGTAGTCTGCAGTGGTTCAGTTCAGAATTCTCCCCAGTCCTACTCCAGCATTCTAGCCACTGCACCATACCGCACTGCACCACTGGCATAAAAAACACAAACTATTTATTGCCACTCATTGTCTTCTTTGTCTACCTTTCCCTCTTCTTTGCCAGCTTGTTTCTGGAAGTACTGTGTCACCAATTGAGGCTGCTTGGGTTTCCCTGCACACCTGCCCATTTTTCAAAGCTCGCCTAGAGAAGACCTTCAAACCCAGCTGGCCAGAAGGTGGACTCCCTGCTTTCAGCTGCCCTTCACTGTGCACCAGCTAACCTACAGCAAGCCATATCATTGTGTTGCACTGTACATGCTTTGCATTGTTGTGAATACAATTGTTCAAGAAGTCACCAACAGAGCCCTTGGGTGGAAAGCAGAAACCCGTAAACAGGCGCAGGCTTTGTTTAAGCAGGGTTTCCTAACCTTGGGTCCCCAGATGTTGATGGACTTCAACTCCCAAGGGTCTTTGGCACTTGCACCAAAGGATGATGGGAGTTGTAGTCCAACCATATCCCAGGAGCCAAGGTTGGGAACCCCTGGTATTAAGCATGTGTGAGAGAAAGCATAATGGATAATAGTAGATGGTCTGGGATATCACATGAAACCATTATTTATTTTAACTGAGGTTATCTAATCTAGCTGAACTGGCAGCATAGACAATTGCTAAATCTTGGGGTTTTTTTGCCCTATGTACTGAATAAATCCTTCAGTATTTATTAGTAGCTCAATCTTCTATTTCTTTAGACTGATCTCTTGACCTTTATTGTCATGGCTGTAAACTTCTGCTACCTTTGGCTGTACATAGAGCAGGGTTGGACATTAGTCAGCTGGTATCTCCTGGGCTCTCCAGGAAGTTTTTCACACCCAGTTTTTAGTTCGCATCTCCTCTGGAATGAAGGTTTGCATCCACATATCAGCCAAATTTATCCCAAAGTCCCTGTGAGCTATCGAGAGCACTTCACACACAATTCGAGTTTTTCATTGCACATTAGACTGTAGCCTAATTTATATCCAAGGTTAAAAAAAACCCACTTTTTGTGTCAAGTGTTTTGTTTTGTTTTGGTTTTTTTTGCGACTTTGGACTCGTAGAAAACCCACAGTAAAGCCTGCTGTCTGGGCAAGCTACAGGAGGTTTTTCACACATGGTTCTATGCCTCAGGGTATCTGAAGAGTGAATCTGCTGAAGCATTTTAATTCGAGGGATTAAATGGACCATTCGCATCAGCACCTCCTTTGCATAGTCATCAGCACCTCCATCAAAGTCCTGTCTGCCCTGGTCCCTGATAGCCTGCAGAGAGGTTGGATTAAATCCAGCGAATATGTGGACTGGCACACTCCAATCAGGATTGGATTCGGGCTGAAAGCTCTGTCTGTAAAACCTCCAGGAGTTTAGGCTTGCTCCACCCTGCCTTTTGGCTTCCAGCCAACACTGCAAAACAGACTGGCTCCCTGAGTGGCCATTTCTGTATGATGTACATTTTTATATAGAAACAGAGGAAGTTGCCTTATACAAGTCAGACACTGGTCCGTATAGCTCAGTGTTGTCTGCACTGACAGTTCTCCAAGGCTTCAGGCAGGTGTCTCTCCCAGCCCTCCCTGGGAGTTATCCCGCACCTGGCTTCATGCTGCGGGGCAAATGTTGAGCGAAGACACTTCGAATCACACTCGCGGCATTGAGGGAAGCAGCCCCTCCCCTCTGCTCTCGGTTTTCATTTTGATGCAAGTTCACATGGCATGCCTCCATGTTTTCCTTCTAGCCAATTGGGGCAGGGCGGGGGGGGAGATGACTAAAGAGCTATATCTGCATTTCTAAAGAAAGTATCCCTCTTATCATGCTAATGATTCTACATCAGTGCCTCTCCCAATTTGCTCTGACATATCCAGAAAAAGTAGCTTAAAATCAGCATTTTAAAAACCCAGAAATACACTCAGATAAGCTAGAATTTTCAAGACAAAACCCAATTTGTGTGTGGAGTGGGTCCAAGGATCTTGAAGAGACTTCAGGGTAAGTATAGCTGGAATGTGGATACACACACACTCTCTTCAGAAGGAGATTCAGAGTAAAGAAAAGCCTCCTGGAGCATTTCCAGACAGCAGGCTTTAATGCAGGTTTACTGTGAGGCTTTACCATGAGTTCAAATCCGCCCAAAAAAACTGATGCAAAAAGTAGATTTGTAAAAATTCTAGATATAAATTGGGCTCCACTTCAATGTGCAATGAAAAACCCGGTATGTGTGTGGTAAATCTGGCCAATATGTGAATGCACACCCTCCATTCCAGAGGAGAAGTGAGCTAAAAGCCCCGTCTGGAAATGCTCCTGGACGTGTTGACAGGGATTGAACCTGGGGCCAGAGTGTTTTGTACAGATGTGTGCAAAGCAGATGCTCTACCATGGAGCTATGGCCTCATCCTTCAACCACTATTTTGTGGTGGTAGCTCTCAAAGATCTAAGGTGTGTGCACATGTATGCGCGCGTGCACACACACACACACACACACACACACACACATGGTCGCTCCTGGGAAGTATTGTGAGGTGCTGCTCTGTTGCTGCACGGGTGTATCTTTGTCAGTTGGAGTCATGAAAAAACACTGGTCTTTGCAGTGTACACCATGTCATCTGGATGTTCTGCAAAGTCACACATAAAAATCAGTGGTCATCTTAGAATAAACCACCGTCTGAACAGATTCTCACTTTGGCTTGTTGCCAGCTAAGGGAAAAAAGCAGAAGAGTGGCCAAACTGTCGACCTCTGGACACCCTGCAGGATGTCTCTCACAGTCACTTCCTTACATAGGTTAAGCTCTAGAAGCTGTATATAAAATAAACTTTACTATTATTACAGCAATACAAAGCCAACTGGCACATCTATAAAAAGTTGTAGGGTTTTTTTTAGTGCAATAAAGAGAAGTTTTTAGAAGCTAAGAAAATTTTAGGAGCGCTAACAATATGACATTTTGCATCACCTGGAAAACTAACATATTTATTGTGGCACAAGCATAAGGGGGCTAGAATCTGCTTCATCAGATACAGGCTCTAGCTCACAGAAGCTTCTGCCAAAACCAGTGTGTTGGTTTCTAAGGTGCCATAAGACTAGGAGAAAGACACTAGCACAGCTACTCCTCTGGAAACTGTATTTAAGGCACTCTTATTTTCCTCCTTTCCAAGATGCATATACTAGATTGTATTACACTAGCGGTGATCAACTTGAGGCTCTCCAGCTGTTGTTAGATTACAACTCCCATCATCCCCCAAATTGTGGCAGAGGATGATGGGAGCTGTAGTCCAACAACAGCTGGAGAACCTCAGGTTGGCCACCTCCATTACAAACATGCCTATTGCCATTATATATGATTAATACCTCTTTTTTTAAAAAACAGAACTTTGAAAAATACTTGTCCACTAGGAGGGGCCATAGCTAAGGCAGAATTGTGTACATCAAGATGGAGCCAAACTGGGTGGGTTATGGTTAGAAAATGGCAGAATCTGGAGAAGGCGGCATTTGATAGGTTAACCACTTATTATCAGTGGCAGAGGTGGCATTTTTGACTTGCCTATAAAAGGCCATGTGATGACCATACTAATATTTCTCAAATGTCCCAGATGATGCTGGACTACAACTCCCATCAAACACAGCCACAACAACTGTCAGCCATTGTGGCTGGGTATGATGAGAGTTGTAGCCAGGGGTGGCCTAAGGTATTGTGGCCCTTGAGGGGAGGCCCCAAATGCTGTGTTGCTCCATCCCACTCAAAACTGCAAGCTTTGAAAGTGGCAGGAGGGTGGGGAGGAGGGAAGGTTGCCAGCAGTTTCCTCTTCTCTCCTTGCGCTTCTTGCAAGCTGCCACCTTGCTGGCACCCCGATCACCCACCTCGCTTCATGAAAGGGCTGCCCATCTGGGGACCCAACCTGGAGAGTCCTTGCCTTATTACACACCAAGATGGACACTTGTCGTATCTCTTTTACAAATATAACTTTGCCACCTGACTGGTTGAACGTGTTCTAGTAGCAGGTCTGTTCAACCAACCCTAGACAAACATGGCCTTGTCAAGGCAGAGCTTGCATGTGCCAAGGCTGAAGAGGCAAGAGAGTGGAAATGGGCCACTCCCTGCATAACAAAGCATCTGGCACACCCATACATTTGTAGTGAGACTCTTGAAAATGTTCCCAACACTCAACTGCTGAGAATTCCAGGGAAGCGAATGCTCTGTGCTGAGCAATGCATCCACCCAGCAGATATCCAACTGACACTGGCATGATTTGGGTGGAAACGTTGTTTCAAGGGGGGAAAAGGGCAAGATAGATGTGATTTCAAGAGGCATTTGCACAGGGGTCAACCTGCTATGGCACACATGCCAAAAGTGGTACCCACACGGCTAATCCAATTAATGGTTCTCAGCTGTGGGTTTCTGCATGCCAGAAATTGGGGGCAGGGGGAATAAGGGCAACCTCCCACAGGGGACCTGTGGGTCTCCTGTGGGGAGTTGCCTCACCCCCACCCCCAGTTTCCAGCATGTAGCCCCTGAAAAACCAGCCCTGGGGCCAAGTCAGAGAGAATTTATCTCAGTCATGGGGGCAGGTTTGAGGTGGTGCATGCTGGAAATGGGGGCAGAAGGTAGAAGGGCAACCCAGAGGCAGGGGGTAGAATGTAGACATTTTGTATTATTGGCACACAGAATCTTCAATCCAAGTGAATAAATGAAGACTTGGTACACTAATTCTGAAAGGTTGCCAACCGCTGCTCTAGCATGTTCTGCATGTTGGAATTGCAACAGCAATGAATTCTTCTGATTTCACAAGTAAATGGTTAACTTTACCATTGCAGGTAGCAGAAGCTCTGGAGTGGGGGGAGTTGCCTAGCAACTTTGGATGTATTAATCTTATGTATACCTGACTTTTCTCTGACCCCCCCCCCTTCCTATCTGCGCAAAATTTTGAGTTATAGCTGCGACTCCACTCTTCAGAACCGGCTCTGCTGACACAACCTCTAGTTGTTTATTACCCTTGATCTCCCGCTGTTCTTCCCCCCTCAATTGTACCCTTCCCACTTTCTAGGTCTACAAATGAATGTTCCATTTTCATGGCCCTAGAAAGGTTAGGACAGCCCTTTCCCTCTTCTGCAAACCTAGAGGGCTCTTCCAGAAGACCAAAGTTTCTCTGGCTGTGGCTGACATGCTTGATACTTTTAATTAGATTTGTATTTTATGTTCCAGTGTAATATTTATATCATTTTAACTGTTTGATAGTTTTGTATTGTTTTTAAATGTTTTGTAAACCACCTTGAGATTAATGAAAGGTGGTATAAAAACCAAATAATAAATAAAATAAATGTTAGGCAAGTAGCTTTCTATTTCAACACCTTCCAGGGCCATACCTGATGAACTTCAGCAGAAGAACTGCATCATCCATCTGCCTCTGGACTTTCTGGACTACCCTGTTTTACAAAAGAAGCAAATCTAGGTCTCATAAGAGAAAAGAGGGATGGACAAGACTTATACTTGGTTGCCATCACATTAGAAGTCTTGAAGGAAAGACACTCTGTACATGCACAGAGATACACTCCTCTCTAGCCAGTGTGAGAGGAAAAAACTTGCCAGCAAATATGAGAAATGGGAGAATTAGATTCTAAGACCCCTACTGAAAAGTGTCTGGTTGATAGAGAAGCTCTCCAATAAAGCACACAGAGCTTTAAGCATCACAGACTCATAAAGGTAAAGTGTGTCGTTAAGTCAATTTTGACTCCTGGTGCCCACAGAGCCCTGTGGTTTTATTTTGGTAGAATATTATTTGGTAGAATATAGGTAGAATATTACCTCCTCCCATGCAATATGAGATGATGCCTTTCAGCATCTTCCTATATTGCTGCTGTCTGATATAGTAGCAGGGGGCAGCCCTGGCAACCTTCTGCTTGTTAGTCAAGCATTTCCCTACTGCACTATTAGCAATAGCACTTACATTTATATACCGCTCTATAGCTGGAAGCTCTCTAAGCGGTTTACAATGATTTAGCATATTGCCCCAACATTCTGGGTACTCATTTTACCGACCTCGGAAGGATGGAAGGCTGAGTCAACCTTGAGGCCCTGGTCAGGATTGAACTTGTAACCTTTTGGTTACAGGGCGGCAGTTTTACCACTGCGCCACCAGGGGCTCTTATTAGGTGGCAGTGAGTTATTATCTCCAAAGTAGCATCATGTATGTATACACAGATTCCTCTTGCTGGAAGGTGTGACCGAAGAGATCACATGCAGGATTATTTTCCAAGGAGTACGGAAGACTCTGGAGTATTCAGAACAAGAGGACCTTTTGAGGCCAACATGGTAAAAGCAGTTTCTTCATGAGGACTTTCTGCTTGGATTGAGGAAATGGACATCTTAGACATCAGTATGAATGCTACCTCCTCAGGAATCTGGTCCTTAGCTCATCTTCTTGGCAACGCTGGCATAGGTGCGTTCAATTTCCTGATCTTCTGGACACGTATGGCTGAACTCATCACGGGCATACGCGTTGTGGAGGTAGCGCCAAACTGCTGTCATTTCCTGAGGAATCTCAAAGTTACGATACTTCTTTGCAGCGATCTAGGATGGATTGGGCAGAGTGGAGAAGATATAGATGAGAGATATAGAAACAACCAAAAAGGAAGATTCATTTCCTCTGAATCGAAACACAAATTGTTGCTGATGCTCAGGACTGAGTGAGCAGATGGAGGGTTAAAGCGGAGGAATTGGCCTCGAGGGAAGCTGAACATGAGCACAATTCAGACGATAATTTAAAAAATGGTTTAGATAATTATGCATGAACCATAGAGAGCCTCAGAATCACACAGTCCCTCTACTGCCCTGGAACCTTTTTGTATAGGGCGGCATACAAATGTACTAAATAAAATGAATAAAGAAAAGAGAAGAGTAAAAGCTTAGAACAAAGCATACTCCCACATTATGTACTAATTTAGGGAAGTGTGTTTAATCTTTACTGGGAACAGCCTATATTCTGCGACGATATCTATAACAACAACAACATTGACAATAAAATCCAGCCATCCCAGGTCCTTGGGAAGGACTCGATGTCTGGATAAAACAAACCAGTCAATAACACCTGTCTGACTGTGTAAACAAGAAATAATAATAATAATAATAATAGCTCATAAGGTATCCAATAAAGTATCAGCATGCAGGCAGCTGATACTTACCAGAAAGGAATAGCTCATAAGGGATCCAAGAAAAGTATTGCCTTTATCTTTGCAAGGGATACTCAGTAGACCAGCAGAATTGCTCACCTTGATGATGTTTAGTTTGGGCAGCAGATTGCAGTCAGCTAATGTCATTCGGTTCCCATCCAGGAACTTCCGCACAGAAACCAACACTTCTTCGGTGCTGTTCTGGTCAATTTCTTCTGGGAGTGGAGTATTTAGATAATCATCCAGTCGCTTGAATTCTCTCAGCAAAGCCTTCTCCAAATCTGAATTGCAAGAGCCAGAACTGAAATGTTTGCCTACTTGCACGGTTTTACCTACCGTTTTCAGTTTACTTTTTACATGGTTTTAGCTTATTTTTTTCATCAATTTTATCTACTGATTAACTTAAAAGTCAGAAAATGTAGAGATCAATAGAGTAATTTTTAAAGGTAGTTTTCTATGGACGATATAAGCCCTTTTCACCCATTATGCTCAATGCATGTACAATATGTGAATGGTATACACACTTACAGATCTGTACACATGTACAGTTATTCAAATATTGTGCTCAGTGCATGTACAGCAGTACACTTTGTATCTGTACCCTGCATTTGAGGGGGCCTGTACCCCTCTTCACTTTTAAAATGGACAGAGGTATAGTAATTCACACAAAGAGACATCTGTAAAAACACACACAATGATGTCTCAGTAATATTTAGTATAAATTGGTTTGTTTTCATTGTAAACTGCCCTGAGACATTTTGGAAGGGTGGTATACAAATCAAATCAAATCAAATCAAATCAAATCAAATCAAATCAAATCAAATCAATCAATCAATAATCTTTTGCCACTTGAGAAAACTTCTTATGACGTTTTAACACAAAACTAAAATAAACTTTCAGTGTAGATAAGTAGGCACTACTGAGGTAATGAGTGTCTGAACAGCACTTTCCCCACGTTTCCTTCTCTCCCCCATGCTTAACCTGCCTTGATTATTATTAATCAAGAGCAAGGATGCACAGGTACAGTGAGAGAGCAGCCTAACAGAACTTCCCAGCTAACTGCACGTTGGGTGCATTGACTTCTGTTGCTCGTTCTGGGGTAGGGGAGTGCGTGAATGAGGCTTCTTTAAACAACAGAGACCACTTAAAAGAATTAAGCCAAGCAATATGACCATAATAACGCTATGACTGTATTGTCTGACACTTTGATGTCAAGTTTCAATCTGATGGACGGGGGAGCGGGAAATTTTTTTTGGGGGGGGGGGGAAGCACCCGTTACCCCTTGGAGAGCCTTGCTCCAAGCAGACTCAAAGCTCAAACTAGCTTAGCCTGCAGCAGGCTAAGTTTCATTGCAGTCCTGGCCATAAGAAGTGTCATTTCTATTGGTGCAATAAAGTGCAAATACACCAATTAAGGGGTTATGTGTAGGATTGCTCTGACCAGGAGCAGGCTGCGTTTCTAAGCACACTTCCTAGAGAGTTTGAACACACTTTGGATCTTGCCCATGGAAACAGGCATTGTACAATTGTTGTGCTGAATAACCGCACGATTAAATACTATGTGGGGAGCCACCTGCAACCTCTTGGTAAGACCCATGTTTTGAGAATTACAGCTGCAATCAACACCAGTCCCCTTTACTTGAGCTTTCTTTTCTGTTTCCTGCCACATTGCCAGGGGAAATGTTGCCACACCACTGGCTCAGCAATCAAATAGGCCTGCGGAGCAAAATTGTTTTTCTTACTCTTGTTTGCTTCCTTCTGGGTGTTCTTGATGTATGCAGAGAACTTGGCAAAGATGTTCCTGCCCACGTCCATGGACTCCTTGTTTTGTGGGCTGAGCTGTGCATACCTTAATGAGAGTTACAGCATTGGTTCAGATATGCAATAAGAGAACTTAGCAAGAGAACTGGGCAAAGAGTGAGAGGTACATTTCAAGGTAGGCGCTCTTACCCCTGCACTTCTGCCCTGGTCAAAGTCCAGGGCCTCCACACCCCCTGGGGGCCTCAAATCCTCTTTAGTCAGTGCTGGGTGGTGTGGTTGGTTCCCTCAAGAACCTACATGTTAAACAAATTATGCTTAACTTGCAGGGGGTGGGGGCTCCAAAAGCCTTTAGGTCCAGGCTCCAACATTACCTAGGTGCACCTCTGCCCAGTCCTACCTGGAGATACTGCTAGGGATTGAACCTTCTTGATGCAAAGCAGATGCTCTACCTCTGAGCTACAGCCCCAAACAAGCATTAGAGAATGCAGCTACAATCTTGCAATACTGTCATTTCCCTTCCTCGTTCTCTCCCTCCCTGGTGCTCTCCAAATTTCTCTCCTCTCCACCCCCTCAATCTGTCTCCTCTATTGATAGAGAACTTCCTCTCATTGTATTTGTCTCTCAGGCCAACTGACTTCCTCTCTGATTGTGGGGAAACAGACGGATCTTGCAAGCTGTTTGCCTCTCACCAGGAGATCAAATAGCAGCTACTATTGCCAGCAAGAGGTTATGATTGATTGGCATGTTCAGTCAATTACATTTCGAAATGACATTGCTGAATATCCAGGCTAGGCTAAAACACGGTTCTGTTCTCTTAAGCAGAGCTGCCTTCTCTCTGGTCTGGCCTAGTTGTTGAATGGCACTAACAATGAACTCCAGAAGCTTAGTGAGGCAAGACTTGCCCTTGCGGAAGCCATGCTGGTGGTTCTTCTATATGTTTATCAATTTTGTTCTGAAGCATACTTTCCATCAATTTAGCCAGCACAGAAGCTAAGCTAACCAGCCTGTAATTTCCCGGATCCCCCCAGAACCCTTTTTGAAAATCAGAGTTACATTAGCTACTTTCCAGTCTTCTGGTACAGAGTCTGATTAAAGAGACAAGTTATATATTTTTGCTAGAAGACCAGCAATTTCATATTTGAGTTCCCTCTGAACACTTGGGTGAATGCCATCTGGCCCTGGAGATTTGTTAATTTTTAGACTGTTTAGAACATCCTTTCTCATCACCTCGAACTGGCCTCAAACTTCAGCCTCCAAGACTGAGAAGCTCAGTTCCAGAGTGAGTATATGGACATGAAGACAGATGCAAACAGTTCATTCAGTTTCTCTGCAATCTCCTTATCCTCCTTAATGATACCCCTGTTGATAAATCCTGTTGATAAATAAATAAATCCTATTGATAAATAAATAAATCCTGTTGATAAATAATCCTGATAAGTAATCCTTGATAAGTAATCTTGTTGATAAATAAATAAATTGATACCCTCATCATCTCAGGGGCCAAGGTTTTCTGCTTCTGATCTATTTAAAGATGTTTTTGTTATTCCTCTTGACACTTCTAGCTATAAGCTCCTCAACCTCTCTTTTTGCACCCTTTATTGTCTCCTTGAACTTCTTTTGCCAGAGTTTATTTTCCTTTATGTTCATTTGGGCAGGACTTCCATTTTCAGAAGCAGTTTGGGTCCATCGTGGTTCAAGTGCACCTGTCCCTTTTGCTTGCCCCCAAATGTATCCCAACGCCTAACAAATCTAAATCCCTCCTCCCAGCACCACCATCTCATCCACGCACAGAGACCCCTTGGTTCTGCCCATCTCGCTGGCCCTGTGGGTGGAAAAGGTAGCATTTAAAAGCATTTCATAGTCCTACTGCATCGTAGGGTGTGTTATAAATAAATCTACTTATAAATGCACGAGAATGAATAGTGGGTATCCAGCAAAGGCAGTGTTGAGTTCTAACGTAAAATTGAAGCAGTTCCAGAAAGTCATAGCCCAAAGTAAAATCATACATTTCAAAGTTCTAACCTGCAGCTAATCGGAATGGCCATGCCAGCAGCTTGAATCACCCCACCCATTGGCAGGATGCATACTTCCAGGGGCAGGCAGTTCTACCCTCCATACTATGTATGATGGATAAAGCCAAGCCCTTGCAATATTAAGCCAGGCACGTGTTCCACACCTCTGACATGGAGATGAGGCTATAGCTCAGTGGTAGGACATCTGCTTTGCATGCAGAAGATCCCAGGTTCAATTCAATTCCTGGCATCTCCAGGTAGGGCTGGGGGAAATGCCTGCCTTAGACTCCGAAGAGCTGCTGCCAGCCGGTGCAGATGATACCGAGCTTGATGGACCAATGGTTTGACTCAGTAGAAGGCAGCTTCCTAGGACATCAGGGGAAAGGGATAACTACTTTTGCAGAGGGAGCTGTGTTTGGAATTTGGAAGGAACACAGAAGATTGAAAGTGGACGTACCTAGGAGGGCCTAAGATTTGCTCCAGGAAGTCCTCAATTTTCAGAAAGTCTGTTTTCAGCTCCCTGTTGAATAGCAAGAAGGGAGGCTTGGTCCCAGGGGCCAGATCTTTCAGCTCCTCAGGTTTCCTAAGCAGTGGTAAATAAGTCAGAAACACACAGACACACAGACACACACACACACACACAACCAAGAAAACAAACCCACTTAGGCTGCAGAGTCTGTAGGTCTTGGTCTTCTTGCCCAACCCTTTTCCTGGGGCTGTCTCCAACTTTTGGGGGGCCCTCACTCAGCAAACTTCACTAGTCCATATCCTCCCCTCAACTTGGGTGGACCTCGAGAGTTACTCCATCACAGAGGTGGCCTCAGAGGCCAGCAATTAATTTAGAGCTGGGGTTCCCAACCTGTGGTCCTCCAGATGTTGCAGAACTACAACTTCCATCATCCCCGGCCACAATAAGTTGGAGCTGGGAATGATCAGAGTTGTAGTTCAGCAACGTATGGAAGACTACAGATTGGGAACCTCTGGTTTAGAGGTTTTAAGTTTAGAAGAAGTGACACTGGATTGGGAGGGACATGTTGGAGATGGAGTTCCAATGCAGCGACCTTTTGCACCAACTATCCTAATGACCACTAGGGGCATTAGGAGTAGAGATAGTGAGTAAGGGTCTCCCTAGCTGTTATATCTGTCTCTACTCTATGAACCCTGATTGGACCCCCTCAGGTAATTCCTGTGAGAGTCAAATTCCCTTCCTTTCCTCTTAGAGAGCAGATGGAAACATCTCCCTCCCTAACTATTCATTATGTAGTTCTATAGATTAGGATTAGGCCTTTCCTATCTGAAGTGTACTTCACCAAGAAATACTTAGAGGCTCTTCTCGTGAGAAGAGCCATGAAGGGGTTAGTGGGGAGAGCAGACTTAGAGCCCAGTGGTTCTCACGGTCAGGTGAAATCGGGCTAGGCTAGGAGGAGAGCTGGTCTTGTGGTAGCAAGCGTGACTTGTCCCTATAGCTAAGCAGGGTCTGTACTGGTTGCATATGAATGGGAGACTTGATGTGTGAGCACTGCAAGATATTCCCCTCAGGGGGTGGAGCCGCTCTGGGGAGAGCAGAAGGTTCCAAGTTCCCTCCCTGGCTTCTCCAAGATAGGGCTGAGAGAGATTCCTGCCTGCAACCTTGGAGAAGTTGCTGCCAGTCTGTGAAGACAATACTGAGCTAGATAGACCAATGGTCTGACTCAGTATATGGCAGTTTCCTATGTTCCTATGTTCGCCTGATCGTGGGAATAGCCTCTTAGTATTTAGTTCTACAAGAATCTCCATGTGTCTTCTCTAAATAGCTGCAACAACTAAACTCTGCATTTTACTCTGTAACTGGAGTATGTAGCTTCTTTAGTGCTCTGATAATTAACTGGGGGTAAAAATTTCAACCCCCAACAGGACATACTGTTGGGATTTGTAATTATTTAGCAAAGCGCCCAAGAAAGCTGCCCACTCTAGTTACAGAGTAGAGTGCTGAGTTTCGTGGCAGATAGTTAAAGAACACTCATGGAGATTGTTGTACAATCTAAACTAAATAGATTTATTGGTGAAGTACATTTGAAATAGGAAAGACCTATCCTATCTATCAGCTGCATAATGAGGCGGTTCCCACAATCAGTGGGAGCCGTCAACACACGATTCAAAAAACCGGGTTTGCGGAACGCTGCCCTGGTTTTAGGGCAGGGGTAGTTTAGTGGGTTAACAGCTTGGAGGCTACCGGGCTCTCACGGTCAGGTGAAATCGGGTTATTATTTATTCTATTTCTATACTGCCCTTCCAAAAATGGCTCAGGGCGGTTTACACGGAGAAATAACAAAACAAATAAGATGGATCCCTGTCCCCAAAGGGCTCACAATATTAAAAAACACATAAGATAGATACCAGCAACAGTCACTGGAGGTACTGTGCTGGGGGTGGATAGGGCCAGTTACTGCTAAAATAAAGCTAAATAAAGAGAATCACCACTGCGAAATAAAGAGAATCACCACATTAAAATGTGTGTCCTAAGATCAGCCACAAGTAATGCCTTGGTGATTCTGGGCCCTAGGGATATTAAACTGCAATCAACGAGAGCCAGAGCCTTCTCAGTGGTGGCCCTGACTCTATGGAATGGTCTCCCGGATAATATCAGAGCTCTCCATGATCTGTTGGCCTTTCGTAAGGCATGTAAGACTGAAATGTTCCGCCAGGTGTTCGGTTGCTGAGATAGCTGCTTGTAGAGTGATCTTGTAATCCATGGTTATTATGTCATGTGGAACGAGTACTGTATGGGGTTGTGGTTTATGAGGTTATGTAAGATATATTTTTATGAAATTGTGTTGCTGTGTGTGTTTTTGCTTGTAAGCCGCCCTGAGTCCTATTGGGGTAGGGCAACATAGAAATCTAACTAACTAACTAACTAAATAAATAAATAAATAAAAGGTGCCTCTTTGCCAAGTTAGCTAGGCTCCCCTAGCCCAATTCTGCCTGATTGCGAGAATAGCCTCAATGAATAGGTGAGGGGGAGAGAGATGTTCCCATCTACTCTCTAGGAAGAAAGGAACAGGACTGACTCACTACAGGAAGTACCTGAGGAGTCAAGGCAGGGGGTCATAGAGCAGAGGCAAGCAGGGACAGGTAAGGAGACCCTCTGCTCCCAGTGCCCCTACTGGTCATTAGGATAGTCAGTGCAAAAGGTCGATGCATTGGAACTCCATCTCCAACACCCCTTCTCATTACCCATCATACCAGCTTACGACTCCCATCTTCTCACGAAGCATCTGGAATCTGTCTCTGGGCAGTGGCTTAGTCATTCCATCTGCCACCATCTCTTCTGTTTGGCAGCACTCCAACTGGACTACCCCTTTTTCTTGCATGTCTCAAGCACAGTGATAGTTCATGGGAATGTGCTTAGTTCCAGGGCTGTTCCTAGAGGGGTGCGGGGCTGGGAGTGAATCAGCACGTGTGGGGACTCCTTAATATTTCATATCATTACAGAATCATACTGATTCAGTGTAAATAGTGTGAGTGAGGTTTTTGGACATGTCCAACCAGCTTGGACATACCATGAATTTCTAAAGAAATAAAAATAAAAAGCACAACACATGCTTCACAGTTCTCAGATCTTCTGGGTTGCAAATCAACTTGAGCATAGTGCATTCATAAACAAACAAACATTTTATATTGTTGCTGCCATGAATTTTCTGCCATGAAACAATCCACTTGTAGGAACTTTTGGGTGGGTTTTTTAAAAAACCCAACCATTTGTCCAATCCACTTCAATTTAAATATACATATTCCTCCCACCCTGCTCTACATCTCTGCTCAATGCCAAAGCCCTATGCCAAGACATTCCAGGTGATCTAAAGGCTAGGGCTTAAAGGGGGGTGTTTTACCCTTTCTATGAAGGCAAAGGGCAGATTCTTCCATATGGGGGTGAAATGATGGTCTAAGGGCGGTGGCACACTTCAGTTACGGAATCATATTCTGCTTCTGTGGATGAGAGCGCAACAAGTGACTGCTTGCGCCTAGCCCAGCTTATTTCTTCACCTCCATACAAGAAGAGGTGTCCACTTGTGGATTTGCTGTCTGTTCTGTCTTCACCCCAATCTGCATCCATGTATCCCACTAGTCTGGGATTGCTGCTTGCTGGAATCTCCAACGCATAGTGTGCAGTGCCTTTTAGATACCTTCCCGGACTTTTGACTGCAATCTGATCATTGTGCACTTACTTTTATTTATTTATTTTCCTTTCAAAAATGGCTTTCCAAAAACTGCTTTCCAAAAATGGCTCAGGGTTTACATCCATCTTTTTCTGCTCAGGATTCCCACTGCTGAGGCAATATCTGGCCTTGTCACTGTGACTATATACAGAGATCAAGTTGCTCTCCATATCAAGAACTAATAGTGCATCCTGGATCAAAATTCTCTCAATCTGTCCACCATATTGCCTGCAATGCAGTTCAGCTGTTCTTCTCCCGGCTGAAAAATTTCTGTTCCCATTAGCAATAAGAATAGGAAATTTGTAATTTTTGTCTAAATCAATAAACAGTTCAGGGGGATTCAGAATATTTTGGGTAGCACCGGAATCAATAATAAAATCATTCCTTTTATCCCTGGTTGGCACATTGAAATTCTTGGCTCTTTGACTGTCCCTTTCTGTGTCCTGTTCCTCAAAGCCAGCATGCAGTTTCTTTCTCCGCCTGTCAGAAACTGCCTGCTCATATTTGGGGTCTTACTCCAAAGACCCTGTGAACTAGCGGGAAGCACTTCACACACAATTTGGGTTTGTAATTGCATGTTAGAGTGTAGCCCAATTTATATCCAGGGCAAAAACAAATCCACTTTTTGCGTTGCCTTTGGGGGGAACTTCTGGGTACCTTGGCTTGGCCTTCTCCTTTCTCTTACCTTGCCATATCAACAGTTGTCACGTTGAATCGGACCCCTTTGAGCCACAACACCATGAAGAGGCTCTGACAGAAGGGGCAGTTCCCAATGTTTTCCCCATCAAAGCCAGCCTGTAGAGAGAAATAAGACAGTGAGGCTCTTCAAACGATTAGTGAGAAGAGCCTGGGGAGGGTTTGTGGGGAGAGCGGGCCACAAATATGAGCAGGCAGTCTGCTCTGGGTGGCCGAAGTGGCCACCCACACGACTGCCGGCTTCGTTTTGGAGCCGGCAGGGGCTGGGAGGATCGGGGGCCGCACGCCCCCTGGAAGCTCAAGCATGCCCTGCGTGAGCATGCAGGGCATGCTGGAGAGACCCTCGAGCCAGGAGGCTGCTTTTCAGCCTCCCTGTTGGGAGTCTCCTCATGAGTAGCCACGGAGCCATGCTGCAGCAACTCACAATTTTAAAAAACAGGCTTGCGGAGCGCTCACTCCACAAACCCGGTTTAAGGGGAGGGGTAGTTTGGCGGGTTAACAGCCTGGAGGCCATCGGGCTCACCTGCAAGCCCAGTGGTTCTCACAGTCCACCAAAATTGGGCTAAGCTCCCCTAGCCCAGTTTTGGTGAACCGTGTGAATAGCCTCAGTGTTAATCCCTTGCAGGGTTGTGCATATTCTATGCTTGTATGACCACACTGTGCAAGCATCTTTCTGTTATGCTGAATTCACAATCCAGAGAAGTTCACCATTTAAAAACCCCTCAGGTGTCTAGCCCTTACTGCTGTGCAGCACTCAGAGAATCTCATCTTTAAAAACAACAAGAAGCAATAATCTACCTCAGGACTGTGCCTGATGGCTCCTTAGAATTCAGAATCCAGAGTGTCCATCATTTCTCTTCTTTCTTTTTAAAGCTCTTATGGATTTGCAGAATTCACAAGGTTATATGCTTTTTTAGAAGTCTTGGGTGTTGTTGTTTTTTAAAAGAAGCTAGTTCTTATAAGGGGGGAAAACATGTTTATGGACAGTTGCTGGAGCTTTTCCACACAGGGATTTTTGCATGCTGAGGGTTGGGGTGTGTTCATATGAGGACAGGATTTAGCTCAAATTCGGTACGGAGACATCAAGGTACAATTCAAATAGCAAGCTGAATTACTCAGGTTTTATCTTTACGATTTGAGCTTAATGTGGAGAATCTGTGTTCAAAAATCGTTGTACTTTCTAAAACGTTTTCCTAGGATTCTCTGTCATTCTGTGGAGTATGATTCTGATGTGTGGAGAGATCCCATAAATAAAGCAGATCAAGATGAGATGGAGGTGTGAACACAGAGGTCAATGGAAAATTAGAAAAAAATCATAAGTTAGGGAGGGCTGGCCTTGGATCTCTGAAGCCAGCTCCAGTTGTAGCACAGGATAGCAGGACTCTGTGCATTAAATTTGAAGCCAATTTTTAATTTAAAAAAAATTAGACAGGGAGGGTATTTCACTCTTTTAGCCTACTTGCAAGTAGGCTTATGAGATCACCCAGCATTCCGTGTGTACGTCTATGTGTGTGCTTCACAGACGCAGATGATGGCTGCTGTCTTAAGCAAAATAAAGGGAAATAAACAAGTTATAGTAAGAACTAATCTGCCTACTTTCCTTTCACTATCCCTACAATTTGATTAAATTTGTTCTAAATTTGTCAGTTAGGCAGTTCACTTGCACCTCAAACATTAATGCATCTTGAACTGGGATGGATGACATCATTACAAACTATGCATTTGGATTGTGTCCTATGTGTCAACTGTACCAAATTTGTTCCAAATTGGCTCTCACTTGCACCTCAAACATTCATGTGTCCACCATCTTGAATCAGGGTGGGTGACATCATTACAAACTATGCCCTTGAGCCATCCCTATGTCTCCCTACACCTGTAGCAAATGTGGTTCCAATCTTGAACTGGGGTGGATGATATCTTCACAAACTACCTGTGGACTGCCTAATTTGAACCAAATATGGCACAGTTTTAGTGAGTGACACACAGGGACACTTCAATGGCATCATTAAGGTGTCCCTGTGTGTCACTCACTACAACTGTACCACATTTGGTTCAAATTAGGCAGTCCACAAGTTAGCCCTCTTGTGCCTCAAATGTTCACGCATCCACTGTATTGGATTGGGGTGGATTACATCATCACAAATTACACCATTGAGGTGTCCCTACATGTGACTCACTACAACTGTACCAAATTTGGTTCAAATTTATTTCAAATCGGTTAGACAGTACATGTTAGCCCACTTGCACCTCAACCATCTATGTGTCCACCATCTTGAACTGGGGTAGATGACATCACCACAAACTATGCCACTGAGGTGTCCCTATGTGTCCCTACAGCTGTAGCAAATTGGGTTCAAATTGGCTAGGTGGTTCACAGTTTAGCTCACTTTCACCTCAAACATTTACACATCTGCCATCTTAAATTGGGGTGGATGACATCATCACAAACTACATCACTGAGGTATCCCTGTGTGTCACTCACTACAACTGTACCAAATCTGAATCAGATCAGAAAGTCCACAGGTTAGCCCACTTGTGCTTCAAATGTTCACGTGTTCACCATCTTGAATCGGAGTGGAAGACATCATCACAAACACCACCGGTGTCCCTACAGCTGTAGCAAATTTGGTTCAAATCAGTATGACGGTTAAGAAGTTAGCCCCCTTGCACCTCAAACATTTACTCATCTGCCATCGTGAAACAGGGTGGATGACATCATCACAAACTACACCACTGAAGTGTCCTTCAGTGTCCTTAGAACTGTACCCAATTTGGTTCATATTGGTCCAGGCATTGTGAAGTTCACATGGACACACACACACACACACAGAATGCCGGGTGATCTCATAAGCCTCCAGGAAAGTAGGTTAAAAAGTGGAACACACTCCCTGTCTAAAATTGCTATTAAAAATTAATCGAATTACAGAGCAGCTTCAAATTTAATACACAGAGTTCTGCTATCCTGTGCTATAACTGTTCCTGGTTTCAGAGAACCGTGGACAGCCCTGCCCAACTTACAATTTTTCCCCTAATTTTCCATTGGCCTCTGGGTTAAAAAAAACCCTGTCGATGGCTATAGAGGCATGTGGCAGCCTTGCACAAGACCCATGGGAATGTTTAAAAAGTCAAAGTTTTATGATTATTTTTAAATCCAAAAGTTCAAAAGAATGCAAGGTATCCACCAGACATGCACACATACCTGCTCCTTTTCTACCTGCACACTTGAATAGAAAGAAGGAGGTGAGGCACCTTCCTTCTTTGCAACCCTATTGGCCCAAAATAGGTCAGAAGGCCGGCAGGGAGAGCATGCAGCATGAACAATCCCTGCTTGGAAAAAATGTCAGGAAACAGAGCCAAACTTCATAAGATATGAAGTTTACCCTGAATTATGCCTAAAAACGTTTATTTCCAATCATTTCCACTTTGACTACTCTCATCCTAAGTAATCTGATATGAGACCATTCCTCCCGCACTAAAGCTCGTGGTGGGGGATGATGGGAGTTGTAGTTAAACATCATCTGTGGACCCAGACTGGAGAACCTCCACCCTAACCAGTTTTAAATAAAAGACTCAGCACTGTGGCAAATGAAGCCCTGGAGATGGTCTTGTGGTAGCAAGCAAGAATTGTCCCCTTGCTAAGCAGGGCCCAACTTGGTTTGCATGTGGATGGGTGACTACATGTGAGCACCGTAAGATATTCTCTTTAGGGGATGGGGTCGTAGCTCAGTGGTAGAAGATCTGCATGCTTGCATGAAGAAGGTCCCAGGCTCAATCCCTAGCAACATTTCCAGGTAGGATGGGGAAAATTCCTGCTTGAAACCTTGGAGAGCCGCTGCCAGTGAATGTAGATGATACTGAGTGAGATGGATTGTTTTTAATGAAAGGCGGTATATAAATGCAAAAATAAATAAATAACCGTTTTTATGCTTGTAGATTTTACATTTGGTTTGTTTTTATCTTTTTAGCTTAATACTTTTATTGTCATTTTATTGTATGTTTTTAAACTTTTGTAAACCGCCTTGCGATTGTTTTTAATGAAAGGCGGTATATAAATGCAAAAATAAATAAATAAATAAATAAATAAATAAATAAAATTAAATAAATGGACCAATGGACTGATTCAGTATAAGGCACCTTCCTATGTTGCTATGTTCTTAGCTGCAAACGGGCACTTTTTTGTCTTTAGAAAGCAAATAGCACATTGTTTCCATTTCCTTAGGTGGGAGTTGGATCAGAAGTGAAAGCAAGATTCAATGCAGCCTTGCTCTTTGCCAGCCTCTTGTGGCCAGCTTTGTCTCTGGCCTGCGATTGTGAGGAACTCGGGAAGTGAGATAAAGAGGAACCAGAACATGCAGTGCTCCTAGGTGGGGAGCCTGGAACGGGACCAGAGTTCTGATATTGTGGACCAAGAGGAAGGGAGGTGGTTCTGCACCAGCCAGGAAAGCCTCACAAGGGAAGTGTTGAGGAAATGCACTCAAGTTTTCCATGAAAACAATCTGACTTGTTTCTGTCTTTTCATGTTCTAAAAGGCTTTAGAGAGAGGCTTGGATTTTCCAGGGATTAAGTCAGCGCCTTCTGTGACACCCTATCCAAACTGCTGCAGAAACCAATCACATGCTTGCATGTGATGTTTTTCTGATCAGAATCCTCCCCTCCTTAAGGGCTAGAAACTTGTTTCAGGGTGAACTAAAACTGAAGAAAAGAACCCTTGAATTGATAACTTCTCAGCTGACTCCTACAGTCACTATGCCAGGGGTTCTCAAAAACCTTGGCCCGCAGAAGTTGCTGGACTACAGTTCTCATCATCCCCAGCAATTGTGGCTAGGGATGATGGGAGTTGTAGTCCAATGAACATCTGGAGACCCAAGGTTTGAGAACCCCTGCACTATGCTATTTCAGGGAAGTCTGGTGTTCGTTCTGTTGTGGTAACTATAATGATTCTTAGTCAAAAGGGGAGACATTCAGCCCCCCATGAAACATGGTTAGATATTTGGATACCTGAGGGAGAAAAACTAGATGGTGCCCCCTTCCTGATGGTATTAAAAAATCAAATCAAATAATTAACCATTTGCTACCCTTGAACAGTACTGAAAAAGTCTTCAACATAGCATTTGTATAGTACTAATACAAATGAAGGCATGTCACATGAGTATGGTCTTCTTGTACTCCTTACAACAGCCCTGCAAGGTAGGGTTTGAGGCTGAAATAAGTACTTCATCTAAGACCACCTACTGGTACATGGCAGGGGTGAGATTTGAACCAGAGACTTCCTGAATCATAGCTTGATTGTACACATTTTTTTTAAACATAGGAAGCAGCCTCATACTGTGTCAGAATCTTGTTCCATCTAGCGCAGGCTTGTCTACTCTGACTGGCAGCAGCTCTCCAGGATTTCGGAGAGGGGTCTCTACCAGGCTGCCAGGTGGGGTTTATCTGGGACCTTCTGCATGCCAAGCAGATGCTTTGCCACTGAGTTATGCTCCTTCCCAATCATAGCTCCGTCCCTCAGCTCCCATGCTGCTATGCCGGTTCACCCTGTCCTAGTTCACTCTGACTTTCTTTAATTAATTTAACGTATATCTTGCCTTTCTTCCATGGAACTGACAGCAGCATACACAGGTGTTGTTTTTCTTTAAAGGAACACCTTCTTATAGCCCATAATAATAAGAAATTCCAAATTTATCCTCATGGTCCAATTTCTATAGGGTTTCCAGGCACTAATATGGCCATGACCTGAGTTTAACCAGACTTTAGACACAATGTTCCAATAAATAATTGTCTAATTTGGAAGGGTGTGGTTTGTTTTTTTAAATTCTTACAATGGCAGTCACGTAGGGACCCTGATCTGGGTCAGGACTGATGAGCAAAAGCAGAAGGTCATAATAACCCTTGAATCCAACACAATGTTCATACTAACAGTGACAATTCTCCCCTCCCCACTGTGGCTGCTATGGGCCTCTGATGATACCATTTTCTGCAATGAAATATTTGAGCTTCTTAGCAACCCTGTGGAATGCAACTGGGCCCCTCACATGGCTGCTATGTTCGAACTAAAAATAAAAAAATTAGAAAAACCCAGACTAGATGATAAGACGTTTTAATGCTCTTAGATTCAGCAAAGTTGCTGCCTCATCTGCTTTCAGACCATGCCTTAGGATTCGAGATTTGGACAGGCGACGTACATGTGTCAAGTGGAATGTTTGGCAGATTAAAATAAAGCATGCAGCCCATTGTGCATGTAAAGCTTGGGAAAAGAGCAGAACCTATCTCTTTAAAGATAAAATACTGTAATATTTTCTGGACACTTGACATCGAGGTCATTCACACAATCAAAAATTGTGTTCTGCCCAGGTTTGAGAACTGTGTGTACTCCCAATTTTTGATTGTGTGGGAGCAAGGTTAGAGGAAATCCCACAGTCTCAGGTCTTGTCAGATGCCCAGTTTCTGCTGATAGACACACCCAAGCACCACACTAAAACGTCACGGGCCAAACAAAGAAGAAATAATATACCTGCCCTCCTCACCTTCACAAACAGCTCAATCTCTGGTTCCTTATATGGGCTTCGCAGTCGGCTTGCCATCTTTGCTTCTTCCACCAGCCGGTCACCACGGATAAAGAGTTCTTCTGATGTGGTCAGCTCCAAAGCCAAGGTGAGAGTCCTGACAGACGCAGTGGCTTCTCTAGAAAAGATGCACCACACCCCAATCCCCTTGTCCGCCAGTGGCCTTTTCGCTGTCCTTCCCTTCAGCGTCCTACACTAGAGTTCATGGTGCGGTGTGTGGAGTGACCTGCTGAAGCCGGGGAGGCCTCCATCCAAGCATGACTCAGCAGTGTGCGCTATCAAAAAGGCACACCAAGGTCTTCTCTGGTGTATCAGACAAACCAGATGTTGCTCCGGCACTCCTGAGAAACATCCCAGAATAGGTTCTCTTATTGTAACTCCACAGAGTTCCTATCACAGGAAATAAGCAGGAAATGTCCCATACCTCAGTGGTTTGAGTCGTTGTTTACCGTACTTAATATGAGGGGGAAATTCCATGGACAGCCCTTGACACATGAAAGCACGTGTTTATTGCTTTGTGGACATCTTTTAAAAAGTAGTGTTTTAGGACTGGGGTGGTTTAGTTCAGCCAACTGGGGGGGGGGGCTGGTAACGTGTGTGTGTGTGGGGGGGGACAAATGCTGATTGTGATTTTTGACAAGGTCTGCACTCCTAGAGATGGAAAAGAGGTGATCGCATTGCAAGACTTTCCGCTCTCAGTGTGTTTTCATGCTTTTCTTGTCTTGACCATCAAGCCTGCAGCAGCCACATTTGCAATGGTGCTTTAAACATTTGTAAAAGTTTTTAAAACACAAAAACAACTGTACAATTTTATCAATGTGGTCAGAGGAATGGAAATGAGGATTGGCAGAAATGTCCTCCAAGGATTCCTCCATGCAGTGAGTACAACAATTTATTCATTCTGACCCTGACCCTAACCCTTTCCTCTGTGCAAAAATGACTGCTATTTTACCCTAATTGTTTAGGGATCAGGATAAAGAAGAGGTGACCACAGATGAAGCTAAAAGTGCAACAATGCTATCGCCTACTTTCCATTTCTATTGGGGGTAACTTTGCCAAAAAATTTTTTTTGGCAAAAATCATTATGAGCATTCATCCCCCAAGATGGTACCGATGGCCTTATACTTGGCCAACCTTTTGATCCATCTCATTCACACAACTCATTAGAACTGGAAGAGGCCTGGGAGGTCTTCTAGCCCAACCCCCTGCAAAGGCAATAGCCTTTGCCAACTGGCAACAGCACTTCAGGGATTCAGACAGGGGCCTTTCCCAGCCCTACCCGAGGAACCTTCTGCGTGCAAACCAGGTGCTCCACTGAACTATGGCCCTGCTCCACAGCTGAAGTAAGGCTTGAGAACTTTGGAAGCTGCCTTTCCTGAGTCAGACGGCCTCGTAGTGATAGACTTGAGGGAGGACTAGGCCTCAGTCTGGAGGGTGTGTTTGGGTTTGTGATTATTTAGCAAAGTGCCAAAAGCTACCCACTCCAGTTACAGAGTAGAGTGCAGAGTTTAGTTGTTGCAGTTATTTAAACAAACATGGAGATTGTTGTACAATCTAGGCGAAATATTATTTATTTATTACATTATGTTTATGTTTGAGGATAACCAAAGTTGTATTCAGATCTCTCAGATGGATCCAGATCTTCACCAATAAATCGATTTATTGGTGAAGTCCATTCTGGATAGTAAGGACTATCTCCCTGTCTGAGAGCTACATAATGGATCGATGGGGAGAGGGAGCGAGATGTTTCCACCTACTCTCCAAGAGGAAAGGAGGTGGACTGACTTCACACAGGAAATACCTGAGAAGTCAAGGCAGGGGTCATAGAGTAGAGGCAAAGCAGGGACAGGTAAGGAGACCCTCACTCACCACCTCCACTCCCAGTGCTGGAATTCCATCTGGAACAGGGTGGGCCTCTCCAAATAATCTCTGTGGCCCAATCCAGAGTGAGGGGCAGGGTTTTGTCTGTGTAGGAGCCAGGAGCTGTCTCAGGGTTTTGTCTGTGTAGGACACGACAAAAAACTGTCTGTCTTTTCTTGGAGCTCAGGCGGGCCCTGATCCGAAACAGGCACGTGAGCTAGCCCTCCTCCTTCTCTTGCGTTGGGTGAGAGGCCCTGAGCAGCCAGATGAGCTTTCTTTCTTCACTGACTTCCCACTCCAAGGAGCCCAGGACAGCATCTATATGGCTATCCTCACAAAAAACCCTGGGAGGTGGATTAGTCTGAGAGAGAAGAGTCACCCAGTGAGGTTCATGGCTGAATTGGGGATTTGGACTCTGGGCTCCCCAGTCCTGGTCTAACACTGTAAGTATACCATGCTGGCTCTCATTTCTCTGGTTGAAGCAGAAATTCCCCGGGTTCTGTGACAGAGACTGACACCAAAGTGAGAGAAAGCAGGTTTATTTATTTGCCGGCAAATGGTCCCAGCGGAATAATTTCCAAAGGCAGAGACCCCGATCACACTGCGGCCTCGCCTTTTATACACATAACAATTTACATATAGTGGGTACAATTCTCATTGGTAAGCATCACTTAATCGTCATCTTAACAATTTCTACCAATCAGAGAATTCTCTACTAAACTATAATTAAGCATTCCCCCCCCCTCCTTCCCTCTACATCTTTCTACAACTATTTCACTATAGCTGTGGCCTTCAGCGAGTGCTGACCAGCAGTTTGTTATCTACAGATAGCAAGGGGGCCTTCTGTCTACATACCAACAAGTGGACAGGAGTTTATCATGCTGCCAGCAAGTTGTAATTAGAGCAGCTTGGTTTATGCAGACTTTCTTTAACCATTTCTTGACCATAAAACTGAGTCTGCCTCATGGTATTGGAGTTCATTTTGGTGTGCAATTGCATCTGAGGTCTCAGGCCAATGGAGTGGGTTTTCCTCTTTTAAAATAATGCTCTTTTAGAAAGAAGAGTCTTCTGTGTTTGAACACACAGTTCTTTTACTGAAAATCTTTTGCTTGCTTCTAACATGAAATCCAACCAGCTTCTGGGGCCTAAGACTCAGCCAGTTCTTCTGAACAATGAAAACAAACAAATTAAAGGGACAGTGTACTATTTCCATAGGGCAGGGCAGGAGCTTTGTTGGATCACCAGATCCCTAGAGCTCCTGGACCCCCCTGTGGGGACTACTGATGGCGGAGTGACAAATTCTGGCTCCCTATTAGGTCTGGGGATCTTGGATGGAGTGTTCTCTTTCTCCTCCAACTGGAGTCAGTTGGGTCCTGAAACCACCTGAAGATGCCAGGAATCTTCAGGTTGCATGCAGAATCTGGGAGCTTCTGCTTGCAAAGCAGGTGCCCTACACTGACCTGCAGCCCCATTGATCTTATATGAGTTAAGACATGCTAAGGCCCATTGAGGAGGAGAGCTGGTTTTGTGGTAGCAAACACGAATTGTCCCTGTTGCTAAGCAGGCTCTGCCCTGGTTTGTATTTGGATGGGTGACTATACATGAGTGCTATAAAATATTCCCTTTAAGGGGAGGGGTCAAGGCTCAGTATTTGCATGCTTGCAGACGATCCCAGGTTCAATCCCTGACAGCATATCCAGGGAGAGATTCCTGCTTGAAACCTTGGAGTGCTGCTACCAGTCAGCATAGAATAATGTGGGGCTTGATGAACCAATAAATACAGTTTGGCAGTTATAATAAGGCAATTTCCTATGTTCTGGATCATTGGGCTTATTTATGTATTTATTTTTACATTTATATACTGCTCTTCCTCCAAGGACCCCAGAGGACTGTTAATTTTTATCCTCACAACAACCCTGTGAAGTAGGTTAGGCTGAGAGAGAAGTGACTGGCCCAGAGTCACGCAGTGAATTTCATGGGTGAATGAGAATTTGAACTCGGGTCTCCCTTAGTCCAACACTCTACCCATTATACTACACTGGCCCCCTATCTGCCTAACTCTGTATATGGTCTGGGTTGCTGCTTTTCTCTGTGTTTATTTCTGTTAGAAGGAAAGCTCTGCAAATTTCTCCCTGAAAGATCAGAAAAGAAATGCAATATGTCCTATCCGTGGATATGATTATGAAAATAGCTTCCAGTGAATCTTGGGCTGGGCATGTTTGAGATTGACAAGGCACAGGAAAAATTGTTTTAAATAACCTTTTAAAAATTTGTGAGCCAACCACAATTAAATACTTTAAAGGTCAATTGATTTTAACAGGAGATTGTTGGGTATGTGCTCCTACTGAGAGCAATGGTATTTAACAGTACTTAGCATTAACTGGTTTGTGTCCTGAAATTATATGTCCAGAAGATAGATCTTAAGTAGCAATTAAATAAATCTACATTGTTTTGTTGTATGAGTTTTAACTGGTTCATTAAGCTACTAAATCTGCAAGTATCTGCATAAGAATAAAACAGTAGTTGTGGAGACAGAAGCATACTTCCTTTTTTTAAGATGGTGCTTGCATATGTCACAGCAGGTACTAGTTAAAGTACTTATATTAAAAATAATGTGCGTGCTTTTAAAAAAACATGTTGCCTAATTAATCTGGGTGCTTTCTTTGTCAATCAAAAGGTTTAACTAATTGATTAAAGACAGCGGCCCTGATATTAAAGCAATCATGTTAAGTACTAATTTATTAAACTCAATACACATTTAAAAAGAATCCTTAAAGCAGTGTTCAGACTATGAGAGAAAGACAAGGCTTTAAATCAGGTTCTCATACTTGGGTCCATGGATGTTGTTGGGCTACAACTCCCATCATCCACATAAGTTGTAGATGTGGATGATGGGAGTTGTAGTCCAATCGCGTTTAGGACCTAAGTTGGAGAATCCTTGCTTTAAAAAACCCCTCACAAATCCAATCCCCTGGCTTTCCCCAAATTTGGGCAAATCAGGGTCCTTCTGTAATTTGGTAAAATCAGTAGCTAGGGGGCCTGCATGAAAGGTAAGGGGGCAGATCCACTCAGTGCTCCACCCACACCTGTATTTTAATTTCAGCAGAATCTTTTGCCCTCATTCTCATAATGATTTGACAAAGCAAAGAAGGTAGAGGGACTTGTGCTGTCTTTTGGAGCAAGCTACAAGCAAACGCATTTTAGAGCAGAAAGAATAGTCCCCTTTCACAGCTCTGTTTAAAGAGACACTGAGACACTTGTGACTTGTTTTTCTGTCCTCGCTGACCTCGTATTTCTAAGCTGATGGATTCTGTGGACAGTGGGCAGATGAGACAAGCTCTGCGGCAATGCTGCCTTCAACCCAATGGATTGATTCATCACTGAGAGGTTAACCTTTTAAAAGCACGACTTCCAAGAGCATAGAATCAGAGTTGGAAGGGGCCCATGAGGTCTTCCAGTCCAACCCTCTGCAAGGGAGAAACTGCTAAAACAGGAACCCCCTGCAGAGCAGGAAACTGCTACAACATCCACTGCCTAACAGCTCATATCCTATCTCCCCTTCGTCTTCTCTTCTCAAGGCTAAAATATGGAGTTCCTTCCACCGTTCCTCATAGGACTTGGTTTCCAAATCCCTCACCATCTTGGCTACACACTCTTCTGAACCCATTCCAGCCTATCGACATCCTTCTTAAAAATGCAGTGCCCAGAACTGAGCACTCTGTTCCAAATGAGGATAGAGATGTGTTAAATAAATAAATAAATAAATAAATAAATAAATAAATAAATAAATAAATAGATAGGTTTTTAAATCCCACTCAATCCTATGCCACTCAGACAATGGATTAAATGTATACTTTTAAAGCATGGGGTTTCACCCGTAGAGCCTTTGATGGGAAAGGTTTGAGTCTTAAGAGAGCCCATTTGGAATAAAGGCCAGCTTTATATAGGAAGCTGCTGAGGCGATTCTCATGGTCATACCAAATCGGGCGAAGGGAGCCTAGCCCGATTTGGTATGCCCGTGAGAACCACCGGGCCCGCAGCCGAGGGTGACCCGTTTGAATACCCCTCCCCTTAGCTGAGGTTAGCGGAGTGAGCGCTCCGCTAACCCGGGCCATTCGATCATGTGTTGCTGCAGCGCAGATCCACGCGGTAGCAACTCATGAGTAGACCCCCAACTGGGAGGCTGACAAGCAGCCTCCCGGCTCGGGAGTCTCTCCAGCATGCCCTGCGTGCTCGTGCAAGGCATGCTGGAGCTTCCGGGGGCCGCACGGCCCCCGATCCCCCCAGCCCCTGCTGGCTCTGTAACAGTTCGGCCGCCCGGAGCAGACTGCTGGGTCATCTATGGGGACAGCGGGCTAAGCCCGCTTTCCCTGCTAACCCTGCTGAGGCGGCTCCCACTGATCGTGGGAACCGCCTCGCTGTCTACTGAGTCAGACTATTGGTCCATCTAACTCAGTACTGACTACTCTGACTGGCAGCAGCTCTTTAAGGTTTCAGGCAGGAATCTCTTTCGGCCCTACCTGAAGATGCCAGAGATTAAACCTGGGACCAAAGCAGATGCTCTACCACTGAGCTAATATGGTCACATCATAAACTGCCATGAAGTAGTCACTTTGGATGGCAGATTCCAGAAGGGGCACCATTTTCTCATCACCATCTCCAATTCCCACCATTGTGTACCATTTTTAAGCAATGAGCATACAAGCAGTTGGAGGGAAATCATTTTGACTTCTTACTTCAGGCGTGAAGATAATTAAGGCCTGCACTGATTGGAGTTATTGGACTCCTTTTAGCTAACACACACACACACACACACACACACACACACACACACACACACACACACACACCCTGCCGACCCTGCAAAGAACCAACTCATTGTTAATGGACAATAGCAGCTTTTCAGCTGTAGCAGTAGCAAGAGATGACTGATTCCTGCAAGGCTGGAGACAGAGTGCTCCTGGGACCCAGACAACTGCTGGAAAATCAGGACTGAGCGTACAATGCAATGCCTGGATCTCACTGGACGAGTTATTTTTTGGTCTTTGGAACGGTGTTCTTCTGCTTCTCAGCATTCCTGAGGGCAGCTCCGGAGTTTTCAGGTGAGTCTGTGAGATGAGCTAATATGGGGTGAGGGAGGGTCTCCTTGCATCCATCTGGTTGCAGCTGCTATCTCCTCACAGGAGGTGCTGAGCTTGGTGCCTGGAAGAGAACTGCCACTAATTATAAGCCCAAGATCTCAGAACCTTTTGTTTCATGCAAAAGATGGGAGCAAAGCAAGGTCATCTGCAGGAAATTGGGGTGGGGGTGGGGGCAGAGATCAGAACAGCAACACCATATGCTTTGAGGAGGGTGGTCTCCCATTTTGACTGATTGTCTGAGGCCTTAAAAAAAAAGTGTGGGTGACATCTTCCTGGTCGCATTTCAAGAATAAACCTGACGTACAATGGAAATTCTCTAGGAGGGGAATTATCCAGTAAAATTTGCTATTTTTGTGTGCGCATGCAAAAAATAAAGGTTGCACATGTTCTCCAAATTAGAATATGTTGCTTTTTTTCAACATGTTCTGGAATTCTTGTCATATGTAAACTTTTTGAGAAAAAAACATGAAGTGCAGAACTTGCACCAGTCCCAAGGCCACATTGGTTGTGCTATCTGGGAACATAGGAAGCTGCCCTCTACCGAATTCGACCATCTAGCTCAGTATGGTCTACACTGGGACCTTCTTCATGCAAAAGCAGATGTTCTGCCACGGAGCTACTGAGATGTTCTACTCCATCCCCAAAAACCTTTTGCGTAGTCTCCGTAGGGAGCTTCCACCTTCTGTGTCAAACCCTTGGTCCATCTAGCTCAGTACTACTGTCTACACCGACTGGCAGCAGCTCTTCAAGGTTTTTGGCAGGAGTCTTTCACAGCGCCACTTGGAGATGCTGCCGGGGCTTGAACCTGGGACCTTCTACATGCAAGGCAGGGGCTCTACCACTGAGCTGCAGCCTCATCCCCTTACATTTTCCATCTATGCATTTTGTGTATGCACAGACCAGGGGCGTAACAAGGCTGGAGTGGGCCCAGAGACAAAATTTTAAAATGGGCCCCTCGCTGATACACACACACTTCACATGTGGCTTGCCTCTGGGGGGACCCTCGAGGCGTGGGGGGCCCCAGGCAGCCGCCTCCCCTTGCCTAATAGTAGTTACGCCCCGGCACAGACACTGAACTACCTGTAAACACAGCCAATGATATGTTGAGCGTCAGGGCAGGGCAATATAGCATTTTGCAATGGGGTGCTTCAAAATTCATTAATTGAAACTGAACTCATGCATATGTTTATTATCTGTCTTGCATTTATTGCTATGTCATTAGTGTTTGTGACTGAATCTTTGGATACATTTGTAGAAAAGTCTACCAATAGTGGAGTGATAAAAGCAATAGGAACTAAGATGACTATTTCCCCATAATGATAAACACAAAGCTTAGTTACCAAAGATCAAGTTGCATGTCAGCCAAAAAACCTCTGGTCCAGTCAGAGGCGTATCTAGGGAAAATAGCACCTAGGGCAAGCACTGAAATTGCACCCCCTGTCCAAACATCTGACACCCATCTTTCAGATAACTTTACCATAGTATCAGCACAAAAATACAAGTCAAACTCATTAATCTTTTAATATTTCAAGAACTATTTAGCAGTGGACGTAGCCAAACCAAAAAATGCTGCAAAAGTATAAACTTTAGTATGCTGGGGCTCATAAAATACCCAAATACTATGTGGAGGTGTACTTGGAAAACTAAACAGAAGTGCCTGTCTAATTCTCTACTATGCATTGTAGCATCACTATTACATAAGTTTTAAAACTCAATGGAGAATTTGACTTTTCCTAGATACTCAGAAAATAATTAAAGGATATGCAGAGTAAACTGTGTCACTGCTTGGAATATATTCTAGCATTTCAGAAAGACAGTTAAAATGAGAGAAAGAGAGCAAGAAACTCCCAGTGGGCCTTAATACTAAGGATTTCACACTGATTCAAAGACAAACTCACTATTAATAGGCATATTATTAAGACATTACATTTAACTCACTTATTACAAGATGCAAAATAAGAGCAAATGAATACAATCCTAGCTCATAAGCATCAGCTCAGTATTCACAAGCCCTGATTCTCCGTACATAGTGCCAAACTGAATATGTGTGCAGTGACTTATACTAAATTTTTAAAAAGTTTTTTTAACCTGTAGCTTCCTAAAGGCCATGGGGTGGGGAGGTCTGCAAAGGTTCCCCCTCCACCTGCTGGCCTCTAGGGCCTCACAGGGACCATATGAGCATGTGCAGTGGCCATTTTGTTTTAAGTGGCCATTTCAAATAATTTTTTTAATTTTTTAAAATGGCGCCCCCCTTTAAGTGGCGCCCGGGGCAGGTGCCCTGCCTGCCCCACCCTAGATACGCCCCTGGGTCCAGTATCATCCTGCTTATTTTCCGAGTGGAATTTGGCTGGTGGTGGATTCCCTGTTTTTAAGTCCCAATGCCCCCCAAATTCCACCTCAGAAGAAACTGGGCTGGAAATCCAGTGATTTTGCTCAGGGTGAAACTGTGCCAGAACAGACTGCGGAGTGGGGATTTACTTACTCAAATTCTGTTGGAACTGGAGTTCCATTGACACTATGGAGTCAGGCCATAGGTCCATCTAGCTCAGTATTTTCTATGCTGACTGGCAGCAGCTTTCCAAGGTTTCAGACAGGAGTCTTTCTCAGCCCTGCCAAGAAATGCTGCCAGGGATTGAACCTGGGATCTTTGGCATGCAAAGCAGATGTTCTACCACTGAGCTACTATGGCCCCATCCCCTAAGGGGAATATCATATAGTGCTCACGTGTAGGAACATAGGAAGCTGTCATGTACCAATTCAGACTATTCGTCCATTCAGCTCAGTATTGTCTTCACAGACTGGCAGCGGCTTCTCCAAGTTGCAGGCAGGAATCTCTCTCAGCCCGATCTTGGAGGTGCCAGAGAGGGAACTTGGGAACTTCTGCATGCAGGTGCTCTTCCCAGGGTGGCCCCATCCCCTCAGGGGAATATCTTGCAGCTCTCACATGTAGTCTCCCATTGAAATGCAAACCAAGGCAAACCCTGCTTAGTAAAGGTCATGCTCTCTAATGCGAGACCAATGCTCTAAGGTCACCTGCAGTTTGGCACTAATTTTAGGAGCAAGTGCAGATTTCACATTGTTGTGACTCTAAAAACTCCTTGCGCTTTGCATTCTTCAGGTTACTTGCAGAAGGTTTTGAAGAACCATACTGCCCATGCCTGCGACGGGGAGCAGTTAACGGTCATTTGCCCGCATAAGACCAGCATCAGCATCCTTTCGGCGTTCTATGGCCGCCGAGTGCCCAGTCAAAACCTTTGCCCATCCTCGGGAGACCTCATGCTGGAGGACACGGATTGTGTGTCTGCTACAGCCCGCCAGGTAAGAGGCCCTTCACACTTGCGGGAAGAGGCTGGCTAGCACTTTGCAGATGAAAACAGGGATACAGGTGCAGCAACCAATTGTCAGAGCCTCCCCCACACACCATGACACATGGCTGAAGACGCGATTCCACCCACTGGATGCTCTACTGCTCAGCATCTCCTTCATATTGTGCACTGATCTGGGTGCACTGCCGTGACAATGACAATGGATATTTATATACTGCTTTTCAACAAATGTTCTCAAAGTGGTTTATACAGAAAAAATGAACAATAAAGAAGATGATGATTACTTTAATTTATAAAAAATAAAGAAAATGATGCACTGCAGCCACGATGCAGCCACCCACCAGTTGGAAATCTCAGTTCTAAAGATATGGAGGAAGAAGCTGAATCCTGACACGTGACAACTTTGTCTCTCTTTTTGAGGCGAGTCTCACGATCAGTGGGAATCACCTCTAGGGGGTTTGCAGGGAGAGTGGGCTTAGTCCGCTCTCCCCACAGACGAGCAGGCAGGAAGCCCTGGGCGGCCAGATCGGCAGCCCACGCAACGGCTGGCTCCATTACGGAGCTGGCGGGCGTTGCGTGGATTGGGGGCCGTGTGGCCCCCGGAAGTTCCAGGATGCCCCGCACAAGCGCACGGGGCATCCTGGAGAGACCCCTGAGCCTCGGAGGCTGCTGGCAGCCTCCTGGCTGGGGGCCTCCTCGTGTGTTGCCGCGGTGTGGAGCTGCGCTGCAGCAACACATGACCAAAACACCCAGGTTAGCGGGCTCTACGATTGTGAGTTGCTGCGGTGCAGCTCCGCGCCATGGCAACTCACGAGTAGACCCCCAACCGGGAGACTGAAAAGCAGCCTCCTGGCTCGGGGGGTCTCTCCAGCATGCCCTGTGTGCTCACACAAGGCGTGCTGGAGCTTCCGGGGGGCCACACGACCCCCAATCTCCCCAGCCCCCTCTGGCTCCATAACGGAGCCGGCAGTCGTGTGGGCGGCCAGTTCGGCCGCCCGGAGCAGACTGACTGCTTGTCTGTGGGGAGAGCGGGCTTAGCCATCCATCCAGGCTCTTCTCACCCATCGTGAGAAGAGCCTCACCATCTTATACTGTGCCGGAGATGGCAATGGTAAACCCCTCCTGTATTCTACCAAACTAAAACCACAGGGCTCTGTGGTCGCCAGGAATCAACACCAACTCCAACTCCAACTTTACCAACTTTATAACCTGCTCTATACATAATCACCAGCTGTGTAAAATGCATAACTTTGGCCTTCCTGCAAATGTTGGAAGCCACTCCCATCACCCCTGACTACTGGCCACTGTGGCTGGGGATGATGGGAGCAGTAGTCCAACTACAGCTGGAGGGCCAGAGCTGTGCAGCCCTCTTGTAAAATAACCTGTATCTCTGTGAGAATAACTCTGCAGTCAGTTCAACATGAAAAATCATGTTGCTGTTGTGATTGACGTCAAAAGAATCATCATAAATCTGGGAGCCTTCTGGAAGAGCATTATCTCCATCTAGTGTTTAGATGCAGATGTACACTGCCGCTTCTCGAAGGATCTGGAGTGCTGGAAGACTAGCTCCATCCTGTCAAATTTCCATTCTTTATACACTAATGTTTTACAGAGCATCCTGATGATGTCCTTGCCAAATCATTGCAGTCCATTTCCCACCCACCCCTGTGCTTTTCCAGTCCCGATCAGTGGAATGTGTTTAGCAATAAAGTGCAGTTGGAGTACCAGCCAGGGTAAACAAGCCCTATTATTGTGGCTTTATTTATTGTGGCTGGGTCTGCTTGGAGTTGCAGTTTAGCAACATGTGGAGGGCCGCAGGTTGGGGGAGCCTGGTCTACACTGACTGGCAGCAGCTCTCCAAGGTTACAGGCAGGAGTCTCTCCCATCTCTCCTTGGAGGTGTCAGGGAGTGAGCCTTCTGCAGGCAGATGCTCTACCACTGAGCTACAGTCCCATCCCCGAAAGGGAATCTCTTACAGCATCCACATGTAGTCACCCATACAAGTGCAAACCAAGGCAGACCCTGCTTAGCCAAGGGGACGATCCGTGCTTGCTCTCAGCTCTCCTCCTCTGTGCCTAACTAAAGCCTGTCCTCCTCTTACAGAAAATGATGGATGAGTGTCAGGACCAGCGGTGGTGTCATTTCTCTGTCCACAGCCATGTGTTTGGGCCAGACCCATGTCCTGGGACACACAAGTACTTGGTGGTGTCCTACAAATGCAGACCAGGTGAGTGAATGTGGTAAGCAAAGTAGCATGCTGGGTAGGTATCATTCATCCTAGCAGCTTGGGCTGATGCTCATAAAAACCCCTCGTCATCTTGTTTAAGTAACCATATCCGTCAGGGCTGCACAGCTTCGAGCCACCAGTGGTTGTTGGACCTCAACTCCCATCATCTCCAGTCACATTGATCAGTAGTCAGGGGTGATGGGCATTGTAGTCCAACCTCTGCAGGCAGGCCAAGTTGTGCAGCACTGATTTAAGTCACAAGAGGCACTGTAATGGAGCTCATCGCTGAGTTGAAGCTTTATGTTTGCAACTCCCCTCAGTTTGGGCTTCGCAAAAGGTTGCAGTCAAAACCTTGGACCCCCTGGCTGCTTTCCAGACTGCACGGGAGGAAGTGGTGTAAAATCCTACGGCTGGATTTGTAGCTGTTTAGAATTGGACGTGGGATTTTGCACCACTTCCTCCCATGCTAAGGCTTTGAGAGAGCGAGATAATGGAGAAGGAAGCTACCCTGCTCTGGTGCTTCCCTGAACAAGAAGAGGAGGAGAGTGGCTGATGTGACCATTTCCCCCCCTACCATCCCCCCTTTGGTGAATTTGCGCAAGAGCAGGGTTTTTTTTTGCGGGGCTCTTGCAAAAATAAAATAAAAATTGGCAATTGCAACGGAAGGAGGGGGAAATAGTCTGCCTCTGTGCAAGCCACACTTCTACAGCTGCAATCCTATGCACTCTTACTTGGGAGGAAGCCCATTGAACTGAATAACTTACTTCTGAGTAAGCCTGCAAACTCTTCTCAAAATGAACAAAAAAATCATCTACTATTTTCTCATGCACATACAACGCTTTAAACCGGAAATGTCAAGATAAGGGACGATGCAGGGACAAAATTAGGTACTGACAAATATGGAACAGAGCAGGCGAGGAGCCAGCTGAATGGTGGTCTGCGTCCGACCCTGACCGGTGGCTCCTCTAGCAATGTCCCACGTCACATGCATGGGGCATGGCTCATGCTCTGGAAGAGCCCCGAGAGAGCTCTCCCACTGTTTGTTGCTCCCTCCAGCGAGGGAGAGAAAGGAAAATAGATGTTGTCCGGCAGCAAGCGCTGCCTAAAATGACAGGGGAGAGCTCGCTTGGGGCTCTCCGGAGCTTGAGGCCATGCCCTCTTTGTGTGGTTACTTTAAAGTGACCAAGTGGTACAGAGCCAAGGTGACAGTCACCCCCTTTGCATGGTCACTGTCCTTTGCCTGAAAAGGACAGGGGAGAGTTCGCTCAGGCTTCTCCGGAGCCTGAGCCATGCCCCCCTGCGGGCTTTGGCAGCCCTTTCCATTGGCTGCCCGGGTTCTTTGAACCCGTTTGCACAATGGTAGCTCCGCCCTTGGAACAGAGACAACCAGGCTGGTGACGATGACAGACCCTTCCTGAGAGTCTGTGGTTATCAAAAGGTTCTTGCAGTAGTGGAAACTCACGAATGAGCTGGGCAGGTTCACACATGGCAGGGAAACTGTGGCTCCCCCAGCCTGAGATATGGAGTGAACTTGAAGTTGGCACTGCAGACGGTTGCTCAGTTTGTTGGAAGTTGCTAAGTTCAAGTGGTATGCCCCTGGATGCTTTGCATTGCCCTTTGACTGGCAAGGCTTCACGATGTCATATGCTTCACCACTCTTGGTCCTGATGGCAAAGGGGGCTGGCTTGCCTGGAACGAATCTGAGCTTCATGAAGCGCATGGGTTCAGATGCAGTTCGGTGCTAAGGTGGAACATCATTAGAGTCAACAAGCCAACTTCATGCTTCTTGGCTGCATGCTCTCTAGGTTTCCTGCCCCAAGGGCACATGTGGTCCCTGTGATAGGATGGGTTCACACAATTGCGGACAACAGGTAAACCAAGATTGCAAGTAGGTTCTGTGTCATGTCTGAACCCACCCATTCTGTTGTTTGCCAGCCAACCATCGCCTGAAGACGGTGTGTGAAAATGAGAAGCTAAGAATGCAGTGCCGGAACAAGTCTGTCCTGGCCATCTACTCTGCCATCTATGGGAGACCTTTGTGGGGGAAGCCAGAGTGTGATTCTGTGAATCGGACAGGACCTGACATAGGTATGTAGGGAACAGAAGACCGGCTCGGCTGGATCAGGCCCGAGGCCCATTTAGTCCAGCATCCTGTTTCCTCTGGGAAGCCCCTAAGCAGGAGATGAAGGCCTGCCCCTCTTGCGGGGAGTGACCATGCTGCATGTTTCTTTTAGAGTGTTTGGCTCCTGATGCTCTAAGGAGAGTTTCCCGGAGATGTCACAGGAAGAGAAACTGCACCATTGTTGCCGACAGCACCACCTTTGGTGACCCCTGCTTCCCCGGAGTCAGGAAACAGCTGCGCGTCTCTTATACTTGTGGTAAGCACAGAACCTGTTTCCTCTGTACTTGAAAATTGATAGCATGGAATAGGAAGGGCAGGAGAATGGGCATTCTCCCCAACAGATCCTAGAATCTTAGGACTGGAGAGTTCAGAATGGCCTTAGAGATCTTCTAGTCCAAGCCCTTCCTCAGTGCAAGAAAGATAGGAGTGTTTACAGTTGAGGCTCCTACTTATAAGAACATGGAGGTTCCATATGTTAATCATTGCTATTAATAAATCTGTCCTCCTTCAGGAATCAATCTAAAATGATCTAGGCTGGTGGCCATCATCACATCTTGCAGCAGGAAGTTCCATACATTAACGAAGCATCATAAGAATTTTCTTTTTTTTAAAAAAATCTGACTTGAATCCGCTGCTGATCAGTTAACTTGTGTGACCCAAACTCTTGTAATGAGAGAGGGAGTAAAAGTCGCCAGATGACCTGATTTATAGTAGTTGCTATATAGCAACCATAACGTATACATGAGTCCTAACAGCATTAGCTGCCAAGAAAAGAGCTGTAGTTCAATGGTAGTGCATATGCTTTGCATATGTAGAAGCATCTGGGTTCAATCTGCCAAATAGGATTGGGAAAGACCCTGAAATTCTAAAGAGCTACTGCCAGTCAGTGTAAACAGTACTGAGTTAGATGGGACAAAGGCCTGACTCAGTAGGCAGCTTCATATATGTTCAAAACTTCAGTTTTCCCCTCTAAATGTCACCCGCAAAGCTTCTCTTTCCTTTTTCAGTGCCAAGGCAGCTGCTGGAGGAAGTGAGCCGCGAATCCCAGGAAGACCCCTTCTCGATTACAGACTACACACATGGTAAATGCTCTGTCTTTAGAATGAGCTGATGGCAGAGAGGAGATTAATTTGCCCTCCTACTGAACAGGCTATCAGATTGACTTATTGTGCTTTTGCAGCCTGTAAGTAAAGTAAAGCTGTGCGGTCGAGTCGGTGTCGACTCCTGGTGACCACAGAGCCATGTGGTTTTCTTTGCTAGAATACAGGAGGAGTTTACCATTGCCTCCTCCCACACAGTATGGGATGATGCCTTTCAGCACCTTCCTATATTGCTGCTGCCTGATATAGGTTTAAAAAAAAAATTCCACTCAGGAGAGTAAAGCTGGAAGGAAGACCACCCAGTGGGGCTGTAGCTATGCGGAAGAGCATCGGCAGAAGATCCCAGGTCCAGTTCTTGGCAGTGTCTTCAGGTAGGGCTGGGAAAGACCTCTGCCCAAAACCTGCTGCCAGTCAGTTTTGACACTACTGAGTTAGATGGGCCAAGAGTCTAAGGCAGCTTCCTGTGTGTGGCAAAAGGAAGTTACTCCAATGATGCCAACAGCTGTTTGGTAACAGAAGCTGAGATTTTCTCTTTTGCAGTGGTACTTACATTATTCAAAGATCTCAGGCCATCCTTTTATGGTTGCCCACCAAGTTTCCTCTGTTCCCAGTCTTTTACCCCATAATTCCTCTCTGTGTCCATCCACCTACACGCCATGTTCTCAGCTCCACCCTGAAGGGGGTCAGTTTTTTTCATAACAATCCTCTCCCTGCTTTTGCTCTCTTGTGACTTGGATTTGCCCTAGATCTTAGGTGGACCCATCAAGCCTCCTTGGGTCTGGAGGGAAATCATTCTCCATAGTCCTTCACTCAAGCAGTTGCCTGGAGAATCGTAAGCTAACAAGTGACCAAATGTCAGTGGGAGGAATGGTATTGAGGAGGCTATTCTGAGGCTTAGCATTGTGGACGATTAATAGCAGCAGCTAGAAGCCAGATCTACTGTAGCGAACATTATCTCAGTTTTGTAACAGTTTATGAGTCTTTGCTAACGGGGCAAAGAGGCACCTTTTTACCGTGGTGATTCTCTTTATTTAGCAGAGGGAGAGTAACTGGCCCTATCCACCCCCAGCACAGTACCTCCAGTGACTGTTGCTGGTGTCTATCTTATGTTTCTTGTAGATTGTGAGCCCTTTGGGGACAGGGATCCATCTTATTTATTTATTATTTCTCTATGTGGGCCGCCCTGAGCCATTTTTGGAAGGGCGGTATAGCAATCAAATAAATAATAATAATTAATAATTAATTGCTTGTTTGTTGACCCATCAAAAGTCTCTGGATGCACAACAAATTTAATAATAAATTTGCACAACAAATTTAAAATTAAATTAAAATTAAATTAAAAATAAATTTGCACAACAAATTTAAAAAGACATAAAAACAAACACCATTTAAAACACCCCAATTAAAACAATATAAAAACAATTCTAAAACGATTCAAAACCATTTAAAGCCAATTAAAATACTTTAAAAATTTTTTTTTAAAAAATGGAGCATTCGCTCTAGATGTGCCTCCCTTGCTTGTTCCCTGAACCTGTGTTGGTAAGAGCATGCTATCCCCTTGTTTGCTGCAGGTGGCTGGTACACTGGGCCGCGGCTGTCCAGGCTCCAAGAGCATCTGATGATATTTACTAGCTCTCTGGAAACCTTTGCCCACATTTGGGGTATGTGCATCTTCCCTGGGGAGGTGAGATGGAGAGAGGGGGACGGCAGGTGGCTTAGGTGCTGGGGGGACTTCCTTCCTGGGCGTTGCCCTAGTGCTGCAAGCAGGGGCAGCCCTTTCATGAGGCAGGGCGAGGGGGTCGTTTTGGGCAGTGGAGCACCGGGGCACCCTAACCCTAACCCTCCCCACCACCTTCGGAGCAGCTTTTCAAGACCAACGAGACCCTTGCAAACCATGCAAGCTGCCCTTTTCCCCGCCTTCCTTGCAGAACTTGCAAGAAGCACGAGGTGAGGCGAGGAGTCTGCCGGCCACCTTCCCTCCTCCTCGCCTCCTCACCGATGCTGCATGATGGGAGTTGTAGTTCAGCTCTCTGATGATGGGAGTTGTAGTTCGGGGCCGAAGTTGTGCAGCCCTGGTGTATATCGTGCAGCTTGACTGCAAGAGATCTCCTGCCCCCACTGCAGCGAAAATGTGAATTAAATAAACCTGGGGATTGTGTCCCTCCCTTTCCTTTGAAAAAGTTCAGGACAGAGCTGAGAATGTGGAGGTACTGAGGGGTCAGTTCTTCATGCGAAGAGAACAGGTTGGACAGCAGAGCTTTCTGTTTCATTGGCCATCGATGAAAGGGGTTATCGTGTAGACTAGAACTGCACAACTCTGGCGCTGCTGCTGGACTACAACTCCCATCAACCCCAGCCATAGTGGCATAGTCACTATGGGAGTTGTAGTTCAGGGCCAAAGTTGTGCAGCCCTTGTGTATATCGTGCAGTTGAAACAACAAGATCAAAAGTTGAGCTCTAGGGTCACCTCTGTGCTAAGAAAATTTAATGTTGCAACCTGCATTAACAATGCAGATTTGCATATATTCCCATTGTTCTGCAAGTTATGAGGCATAGCAAAGACCAGCACAGCACCCTCTGCCATAATTCACATAGTGTGTGAATAACACTACATGTGTGTGCATATATGCGCTGTACGGAGACTGAATGTGCATTGAACATGACAGGTGAATAGGGTTTCTCAGATGGTCGGATTCTGATTCTCATACCACTTTAGCCCTATTCAGATGTTATGCTGTATGAGTGTACAGATATCTGGACGTTTATACGTGTATTTGTGTGAATAACTGTGCCTGTATTCATTTTAAAAATGAATCTGGATAAAGGCCCTTGAAATGCACGGTACAGATAGGAAGTGTACAGCTGTACCTGTGTTCAACATAATGTGTGAATGTATTTGCATTCTGAGCTGTACGTGTGTACATTGTACACTTGTATGAGTATTCAACATGTCTGAATTGGGCTTTTGTGAGTAGTGTAATTGGGGGATCACGTACAACCTTGATCCAGCTACCAGACCACTGGACTGCAACCACTAACCAGACCAAAGAGCAGTCCTAGCAACACTGGATTTGAAATGTATTTGGAATGGAGACCCTCTCTCCCCGCTCTACATCTGGACCTGCAAGGAGGGCAACCAAAGCCCCAAGGCAATGAAGTGTGGGATTTTCAAAACTATAGAATAACTTCCAAGTACAGTCTTACTCTCCATACAGATGCTGCTGCAGGCTTCCCTGCTCTTTCCTAGTGGGATCTCTTACCCTATGTCCACATGCCAAGCAGAAATCACGAGCAAGATTTACAGCGCCATCTGCTGGCCAGCTCTTGCATTTGGAGAACGTGTCCCTTTTCATCACCACTTCTGTAGCAACTGGGGAGAACAGTGCATTCTTCCAGGAATGCAAGAGCTGCCCAGCAGGTGGCACTGCAAAAATTTCATGTGGCCCCTGCTCAACATGTGTAGCGAGGGCAAGATCATGCTAGGAAGGAGCATGGAAAGTTGCAGCAGTGTGTGAACAGGGAGTAAGATCATGCTTGGAACTTGTGCAAAAGCTTTGAATATCTAGCTGGATTTATTCTCACCAACCATGTGCTTTTGTGCTGAGGATTACCTTTTCTTTTCCCAGGTGTTCCTGAGAAAGTGGGCTTCTATTTCCTGTGTGGTGTTTCAGGGGGCTTGATGTTTCTGCTCCTCCTCTTTGCCCCCAAAGTAGCCTTCCTGCAGGACTTGAAGGCAGCCTTCAAAGCCACCGAGTTGAGCAACAGCTTAGAACTGGAGACAGCCAAGTTGCACGTCAAACCGGACGAAGATAACCATGACGACAGCTCTTCGGAGTCCTCCTTCTGCCACCTCACCCGCACCTACCATAACTCCAACAACATATTTGGGCCCGAGCTGACTGCAGCCCTGGAAGGAGCAGCTGACCAGAGAGGCCATGAGGGAGACGAGATCTGGATCCCTAAAGAATCCAGTCCATATGCCATCCACAAAATTAAGTCTGCCACCAAGTGAGCAGGAGGGAGCAGCCGTGGTAGCAGTTGGGGTCAGAAAGTGTTCTTATCTACTGGAAGATGTGTGAGGATGTGAGGAGACCTCCACCCCAATTTTGTGACAGGGGCAACTATGTAAAATAAGTAAGTCAATTAAGGGCAGGGGTATATGAAGAACTGCAGCAGCCAGGATGTGGTCTTCCATCTGCAATGCAACAGCAACATGACATTTTTACAAGCAATGCTAGGACGAATGCTTGCAGTACCTCTTGCACTAGAAACAGAGCAAAAGCATCACTGAGCATATACATCTGAAATCCAGATGTTCTTTCATGTTCTAGAGCCAGGGTTCCCAACTCTGGGCCCCCTGATTTTGTTAGACTACAAATTCCATCATTCCTGGTGACAGCGGCCTTGGACTTGTCTTAACCCTAGTCCCTCAGCCAGGTGCACACATTTTAGCCATTTGTCTCAGGGGACAAATGTTCTTGGCAATTTTTGGCAACATCTACCCCCCTAGAGATGGGGAAATAGGTGATAGCATTGTTGCACTTATAGCTTCCCCTGTGTTATCACTCTTTCTTTCTCTGTACCCCCAAGCAATTTGGGTAAAATTGCACTCATTTTTGCACTGGGGAGGGTTAGGGTCAGAGTAACAATGAAGCAGTGGTTGTACTCACTACAGAGCACGGAGTAACTTACAGAGCACGGAGTAACTTTTGGAGGACATTTCTGCCAATTTTCATTCCCATTCCTCTGACATCAAGAACATTTGTGTTCTTAAAACTTGTTAAAGTTTTTAAAATTTGGCCTCTGCAGGCCCAAATTGGTCAGGACAATATAAGCATGATAAGGCACTGAAAGCTAAAAGTATTGCAGTGCTCATGCCTTTTTCCATCTTTAGAGGTATAGATCTTGTCAAAAATCACAAAAAGCTTTTGTCCCCACAGATGGTATAGAGTATAGCCCACCCCAGCTGGTTCCTATACTATCCAGAGGTTCCCAGTCTTTGACTTGCTTTAATTCAGAGGTTCTCAACCTTGGGTCCCCTGATGATGTTGCAGGCCTGCAATTCCCATCATCCCCAGCCACACTGGCTGATAGAAATTGTAGTCCAGCATCTGGGGATCAAAGGCTGGGAATCCCTGCCTTAATCCATCCTGTGCACACTCAGAGGCGTATCTAGGGAAAATAGCGCCTAGGGCAGGGATGGGGAACCTTGGCACTCCAGCTGTTTTTGAACTACAACTCCCACCATGGGAGTTGTAGTTCAAAAACAGCTGGAGTGCCAAGGTTCCCCATCCCTGGCCTAGGGCAAACACTGAAATTGCGCCCCCTGTCCAAGCATCTGACACCCATCTTTCAGATAACTTTACCATAATATCATCTCAAAAATACAAGTCAGGCTCGTTAATCTTTTAATATTTCAAAAACTATTTTAGCAGTGGACTTAGCCAGACCAAAAAATGCTGGAAAACTACAAATTTCAGTATGCTGGGGCTCATGAAATACCCAAATACTATGTGGAGGTGTACTTGGAAAACTAAACAGAAGTGCCTGTCTAATTCTCTACTATGCATTGTAGCATCACCATTACATAAGTTTTAAAAATAAATGGAGAATTTGACTTTTCCCTGATACTCTGTAAATAATTAAAGGATATGCAGAGTAAACTGTGTCACTGCTTAGAATATATTCTAGTCTTTCAGAAAGACAGTTAAAATGAGAGAAAGAGAGCAAGAAACTCCCAGTAGGCCTTAATACTAAGGATTTCACACTGATTCAAAGACAAACTCATCATTAATAGCCATATTAGCAAGACATCACATTTAACTCACTCATCACAAGAAGCAAAGTAAGAGCAAATGAATACAGTCCTAGCTCATAAGCATCAGCTCAGTATTCACAAGCCCTGATTCTCTGTACATAGTGCCAATCTGAATATGTGTACAGTGACTTATATTATATATTATTATTTTTTTACCTGTAGCCCCTTCGGGGGGCTTCCTAAAGGCTGGAGGGGGGTTTGCAAAGGTTCCTCCTCCCCCCACTGGCCTCTAGGGCCTCGCAGGGACCATTTGAACATGTACAGTGGCCATTTTAAAAAATCTTTTTTAAAAAAATGGCCACTGAAAACAAAATGGCCACCGTGCATGATCAAATGGCCTCTGCAAGGCCTGGCATGACCTAGGGCCTCACAGAGGCCATTTGAGCATGCACGGTGCCCATTTTGTTTTTGGCAGCCTTTTTTAAAAAAAATTAATTTTACAAAATGGCGTCCCCCTTCAAGTGGCGCCCAGGGCACGTGCCCTGCCTGCCCTACCCCTAGATACGCCCCTGCACTCTTGTTTTGTAAGTTTAACACACATCACAAACTGGCTTAGTCCAGAACTCAGAAATACCTGGCAAAAAGACGTGGCTCTTTCCCTAAACAATATGCATATATCACATTTTCTTACTAATGGTTCACAAGGGAAAGGCATTGCAAATTCAGGTGGCTCTCGTTATCCGTGAGAGTTCCATTCTCGCCTATAGGCGCGAATACAGAAATTGTGAATAATGAAGCCTTGAGTCAGTGGGAATTGGGAGCTTAAGTTCCTTGAGCTTAAAAAAAGGTCCAAAAAGCAGAAATAAAGGATAGGGTTGTGTACAAACCAGTTTGGCACTCCTTGTACGGAGTGCCGGACCAGTCTGGCAGTCCAGCGTTCGAGCCGGTTTGGAGGCGGGGGGGGGGCTTCAAAGGGCAGGGAGGATGCCCTTATCTGCCCTTCCGCTTTCTCCCTGACGGTGCTGTGCCCCAAACCCCTGATGCCAGGCTGCAGCGTACCTCTCTGCAGCCCCGGTCAGCATCATACCAGAAGTGGCCGACACACTGAAAATACAATATTTTGAAGTTTGGCTCTATTTTTGAGCTCCAGATTACTTGCTGATGAATGTTAAGACAATGCTATGAACTCAAGGGGGGGGGGATGTCCAACATGGGCTGTTGGTCAGAATTGTGCCTGGGGGTGATGGGAGTTGTAGTCCAACAACATCTAGATAGCGGCCCCAGTTGGAGAACCCCTGCACATTCACTAATGACTGTTGGACTTCAAGAATTTTAATACAGCAGGAAGATCTCCTGGCTGATGAATGGGAACTTTCAGCAGGGCTTAAGTAGGATAATTTCCTACTAGATTATGTCCCCCAAATCCATCCATAACTGCAAACAATGGGGGAAGCATTTAGTTAGACAATATACCTTCAAATGTTTTCAAACAGGAGAACCTGCTTTATCTTTCTCCCAGGTTTTCTGCTTAAAAGGGCCTTTGGTCTTTCACCTCTTCCGATGTTTCTCTTCCTCTTGATATGATTTCTTTCAGCCTTTTTCTCTGCTTGTACAGTCAGTACAGAGTGTTTTAAAGTTACATGTGCATTATTATCATTACCGGTATTATTATTAATTTATTTCGATTTCTATACCGTTGCTGTTTCTCTGATGTGTGGTGTGCCTCCCTCCTTCTGCTCACCATCAACGCTGCCTTCCAGCCCTGCCACCATTTGCCAGCCAGCTTGCAAGCAACCTGAAGCAGAATGGTGCAGAGCAGAATGTTCTAAGGTTCAGCGGTCCTGAGCATGCACTCTTGCTTTGCATCGCATTACCTTCAGGGTGCACCCAAGCACACATGCATGTCTGACCTTTTTGTTGGTTAAAGAGGGAAGATCACCAGGAACTGCTTTACTAATAATGAGCTGCCTTTCTTGGGAATGGACATTACAAGAGGTTAAAGGAGCACCAGTGTAGTGTAGTGGTTAGTGCAGTAGTTCCCACCCTGGGTTTCTCCAGATGAACTACAACTCCCATCACCCCCAGCTACCTACGAAGGTGGAAGCAGCAGAGAGGTAGGTGAGGCCAGGAGCTCTATCCCCTACTCTGTGCAGGTACCGCCTTGCTGGAAGAGGTCCTGCAGGAGGGATCTGGCTGATGAGATTTGGGATTCTGAGCCTGTACCCCATGGGCCACCCCTTATTGATGCCCCCAGATGAGATATTCCCCCTTGGATATGAAATATCTCTTCTGTGAGCTTTCACTATGTGCACATCACCTGAAAACAAGGAAAGGGTGCATTTCCCCCACTTCAGCTATGCTGTTTTGTTAATATGCAAACCTATGTCAATTTAATCAAGTGAATTAATTGATTAATCAACCACAACCCATACAATTAATCAACTAGGATTTCTTTAATGGGGTGTCAGCCCTCGCGTTAGCAGGAACAAACTTCAATTGCAACAGATTACAGGAGAAGCGTGTGAGAGGCCCGCTAAAGGGTCCCAGCGGAGACACACCCCATCTGGCTTTCTTCTCCCAGCCCAACTCCTGGCCACTTGTCTCCCAGCATGCAATGTACCCCATGGGGCTTCCGGCCCCATCTTGCAACCAGTTGGTTGCCAAGAGAGTGCACCACACTTACAGCCAGTTTTCTTAAAGACATTGAGATAGTGTATTACCAAGCTTGCAAGAGTTAAAAAGTACAACATTCAGAAATATAAAAAGGTCTCTATGCATCTCCAAATAACTGTACAGTGGCAAGAAGTGGAGTGCCGGTTCAAGAGAGGGTGACGCACACCCCCAAATCAGATTGGCATTACACACACAAAAGAGTCAAAAATACTTCAGTCTTCTTTGTGACAGGCTCACGAGCAATCTGACTAATACAAATATAGAGATAGCTAGATTATGTATAGGTAGGACTTAGGTTATCTTGACTGTACAGAATCACCCCAGGAGAAAAGGTTGTCAAAATCCACTTAGGTGTAGAGCAAGGAAAATAGATTCCAAAGAGATGCAGGCTTAAAATAAAAAGAAAATTATTTCCTAAGTCAGGGGTTGTCAAGCTTGGGTCCCCAGATGTTGTTGGACTACAACTTCCATCATCCCATTTGATCCCTTCCAGTTCCAGTTGTTGTGGAAGATGGGGGGTTTTAGGTCAACATCTGGGGAACCCCTGACTTAGGTGATTGTGGGAAAGAAACCAAAAGAGCACACATATTCACTAGCAAAAATGAGGATTTTGGTTTTTAAGGACATGGTGTCAGGGTCAAGGATTGTTTTCTATTTCAATGTGGTTTCGGTTAGCAAGAAAACCAAATGAGGTTTCTGAGGTAGCTTTTCACAGAAACCAGTGTATGGCTCTTTTGCTAGCCGGTTTTGGCAGTCTGAACAAAAATCATAAACACAACCAAAGAAACATTTAGCCACAGCAAATATCTCAATTTCACCTCCTTACATTTTTGTTATTTTTTCCTGAGCAGTTCTATGCAACACTATACAAGGTTAATGGCATTTTTATTTCTTCTTGGCCACACATACAGGCAACCATTTCTCTCTGACATGTCTTGGAATTGAGCTGTATAAATGCACCCCAGATTGTGACTCACTTCTCTTTGCATCTTGGGTTTCTGTGTGTGGCCAAATACATTCATGGGATGAATCCTCTTAAGAAAGTGCTTCTTTATAAAACCCTTTGTGGGGGAAATATATCTCATCTATAATATATTTGTTCAGGAATGAGACACCCCACACCACCTCCCAGTGGTGCTGCCTTCAGAGATGACTTGGCTACAAGAAAGAGGACCACAAAGTACATTCGGACTGGTCAACAGTTTGTTTTTTACATGCCTGAAGAAAGGAGATCTCTCAACATTCATTTTGTAGGCCTGAAAATGGGCTCATTCAGACCTCTGCAGCAATTACCAGTATTTCAGTTCCCTTGGAACTGCTGCTGGATTTGTGGTTGGGGCAGCAAAATAAAAGGGTTGACTGGGTAAGGATCAACAGGCCAAAACTGGGGTGGGTGAGTGGCAAATCCTGCCAGAACTTTTGCAAAATCCCTTACCCTATCAAGGGATCATCCAATGGATCAAGAAATCACTCGAGGCTACCTGAGGTTTTACATACATTTAGATATGAAGCTGCCATATACTGAGTCAAACTCTTGGTCCATCTAACTCAGCATTGTCCATTCAAGTTGGCAGCAGCTCTCCAGAGCTTCCAACAGGACCTCTCCCAGTATTAACGCACCAATTCAATACTTTTACATCTTTACAACTTGTTTCCGCCTCTCCTCAGCCATCGGAATCCAACAACATCTATCCTTAGGCAGGGCTGCACAACTTCGGCTGTCCAGCTGTTGGACTACAATTCCCATCAACCTCAGCCACTGGCCAATAGAAGTGATGGGAGTTGTAGTTCAAAAGCACCTGGAAGGCCAAAATTATGCAGGTCTGGTTTAGGGTGTCAGGGGAAAGAGAGATAAGGAGTAAATAAAGGGAAGTGTTTCCATGGAAATTCAAGCTAGGAGGATTCCCTGCCCTCCGCCAATTAATTTAGACTACAGCAGGGTGGCACAACTTGGGTTCTCCAGTTGCTGAACTACTACTCCCATCATCCCAAGGCACAGTAGCCAACAGTCAGGGATGCTGGGAGTTGTAGTCCAACAGCTGGTGTACCCAAGTACACTCAAGTACTGGAGCCCTGCTCCAGCATCAACCCTTAGGTCTATGAGCCCACATGGCACTCGGAAGGGTTCTGCTACCAAGGATCCAAAGGAGAAGAGAAGGTTGACTTGGCAATTGGGTGAGATAAAGACATAGGACGCTGCCATAGACTGAGTCAGACCACTGGTCCATCTAGCTCAGTACACAGACTGGCAGTGGCTTCTCCAAGATTTCACGCAGGAGTCTCTCTCAGCCCTACTTTAACATGCAAGCATGCAGATGCTCTTCCACTGAGTTGTGGCTGTTCCCCTGAGGGGAATAACTTACAGCACTCACATGCAGTCACCCATCCAAAGGTAAACCAAGGCAGACCCTTCTTAGCAAAGGGGACAATTCATGCTTGCTACCACAAGCCCAGCTCTCCTCCTCTGTTCCGGGCACTGTGCCACCTATACGGGAAATGCAAAGGTTTACAGTCATTGGTACGTCAGCACATTCCTGAGTTTTGCTTGAAGGACTTAGTGCAGACAGTTCAGAGACTAGGCAGAGTACAAGTGGCACAGACTGCCCATGTTCTGATCTTGCTTCTCCTGAGAGGGAAGGCAGGCCAAGAAGAGGAGAAAAACCTATTCTGCCGGGTTCATCTTCCCCCTCTCCATCTGCCTCCCCATGTGGGAGAGCTAAAGCTAAAGATGGGTGAGGGTGACACCTGGCCTTCACTTCCTGTTCCCATTTGAAAAGGAATACACAGCCCTCACATTTTTACAGCACAAGGCCTTCTTGTCTGGCATTGGTGTTCAACCTGAAATCAGAGCTGCTGAAAAGACTTCATGGGGAGCAATCCTTTCATGAGGCGAGGTGAGCTGGTTATCTCCAGTGGTGGATTTGGGGGGAACCAGGTGGGCAGCAAGATGTCCTCAACTGTCACTGTTCCCTCACCTGCCTCCCTCTATCTCCACTGCTCTGTGCCACTCTTTGCTGCTCAACAAAAGCCCCATTCAGACATTACATTGTACAAGTGTGCAGATGTCTGTACACTCATACATGTTTTTGTGTGAATGACTGTACCTGCATTTATTTTTAGAAAGAATCCGGGTATAGGCCTCTCAAACGTATGATACAGATAGGAGGTATACGGCTATACCTGTGTTCAACATAACTTGTGAATATGTGTATGTGAAACACATGTGCAGATGTGTACCTGTGTACAAGGTATAATTATCGGAGTGTTGAAAATAATGTCAAGACAATCCTCTGTGGCCATCACTCTTCCTAACCGGGCATGTATTGCCCTCATGCTGAGCTAGCAATGAAAAGGGGAACAGTCTCCCGAATGCAGCCCTGAGGAACACTGCTGTGGTATTTATGTGAGTTGAGGGTGGTGGAACCCAACGGGGGATCCAACCATGGGAAGGAGTCGGCAGGTTCCTGCCTTCCCTTCAGCTCCCTCCACCACCACCCATTTGGTTGTGAGTGTAAAAGATAAATATTGGGACCAGCAAATGACTAGCCCATGCTGATTTGAGGGTACAGTGGGAGAGGGGATACAGTTGAGGAGCTCGGAGCCCACCCATATCCTTCCTCTATTGCCACTGCCTCTCTCCCTCAGCAGTGCAGACCCTGCGATCCTCAGGGCCAACCAAACTCTCTGTCTCCCTGAGAGGCAGCCTTTAATGGTGCTGCAAGGAGTTTCCCTCCATGAGGCCTGACTGCAGCCAAGCCAACCATCACATGCACCACTTACTGCCTGTTTGGGGTCTGGGCAAGAGAAAACAGGATGGAGGCTTCAACCTGAGCAATAACAGAGAGGATGGAGGTAGGGTGGGGCAAGGACAGAGCATACTGAGGAGGAGGAGGAGGAGGAGGAGGAGGAGGAGGAGGAAAGCAAGCCAGAGACTTGCTAGGAGGCAGGCCTTGGCCACGCAATGTCTGCCCAGGGATCTGTGATGTCCTAGGTCCACCTAGGTCTGCCTAGTAGATGGGCCAGCCCTCATACATATAGGTAAAAGTGGGCAAGACTTTTAAACAAACTACTTGCTGTTGAGTAATGGAAACATATTTGCCAGATGAGAGTAAACAAATTCACCAAGTATAGAAATTAAAGGGACTCATTTTAAGACATCGTTACAGTAGTATTATGCCCTTCTTAGATGGAGCGAACCAGGGGCGTAGCAAGGTTGAAGGGGGGCCAGAGACAAGATTTTAAAATGCCTTCCCACTGAAGCTCAGTTCATGAAGTAAAGAAATCTTAAATGAGGCTGAACAGTGGTAACAAAAAGCATAGTAAAAGTGTGTGTGTGTGTGTGTGTGTGTGTGTGTGTGTGTGAGAGAGAGAGAGAGAGAGAGAGAGAGAGAGAGAGAGAGAGAGAGAGAGAGAGAGAGGTAGGTTTTGTAAATTGTGGACGATGCAAGTCGTTTAATGGTATTAGAGAAAGGCATGCTGTTCTGGTAGCTCCAGGTCTTAACACTCACATCAATTTAAGAGGAGGAATACAACTGAAGGTAGTCCGGGCGGGTGTCAGTCATGTGACTTGCCTCTGGGGGGGCCCCCAAGGCAGTGGGCCTCCAGACAACTGCCTCCCCTTGCCCTATGATAGTTACGCCCCTGCAGCGAACGCATTTGATAGAACTGGCTAAATAAGAGCTGCAAAGATTTTCATGCAGGATTTCTTCATATTTCTGTAAAGTAGTTGCACTTTGGGGGACAACACATTTATCTTTGGTAGTTGCACTTTGGGGCAACACATTTATCATCTCACAGGTGATCAAATTGTAATACATTCACAAAGTATTTTGTTTAGAGAAATGAAAAGTTCAGTACAAAAACCAGAATAAATTAATTACTAACGTGCCTCTTAATTTGCTGCAGTGAAAATGTTGTTAGCTAAATAGTGGAGATCAACTTTCCTCCCTTCCCTTGAGGAACGGCAGCGTAAAATTTGGTGGATAATGATAATGGGTACAAGCAGTGCAGTATTAAGATATAAAAATGGAAATAAAAACAAGGCAATGATAGATTTTTAAAATGACTGAAATAAATTTATAATTTATTTATTTAGCAAATTTATTGACTGCCTGACTTCCTTAGACTGTTATTCTTAGATATATGTTTTGGAATAGAAGGTATAATTGCACAAATGTAAACATACAGGTTCTATTATTAATGTGAGGGTTTATTATAAAATATTCAAAATTTATGTTATGTATGAATTTATGAGTAACTGTATTTACCTGAATAGAAGGTGACTCTGAATTTAACATGGCCCCTTAAAAAACCTCAAATACAGGTTATATCTGTTTTTACCTGAAAAGAAGAGGACTCTGAATTTAAGATGACCCCCTACAGTCTTAAATTCACACTTCTAACATCAAAGAACTTGAAAGAAACACAGTCTTGGATTCAGGTAAATACACTAGTTGCCTTTTTAACTATAATCAACTGAGTATGGGAGTTGTATGTATTGACCCTACATATATGGCTGTTATACATGCATGCAATATATAGAGCATATATTTATATGTATATACATTACGGCTCTTTTACAATCATTTCTCCATTTTGTATATGAATAATATTAAAGAAGAGTATTGTCCCTTACAAGCTGAGTTCATGTGCATTATCTTATTGGCTTACGTGTGTGTGTGTGTGATTTGTGTGCTTATATTTTGTTCCTTTTGTTTTTGTATCTTTAACAAATAAAAAATAAAAAATGTAATGCCATCTTCCTGGAAAAATTTAACACCCAGCTGCCTAGCTGAATGTTGAAGTGCATCTTCCGTGCTTGATATAAGCCATTTCAGAACTCACACACTGGAGTAACAGGTCTTGTTCTCAACTCAAGATGGTAAATTTGATTCAGGGTCATACCATTTAGATTGCAGGTGGTGGATTCCAGGAGGAAATATCCATTCCAGCAAATAGGTCAGAAAAAATGAAGGGGGCATTTCGGTACTAACTTTCTGCAAGAACATGTTACGATACAAGCCCCTTCTTGCATTAGGAAGTGGTTTAGCTCAGACTCAGTTTAACCAGCTCTGGGACCCAGGTTGTAGTTCTCAGAGGTGAGAACCAGGTTGTTGATTCTTTCAGGAATTAAAAGTTTGGCAGGGGTTGCTCCCTGTGGGATCCAGTCCTACAGGCCAGGGTTGCTCCCACTTCAGCTTCTGAAGTGTTCAGGTTCTGATCCCCCACTGCAGGATGGGGAAGGGGACGGAAAGAAGCCAGCTCTGTTGATGAGAGGCTAACAGAGGTGTGTCGCCCCTATCAGCAGCTTCCAAACATTTCCAGCCTTGCCAGAGAAGCAGAAAAAACAGCACCGGCAGGAAAGTATCTCATGATCAGTGAAGCGCAGACATTTTTTATGATGTATTTTTACTGAACTTCTGTGCTGGAACATTAATTGTAGTCCTAATTGTGCAAATCCATGGCAACGGATGGAGGAACATGTAATTAAAGCCAAGCAAACAGCGGCAGCGGCTGGAGCTGAGCACATTTTCAAGCAGAATTCCAGTTCATCTAAGCAGAAGGGGCAGGTAACACCTCCAGGGAGACAAAGGAATATTAATAGAAAGGAGGGTGACTGTTTCTTAGGATGACGCTGCCTGCCAGAACACTCTGCTCAGAAAGGGAGTGACTTGCAGAGGAAGGAAAGAAGGTTGAACAACTCTGGCTTCTGCTTCAGTCTATACTGAAAAGAAAAGCCATGAGGAAATGTCTAGAAGCTGCTGTCTACTGAATCAAATCCTTGGCCCATCTAGGTCGGTATGGTCTACTCTGACGGGCAGCAACTTTCTGGGATTTCAGCCAGGAGTCTTTCCCAGCCAATCTGGAGAAGCAGCCTAGGATTGAACCTGGGACCTTCTGCATGAGAAGCCGATGCTCTGACAGCCCCATCCCCCAAGGGAAATCCCTTACACCGCTCACATGTAGTCACCCATCCAAATACAAACCAAGGCAGACCCTGCTAAGTAAAGGAGGCAATTCATTCTTATGAATTCATTCTTACGAATTACAGTGGTGTAATGGGGAAATGACTTGATTAGCAAGCCAGAGGTTGCTGGTTCAAATCCCTGATGGTATGTTTCCCAGGCTATGGGAAACACCTATATTGGGCATCATCATCTCATACTGTGCAGGAGGCAGCAATGGTAAACCCCTCCTGTATTCTACCAAAGACAACTACAGGGCTCTGTGGTCACAAGGAGTTGACATCGACTCAATGGCACCCTTTACCTTACCACAAGACCAGCTCTCCTCCCTGTGAAGTTTACTGGTGAATTTAAACCAGGTGAAGTCATCTTTGATGAACAGATTAGCTGCCAGATGCAGAAGTTTTAGCAATGTGTTTCATCAAGGACATGCATCACACCCTTAATAAGACAGAAAGTTTGAGGAAGAGAAGATGAGAAGAGGAAGCCCTTCAGCACATGTCCTTCTCAGAATGGAAAGTGCAATTCTATCAGAAACACTTCTGCAGTGTTGTACGCTAAAGCTGAGATGGGATGATTGGCGCCTGGGTTTTGCACACAGAAATCCGAAGGTTAACAAAGTGCATTGAGAGGGTGTTTTCTGATGCCCTGCATTTGCTGGTTGTCTGAAAGAGCTGGAAATGTTATTATCCTTCTGAATGCACACCTGCAGCACCTGTGAGTAAGAGGAAGGTGCCAGCAGACTGGGGTAACCTGGAGATACATTAATTACACAAAAATCTGAAGAAAAATACATAAAAAGACTGGTTCGAGGAACACCCATAAGGCTGTGGCTCTATCTTGGAACCTATTTCTACATATCCTGAATCATTTTTGAAGGCTTTTGTAGGCCAAATTCCTGTATATTGGAAGGATACTACATACCTTTTACATTATATAGACAAACTTGAATTCCCTGCTTTCGAACTTATTTTAGTCACGATAGATGCAGTCTCTCTATATACTAATATCCCCCAGGATGAAGCATTGGATGTTACCGAATTAACTTGGAATAAAAGGAGCTTTTTTGGAACCCTCTCCTATGTTTCTCAGAAATCCAGCAGAATTGGCCTTAACAATGCCCGCCCCAAATTTTCTCATAATTATTATTGGCAGATCTTGAGAGTGGCAATGGTTTCCCGTCAAGTGGGCCAATCTTGTAATGGATCATATAGAACAATTACATACTTTGAAGGATCATTGTTTTGTGAAACATATTAGCAGTGGCACTCTTACCCCTGGGGGCCCCCAAATCCTCTTTAGTTTGTCCTGGGTGGTGTGGTCACCACTGGCCTACACTCACTGGGTGGCAAAGTGTGATTGTGACCTGTGCTATGGCTGCTTTAGACACAGAGGGGGGAGTAGGGAAAGTAATATGTGGGATGGGAATATGTTAATAAACAAGCTTTTTATACAGCTAAGAGTTTAGAGAGAAAGACACTGTAATCCTCCAGCTATAATAGTAATAAGAATAATATTTTAGGAAAGATGGTCATTCCCATCACTTTTGATATCCTTATGCACTATTGAACAGATCATTAAAAAACTTTGGTATTTATTACAGGATTGTCCAAAATGTAAAGATCCACCTATGTTTGCCCGCAAACAAAGCCCTAACTTTAGAGATATGTTAGTACATAGTAACATGGAAAATAAGGAACGAGTTAAGAGCAATACTTTAGATGGGATCATGCCTACAAGATATTACAGGATATTTTTGTGGACATTGCTCTGTTTGTAACAATTGTGTTAAACTAAAAAAAAAATAATTAAGAATCCTCCTAAGTTCCAGGAATATACAATTGGATATTTTTTTAATTGTAACACCAAGGGAGTGATATATTTTATACAATGCCCTTGTATGTTGCTGTATGTGGGAAAAACTAGGAATGTTAACACCAGGATTACAGAACACAAAAGCTGTATTGGGAAAGGAAAGATACAGGCACTCTTGGTAAAACACTTTTTGGAATCAAATCATAAAGCGAAGACATACAATTTTGGTGTGTGGAAAATGTTAGGAAACATAAGGATAATATTAATAATATATTACTATGTTGAGAACTTTTATGGATCCACACAAGACCTGGGCCCCCTTTGGATTAAATGAGGAGGTTAATTGGATGTAGAATGCTTAAATAGATTTCTGGATGATGTTAGTGATCTTTTTGAGAAGTATCCACATGGCTCTGTGGTCGCTAGGAGTTGACACCAACTCCACAGCACTACTACAAGCTTTCAATTTAGAAAACATGCAAGTTATTTTCCCAATTTAATTTCAGTTGAGAGAAATTAGGTTACCATCATAAGGCGTATGCATTGTTATTTTAAAATGTTGACAAATATTGATATATAAAGTTCATAGGCTAAGGATCACTGTATTGATTACACTAAGAGCAATTATGATGGATTTTTCTTGGGAGCAATACATTTAGAATTATAGTATTCAATCGGGGTTAGATTTTAAGTGTTTTCAGAATGAGGTTGTTCAAATGTAAATAGGCTTCATGATGTATAGGTGGTTTGAGCACCTGTGATATCTTTCAAAGTATTTAAATCTAATGTGATAGTAGAGAAATCTACATTGAGAAATAATGTTCACAGACACAATTCTTTCCCCCCCGAAGAAAATGTAATGTATTTGTAGTGAGTATATCTATTTTTTCTATACATTTTTAGAACCTTTTATATTGTAGAAACTGGGTTAATATACTACCTGGATTTTGTAAATTATTTTATCACTACTATTATTACTATTACTTGGTGCAAGTGGAATGTTTGCAAACTCAGAGGGCACTTAACAGACAACCAGGTGGCTAATGGGGCTTGGGGTGGGGGAAGGACTTAACAACGAGTGGGAAATTTCTTAGCTTGAAGAGTACTCCCTGAAGACAGTCACAGCCCTTTATGCTTTGGGGGGCGGGGGGGAATGTCTAAAACTTTCACCAAAACTTTAACACATGCACACCAAGGATTTAGGGTTGTTTTTTTCTCCCTCCTATAAGTCCTTCAGGACTGCTCTTGCTGGGGGAGTTTCATTTATCTGCTCTCTTGGGTCAAACCCACATCCACATCCACATCCTGTCCCAAACACTGCATTGCAAAACAAGAATGTCAAACAAGCGTGTGAGAATGGACTTTCCCTGCATTCACACAGGATATTGGAGAATAGAGTGGGGAATAGCAGTCAAATATAAGAAAGCTTCAATAGACAATCTGCTAATGGCTGACCTGGACAACTTCCAGGGCAACTGAGCATCTGAGGTGCCAACACTGAAAAGGTTCTGTAGGTTTCCCAGGGGCCATGGAATGCTGGTAGAATCTCTTGAGGATATCTAAGAAGGTGGGGGAAGGTGAAGCAGAGAGGCTGTAGCAGGGCTGGTGCTAGGGTTTTTGGTACCCTAAATGAAGTTTGACCCTGCCCCCCCCCCCGCACTGAGAAGTGCAGAGCCCTGGTTTTAACTTGAGCCACATCTGGATGACCAGACTAGCACATGCTTGTTTGGAATACAGTCTTTTATGGGGTGGGGGGGGGGAACTCTTCACACTTCAGAGTTGAAAGGATGCTGCTGGAAACCCAGTCTGAGACCATTTCCTTTTGGAAATGAATGCTGAGGCAGGCAATTCATCTTCAAGAGAGCGAGTGTAGCTTAGGAGACTAGTTGATTATTGGGGGCTGTTGTGCAATGAGCAAAAAAAAAGACGTTGGGCTACAGAATGTGCAGGCCATTTGGGGAGCAGAGGGAAGTTGTAAACCGCCCAGAGACGCAAGTTTTGGGTGGTATTAAAATGTTTTAATAAATAATAAGTATTACACACCACATGCGCAGTACTTCAGGGGGGCAATACAAAGAGGGGAGCGAGAAGAAGAGGCAGTGATTCCCCAAGAGTTGCCCTAGGTGAGATCCTAAGTCTCTCTAGTGACCTTGGGCTGCAGAGGATTCCTGGATACGATCTAGTTAGCCAAATATCCCAAAAAAAGTAAGCAGAGTGGTGGCATTACTGCTACTGGCTTAAATCTTGCCCCTTTCCTTGTTTTCACAGTTTGATGATTTCAACTCTGATATGAACTCACTTTATCTTTCTTTAAGAGGCACACTTCTGGTTACATCAGAATAAGAAAGAACCACCATGTTAGTCCATAGCAAAAAGAGACATTTCCCCCATGCCTTTTGAATGCTGTCAAAAGGATAAAGAAAGCAGAGACACTACTTTCTTTAAAAGAAATCCATGCACATTCTGGTCGAGATCTTAACTGGGTTTTATGGCATCCAAGTTTTGCTTGAACAGAATCTGTCAAGTAATCTCTCGGGCCAAATTCTGGATCCTATTTAATTTCAAAACTGCCTCTGGTGTGCAGTCCTTTTTCCAGTGGGGCTCCCTCACGTTTTTTGCACCGCAAAACCAATTTTTCTTCAGACACTTTCAAAATAAAATAGAGAGAGAGGAAGGAGATTTCTAACTTCTCCCCTATCGAAAGAAAGCGTCAGCAACTTTGCAGATCTCAAAAGCAAGCATAGGCTGTGATCTGGGAATTCTCCCAAGCAATTCTTTAATATATGCTTTTCTCAAAGGCTTAGCAGTTCCCAAATTTGGGTGTGTATCCAAGGTTTTGGGCATGCCTAGCCTACTCTCTTCTCAGCTCTCATGGTAGCATCAAACATAATGCAAGATCAGTGCAAGAAATCTATCTTTGTATCTGAATGCCTAGCACTCTTATCCCTTAATACCTTTACTTGGGAGCAAGTCCCTTCATTTAATTATTATTACATTTTTTAAAATATCCCGCTCTTCCTCCAAGGAGCCCAGAGCGGTGTACTACATACTTAAGTTTCTCCTCACAACAACCCCGTGAAGTAGGTTAGGCTGAGAGAGAAGTGACTGGCCCAGAGTCACCCAGCGAGTCTCATGGCTGGATGGGGATTATTTTGAACTAAATTTAATGAAATTTATTTCCATGTCTGCATGTTCAGGATCACAGTCGAAGTGACAAGTTACAAAAAGAACATGTAGTATAGCTCTTCCTGAACTATTCCACTTCAGACTGCAGATGGGGAAACACCATGCTAATTTTTTGTAAAAAAAAAAAAATTCAATTCCCACTATTATCACATCAAGGCAAAGGCTAAGTTAAACCCATTTCCAGGATACACCAGACTTTTATCTTTGTTTTCACATGAATGCAATTCCCTGTATTATAGGCACGGAACAGGAAGGACTTTGCCATACACTTCTTCAGTCTGTCTGCACTTGTGGCCAATACCAAGAGTATGCCAGCCCATTAATGATGCCTGCACGCAAGTTGTGCAACTCACAAATTGTGTCAATGCAAAAATTGTGCCGATGGTGTCAACCAAGAGTAAGCCCATTGGAACTAATAGGCTTACACTCATGTAACATCACTCACACATGTTTTGTGTTTATGCCATTTGTGTGAGTGGCATCTATGCAATGCTACTAGGCTGATATACCCTTTTGTGGTATGTCAGCCTGCAAAGTTACCATTCCCTATTACAGGCGTCTGAGCTTTCCCCCAAATACGCTCTGGGTTCCATCCTCTTATTTTATAAAGCAGTGAATAACGCAAAACTATTTTCTAGCTGGGATCCTGGTTTCATGTTCTTCTAACCAATACGACTCAACAGAATCCTTAGTCTCTGTGCATGACGAATTTAACACACGGTTCACTGTTTAGTTTAGCAGGTTTTCAAGATGGCTATAAGGAAGTAGCAAAGCAACAAACAAAGAAGCAGGTAACCCCTTCCCTTTACACTAGAATTGTCTTCTGCCAAAGATTACCAAGATCTCTGAAGCATGCAACTCTGCGTGGCCTGGTCAGTTTTAATGCTCTGTATTGGTGGAGGTGGCCTTTCCATGGGGCATGGGGAAGGGACCACTGGTAGCAGGTTTCGGGGGCACCAGCAAGGCGACACAATGCCCTTCTGCCCCCTGCTATTAAAAGAGAAGAGGTGGGGGCCAGGAGGGGTCAGCATGGGGTGCAGAGAGGCCCCAAGCTGCCACTGAGTATCCCAGCCCCATACAATGCCAGAGAGAAAGTGAGACGTAAGTTCTTACTACAAGCTAGCATCGGGTCAGATACGCTGGGTTTCAGACAACTGGATTGGCTGTATTGGGATCCATACAAACCTATGCCCCGATACATATTATTTTTCCTTTTAAAACCCCACACCATTTCATTTCCCATAATTGGCAAGTTGCTACCGGCCCTTCTGAGAGCTGGCTGCTATTCTGTTTTGCTAGGGGCACTTTTTGGTAATTAGACATGCAGGCTGTGCCAATCAATGGAAGGAGCAGTGCATGCATCTTCCAGTCCTAGGCAGGCAGTCACTAGGCTCATTCTCATGATGATGGTTGTCCTAGTGCAGGAGCTGTGCATGCTCCCACTATGTGATCACCTGTGAGTTCAAAACAGGGTTGGAGGTGAGGAGCTTGCTCTCATGCAACGTCCCTGCTGGGTAGGACAATATTCTTTTCTGCCATGTTCCAAAGCTAGGGACAAAAACTGGGTAGGGTGTGCTCAGACTTCTCAGCTGGAGCTTAACACATGAGAAAGATTCTCTGACTGGGATTAAACTCAGTGGATCAACACACAGCTCCTGACCTCAGGTAGGAGGCTTCTCCTATCCCAGTACTTGTTGTGAGAATGAGCCTTATGTGTGGTCCTGAGCCATACAATGCGGGGACTGGATTCTACAAAAGAATCGGAGAACCTAAGTTTTGGTGGCTGATGAGATGTGGCAGGGCAAAAAGGGGGCAACTCTTAAAAGGACTGAAGACACCTCCACACAACAGACTTGCTGCACTCTCCCCTGGGAAGTGAAATTCTGTAAAGGACAAATGGTGGCATTCTTATGGCACTGGGTAAACAGAGTGCTATTGAACAGATATATTTGCAATGCCAATAAGACCTTGTTAACACCAGATCCAATCATTGGACTGGATCCAAAGAATGACTTAGGTATGCCTGAAGAATCTTTGGCTTCTCTCTTTTTAAGCAGATGTGACCATGCCACATCATAAGCTGCTTTTCCAACTTTCTTGAGGTTATACAGAACGTCAGGGGTGTTGTGGCCAGCCAATGGTCAGGCCTAACTTTGCCCATGTGGTCAGGGAGGCAGGGCCAGAGAGGAAGTAGCTGGGATGGCTGCAGAAGCAGACAGGTCTGGACTAGAGCTGTGAAGCAGGACAGGGAAGGCGATGGAGCAGGACAGCTGGGGTGCTGAGGAACACTGTGGGTTCTTACGGGAGGACAGGCCATAGGACAAGCAGCAGAGGGGAGGTCAGCCCATCCACTCCTGGCATAAGTGTCCAGGAGGAAGTAGGAGGCAGACGGCTAGAGGTGGCTGCAGAACCTTCCCACTTCTATAGCCTTCCTTGTGGACTGAGGCCCAGAGTCCCCCTTGCATAAGGCCCCCTGGAAAACCCAGAGGTTAGTCATGCAGCCTGGAATTGGGTGGGGGGATATGTATGCAACAAGTCCAAATCTCTCTTGGGCATCTGGAGTTAGATACATGGTTCTTTGGATCCAGACCCCAGTTCAACCGTTCTGTTCAGCAGCACCCGATGCCAGACTACAGAGCAGACTAGAAAAGACTGCAGAACAGGGCTGCAGTACTTTGACCCTCCAGCGGTTGTTGGACTACACCTCCCATCAGCCCTGATCATTGGCCACTGTGGCTGAGGATGATGGGTGCTGCAGTCCACAAACAGCTGGATGGCCAAAGTGGTGCAGTGCTGCTACAGAAGAAGATGAGCCCCAAATCCATGGTCTCAACCATGGTGGTGTTTGAATTGACAGAGTAGAGAAGGCATGAAGTGGCAGAGCTGGGATGAGGACGTGTTTTTAGCTGATAGCTGGGATTTATAGGTGTTGAAACACATCTGATGCCCACTTACTTGTCATGGCTCTAGACTAGAGAATCTGGGAACTGTAGTTCTGTGACAGATCAACACATCCCAGCAATCTCAAACAAAAACTACTACAAATCCCAAGGGCTTGTTGGGGGATACCAAAGATCTTCAGACTAGTTTAAATACTAAGGCCCTGGTCGAAAGAACCATTTAATTTCAGTAGAATGACTCAGGGGTAATTTAATCTATGAGCTCTTGAGTTTAGAACAGGGCTGCACAACTTTTGGACTCCCGTCCACCTTAGCCACAGTGGCCAATAGTCAGGTAAGATGGGAGTTAAAGTCCAACACTTGCAGGAAGTTGGGTCGTCCTGTTTTAGAATGTCTTTTGTGGGGATGGAAAAGACCATGGCCAAAAGCCTACCTCATTTATTCTACACACAAGAGAGAGAGGAAGAATAATGTCCACCTGATGCTTTTTTATCACACTGATAACTTTTTAAACATTCCAACTACCCACACTTGAACAGGAGCCTAAAGTCTGCAGGAGATGCATCAGTGTCATGAAGAGGACCAGACACTTCTAGCATTGTCCATTAGAGGGCAATGCAGGAAGCAGAGAGGGCTGCATCAGCTGGTAGCAACTGGCATTCTTAGAGATGGTCTTTGCATCCAGCTTGGTAAGTTTTGCAAGTATCATTGGTTCTCACTCAGTCAATGGCAACCATGTGCTAGTTCCGTGAGCAGAAGAAGAGGCAGGTTTTTCAAGAGTAAGAACACAGTTCCCGGCATCCAGAGAGAAATCACAGGACCCTGGGAGGTGGGCAGAGGGGGGATTTCAGGTAAGCACCCACCTTTGGGAGTTCACTATAAGGCAGAGGGGAGACTCCAGAGATTGCGTGAGATGACCCCAGTCCTGAGTTTTAGTATGGAGTTTGACCCTGAGGAAAGGGGGAGCAGTCGGGCCAAAAGAGCAAGTCCCAGTCCCAACTCCTGAAACCAGGAGCTGCAAGCCGAGAAACCCTGGAGGTGGAGGACCTCACCTGGTACACACCAGGCCTGAGTAACCTAACCAATCAGTCTCTTCCACACCATGTACCTCACGCTCTCCCAGTCCTGCACTACAATGCCAGCAACCTTGGGCTGGGAGAGACTTGATGGAGTGGAGGATTCCAGAGGGCTGCCCCTTTAAGTCTCTCAGCAATCCAGGCAGGGACGTGAGGAGCCTGGGAGGAGGATGTGGAGCCTGGAGGTATTTAAGACCTCCTTCCACATCTGGCCCTTGTTGCAGCACAGCTGCTCACTGGGAGTTATCCATGGTGTTGCAAGCCTGCCTGCCTTGCCCTTTCCTGATTTAATGGCAGTGCATACACACAAATGCAGTCGGGGTCAGCTGTAAAACAGGCACAGTAAAAAAAGCGTTTCAAAAAGCTGCTGCCAAAGGATACAGCTGCAAAGTTTTAAGCACGAGCAAAATACCCTTCATTATGATGGGCTGGGGATGGCAAGGATTTTACATCACAAGAACTACTGGATGGGGTAATGCCCCACCCTTCATACCCTACACACAGACACACTGCAGCATCTCTGTCACTGAGGACTGGGCCACAAAGCTTCTGGAGTACAGGATAAGTTGTCCTCAGTGACGGCAGGCATGAAGACTAAGACCTGCTTTTTGGTTCTATTCGTTGGTTCCATTGATGGTTCTATTTATTGGTCATGCTAGAGTATGGGTGGGCCAACTTGGCTCTCCAGTTCTTGTGGGACAATTTATTGTGGCTGGGGATGATGGGAGTTGTAGTTCAACAACAGCCAAGGTGGCCTATTCATGCAATAGAATATGATGGAATACTAAGGGACTGTGTCTTGTTTTGTTTTTTTAAATACAGCTAAAATTGATGCTGTAATCCCTGATGCATTTTGAGTGAGAACTCTTTTCCCCAAGGGCCACTTCTTACAAATCCCAAATGCCACAAAATCCAGAAACTATAGTTGTACGTTTGTCATACACAGCAGCTAACTTTGCAAAGCAACCTTCTGCATTTATAATACATGAACCTGGAGAAATAGCTTGCTTGGGTTTTGTTTTGTTTTTAAAGTAAACTTACTGGGAATTAAAACAATATGATTATTCTGCAACTGGTGTCATTTTGTGTTGAATTTTGCTGGTAGCAACTAGGTCTTAGGGGATGGGTTTTTTTTGGGGGGGGCAGACTATAGATTGTCCACAGGCACAGTCAGGGGCGTAGCAAGGTGGGAGTGGGCACAGAGACAAGATTTTAAAATGCCCCCCCCGAAGCTCAGCTCATGAAGTAAAGAAATCTTAAATGAGGCTGAATAGTGGTAACAAAAAGCATAGTTAAATATTATATATATATATATATATATATATATATATATATATATATATAAAAACACTATGTGCCACAATAGAACAGCATCCTAAATAAAGGTTTTGTAAATTGTGGATGATGCAAGTCATTTAATGGTACTAGAGAAAGACATGCTGTTCTGGTAGCTCCAAGTCTTAACACCCACATCAGTTTTGGAGGATGCATACAACTGAAGGAACCCCGGGCGGCTGTGCAGCTGGGGGAGTCAGTCATGTGACTTGCCTCTGGGGGGCCCCCAAGGCAGTGGGCCCCCAGACAACTGTCTCCCCTTGCCCTATGATAGTTACGCCCATGGGCACAGTTCAGACAGTATAACAGGATGTGATGAAGGAAAAGAGTCATCCCTGTGAATTGAGGCAGGGTACATAAGATTTTAGCTGTTCCTCATCTCAGGGCTATATGATCATTACCTAGAATGATCCAAGCAAAGCTACATCCATACCATTCAACCGTTCTAGGAACATCTGGAACAAAGTCTCATGGGGAGAAGGAATCCTGCCAAGACAAAACTATTCCAGCCCTTGTTTAGCTTCAGGACTATGTACTGTTCCCTTAAAGATGTTTGCTCCATTGGTAATCCCACCAAGAGGAGCAGGTACTATTCCAGCATAGGCCACTTTCCAAGTTGGCACCCAGAGACAGATCTATCACTCCAAGCTTTGCGTCCCCAAAAGGGTCTCCATTACATGGACTCTGTCCTTTGTAGAACAAGGCCCTTAAGATACAATTAGCTCAGCAACTTGGTGAGAGTTTCCAGTCAAATTGCTGAATTTAGCCAGCATGCTACTGATAGGGCTGGTCATGTGTTTGAGATTCCTAAAAGAATCCATTTAGAATCAAATTTTTCCAGTGCTAGCCTTTCAGAGCTGAACACATCTTTTAGATTCGTTAGGGGCCAGCAGCAACATTTTAGGTGCTTTCGCTGATAAGACCAACACCTGAGATTGTGCTATGGGTGGATGTCCTCATCACATCATCTTGGAAACAGAGCAGGAGAATGCCCAAATCATAGGCGAACAGGGCACAGTGGAATTTCAGAAAAGTCCCCTAGCCCCACTGCCTGATGATCCTCAACTTTAGTCAAATCACACCACTCCATATCCTTCCAAAAAGAGTTGCTAAGGAGGCCATCCCAAAAGAGGAGGACTACAATTTAAGCACAGACTGTGGAGCCTCTGTGGACCATCTTGAATACTGACCTTGATTCTTCAAGAGTGTTATGTGTTTGCAAAGCACCTGTCCTGCTTTTTAGCTTCAGCTTCTTAAGACTAGCTTGCTACCCACAAAGAACTCTGTAGTCAAAATTAAATGACAGGTCAAATTTGGAGAGGGATATTTTTGAAAAGTGACCACAGCCATAGATATCCCCGAAAACCACTGAATGCACCATGTTTCAAAGAAACTGAACAGTCCCAAGCTAGCTTCATTGCAGACAAGAATCCTCAACAGAAGGGCCCCCAATTTGTACACTCGGGGTGGGGAGAAAGGGGGGTATTCTGCTTTTCATGTGACTGAAAAAGGTACTTGGCTAAAGTTTTACACCCTGTCTTGATAGGAGGTGATAGCCCTCTTTAAGGATATCTGTGTAGGCCCTTCTTCCACCTTGGAAAAGGAAATGAGACTTCCTCCCTTAAGAGCAAAGAGGTGGGTCTGTTTCCAAAGGGGGATGAGTGTGCTCTACATTTAAGACACTTTTCTTGAATCAGGAGTCCCCCAGTAAAAACCAGAAAAAAGTTGGTTGCCAGCAAGTCAACAAAGATGTTGAAAACCCCAAGGAGAGGGGGCTCACCCTGACCTCCCTGGGGGTGGGGGGCAGCTGTTGCATGGAGGGGCGGAGCCTCCTCAAAGCACACTCATGGCTGGGCTTTCGAGCCCTGGATGGTCCCGTCCACTGCAAACTCGGTCATGACCCTCCGGGCCAAAGGGTTGGTGGTCTTGAGAAGTTCGGCTGCGGAAGTGCGGATGCCGGAGGCGCCCTTGCCCCCTTTCTTCTGAAGGAGGGCCTTGAAGTCCTCATTCCTGCTGGAGGTTCTGGGGTGGCCTGTCAGAGGGCACTCGATGCTGAAGGACCCCATTGTATTCTTGGAGGGGACTTGGGCATTCTGCATTCTGCCTTGGCTGCCAAAGGTGTCACTGGGTTCCTTCCAGCCCAGCAGCTTCCGTTTGGACCTGTCAACACACCACACACCACAGAGTTTATTGGGATGAGGCAGCAGGGCATCAGCTGAGGGAGGAGAGCTGGTTTTGTGGTAGCAAGCATGAATCGTTCCCTTTGCTTTTGAATGGGAAGCTACATGTGAACACTGTAAGATTTCCCCCTTAGGGGATGGGGCTGCTCTGGGAAGAGCACCTGCCTGCTTGCGTACAGAAGGCTCCAAGTTCCCTCCCTGGCATCTCCAGATAGGGCTGAGAGAGACTCCTGCCTTCAACCATGGAGAGGCCGTTGTCAGCCTGTGCAGACAATACTGAGCAAGATGGACCAAGGGTCTGACTCAGTAGAAGGCAGCTCCCTATGTTCCTATTCCAAAGGAATAGGGGCAGTAGGGCCTACTAGTGGGACCAATCAAGTTGCCCCACTGAATGGTCAAAGAGGTACCTTTCAAAGTAGTGATTCTCTTATATTCAGCAGGGGGAGAGGAACTGGTTTCATTCAGTCCCAGCACAGCTTTCCTCTAGTGCAGTGGTTCCCAAACTGGGAGCCTCCAGACGTTGCTGGTTACAACTCCCATCAGCCCCAGCTACAATTTAATGTGGCTGGGGATGATGGGAGCTGTAGTTCAACAACATCTGGAGGCTCCCAGTTTGGGAACCACGGCTCTAGTGGCTGTTGCTAGTGTCTACTTTGTGTTTCTTTTTAAATTATCCCCTTTGGGGATGGAGCACCATCTTCTTTCATTTTTGCTGAAAGGTGGCATAACAACTAACAATAAGGAACACCGGACATTATATGCAATTTGCCATCGCCTGTGTATCTGCATCCTCCAACGGCCTGCATGGAGGACCCGCTGACATGGGGTAGTCTGACAAAGTGCGTTGCGATAGGTAGAATGAGCCACCACCACCATCAATGCCTCAGAGGAGCTTTATATGCCCCTTATGCGACACATCGGGATGGGCTCCTACCTGTGAATGACTGTAAATAAGTCCTCTGTTGTCCGGGAGGTCACAAACACGTCATCCTCCTCTTCAGTGATGGACTCAGCTGTTTTGTCACTGACAAAGCTTTTCTCCTCAGCCCTCAAGTCCATAAAATTACCTAAGGGAGGAAACAGAAAGAAAGAGAGAGAGGCTCCTTGCTTCCTGTGAGACTTGGAGAGCAGACAGAAAGTTGGGAGAAATTGAGCATTTCCAAACCAGCCATTAAATGCTTCCTCAAGAGGCTTTGGGAAAAACCAATAATCAGAACTTGGTGCTGTCCTGAGATGACCACTCTTGTCTACTCTTGTCAGACTTTAAAAATCAGTAAAATGGTGCTCTGAGTGATGATGTGTTAGCCCTTCTCTACCTAGCTTCTCTGGGTGTGTGTGTAGAAGAGGCACAGCATCTGCACCTCTCATCTCCTTCCACACCGAGAACAGCAGTTTTGGGGGAAAGAACAAGGGTGGAAAGAACAATAGGAAAAGAACAAGGGTGGAAAACATGGACACCATCTCCCATAGTACCAAGTGGATCCAAGCTTTAAAGCAAGTGCATAGGACAGCTGATGAACTTACATCACACAAAACCAAGGTGTATTTAATCTAACTGTGGCTAGTTGGGGATGATGACAGCTGTAGTCTAACATCTGCGGACAAAAACTTGAGAACCCCTTATGAGAGCAGAATAATCACCACAGGCACCTCTGCACAAGAAGTCAGCTCAGAGGCAGAGCATACGCTTGGCATGCAGAAGGGTCTAGGTTCAACCCCACTCCTGTTCAAGGATTTGGGTCTTGGGTTCTACCCAAAGTTATCTTCCTTCAAGCATGTTTATCCCTACCAAAAGTGCAGTTCTTCTCTGGAAGAATGTGTATCATAATGAGCCGCCCAAGGGGCCAGTGCCCAAATGACTGAGGAAGACCCATGGAGTGTAGGAAAGCCATCTTGGAGAAGAACACAGGAAGCTGCCTTCTACAGAGTCGGATTATTGGTCCATCTACCTCAAGGTTGTCTTTAAACTGACTGGCAGCAGCTCTCCAGGATTTAGACAGCTTCACTCTTGTTGGGAATGGGACCATAGCTCAGTGGAAGAGCATCTGCTTTGCATGCAGAAGGTCCCAGGTTCAATCTTTGGCAGCACCTCCAGGTAGGGCTGGGAGAGACTCCTGCCTGAAATCTTGGATAGGGATGTGTGAATTGATTTGTGGCCGAATTGATTCGACTCTAATCTGGGCAATTCAAGTGATTCTATCTCAAAATGAATCACCCTTGAGGATGCTTACCAGATTCAAGATTGAATAGAATCACCCTCAATTCAAGCTCAAATCTATTCAGCGATTTGAGCCTCCATTTTGACCTCTCCACGCTTCTGCCATCACTGCCAGGGGTGAATTTTTAGGATTTTTTATGTGTGGATTCTTGGTTGTGAAATGACTTCTTCATAGGGATTCTCTATGAAGGGATTCCTATGAATCCTCTGAATCATAGGGATTCTGTGCATTATAGGGGTTCTATCCCTATGAAGAAATCATTTTACAACCAAGAACCGAAAACACTTAAAGATGCCTAAAAATTCATCCCTTTGCCTAATTCCTTTGGTGTTTGGGTGGTAGTTGGCACCCATGGGCCTCTGCCACCCAACTTACTTGGTGCCTTAGCCCTTAAAAATTTGGCCAAATCTATTCAAATCTGATTCAAATCTAATCAAATTTGAATCGAATTGACCCAGATTTGAGGGCAGCAAATTTGAACCTGAAACAAATTAGGCTGATTTTATTCAAACTCAAACCGAATCACAAAAATTTATTAATGCACATCTCTAATCTTGGAGATCTGCTGCCAGTCAGTGTAAACGATCCTGAGCTAGATGGATCAAGGGTCTGACTCGGTATAAGGTAGAGCACTATGTTTTTGTTGAACCTGGGACATTCTGTAGGAAAAGCAGCTGCTCTCCCAATGAGCGAAGGACTCTCCCCATAGTAGAGGTGAAAGGCAAAACTGCTTACCTGAAATGTCTCCCCACGATATGCCTCCGGTGGATGGGCTGCCTGCCTCGTTGACCACAGGAGATGGCAGCTTGCAGACTGCCAGCTCGGAGTAGGCAGAGTCTTCATCCAGCATGATGACGGGGCTGATGGGCAACCTGGGATCTCCAAGGCAGGACCCGGGATGGTGTGGGGAGGTGACCAGTGGCAGGTAAAGCACGCTGGGCTTTTTGGGAACAGGGGGCGGGACTTTGGTTTTGCGGTTATCACCTCCAGGTGTTTTCTCTCTGGGCAGCTTTGCCTTCAGCTGCTCATCCTCCTCCAAGCTGTCCTCAGAGAGCGGCTGTGTGGCAGGAAAAAAGGTCCCTGGAGGGCCCTGGGAGGGAGAGATCATTGCCACGGGAGAGGACGACTCGGGTGGGCTCCAGACCTCTATGTCCCACTGGTGCTCAGGCCTCCTGGTCAGCATATAACTGTTCTCCATGGGGCCCAATCCCTGGGGTGTCAGTGGAGAGGTGGGGGAGCCTGTGGGAGACTCCTCCTGAACTGGTGGTGTCTTGTGTAAGAGCATGGGAGGCCTCCGGCAAAGTGGAGGCTTCTCTGCCACTGCTGGGCGGATCTTCTTGCCAAGTTCTTCAGCGGGCTCCGGGCTGTCCAGATTATCCTCTGTTTCAGAGCGGCTGATGGAGCGCAGGCGGACAGAGCGCAGGTCCAGCTGCGTCACCATGGGCATGGCCGGTTGCACCGGGCTGAGCTTAGGGCCCAGCTTGGCCCCAAAGGTAGAGTCTGAGTGGTGACGGCTCACCTTGGGCTTGCCCTTGAGTGAGATCTTCAACCCCGAGAGGTCCAGGTGGGTTGGCGGGGCAAAGGGCAGGTCAAAGGACAGTCGCGACTTGGGGCTGCGCTCTAAGGGAGAGACTGGGGGCAGCGAGGACTTCCTCTCGGGCACGAGGGGCCTTGCCCGCCCTCCAGAGTGGGGGATATGCCCAAGGACCATGGACGTTGGGATGGTCGGGGTCAGTGTTTCGGACTGGCTGGAGTAGCCACTAGAGGGAGACATCACCCCTGCCGGCCTTCTCGGGGAAGAGGTTTTCAAGTTCACCTCGGCGGAGAGGTGAGAGGGTGTGGTGGCCCGGGAGATGGAGGGGGAGGGCAGAGACTCAGAGCTACCACGGGCCTTGGAGAGCTCCATCACAGTGGCCCCGGTAGCTGAACTGGAGCCAGATAAGGAGCAATATGGGTCCCCAGAACTCCACTCAGGCAAGTACCATTGCTGGGCGTATGGCATGCTCTCTAGGTCCCTGGCTGTATTGCCTTGGCCCTGTGCCTCTGACAACAGACACAGACTTCTCGGCCTCTGCTCCTGGGGCAGGGCCTTGCTGCCAGGCTCTGCTGTGACCCCTGGCCCCTCCTTGATCAAGGAGACGCTCCGGGCGGGCGGGCAGGGCTTCTTCTTGGCCTTCTTCAGAGAGATGCTCTTGATGCGCTGCCTCCGCTGCTGCACCTGCACCTCCTGGTCCACTGCCAGGGACACGTTGTCCGTGCTCGTGCTGCCCTCTGAGCTGGCGCTGGGATAGCTCAGGCCACAGGTTTCGCTGCCCCCGATATCCACAGAGCACAGGGAGGCCGTGTCCGTGGGGACGGAGAGCGACCTCTCCCGGAACTTGCAGATGATTCTCTCCCTCTCCAGCGGAGGGCACCCCTCTTCACCTGGGCTGAGAGGGGTCAAAAGCACCTTGGCTTCTCGTGACCCACACCTTGTGCCTCCTTCGGCATCCCCCAGGGACTCAGGAGAAGCACAGAATGAGCCAGACCCGTGGTTCCCCACCGCATTGTCTTTGCCAATGAAGAAGGAGGCAGGACGGTCAGAGTCTGGGGTTCTCTCAGGGCCACCGGGAGATGAGGGGGTGGCAGTCTCCTCTGCCAGCTCGCTTTGGCTCAGTGAAGGGCTCACGTAGCCAAAAGATGCTGGGCCCCAAGTGGGCATGAAGACAGAGTTGTCCTTCGGGCCGTTGCATGACGGACTGACATACATCACCCCGGGGTTCTCGGTACGCCCAACTGGCCCATGGTAGCCTCGTCCCTGTAGTGCCCCACCGAGGTCACTGAAGGTCTTTCGCAGCTGTGGCCGAGGCTGCGGTGACCGCGTCTGGTGGGTCAGATTCCTCCCATTGGCCACATCAGGGACAAAATGGCAAGAAACTGATTCTGCGGTGGTTGCCGGAGGATTGAGGATGGGGCCGTTGCTGTTGCCTTGACGAAAGAGAGAAACAGATGGGAATGAAGCGGAGATGGCAGCAAGCCTGCATACATAAGCCCCAACAGGAAAGAGGCTGTCTGGGCTTGGCTATGCGGCCTCACAAGAGGTTAAATGAATCGACCTCCCAACACGACACCCAGGACTGGTTCTCACTATCAAAATCAGGGTGGGAGGAGAGCCCAGGCAGGCTCAAAGCCTTATGCACACACCCGAGAAATGGCCACGTTTCGGCAGAAATCTAGGTAGGAGGAGGGGTAGGATCATGCCCTACCTGCGATCTGGGGAAGACAGGATGGGACATGCTTCCCCCCCAGCCTCGATATGATGCTGGGCTAACTATGCAGGTTGGCCATCCCTGTCCCATCTGGATCGCAGCCAGCACGCCCTCACTTTCCCCAGCTCCTACCTTGATTTTTGCCAACACACAGCCAGTTCCTAAGAGGGTGGGCAGGTCATGGAGCCTGACTGCAGGCTCCTCCCCGCCCTGACCCTGAGAGGCAGGCCCACCATGTCATTGCTACGCAGCAGGCATTCAAAGGCATCTTAAGAAGCCAAGCCAACCCACTTCCCGTCACCATACAATACAACACATATCTATAGACTTCTTTTCAACTGAAGTTCCCAAAGTGATTTACACAGATATAAATAAAAGAAATAAAAAGGCTCCCAGTCTCCCAAGGGCTCCTAGTCTAAAAGAGAAAGTGAGACACCAATAAGAGAAGACACCGGCAACAGCCACTGGAAGGATGCTGTGCCTCCAGAGGGCTAGTGGCTCTCCCCCCACTATAGAGAGGGCTAGTGGCTCTCCCCCCACTATAGGCTATGGCTCCAGAGGGCTAGTGCCCCCCCCACTATAGAGCAAGAACCACCACTTTTAAAAGGGGCCTCTTTGCTCAGCAGGGGACTGCTCAGTCTGCAGCAACCAAAGCTCTCAGCTCCTCTTGTGTCGCCAGGGTAAAGCCTGGACTGCCTCACAGGGATGAGAACTAAAGGAGCGAGTAGTGGCCAGCGCTGGTCTTGCTCTGAGTGCCACTGCCAAACAACACGTGACATCGAGGTTCGCCAGCTGCTTTTGGACTACAAGCTCACCATCCCCAGCTGCAATAAACTGCAGTAAACAGCTTGTCCCGTAACTTGCCTGTTAACTGTGCTTGGAGCCCAGCATGAACTTCTGATAGGGAACCCCAAAGAAAAGACCTCCCCCTCCAACTGAATCTTCATCTACTCATGCAAGCTGGATTTAGCAGCTGCTCCTAAGCTCTCCAGCAGCAGCAGCGCCCTCCACCCCACAGTACTGATAGGGGGCAACATATGCTCCATTTGTCACCTGGGTCTCGCAGGGTGAGGTGGGGGAAGCCGATGACCGTCCGTCTCCGTCGCAGCAGGGACTTGGGATTCATGGTGGTCTCCGTATTAAAGAGAGAGTGGCGGCTACTGGCGTGCCTAGAAAACGGCTGCCCTGTAGCCAAAAGAAAGACAATCAGCACCCACGGTGGGCTAGGCTGGACGATGATGGGTGGGGTCTCAATGCTGGGGTAAGAGTGGGGAAATGCTGGGGACACAGAATGGATCAAGACAGCTGGAGGAGCAAGACATTGGGGGCAGGAGGGAAGCCAGGAAGGGTGGAGGAGAGCTGGTCTTGTGGCAGTGAGCATGCACCTTTGCTAAGCAGAGTGCACCTTGGTTTGCATTTAAATAGTAGACTGCACTGTAAGATATTCCACTTAGGAGCTGGGGCAATGATTCGGTGGAAAAGCATCCGTACCCTTGCAGAAGGCCCCCGGTTCAAGCTCTGGAATCTCCTGGTAGGGCTGGGAGACACTGAGTCCTGCCTGAAACCTCAGAGAGCTAGTGAGACCTTACAGAGTTAGTGTAGCTGACCTTTGAGAGCTGCTGCCAATCAGAGTAGACAATACTGAAGCAATGGTCTGACTCAGTATAAGGCAGCTTCCTATGTTCCTAAGGGTGGGGAAATATGTATGGCATGCCTTGATCAGCACAGAGGCAGGCAGTGGAATAAAACAGGCCCAGGAGAAGCAAAGACCAAGGAGGGTTGAGGCCGATTGTGTTAAATCATAATTAAATATTGCAGGAGTTCCCAGACACTGTTGGACTACAACTCCCATCAGCCTTTGGACATTATGGGGATGATGTCAGTTGTCGTCCAACAACATTTGGAGACCCATGGTTGGCAACCCCTGTCTACTGAGTCAGTATTGCATTTGTGACCAGTGCTGAAATTATGAGCAGAAGGTGGAGGGGCCCTCAATGTAACCCCCAAGCCCTTCTCTCCACTTCACCCTCACTCCAGTTTTGTTTATGTCACACACCCCTTCTCAATTGCCTAAAGCGGAAGGTGGCCATCACAAAAGGTGAGGGGGGGGCAGTCCTCCCCCTCCAACCCATTGCAACTCAAATATTGCTTGAAACATCCCCAGCATGCAAGACGAGACAATGTCGCTCTCTTATTGCGAGAAATAAACCACCTTTGCAAACGGTGGACCCACCTCTAAATCATCACAGCACATCAGCTGTGAGTCCTGGGCAGTCAAGACCCAGGGGGGTGAGCTTATCCTCAATACTAAATTAATGCTGCCTACTGAAAAGGCTCTTGCCCTACACACTTAAACAAATTTCAAACTGGCTTCCAAACCCCCTCCCAAACAAGGAGTCCTTGGAACGATCAGTCTAAGCTGGGGGAGCTGTAGCTCAATGGTGGAGCCTTTGCTTTTGCCTGCAGAAATTATATGACTGTCTCTACTGCTGCTGCTGCTACTGCTTTGTATTTTGTAGGGTTATATTGTGCTTGTGTTTTGAAACTTTTTAGTCAGATCTATGTTTTTATATTCTACCTTAATATTTTAATTGTGTAATTTTTATAGTCTTGTTTTAATTTTTCCGTGTGGAAAGAGATTGCTTTAATGAAAGATGGTAGACAAATGTAGTGCTCTCTCTCTCTCTATATATATGTATATATATGTATATATGTGTGTATGTGTGTGTGTGTGTGTGTGTGTGTGTGTGTGTATATATATATATATATATATATATATATATATATATATATATATACACACACACACATATACACACACACACACACACATTTCCTGGCACCTCCAGGCAGGGCTAGGAAAGATCCCTGCCTGAAACCTTGGAAAGCTGCTGGTGGTGAGAGTAGGCAATACTGAGCTGGACGGACCAACTGTTTAACTCGGCAGAAGGCCTATATCCCCATGGAATTTGAGCATCTTTGCAAGCTGCCATTCCCAGGAGTCTTTGGAGGAAACTGGGGGTGCAGCTGAATCAGTTTGAAACTAGTGAAGGTTGCACAGGACGTTTTCCAGATTACACGCTGCTGCCACGTGTCCCATAAGTGCCCCTCCGTTTTGCCAGTGTTTTGACATTGGGCTCACTGCGCTGCCAGCAGGGAGCTGTCCATATTTCTGATGCCTTGTTTCAAATTTTAATGATGCATTATGGCCCTATAACGTGGTAATAGGGTTGCAGGAAAGTAGCTGTATTTTTCTGTGGCAGGGAGGCTTGCAACAGAGTTTATGTGTCGCAGCGTGTGGCAGTATGGACAGTTCTTTGCCTCCACCCACACCCGTGCTAGCTTCCTCCACCTCCTTGCTGCGGGGAGAGAAACAGGCAGGGAGAAATCTTGTCTTTCCCCTCCTTCCCCCCCCCCCCCAGATCCCAAACCCCACACCTTGGAGGGGAGACGGAGACGGGAGGGAGGAGATGGGAGGGTTTTTAAAATTACAGGTTGAGTATGCTTGGGACCAGAAGTGTTCCAGATTTTGGAATATTGGCATAATGAGAGCCAAAACAGGTGCCAAACTGAGCAGGGCGTGGAGGAGGAAGCTTTCTTCCTTTTCCCTCTAGCGCCAAAGCGAGAACATCAAAAACATTAAAAGGCTTCACAATAAAAACAAAGCCACAACTAGAGAGAATTACAGACAAAACCCCTGTCATTAACAGACTTCTGAAATAAGTAAGTTTTGACTGCATGTTTGAAAGCAGCAAAATGGGAATCTGTGAGCGAGTGAGCTGAGGCGTTTTGGTTTTGGTTTTGTTACGGCGTGGTGTCCGGATTTTGGAGCATTCAGGATTTTGGATGTCCGGATACGCAATACTCAACCTGTATTATTTTTTTCCACCTGGGTTTTTTTGTGCCGTCCCGTTTTTTAATTTGCTACTTTGGCCAGAGACTCATACTAGTGCAGCTGAGCAGATTTCTGAATCCAACCTTTTCTAATGCATTTTTACTGAAGTGGAAGACCATTGAACTAAATCATTTACTTCTGTACAATCCCAATTGCTTATTACAAGGCCAAGGACAGGGAGAGAGAACAGACACTTACTTAAAAGAAAGCCCATTGAACTGAATCATGATTCATTTACTTCTGTGCAATCCCACAGCCCTCACTGGAGGAGCACTCACCTCCCCTCGGCCTCCACCCTCCTATTTTATTTATTTCATTTCATTTCATTTCTCTGGATGCGTGCCAGTTCCCTTCCCCCTTCCTGGCTCACCACGGGATTCCCATTCGTTCACACACACCCCAATAAGCAGTTCCCTTGTTTTGTCACTCCAAATGATCTCCTCACGTACCACACTCCCCCTTAAAAAAATTAAAATCCCCGGTTATTGCTTGCGCAAAACTGGAATGATGCAAGACAAAGTTAGATTTTTGTTTTGGAACGGCACTTCAGATTTGCGCAAGGCAGCCAAGAAGTTACAAAATAAAACAAAATAAATAAACATCAGCACCTCGCCCCCAGCAACTACAGTGGCCCAAATGGAGCAGGAGGAGGGGCAGATAAACGCATTTCAAGGAGAATATGGAGTCCTGCCTTGAAAACATGTTGCAATGGATGGAAAATATGAATGGCCACCAGCCTACAACAAAACAGTGAATAGCGCTTTACTCTCAGTTTTAAACTATTGCACTATTCTGACACACTTTGCAACACTTTACCTGTTGCATATCTTGTAGTCTGGAAAACACCCTGGATTCACTGCAGAGAATTATAGACTAAAAGACTGTTAGAGCTGGAAGATATCTCAGAGGTCATCTAGTCTAGCTCCCAGCTAATCTAGTCTGGCTCCCTGCTACAGTATCTCTAGCAGATGGCTGACCAGCATCTGTTTGAAAATTTCCAGAGCCCACAACTGCAGGGATTCTCAACGGAGTCCCCAGATGTTGTTGGACAACAATCAGTCCAGCTGCAATAGCCAAAGGAATGATGAGAATTTGGGAGCCAAGGTTAAGAAACCCTGCACTATTGCACAAGGCAGACTGTTCCACTGCCAGAAAATTGAGGCAGGGGCAGCGGCATTTGGGCAGGACCAAATGGAGGATGAAGGTGGCTGGTGTGAGAAGCCAGCTAAAGAGGAGGGAGATGGTGCCAGAACCACCCGTCCATTCGTGCAATGCAGAGACAGAAATGGGAGCTTCAGTCAATGACAAGGACAGGAACATGTGGAAACGGAGCCTGGAGGGTGAACACTGAGACCTCCACACTCAGAAGGAGGATACTTCTGAAGATCAGCTGGTATTCAGTAGCACACTGCCTTTGAATGGAGAGACCAGGCTGTCCATTCATGTGATTCTGTACCCGTGGGAAATTTCAGGATGACTTGCAATTAAATATTCATAAACTGGTGGAATTAATTATCGCAGGATGCGGTGATGGCCTCTGGCTTAGAAGTTGTTGGTGTTGTTTTAAGGATTAGATGAATTTGCAGAGGGTAAGTCTATCAGCGGCTGTTTGCCACAGCAGCTAAAAATGGAGCCTCCAAATTTGCAGGCAGTATATCTCAAGAGTGCCAGATGTTAAGAGGACAAACAAGGGACGACCATCACCAGCAGAGCACGGCGCTAGATGGATGAGGGCCTGATCCAGTAACCAGCTCTTACGTTCTGAAGCCTTTAATCAAATCACTCCTTCTCAATGCCCAAATCACTCCTTCTCAATGCCCAAGGAGAGAAGATGTGTTTGTTTTGGCAAATGTAAATAGCAGTTGCTTTGAGATCCCAAACCAGAGCAGGACCACAGATCAGAGGGTGGGGGTGTCCTCTCCCCCAACACCCACCCCCCAGCTCTGGTCCTGAGGGCCACTTTATCTATTTAGCAGGTATCAAAAGCTCGTCCTGGATTTTAAAACTGCTGGTTGCAGCAAGTGAATTTGGGGACAGACACAGATGATAAAGATGGACACGATGTGCTAGGACAGGGGTACCCAACATGTGGGATGGAACTTGGTACTCCAGACGTTGCTGAACTACAACTCCCATCATTCCTAGCCACAATAAACTGTGGTACTCCAAATACCCTGCGTAGGAGAAACAATGTGACAATAGGACCTAAGGGTGAACTTTGAATCCATTAAGAGATGAAGACAAGACTGGACTCACAAAATAATATGAACATTTTAAGAAGTTAGCTGCGATAAGGCTAACTAGCGCGCACACACACACACACACACACACGTTGGAGAAGAGCCAGCCATTTGGGGAAGGACTTTAGCTCAGTGGTAGCGCATCTGCGTTGCATACAGAAGGTCTCAAGTTCAATCCCGGGCAGCATCTCCAGGTAGGGCTGGGAAAAACCCCTGAGCCTGAAATCCCGGAGAGCCACTGCCAGTCAGTGTAGACAATAAGGAACTAGATAAACCAATGTCTGACTCAGTAGAAGGCAGCTTCTGCTGTTCATCAATCTTGCTTCAGCCTTAGGGAGGTGCCACAGCTCAGGAGCACCTGAGGGGCATCAGGGGCATCTGCTTTACATGCAGAAGGTTCCTGGTTCACTCCCTAACTCCAGGTAGGGCTAGGAAAAGACCCTTGCCCAACAGGGGTCTTTCCCCAGCCTACCCGGAGATGCTGCCCAGGATTGAACCTGGGACCTTCTGCACACAAAGCAAGGGCCTTACAACTGAGCTACTGCTCCTCCTCACTGACTTACAAAGGTGAATCTAGCTCAGGACTGTCTGTACTTCTAACTGGCAGCAGCTCTCCAAATAAAGCATGCAAAATGGGATTCTGCACATACCAGCCGACACGAGTCCTGATGTGCAAACTTTCAGCTAAGCTTCCATGTTTCATGTTCCTAAACTCTGTTCTGCACGTCTCCCACTCATCCCACATTCCTGTGACATATGGTTTAAGCCAGGGGTTCTCCAACGTGGGTCCCAGATGATGCAGGACTACAACTCCCATCATCACCAGCAACACTGTGGCTGGGGATGATGAGAGTTGTATTCCAATATAATCTGGGAACCCAAGCTGGAGAACCCCCAAGTTAAGCAACTGCCCTTCAGGGCCCGACACACACCATGGACCCTACCAGAGACGTTGATGGGGACAATGTTTGCTTGGGTTGAACAGGGCTGGTGCAATTTCTTCTCCTCCATGGGGGTCAAGGGAGCAGCTTTAGTCCAGCTGGTGTGCTTATCCGGGGTTGCTGGCAGGCTGATGGATGGCTCAGGGGCTCTCACCCCCAACGTGTTCATCTCATTTTCCTTCACTTGCTGGCTTGCAGGCTGTCGGGAAGCAGACAAAAGCAACAGATCAACAGTGCGGGGTTCCGGGGGGAGGCAGTTTAACAGTTAGGTATCTGGCACAGATACACTGCCTCAGATACATGTGGAGGTTCTCTTTTTATCTGCCGCAGCTAAGAACCTCTGACAGACCTGTTCTCTGTGAATTAATCCTGTGGATCAGGTCCCAATTCCTTATTTCCTGTACCACTGGTCAGAGGAGGGAGCCTACAGGCATCACAAAATCTTAACACCTGCACAGGATTCAGGTGATCCCGGAAAGCTGATCCTGTGCTGCTGCCCATTATAAAGCTCCCAGGATCCACTGCACTCCCTTAATCTAGGAAATAAGTCTAGTTTTATTTATTTATTATATTTATATATACCACCTGATATGTGTCTCTCTAGGTGGTATCATGAATTATATTGATCTTGTATATTTTTAAAGGAAGGGGAGTTTTATACCTTTTTTGTTCCCGTCATTTGTTTTTTTGTTATTGAGATAAATAGTTTGTTTTGAATATGAAGATCAGGAGAGAGGGTGTGTGTGTTTCCTTTTTTTTTTTAAGATCACCTGTGGATTTTAGTTGTATTACTTATTATCTGAAATTTTAAAAATGAGAAATCTGCCATGCAAATAAGACCTAACCACTGTGTTTCTAGACTGCCACCCCTTCTGCTTCAGGCAGTGGCTACCTTGCACTTGCCAGAATTTGGGTGATAGATGCCAGACATGACTCTGTATCAAAGCTGGTACATCCCTCTTCTTCACTGCAAAGCATTGGCTCTGGGAAGCGACCACACTCACCATGAGCACAAACTCCAGACGCTTGGCAGGTGGGGCCCGGGGGCTGCAGTCGAGGGGTCTGTCCGCAGAGAGGGGGCTGGTGTAGCGGAAGGTCTGGCCACTGACCCTGGCATCTGCATATGGTTCCTCATACTCCTCTGGAAAGAAAGAAGCCCAATCAGCACTCCATCCACCTCCCCCCGCCTATGTGACAGGTAGGGGTGCTGTTCTGTTTCCCCATATTTTTCTTCTCAATTTTACCAGTCATTGAGGCCACTGGTTTCTAAAGGTGGCAGGGTGGGGGGAAAGCAATGTGGAAAAGTGGAATTTCAAAAGGAAAACTGGAAACTTGCCCATTTTGAATTCCAAAATTTTGCCCACCTTTGCCCAGGCTGCTAGAACGCCAAAGGTTTCATGCTGCTTACTGCACTCTGAGGATCTCTGAAGAATAGGGATGTGCATGGAACCACAGAAGCGTGGGCCGAAACTGGGTGTGTGTGTGTCTTTAAGGGGGGGGCGATAGTACTTACCCCCCCGCCGCTCTTCCCCTTCCGGCACTGGAGTTGGCAAAAACATTCTTGGGGCGGCAGAGTTCCTCCCTGCCGCCCCTGCCCCGTCGTTGTATTAAACTAGAAAGGGTTAAACTAGAAAGAGCTGGCGGTGCGCGCACTCATCTCCGTCGCTGGCGCACGCGTGCTGTAGCGCGCGCGCCAGCAGCAAGGACAAACGCACGTGCCGCAAAGGGCACATGCGCGCCACCAGCTCTTTCTAGTTTAACCCTTACAGACAACGATGGGGGCAGGGAGGAACTCTGCCGCCCCAAGAACATTTTTGCCAACTCCAGCGCCGGAGGGGGAAGAGCGGTGGGGGGGGGAGTACTACCGCCCCCCCAAAGACACATTCCCCCGCCCTGCTGAACCGCCGGAATTCCGGACCGGTCCGGAGGCCTTTTCTATGGCCCCGGACTGGTCCATGCACACCACTACTGAAGAAGGACTATATGAAGCTGCCTCCTACTGAGTCTGACCACTTGGTAATAAGAACTTAAGAACAGCCTTGCTGTATCAGGCCCAAGGCCTATCTAGTCCAGCATCTTGTTTCACCAGATGCTTCCGAGAAGCCCACAAGCAATAGCTATAGCAATAGCACTTACATTTATATACCGCTCTATAGCTGGAAGCTCTCTAAGCGGTTTACAATGATTTAGCATATTGCCCCCAACATTCTGGGTACTCATTTTACCGACCTCGGAAGGATGGAAGGCTGAGTCAACCTTGAGCCCCTGGTCAGGATCGAACTTGTAACCTTCTGGTTACAGGGCGGCAGTTTTACCACTGCGCCACCAGGGGCTCTTCTCCTCATAGGTATGAACATACCCTCAACCATGCTGTTGCTTTCCTGCAACTGGTATTGAGAGGCCTATAGCCACCAGCCATTGATAGACCTGCCCTCCATGAATTTGTCTAAGCCCTTTTAAAACCATCCAAGCTAGTGGCCATCCCCACATCCCATGACAAAGAATTCCATATATTAATTATGCACTGTGTGAAAAAGTACTTCCTCTTGACAGTCCTAAATTCCCTGACCTTCCATTTCATGGGATGACCTCTGGTTCTAGTGTTGTAAGAGAGAAAAATTTCTCTCTGTCCACTCTCTCCACTACATGCATAATTTTATACATCTTGAACGTGTCTCCCCTTAGTTGCCTCTTTTCCAAGGTAAAGATGCTAGATGCTGTAGTCTAGACTCACAAGGAAGGTACTCTAGGCCTCTGAACATCTTGGTTTCCCTCTTCTGTACCTTTTCCAGTTCTACAATATCCTTCTTAATGGTGACCAAAGTACGCAGTACTCCAGATATGGCTGTGCCATAGAATTAGCCTTTTTCACAGCTGCTGCACTCTGAGTCAACACTTTCAATGAGCTGTCCACCATGACCACAAGATCTCTCTCCTGGTCAGTCACTGACAGCTTAGATCCCATCAGTGTATATGTGAAGTTGGGGTTTTTTGCCCCAATATGCATCACTTTACACTTGCTTACATTGAACCACATTTGCCATTTAGTCGCCCAGTCCCCCAGTTTGGAGAGATCTTTCTGGAGTTCCTTACAACCTGTTGTGGATTTCACTACCCTAATTAGTTTGGTGTCATCTGAAAATTTGGCCCAACTTCTAGATAATTTATGAACAAGTTAAAGAGCACTGGTCCCAGTATCGATCCCTGGGGGACTTCCTACCCACCTCCCGAAAACTGTCCATTTATTCCTACCCTTTGTTTCCTGTCCTTCAACCAGTTACCGATCCACACATGAACCTGTCCCCTTATCCCATGACTGCTAAGTTTACTCAAGAGCTTTTGGTGAGGAACTTTGTCAAAAGCTTTTTGCAAGTCCAGATATACTATGTCAACCAGATCACCTTAATCCACATGCCTGTAGACACTCTCAAAGAACTCCAAAAGGTTAGTAAGCTGGTTCTACTTCATCAAGGCCTTTTCTTCTATACGTTTAACAATTTTGTTAACGTATGCGTTCCATCAATTCACCCGGTACCAAAGTTAAGCTGACCAGCCTGTGATTTCCCAGATCCCCCCTGGATCCCTTTCTGAAAATCGGAGTTACATTGGCTACTTTCTAGTCCTCTGGTACAGAGCCTGATCATAGGGACAAGTCACATATTTTTGCTAGGAGAGCAGCGATTTCACATTTGAGTTCCTTCAGAACTCTTGGGTGGATGCCATCTGGCCCTGGCGATTTGTTAATTTTTAGTTTTTCAAGACAGTTTAGAACATCCTCTCTTGTCACCTCAAATTGAACATCATAAATGACTAACTCTGGCTGAAAAAAAGAACCACTCTTCATAACTTGGACCTTCTGCAGGCAAAGCAAGGGCTCTACCACTATGGCCCCAGGGTCGTGAGCTATATTGCCCCAGGAGCTCAGCAAGCCTCAGGCTAGGGTTAGGCAACCTTAATTTGCCAGCTGTTATTGAACTGCAACTCCCCTCAATAAATTGTGGCAAGGGAGGATGGGAGTTGTAGTTCAATAGACTATGCGTTTCCCAGTTCACAATGACACAATGACACCCTCTGGACAATGGGGAAAAGCTCACTCCTCTTTCCCAGTTTCCCCCGAATACCTTGGAGCAAACTCTGGAGATTGAGTTCAGCTTCATGGTGCAACTCCTCTACGCCGACAGGCCTGGCCAAGAAGATGTTCACCGGCTGATGCCATAGCAGTTTGGGTGGGGCAGGCTTCTTAGTATCCAAGTCTAAATTAGAGGTGGCTAAGGAGAGAAGATGGAGATAGTGAAGCACAACACCAGTTGGGAGGGGTGAGATCAAGGGTGGGAGGCAGGCATCAAAGACAGCAAGAGGTCTTGGGGCACCTTCATAGTACAGATACAACAAATATTTATATACTGCTTTTCAACAAAAGTTCCCAAAGTGGTTTACTTAGATATAAATTAAAAAAAATTAATGGCTCCCTGTCTCCAAAGGGCTCACAATCTATAAAGGAAATATAAGACAGACACCAGCAACAGCCACTGGAGGGATGCTGTGCTGAGGTTGGATAGGGCCAGTTGCTCTCCCCCTGCTAAATATAAGAGAATCGCCACTTTTTAAAGGTGCCTCTTTGCTCTGTTAGCAGGGGACTACAAGAGTACAGTACCCCAGTGCACCAGGGAAAGGCAACTATTAATGCTCTTCTAGTATTAATAGTACAAGTGATTTCCACGCACTAGGACTCAGAACACCTGAGGAAGAACAATAAACATCAACACCATACTTCTTATCACCACCTCCATTTCAGCTATCCTTATCTCAATTAACTTCTGACTCTCACAAATAACCCCTGACCGCGAAAAACGTTCACCATATGAATGTGGATTCGATCCAATAGGAATAGCACATTTATATTTATTTTTTTTATTTTTGCATTTTTATACCGCCTTTCGTTAAAAGATAGCCCCAAGGCGGTTTACAAAAGTTAAAAACATACAATAAAAACACAATAAAAACATCATGCTAAAGGTATAAAAACATATAAAAACAGGCATAAAACAATACAACATCTCCCACATCTCCCGTTTTCTCTACGATTCTTTCTTGCTGCAATCCTTTTCTTATTGTTCGACCTGGAAATTGCCCTCCTCCTCCTCCTCACACCCTGACACCCACAGCCTGCTCACCCCTATCACTACAATAACCTGGGTATCCGCCATTCTCGTATTACTTACACTAGGCCTTATCTATGAGTGACAAAAGGGTGGCCTAGAGTGAGCCAAATTAGGGACTAGTCTAATTACTAATTACTAATTTTTACCCTGTGTTACCCTAATTTTTACCCCTGTGTTTTACTCTGTGATTGCTAATTTCGACTTAGTTGATCCTGTCAAATATACCAGGGACCCTAAATGAACACAACAGCCTTCATACTAGTCGTAGCCTTTATATTGAGCACAATCAGCCTATCTCTCCACTGAACTCACTTTGTCTCAGCCCTATCATGCACTGAAGGCATAATACTCACAATTTTTCTATTTTTGTCTTTACTTACAGCGACCCATCAAACCCCTCTTACCGCAACAAGTCCAATCATCCTCTTAGCCTTTTCTGCTTGCGAAGTGGGAGCGGGCCTAGCACTACTAGTTGCAACATCGCACACGCACGCTACAGATCACCTAAAAAACTTTAACCTTCTACAATGCTAAAAATCATTATTCCAACGGCTCTCTGGCTGTTGTTGAACACAATAAATGGTGTCTGGGGAGGATGGGAGTTGTAATTCTACCATAGCTGGTGTGCCAAGGTTGCTTACCCCTGTCTGCACGACACTTTTAAACCAGTTTCAAACCTGTTCAACTGTCATGGCTCCCCAGCCAGAATTCTGCAGAATTGACTTAGTGGCACAAGTCTCGTTCACCTGGGACACTTCTACTTTACACATCAGCTTCAAACCAGTTTTAATTCATGACTCTCACGCGGAGCTCAAAGGAACTTCAGTAAAGGGGCTAGGAATCTCTAACCAAGAAATCTCTCTTTTTTTAAAATTAATTTTTTATTAATTTTAACAATAATCTTAACATTAACATTCACAACAAATAAACAGATATGGACTTCCCGCTCACACCTCCTCGTGAATCATCAGTTATAGAGTTAACCCTTGCTATAATAATAATTCAAAACATAAATTTAAACCTTACAAACACGATTTTAATCTACCCAACCTGCACTTATTAAGGAATCTCTAACCAAGAAATCTCAGCACCAGAGATTCCAGAGTAGTTAAAGAAAAACTACAATTCCTAGAGTGATTCGGCAGGGAGGGGGATAACAGTTTTAAACTGGTTTTAAATATATAATATGGAGATACGATTGCTACTGCCCACTTTTTCCATCATTCCAGGCTGGATAGATCTTGATTTGCATTCTGTACCAAGAAACCAAAATTCAGCACCAAGGAAAGCAGAATTCTGCAGCCTGTACATATTATGCAAATCAGGCCTAATGGTACTTATGTTGTTTCTGTTAGAACAGAATTATGTTGCTCCTGCTAGGGCAGAGTTAAGAGGCTTGTTCTCATGATTGGGAATGGAGTAGGAGAAGCCTTTGATTCTAATTCGGGAGCCAGATGAGCTCCTGACTGGCCATTGTGAGAATTCTTCAAGCAATGTTGGAGGAAGAGGAGGAAATGCATATCTCTGGGCCGGGAACTGAGGCGGGCAGCAGTGGCAAGCCCAAAACTTGGACCCAGCTCTACAGTGAGGCTGGAGGGAAGGCACTCCCTGTGCCTCTGGCCTCCATACCCAGCTCACAGATGGCCATTTCTCCCTCTTCCTCCTTTCTTGTAGAATTCTCATTATGGCCAGTTGGAAGATTAGGTCCCAAATTAGGATCGGAGGTTTCTCCTACCCTATTCCTAGTCGTGAGTCCAGCCCTGAGGCAAGCCCTTAGTGTAGGATATAGGTTACAGAAACCTTACCTTGGAATGTTGGACATCCTATTGAGTCCCTCTCTACCTTTTGAAATTTCACTTTCAAAGCTCTGTTTCACAGTCATGAGGACTAGAAAACTTTGTGGAGTATAGGAACAAGCACCACCCTTGTGTTAACCCTGAAACTGGACTATCACAGCTGTGGCATCTGAGCAGAGCTTGGCTATCACAGAAACATAGGAAGCTGCCTACCAAGTCAAACCGTTAGCCCATCTAACTCCGCATTGCCTGAACAGACTGGCAGCGGCTTCTCCAAGGTTGCAGGCAGGACTCTCTCTCAGCCCTATCTTGGAGATGCTGCCAGGGAGGGAATTTGGAACCTAGATGCTCTTCCCAGAGTGGCTCCATCCCCTAAGGGGTGTATCTTCCAATGCTCATAGGTAGTCTCCCATTCAGAGGCAAACCAGGGTAAACCTCAGCAAAGATTCATGCTTGTATGACCAGCTCTCCTCCCCACAGTGGAGGGCTCCACTCCCCACCTGTCCTCTCCTGATACTGTCTGCTTGTTGTTCTCCCAGAAGAAAAGACGTGCTCATTTTCCACCTGGCTAATGGGTTTCTTTCGTTGTGGGGTCCTTGAACAACCTTGCAAATGTGCGGTATGAGTTGGTCATAATTGCACTCTTTCAGCAATGGTGGGAGTGTACAACTGTATCTTTCTTCAAAGCGCTTAGGGAAAAAAAGGGGGAAAAAAGAAAAAGAAAAAAGACAGAGTGCATGACAGATAAGTAAACACCCACCTACAAATCCCCCAGGGGCACCTTGGCATAGCTTGTGGGGTGTCAGCAGAGCCAAGGAAGTTCAGTTCAGAAGGAGGGAAGAGGCAGAATCAGAGGCGCACCTTACGCGCTATATTATGCAAGCCAAGTCAGAACTGCACCAGCGTGAAAGGCAGTTCTGCCAACAGGCATGGAAACTGGCTGCCCGAAAGTCAAAGCATATGGGCACTCTGTGTGTGACTTGGCACCATCTCCCCTGTCCAGAGAGCATCGAGTCTATGGCAGCCGACCTTTGCTATGCAGCTGAAGTGCGATTTCACAGCCAGAAACACTGCAGGCATTTCCTGCCTGCACTCCCTGCCCCTTGCAGCCAGCAGGGGGCGCCATCAGCAGCCACAGAGGTGAACTTCCTCACCAAGTCTTAACACCACACCCAGCCCATGGCAGTCCCTGGCCCAGGGTTAGCCTGATGACTTCAAAGTCATACTCAGCCCTTCTTTCAAGTGAGAAGGAAAAGGAGTTCTGCACATGCCCAGAGGCACTCCCTCCTTTACTGCTTCCTAGCAGAGTGACTGCCAGATTACAAAAATCTTAAGGAGATCAATCATATGAGGTTTAGTTGGTTGATCAATCAATCAATCAATCAATCAATCAATCAAAATCTGCATAAGAAGAAAAACAGTAATTCTGAAAAAGAGGGAAAAAACCACATTTTTTTTCAATGCAGTGTGCATGTCCTCATCTCAGGTCAAACTATATTTAATGCGCCACTGATGGGCTTAGTTTTTCTTTAGTTAATAGCAGCTGGGATGGGGTGGGGGAATTGTGGCCTTGGAGAGGTTTAGCATTTTGTCTCCATTTGCAATCTTGGTCCAAAACCTTGCCCTTTGGGCAGCTACTGCCCAAACCATCATCCACATCCATAATGGCCAAGGCTGGAGTTTTGCAAGGTTTTGCAAAACCATCATATATTCTGTAGGAGGAAGCTGCCTCCTACTGAGGCAAACCATGGGACCATTAAGCTCTGTTAACGCCAGAGGCACTTTTAGAAGTGGTGATTCCCTCATATTTAGCAAGGGGAGAGCAACTGGACCTATCCATCCTCAGCACAACATCCCTCCAGGAATGCTGCTGCTGTCTACCTCTACTTTACATTTAGTTTTAGCCTGCAAGTCCTTTTGGGACAGGCAAAGACCTGATTTTTTTAAATTATGTAAATCGCTTAGAGAACTCTTTTTGTTGAAAAGTGGAATATACATTTTTGTAATCATGATTAACCCTACCTCATTATTGTTCTCCAGGATTTCAGGCAGGAGTCTTTCCCGGCCCTACCTGGGACTTTTACACACTGCAGACTTTACTGCAAATTTACTGGGAGGCTTTACTGCGAACTCGAAGTTGTCAATAAACCCCACAAATAGTGGATTTTTTAAAACTCTGGATATAATTGGGCTACAAATGTGCTGTGGAAAATCCAAATTGTGTGTGAAGTGCTCCCAATAGCTCACGGGGACTTCGGGGTTAATCTGGGCACCCCCTCCATTGCGGAGGAGATATAAAGCCCTGTGTGAAAAACTTCCTGGAGATGCCTTCTGCATGCAAAGCAGATGCTCTTCCACTGAGCTACTGGCCATTATGGCTATGGATGACGAGGAACAACATCTGGGGACTCAGCTTTGAGAACCCCTTTCCTTTTCCGCAAAAGGAAAGTTCTTTCCTTTCACCCTGGCTAATGACAAATTTTTAATTAATTTATTTATTTTTACATTTATATCCCGCTCTTCCTCCAAGGAGCCCAGAGCGGTGTACTACATACTTGAGTTTCTCTTTCACAACAACCCTGTGAAGTAGGTGAGGCGGAGAGAGAAGTGACTGGCCCAGAGTCACCCAGCTAGTTTTCATGGCTGAATGGGGATTTGAACTCGGGTCTCCCCGGTCCTAGTCCAGCACTCTAACCACTACACCACGCTGGCACATATAGTCACATATAGCTGTCACATATAGTTCAACACTTGACATGCATCAGGGAAGCTCTTCTAAAATGGCACTTGCCAGTTTGTATTTACAGGGATCCAAAACACATTTACAGGGATGCAAAAATTTACACTTAGCTCACCAGCGAGCCATTATTTGTGGTCACTGCCAGTCCTCTTTCTTCCCTCTCATCTTTTTCTGGCACACAGGCTGGGGGCTTAGGATGGCAGCGGAAATGGGTCCTCAGCTGAGGAGATCTGTGTGGTGCCGGGTATCCTTCTCACCACTGGCTGGGAGCTGGCAGCTGGATGTAAATATGTTTGCTCTGTGTGTGTGTGTGCGCACACACACACACGCTACCCAATAAAGGGCACCTTCTTGGTAGATCAAAAGGGTTTTAATCAATCAGCCTAATCAAGTTATCCATTAAACACTGAGGCCTTCCTTTCAACTGAGCCCCTGCAAGGGAATTCTGGCCAAATATCTTGCTCTGTCCTCCCTCCCAGCCAGTGGCCTTGCAGCAAGGGACCTTGAAAAACCGTTTCACTGCTGAGAAAAGACAAAGAGGCAAAGAGGATTTCCGGCTGCAAATGGTTTCCTGCCTGTTTTTCACAGAGAAATGGCCCAGAGGATGGTGTGGTGTGGGGGAAAGAGGGGCCGGCCGCTCTGGCCTTCCCTCTGCCAGGAGATAGGCCAGGGTTCAGCTCCCAGGTGACTAATTAGTAGAAAGGGACTTTGCTGTCTTTTGCACAAGCTGCCATGAAGCACCATGAAGAGAAGCAGCATATGTGCCAACTCACAAAAGGCACACCAGCAACCCACAAAACGACAGGGGCTTTGTAATGCCTCAAAGGGGTTTCTTAGGAATACAGGAAGCTGCTTCATACCAAAACAGACCCTTGGTCCATCTAGCTCAGTATTGTCCGCACAGACTGGCAGTGGCTTTGCCAAGGTTGCAGGCAGGAGTCTCTCTCAGCTCTATTTTGGAGACACTGCCGGGGAGGGAACTTGGAACCTTCTGCATGCAAGCAAGCAGGTGCTCTTCCCAGAGCAGCCCCATCTCCTAAGGGGAATATCTTACAGTGCTCACACATTTAGTCTCCCATTCAAATTAGGGTGGACCCTGCTAAGCAAAGGGGACAATTCATGCTTGCTACCACAAGGATTGCTACCACCTTAAGTGGCGCAGCAGGGAAATCCTTGACTAACAAGCAGAAGGTTGCCAGTTTGAATCCCGGCTGGTATGTTTCCCAGACTATGGGAAACGCCTATATCAGGCAGCAGCGATATAGGGAGATTCTGAAAGGCATCATCTCATACTGTGCACGAGGTGGCAATGGTAAACCCCTCCTGCATTCTACCAAAGACAACCACAGGGCTCTGTGGTCGCCAGGAGTCCACACCGACTCGATGGCACACTTTACTTTATCACAAGATCAGCTCTCCTCCCTGAGACCAGATCTCCTCCCTTACGCTTAAAACTTCCTCTTTACAGTCCAGGTAGGTACATAACACCTCCCCATAGGTCCACTTTCTACTAAACTAGTCTTCTGGGAGCTGAACCCTGGCAGAAGGTCGAAGTTGCACATTTCCACAAGAGCCATCCCAAACCCCAGTTCTACAGAGTCTTATAATGAGTCAGACCCTCAGTATTGCTTACACTGACTGGCGGTGGCTCTCCAGATTTCAGGCAGAAGTCTTTCCCAGCCCTACCTGGAGATGCCGCCAGGGATGTTTACTTAAAGGTATGCTAGGAAAAGGTAAATTAAGCTGCACCCTGTTAGGCACACAGGAGCATGGCAAGCTGACTGGCAGCAGCTCTCGAAGGTTTCAGGCAGGAGTCTCTCCCAGCCCTACCTGAAGATGCCTCCAGGGAGTGGGGATCTTCAGTACGCAAGCATCATGCACAAGGGCGTAAGTACCATTGGGCAAGGGGAAACAAATGTCTGTAGGCCCACAGGGCTTGGAGGGGTCCCCAAGGCCCCTTGGCTAGCCCCCCTTGCATACTGGTGCCCTCTCCTGCTAGCCCTCCTGCTCTGGCCAGGGGAGAGAAGCAACCTGCAAGCTGCTGCAGCCCTTTCAGTCTCCACCTCTCAGCTGTTTGGTGGGTGGGCAGGCCTCACTGTAGCCGGAATTCGAGTGCCGGCAGGCAGCAAGGAAGGAAGGAGGGAGGGAGGCAGAGTGGCCATAGCTGGCTGCCCTTGCCCACCACAGCTCTGCCCAGCTTTTGACTCCTCAGGCTTAGTAATTGAGGTAGGATGTGATTTCCTTTTTGTGGTTATTCCCGCCCCCTTGGATATTTAGGGATTGCTTGCCATAGAACTTTAATATAAGGTGGGGGGATGTAGGGCAGATTGAAATGACTCTGAATATTTAATTCAGAGATTGAGGGATTTGCTGGTTTAAATTTTTTTAATTTTTTTTTAAAAAAACTGTTTTTAAAAAAGTAGTTCCACCCCCAATATGGAAGAATCTGCCCTTTGCCTTCATAAAAAAACAACCCCATTTCAGCCCCAGCCTTTAGATCACCCGGAATGACTGGGCATAGTGCTTTGGTTTTGAGCAGAGAGATGTGGGAGGAATATGTATATTTAAATTGAAGTGGATTGGACAAATGGTTGGTTTTTAATATTTTTTAAATTAAAAAAACCATTTTAAAAAGTCTTATAAGTGGCTTGTTTTGTGACAAAAATTACAAAGTCCTTTAGGTTTAAGGAAATGTACTTCCAGCTAAATGTGGTTAGATTTGCTGCCTGAGGCTGCAATTCTCTACACATTTACCTGGAAGCAAACTGAACTGAATTTGTTAGGATTTATGAGAAAACATACATAGGATCGCATTGCATGGTTGAAAGTCTTCTTTGTTAATCAGCAGTGAGAGGCCCATTTTAAAATTTCACCCCCCAGCCCACTCCAACCTAGCTACGCCCCTGATCATGCAGATGCTCTTCCACTGAGTTACGGCCCCATCTCCTAAGCGGAATAAGGGCAAAAAGGGGGCAGCGATCTCCTAGGGACAGGTTCCATAAGACAGGGGATGCCCCTAGGAAATCAGGACAATTGGAGTGCATGCAATTCCCAGAATGGGAACATGCAATTCTCATTCCTGGAATGGGCATATGCAGTTCCCAGCAATTTCCAGAATGGGCATATACAATTACCGGCATGGGAATATGCAATTTCCATTCTGATCTTCCCCCAAACTGGTGGTGCACACAAATCCATTGACTAGCGTTACTGTGCCAATGTATGCTGTTCAAGCTGTTTGTTTAACTGTGCTCACTCTCCACAAGGCACACCTAAAAATCAATTCCATGGCCCTAATGTAGTCTATGGAGCAGAGCGCAAGCCTGCATACCCGAGATCGCTTTAAAAAGAAACCTGAAATAAATAAGACTAAAACAGTAAGAATGAAGTCACTGACCACTGGCCAATCTTTAACAACAGCCCAAGATCCACTGCCAGGGATGACCACCAGCTCTGCCTCATTGTAAAGCTTGCTTTCCTTATCCTCTAAAGTTATTTTCATGAATGATGTCGGAATGAAGGGGGGGATCTTTCAGACTGCCATTCCTCCCAACACCACCATACTATGACTCATATGCTTAGACGACACAAACATCAAAATACAGTGGTAGATTAAAGTGTATCTCTTCAGGCAAGGAACACATTCTTTTTCTCCCCTGTGCAAAGAAAAACAATCTCCCTGCAAGTAGATAGTCTACACAGCAAGGAGCTTTCCTCCCTGAAAAATCTGCCTCATACAGCAGTGGGATCTTCTTCTCGAGAGATTTTTAAAGACTGGACAGCCATTCATCCATATCCCGCTGGGATTCAGAGGTCCCCTTTGTCAGGGGAAGGAGGGTTCCTATACCTTAAGAGCAATTTGACAGCCGTTTTTTCTAGCACAGAGATGCAAGAAAGGAGCACCTGTTGAATTTCTGCCCAGTACACTGCTCCTGCAAGGGAAACAATTACTCCCAATGCAGTGTGTGACCTCTGACTTGAGCAGTGGTGGGCACAAGGCAGACTGTCAAAATCTTCGTTGGATATTTCCCAACAGACTGTGCAGTCACTCTTCAGATCCTACTGGGACTTGGGGGTTCCTATTTTTAGGGGGGGGGAGGGTTCCTTTACCTTGAGAACAATTCAGTGGTGGCAGTTTTGTCTAGCACAGTGATGCTGGGAAGCAGCACCTGTTGAATTTATTCCCAGTACACAGCCCCCGCTAAGAGACAGATGGCTCCCATGGCAGTGTATGGACAGAGTGTGCGACCTTTATCTTATGCAGTAGTCACCTCCAGCAGTTCCTGGAGGTTTTCCAACAGAGCCGGGGTGGCCGTCTGTCCAGGATGGCCATAGCAGATTCCTGCACTGAGCTGGGTTTGCTCTAGAAGACCCCCAAGGTACCTTCCATCTCTAAACTTTGCTGGTCCTATGAGACATCCCAAGGCATTTGTTCAGGACCCAATTGTGCCTTGGCGGAAATTTTTGTTAGCTTCTTTCATGGATGGATTTCCCACTACTGAATGATGCTCCGATTCTTTGACAGACACACCAAGTGTCCCTGGGCGCTGTTTGAGACACTTTCGCCTTCACTGCAGGAAGATCTCGAGGCTGCCTGCCCCCCATCTCCCTGAAAGGCGACTGGAACGAGGATATTTGCACCAACTCACAGTCCAGAAGGAAGTGTTCTGCCTCCTGCACCCACTTGCTGTTTGAATGCACATTGCCATGGTAACCTAACATAATGGAAGACTCCCCCCCTTTAAATAATTTGACTTGTTGCCATGCCGACAGAGGGAAGGGCATTGAAGCAGAGCTTTCACTGGGTGCCTGCATCCCCTTACTTTAAGCATCATTCCGCAAGCACGGACCAAACTCAAGTGGGAATGGGCAGTCAGTGTAGATAAGGACTGCACAACTTCCACCCTCCTGCAGATGTTGGACTACAACTCCCATCACCCCTGGCCATTGGCCATTTTGGCTGGAGATGATGGAAACTATAGTCCAAAAACAGCTGGAGGGCTGAAGTTGTGCACTCCTGAAGTAGATGAAGTAGTTATTGGAAAACCAAAGAATTACAATTGCAAACAGTGAGACCCTTAGGTATGTCATGAGTTCTCCAAATTCTGACTTTGTATGACACAGGCGGAAAAGCAATTAACACACATTTTTCACTGGCAGCATGAAAGTCCATCAACAGAAGCGAGCAAGACTTTGAAAACTGTACCCCAACACTTCATGAATAATTCTTTTTCATGACTGATGTGCAACATCCCACTTCAAAATATCCTCTAAGATGTGGAACTCTCTGCCTCAGGAAAAGTCTAGTCTATCTTTCAGCAGCCGTTAAAGCTCTGGCTCTTCCAGCAGGCCTTTGTGTTTATATTTTTGCCGACTCTTGTGCTGTGATTTGCTTTTTACTGCTGCATTTTATATCATTGCTTTCCAGTACTTTGATCCATGGTGGTGGTTCTTAAAGTCTCTGTAAGCTTTAACCTTACCTGCTTGACAGGTAAGGCAAGTTATGAATTCTCTAAAAGCAAATGAATTTCCTGCCAGAATTTTCATAACACGCTCCCGAGAGTGCCATGGTTCCTCAAAAGCAGAGGCGTAAATATAGGGGGGGCAGGGGGGGCACGTGCCCCGGGCGCCATCTTTTCTGGTCACGTGGGGGGCGCCGCCATGACCAAATTTTGTAAAAAAAAATTTAAAATTTTTTGTTAATACAAATGTTTCCTGCTCAGTGCAGCAGCGCTGCAGCAGTCAAGGGAGCGCGTCGGTGTCCCCTTCCCCACGAGCGGTCCCTTCCGTGCTGCCTGCGCCCCCCCCCCCCCATTGCTTTGCTGGCACCTGGCAGCCAGTCAGTGGCCTGGCTTGGCGGCGGCGGGCACTTGTGAGGAAAAACCTAAGTATAATGTAGTATGTGGGGGGGGGGTGGGGGGTGCGCGTGGGGGGCGCCATTTCAGTGCTTGCCCCGGGCGCCGTTTTCCCTAGTTACGCCTCTGCTCAAAAGCTTATTGGAGTTTCCTCTGCAAGATCAGTAACCTTGGTGACTTTTCTGTAGCATTGCTGAATTTGTGCTGCAAACATGAAGTTGGGTGGTGGTGTGTTCAGTCTAGCAGATGCAATGCCTAGAAGGCACCCCACATATATAGGAATGTAAGGAGCTACTTTCTACTGAGTCAGATGATTGTTCAATCCTGTCTGCTCTGACCGGCAGCAGTTCTCAAGGGTTTCAGGCAGGAATCTCTCCCAGCCCTACTTGGAGATGCTGCCAGGGATTGAACCTGGGACCTTCTGCATGCAAAGCAGATGCTCCACCACTGAGCTATGGCCCCTTCCCCTAATGGGAATTTCTTATAGTGCTCACAGGTAATCACCCTTCCAGACCCTGCTTTGCCATGGGAACAATTCATGCTTGTTACCGCAAGACTAGCTCTCCTCCCTAGAATTCCGCCTCCCCCCATGATGGGCCGGATGATCTGTGGGGGGCAGCAAAGCCTCATGCGAGCCCCCACTCTGGTGCCTCCTTCTGGAGGTGAGAGAGACAAAAGCTTGTGTTGAGGGTGGACTTTCAATAGATTGCATCAAGGTAGCTATTCTGCTACACATGAAACCCTAACCCAGAATAAGGCCACCTATGAATGATTTAGCACCAGGTTCCCCATGAACATGCAGTGCACTACAGGCAAGAGGCAGCCCCCTTGGTTGGGTAGGGCTTGTTCTGGAGCAACCCAGCCATCTATGCAATAGAGTGTCTTCTCTTTGCCAAGTTCCAATCCTGAATCCAAGTAGGTCTGCCACTGGTCCCAGCCTGGCCCTGACAACACAGCATCTTAGCTTGCTTTGATTGAGCAGCAGCACTTCCCAAGTAATTTCTCGAAGTATCCTAAACAGAGGATACTCTTCCATAATTACCTCTCTTATTGTGCAGTCACTGGGAAAAATGAGTATGCACTCAAAAGGTGTTGATATATTTATAGCAGCTAGATCCCAATACATATAACAGAGAGCCTGCCACCATGATGGCTAGGGGTTTGGGCAGGGGGAGCAATGCATGAATGTAGTGATCAGCTACCCCAGCCCTAAAGAGATAACCGGAAATGAACCCTGTCCTGACAGACAGGCTGGTGAACTTGAGGGGTCAGCCAATCAGCACGCCAGGTGGGTGGGACCTAGAGAGCCACTGGGAGGAAAGAGAGGCTCTTTGTTGGAAGAAGCAGGCTAGGGGTGCAGAGAGGAACATGTGTGGCCAGGAAGAATGGCTGCTGGAGGATGACTGCAGTTCTTGGAAGATAGGAATGCAGCGGCTTGAATTCCCATCCAGGATTCGGTGAGTTCAAGACAAAGGAAGCCAGGGCTTTGGCTTTGGGAAGTTTAGTCTAGGAAAGTTTGTTTAGTCAGATTTTGCATTAGACTTTCTGTTTCTTTGGCGTGTGTTTTGTATATCCCTGATACTGGTCTATTATTGCTTACCTATAATGTAATTAAACTAAGAAACACTAGCCTTCACCCATTCAGCCATGGCATTGCAAAAAGACTCTGTAAGCTTTTAAAGGTGCTTTTGTATTTTCCTGCGTACCTGTTCCTTACACCTGGGTAACCAACATTTTTAAAGCATGCTGCCGCAACATCATTTATCGTCCTTTTTGAAGTATTCTTGTAACCTATTGAGTATTTTTACCTATAACTAAAAGCTGAGAAAGCCTCAGAAGGAAGTAGTCTGTGGTACTTGAATAAAGCTGTTTTTCTTTTTGTTCTTTTCTTTTACAAGTCTCTCCGAGTGGGTTTTTGGAAGTGGGGGCTGAAAGGAGGGATTTATCTGGTGCTAACACATCTCCTCAGGCAGTCAACAGCTATCAGTTTTCTCACCATGTGTAGGCTTGCATGGGAAAGACTTTTGTATTTTTCCAGTAACAAAAGAAAGAGAGCACTCCCTGGGAATTCCACCCCAAGCCCAGGGACGTTCAAGCTCTGTAATAAAGAGGGGTGGTGGTTGCAGCCATTTTTGAACCTACCAAAAATACAGGAAAGTTTTAGGAATAGCCTTTGCCAGAAAGCTCAGCAGGGATGATTCAGCATTTTTCATTCCCCTCACGGGAGCTTGCTCTGAGACAGAGGCTTTAATCTACTACATGGTACACAGCGGTGGGATTAAACAGCCACCAGAGGGCACCAGAGACCCGTTTCCCCCCCCTCTTTCTGCTTGTCTTTTGTGTCCAGAGTGAGAAAGCAGAGGGAGTTTGAGTTTTTGATATATTTTGTACTAGGAAGCCTAATTGTTTTGGCTGTGAACAAAAAGGGATTGCAAGCACACACACGGTTATTTTAATGTTTAGCTGTCGGTTCGTCAAATAGCTAGGCCAGAATAGAGAGTGGAGAGGCGCCACTGCATGTTTTTGTGAGCTGGCAGGGAAACTCTGCACACTAACCCTGCAAACAAGGCCACAGGAAAAAAGATGTCACAAGCGGGGAGGAAGTGGGACCTGCCAGTGGGAGGGGCAGAGGCAAACCCACAGGACTTAGTTTTATGGCAGATTAAGCTGGAATATAAAAAGATGGAGTTGGAAGCCCAAAAGCTGTAGAGGGCTGAGAAGGAGAGAGAAAAAGACAGACAATAAGTGCTGGAAATTAAAATACTGGAAAAGGAGGAGCAGGAAAAAGGGAGGGAGCTGGGGCACAAAAGAATGGAGCTCACCCATGAGGCTGAGATGGCCAGGATAAATAAAGGGCAACCAGAACCAGCTGCCTCGGCTAACTCCTGCTACCTCAACCACTCTAGGGGAAAAACTCAAATCCCCAAAGTTCAGGGAAGGTGAGGATCCAGACCATTTCCTCTCCAATTCTGAAAGGACCCTCCAGGCTATAGCATTAAGGAGGAGCTGTAGATGAAGTACTTGAGTCCTCACTTGACTGGTTCCCTTCTGGCAGCGTCAGCAGAAATGTCAGTCGATGACATGGAGGACTATGGGCTGTTCAAAGACATGGTCAAGTCCAGGCTAGGATTTACCCAGAAAATGCCAGGCGTCACTTCAGAGGTCTGAGGAAGAAAGTTGCCGAGTCTTATCAGACCTATGCCCACAAGTTAAAGAAGGCATTGCACTCATGGCTGGAACGGGCGGGGGTGAAGACAGTTGAGGATATCACAGAACTGGTGATATCCAGATACTGAGCAGTTCTTGACCCAACTGCCAGCTCATCTCTTTGAGCAGGTCTTTGTTCAGGAGCCCAAGGCCAAGACCATCGAGGCAGCTAGAGAGCTGGCCCAGAGGATGGCTGATGCCAGAGTTAGGGGGACAACAGAGGCACCTCAATGGGGCCGACCCAAGTTTGTCCCAAGGTGGGAGGAGCCTCAGCATCCACCCAAGAAGGAGTCCAGGGCTCCAAGTTGAGCCCAGGTGATGCAAGTCAAACCCCACCTGCTACACCACAAGGGGGCAGATAGACGGAGCAGGCCAGCCCCAGATGCTTTAAGTGTTGGGAAGCGGGGCACTTCAAGAGGGACTGCCCCAAGGCTAAAGACCGACTGAACTAAAGAACACACTGAAAGAGACCCTGTCCCTTCTGCAGCAGAACCTGTGGGAGGCCCAGACTGAGCGTGTCTTTGACCCCGGAGAACAGGTGCTGGTCCTCAGGCCAGCTGGGGCAAATAAGCCTGATGTGGGGGGGGGGGAGTGTCAAACTGCTTTAGAGGCCTCGAAAGCAGCCCTCAGTAAAAAACCCCACCCTCCAAGTCCCAGACTTTAAAAGAACTGTCACTCTGCCCACTGATACTTCTAGGCAGGGGCCAGGGGGGGCACTGAGGCAGAGATGATGCCAGTTGGCCCAGGCTGGGCTCCACACAAGAAAAAGAAAAGGAACACAGTGACAGGAGCCAGACCTGAGCTTCCAGTTCCACTGGAACTGGGGCTCCCACCCTTAGGTCCTGAAATGTTGCTGAACTACAACTCCCATCATCCCCATCCTTCGGCCATTGTGGCTAGTAGGGACGGTGGAAGTTGCATTCCAACAGCACCTGGAGACACACCGTTTGGAACTGCTGCACTAGAGGATAAGAGGGGCACCCCAGAAGCCCTGCACAAGGCAAAGAGACGGAAACCTCAAACTGGCTACTTAGAAACCAACCCTCTCAACATAATACTTTTTAGATCATTACATTACATAGGAAGTTGCCACTGGTCCATCTAGCTCAGTATTGTCGGCAGAGACTGGTAGCAGATTTCCAAGGTTTCTGGCAGGAGTCTCTCTTGGAGATGCTGTAGGGACTGAACCTGGGACCTTTCGCTCTTCCACTGAGCTACAGCCCCATCCCCAAAGGTAGCACACAAGGGTCTCCCATCCAGACAATGACCACAGCTTAGCTTCAGAAAGGTGGCTGTACTATGTGCCCTTGGACCATGCTCTAGGACCCGTAAGTAACTTAGAAACATAGGAAGCTGCCTTATACTGAGTTAGACCACTGGTCCACCTAGCTCGGTTTTGTCTACACTGACTGGCAGTGGCACCTTCAAGGTTACAGGTAGGAGGTTCTCCCAGCCCTACATGGAGACGCTGGAAGGGATTGAGCCTGGGACCTTCTGCATGCAAGCAGATGCTCCACCTCTGAGCCATGGCCCCATCTCCTAAGGGGCCATCTTACAGCAGACTGCGCTCACATGTAGTCACCCGTCCAAATGCAAACCAGGGCAGACCCTGCTTAGCACAGGGGAAATCCATGCCCACTACCACAAGCCCAGCTCTCTTCCCCAAATGTCAAATCATTGCTTGGCACTCTAACTGTTTGGAGGGGAACAAGTGAAAGTTCAAATTTCTCTCCGCATGCTCCTTGTTTAGAGGAACAGAAGCACCACCTGGAGGTTGGTTCAGTGTATCCCAGTACACCAGATTAACTCTGCCTTGGCAAACTCTATGAAATCTGTCAACTCAAGATGGATATTCCTGTTCCCACAAGAAGAAGAGAACATTGCTGTCTCCATGGAGACAGAGTGTCTTGTCCACACCGCTGCTCAGAATCTCAGAATAACACGATCAGGGCAGTGGGGGGGGGGACCCTCCATTGAGATGAATGCAGCTTCACAGAGGATCGCCAGATAGGCAGAGGCAAGGCAGGCTGGGTGGAGGCAGTGGAGGGCAATTTTCTCCCTGTCAGAATTTTTCTGCTTTTAACAGCTGTGTGATAGGCAGCACAGGAAGTATTCCTTGTCACTGCACCTTAATGCTTGGGAATAGATTCTCTTGTTGGATTTCTGCCTGTCAGACAACTGCCAAAGGCATTGAAACCCTGTCAGGAACAGATAACGACCTTATTGGAGGTGAATTGTTGTTGTATATTTTTTGCTATGTTATGTTTGAGAATTTTTTGTTTAAGTGGCATATGCATATTGTCAAAATAACAATACCTACAATAATCATCAACATGTAGCCCTGAAACCAGATTTCTATCTCCAAATCACAACACATGCAGTTGTCTTATTCGGATCAGACCATCAGCTGCCTTTTACCAAGTCAGACCCTTGGTCCCTCTAGCTCAGTATTGTCTACACTGACTGGCAGTAGCTCTCCAAGAGCTAGGAGAGGTGAGGAGACTCAGGTTCAAATCCCCACTCAGCATAAAGCTCACTGACTCTAAGCCAGTCCTTTCACTCTCTTCCTTGCCTACCTCATAGGCTTGTTGTGAAGATTTTTAAAAAGCCATGTGCACTGCTCTGAGTTCCAGTTTGGAGGAAGAGTGTGATAGAAATATTATAATAACTAGCTGAGCCCGCTCAGAGCATCTGTGCCACGCTTTCCCCTTCCCTCTTCCTCCTGCTCCACTCTTCCTCCTGCTCCACTCTTCCGCTTCCCTCCAGCCCCGTACTCTCTAGCCCTCCTCCCCTCCCATTCTTCCCCACACACAGAGCCTCACCGGGTGGCGGGTAGCCAAGAAGGGCCCCGCTGCGGCTGTTTTTAATCCCTCCTGCCCGCCCGCCCGCCGGAGCTATTCCCCTTTCCTGCTGCTTTCTTTCTCTTGTCGCCTACACCAGGCTCCCCCCTTGGGTCCCCATTGGACTACAACTCCCATCATCCCCTGCCACAATGTCAATGGACTGCAACTCCCATCACCCCCTACCACAACGGCCAAAGGCTGTGGATGTTGGGAGTCATAGACCAACAACATCTTGGGGCCCAGTGCTGGGAACCCCTGGCTGATATATCTCACCAAGATCTGGAGTCAGGGACAGCCCTATCCTACCAACCACCTGAAACCTGATATGCAAACAGGTAACTTGTTCTCACCTTCAGATTGTCCCTCAATCTGCTGGCACCTAATATCCAACTGTGCAATCCCTCCTTTCAGGTCAGCTGCCGAATTCAGGAAATCACCAAATTTCAGCAGCCAGTTCTGAGGCTCACCACCAAGAATCTGGGGGAGGACACTTGGGGCTGCTTGCCAAGAACTGCAAAAGGTAAGTGCCCACTGTGCCCATGTGAACCTGAGTGGCATGGGCCAAACACACGGAAGGGTGATAACTGTAGAATCCAAGGGGGGAAGTTGTGATATGCAAGGACAAGGCAGTGGAGGGAAATCATCAGGAATATCAACAGTTTAATGAAATAGAGATTCTGTACAAAGAGGCAAAAGCAGGCTGCTTTTCTGTGTTCTTGCAGCTCTGCCTCAATTCCAGGACTAGAATACAAGTAACTAAAGCCCCACTCAAAAGCTGGCCTGGATTAAGGAATGGAATAACCAAAAACACCACAATAACATCATCAGCATGTACAGGTTTGCCAAGTCTCCCCAGATTAGGGAGAGAAAACAGCACCAGTCAGAAAATTCTCCAGTACATCCAAATAAGAACCCAAGAACAGCTCTGCAGGATCAGGCCCAAGGCCCATCCAGTCCAGCATCCTGTTTCACACAGTGGCCCACCAGACGCCTCTGAGAAGCCCACAGGCAATAGGTTTGTGCAAGCCCTCTCTCCTGCTGTTGCTCTCCTGCAACTGCTATTGAGAGGCAGGCATCTTGCCTCTGAGGCTGGAGGTGGCCTATAGCCATCAGACTAGTAGCCATTGATAGACTTGTTCTCTATGAATTTGTCTAAGCCCCTTTGAAAGCCATCCAAACTAGTGGCCATCATCACATCCCATGGCAGAGAAGCCCATAGATTAATTAGGCACGGTATGATTTGAGACCCATCACCAGCAGGGTTCAGCAGAGGGCCTTATGGCACTTCTCTTAGCATAGGTCCAACATACATGACCTCTGCCAGACCACTGGGCCATCTAGCTCTGCAACGACTAGACAGCCATCCGTCCGATTCCTACACTGTAGCTTTCCACACTGAAGCAGCGGGGAGCAGATCCCTATAGCAGGTCCTTGCACTGATCAGGGGGTTGGACTAGAAGACCTCCACGGCCCCTTCCAGCACGGACATGCTAGGATCCTGTGACTGGCAGCAGCTCTGTCACGGAGCCATGGTCCCCTTCTCACCTGGTGTGCGAAACATAACCTTCATAAGCAATCCTGTCACTGCTGCTATCCCAGAGCCAAAGCAAAATCTGCATGGAAGATCATGATTGGGTGGGGTGTTGGCTTGGAGGCGGAGCATCTGTTTGCCATGCAGAAGAGCCCGGTTCAACCCCTGGCAGCATCTCCAGGTAGGGCTAGGAGAGGCTCCTGCCTGAAGGGCAAGAGAGGACGGAGCTCTATTAACCTATCCCAGCCAGCTTGATCTGCTCACAACAGCTGGACTACGGGAGATTTAAACGATGCTATGCCCGAGTCACTCTCCAGATTCCAGGCAGGGGTCTTTCCCCAGCCCTACCGGGAGATGCTGCCAGGGGTTGAACCCGGGACCTTCTGCACACAAAGCGGGTGCTCTGCCATTGAACTACAGCCCCAACCCCAAAAGCCTCTTGAGTGGTATATGTAGGAAGCTGCTTTCTATGGAGCCAGGCTATCGGTCCATCTCGCGCAGGATCCTGGCTGGCAGCAGCTCTCCGAGGCTTCAAGGAGGAGTCGTGCCCAGCCCTACCTACCTGGGACTGGACCCTGGCTGGCAGCAGCTCTCCGAGGCTTCAAGGAGGAGTCGTGCCCAGCCCTACCTACCTGGGACTGAACCTGGAGCAGATGCTCTACCACCGCCCGATGGCTCCTCTTTAAAGACTGGGCACCAGCACAGTGTTTAATCTAGCTCAGCACTGTTTGCGCTTCTGGCAGCAGCCCTTCTCTAGGGAGAGCACTTGGCCATGCGTGCCAAGGGTCCCAGGTCCCAACTCTGGCCGCATCTCCCGCAAGGGCTGGGAAAGATGCCCGCCTGAAGCCTTGGAGATGTGCTGCTAGTCAGTGCAGACAACCCTGAGCTAGAAAGACCAAAGGTCTGACTCAGAAGGCGGCGGCGGTGGCAGCTCTCTGTGACCCCACCATTTCCTGGTGCGGCTTCTATATTTTTAAATTCTGAAGCAGCTGCAGGGGGCTCCATCAGGGGAGCAGCGCTGGGGAGGGGGGTGTTCCCCTTGCTGCTGTTTCCCTGGTCTGAGTCATCTCCAGAAGCTGCAATTTAAGTCCTGATGGGGGGGAAAGGTACAAATGCCTATATTGTGCCTGCATCCATTCTGCCAACAGCTGTGTGTGTGGGGGGGTGGATGACAAGGAAGAAAGGATTCACTCCCCCACCCCCCACCCCGTGCAGTGCCGTAGTTCTGGAAAAATGGGAACCTCAGGGATGTACTGATAGGAAGTGGACTACTGTAGCCAGGGGCGTAACTACTATTGGGCAAGGGGAGGCAGCTGCCTGGGGGCCTCCCCCCCCAGAGGCAAGTCACATGACCCCCCAAACCCGCAGAGCTTCCTTCATTATGACCCTTCCTTCGTATTTCTTCCTTCGACCTGGCTAGTATCTCTCTCTCTGTCTCTGGACCCTCCCTCCCTGCCTCCTTCCTTGCCTCCCTTCTTGTGTGTGTGTATCAGCGAGGGGCCCATTTTAAAATTTTGTCTCTGGGCCCACTCCAGCCTTGTTACGCCCCTGACTGTCGCTGCATGAACTATAACATGTACTCCGTGTTTGACAAATCCCAATGGCCAGGGAGCCCTGGCACCGAGGCTGGGATATTCAGAGGCAGAGTGATTCAAGCAAATCTGTATTTGCCCTGTTTCTGTTCTAAGTGTGTTACTTGGGAAAGGGTTAAAGAGCAGTCCTCCACAAGGACTAAATTCAATAATTTCCCACTGTCTGGCTCCTAAAGTTTTGGCCTGGCTCCTAGAGCCAAAGAAAATTGATCAAGGCCGGCCACAGCTGCTTTTAAGTGAGTGTGTGTGTGGTGAGGAGCTGGGGAGCACTGACAGCAGATTTCCCCCATCATGCCCATGAGGGTCCCTAGTGACAGTTTAGTGTTTCCCTCCCTGCACCCCAACTCACAGAAATAACCTCGATGCAGGAGTCCGGATCTCTACAGCTCTCTCCCTCTTCTGCACCTCTTTGCTGTCCGGCAGACCCGGGAAGGGGAGCAGTCTCTCTAAGACCCTGGCTTAGGTGTCCGTCAGCGTCGAGTGCCAATTTCAGAAAACGTTTGGCTGGTGCAGCAGCTGGTTGGAAGGGAACCCCACCCTCTCTGCTAGGCCAGCCACCCGTTTGCCATGGTGAGCAAACCACAATGTTGCAAATCAAATTTGTGAAATGGGAACTGTAAGGAGGAAGGAGAGCTTCTGACACCCAGGAGGGGAGGAGGAGCGGTGGTGGCTGAGTTGTCACCTTTCCCCTTCCTTTAAAAAAATAAAGGACTGTGGCAAAGAACTGTGTAAGAAGTTGGATTTTTTTCCTGGCATGGAGATGCAGAAATGGAACACAGAGCATAGAAAGCCAGACCATTGGTCCATCTAGTGCAGCAGTGTCTACAGTGAATTGTAGCAGCTTTCCAAGGTTTTGGGCAGGAGTCTCTCTCAGCCCTACCTGGAGATGCTGCCAGGGACTGAACCCAGAACCTTCTGCATGCAAGCAGATGCTCTATTACTGAGCTACAGCCCCATCCCTAAGGGGACTATCTTATAATGTTCACATGTAGTCACCCTTCCAAATGCAAACCAGGGCAGACCCTGCTTAGATAAGGGGACAATGCATGTTCTCTACCACAAGACCAGTTCTCCTCCCCTAACTCCTTCACCTGTTCATTTCTGTCTGTAGTACAACTGTCAAAAAAGCATGACACCCCGTCTATAGGGTTAGCCCAGGCCTGCTCAACTTTGGCCCCCCTGCAGATGTTGGCCTACAATTCCCATAATTCCTGGCTATTGGCTGCTGTGGCTGAGAATTATGGGAGTTGTAGTCCAAAAACAGCTGGGGGGTCTAAGTTGAGCAGGCCTGGGTTAGCCAAAGAAGTGACGTTAAGTACCCCCATTTCACTAGAAGAGGACCTGGAGCAGCCTTGCTTTGGTGCTGGTCCAGATTAGGAGGCCTGCCACTCTCTTGCAAGGACTGGAGAGTAACCAGGAAGCGTGCCCGAGCCACACACCATGTGCCCACTTGAAAATCCACCTCTACCCCCAAACCTCTGGTTTAATTCGGCTGCCACCTCCTCCTAATTTTCTTTACTCTTCTTGTAGACCCAAGATGGCCTCAGTGAGGGGCAGTCATGACCACCTTAACCAAGAGATTTCTTCCCAGTGTGTTGACTGGGAAGGAAATCTTTTGGGTTAGGGTGACCACAACCAGAGTTCCCTGTAACAGAGATCCCCAGATGTTGCTGACGACAATTCCCATCACCCCCACCAGCAATGGCCAAAGGCCATTGAAGCTGGAGGTGCTGGGAGTTCTAGCCAATAACATCTGGGGATCCCAGTTACAGGGAACTCTGGCCACAACGAAACTTACTTAAGGCCACCTTCTTGGGCCTGGAGAGGAGTAAGGAGGCGGTCAGGAAGCGGCAGCTAAATGAAGCCAGAAGTTTGAGGAAGGAGGTGAGTGTTGCAAGCAGCTCCGGAGAACCCACTTCCTCTACTGCAATAGCAATAGGATGTGTGCAAACGGGATTCAGCCCACTGTGACAATCCAGCCGCTTGCAAGCTGCATGCTCTCATTCGACACAGAGGCCTTTCCCAACCTGGCTATCAAAGATGTTTATAACAGGAGAGGCCAAGTCCTGAAGTCATACCCTGCATTCCACGATGGAACTCAAGGGCAAGGAGGAGAGCTGGTAGAAAGCATGAATTGTCCCCCTTTGCTAAGCAGGATCCACCCTGGTTTGTGTCCAGATGGGTGACTACACAGGAGCACCGCTCTTCCCCTTAGGGATGGGGCCATGGCTCAGTGGTAGAGTATAGGTTTGCCTGCAGAACGGCCCAGGTTCAATCCCTGGCAGCATCTCCAGGTAGGGCTGAGGGAGACTCCTCTTACCTGAAACCCTGGAGAGCAGCTGCCAGCCTGTGCAGACGCTACTGAGCTAGATGGACCAACTGTTGGACTCAGTATAAGGTGACTTCCTATGTTCCTATGTACTTGCTTATCTTCAAGGAGGTGGCTGCATCTCGTGCCACAGCTCAGTACATTCTTATTCTCTTATAGATGGTTGTGGCCTATGCAGTCTCACTCACCACATTTTCTGCCCACCGCAACCAAGTGGTGGCTGGCCATGGTCCTCTGAACTACCATATCTCAGTGGCAGAGCCCCTGCTTTGCATCTACAAGGCCCCAGCTTCAATCCCTGGCAGCATCTCCGGGTAGGGGTGGGAGAGACTCCTGCCTGAAACCCTGGAGAGCCGCGGCCAGTCAGTGTAGACAATCCTGAGCGAGATGCATCGAGGGTCTGACTCCACATAAGACCGTTTCCTACGTTCAAGAAGGGCAGCATGCATGTGCACTTTCGTGATGATGTGCTCTTCACTCCCTTCCATAGGTGGACACCCCATCAGGGCAGCCCAAGGTATTGTAGCACCTGAGGCCAGGTGGCAAATGCTGCCGTGCCCCTGATGGGGGCCAACCTCCTCTCAAAACTGACCCTTGCAAGCTTTGCAACTGCATGGAAGGCAGCGGAGAGAGAACTTGCCAGCCGCCGCCTCTGCTCTCCTCGTGCTTCTTGCAAGCTTTGCAAAGAGTGTGAAGAGTGGCACTCCTTGCAACGCTTGCAGTGGGCTCCAAAGAACTACTCTAGTGGCAGTGGCGGGGGGGGGGCATCTGGCTGGCCTGCTGATGCCCCTTAACCTGCCACCCAAGGCCCTTTCATGAGGCCTCCCCTTGCCTCATGAAAGGGCCACCCTTGCACCCAAGTAATACAACGATGACCTGGCGATGCCTGGCAGACGAGGAGAGAAGGAGCAACTCTTTGTCATGCAGAAGGAAGAGTCTGCCCACGTCCGGTGCTTGAGAAAGGGCTGAACACTGGGACAGAAACAGATGAGGGAAATGGTGGAAGAAAAGAGCCGTATCAGCACTTCCTCCCTTGACTGCCATGAAGTTGCTCTTCTCCTGCCTAAACACTTCACAAAACCAAGCACAGAAGAGACAAGAATTCTATGCACAGCACCCCCAACTCCAACTCCAACTCCTTTCCTTTCCTATAGACACTTCCTTTCTGTGGGCCACAGGTAATGTTAGCCCAACTTCTCCCCCAAAGCAGCACAACCTTGCAGGTTGCTAGCAGAACGTGGTGCTCTCACATGTGCAGGCACAGAGGCATGTGAGAGAAGAACGCCTGCCTGCAGAGCGTGGGGGAGGCGCATCTCCCTTCGGCACATGGCGTTGAAGCTCAGCTGGGGGCAGTGGGCCAGGGAGCCTGGCAAAAGCCTGGCAGGGTGGCCTGGGGGGGTTCCACCTGCCGGCTGCAGAAGCCACCGCAGCCAAAGGGAAAGCCGAAAGGAGCTGTGCTGCTGCAACACCCGCGGAGGACACAAGGGGGCAGAGCAGGGCTCGGGCCCACAACCTGGAGCAAAGCCTAGTACAGGGAGTGGGCGAGGGAGGGAGGGAGAAAGCGAGCATATGGGAGGTGATAGCGCTGTGCCAGCCGGCTAGACCTTTGCAGAACAGACCTCCTGTGACACCCACAAAAGGGGTGAAGCTGCTCTTCCTGGGTTGCTAAGCAACTCAGCCTCTGCCCCCAGGACTGCTGCTCAACCAATGGTGAACTGTTCCAGTGACATTATGAGCTTCACTAGCTGGCCTGTGCCTGGCTGAATTTTCTCGGCAAGGTGGAAAGGAATTCAAAAACCAGGCAACTGCTCTGCAGAGCTGCTGGACTTGCATATCTTCAGACCCGGGGTGGCAGAATTCCTTTTGTACCATCCTAAAGCACACTGCCCGCCCCTGGAAATACATCAATCCTGCTCCTAAAGACGACAGACTCGTTGTTCAATGCACTGCTTCATTCAGATTTTGGAGGCTTCGGGAGACGCTTTTCCGGGTTACTGCAAATCAGGGCTGCACAACTTCGGGCCTCCAGCTGTTGGAAGACCGAAGTTGTCCCCACAACTCCCATCAAACCCAGCCACAATGCCAAAGGGATGATGAGAATTTTAGAGTTTGAGAACCCATGTATATTTATTTGATTGATTGATTGATTGATTGATTGATTGACTGATTGATTTCTATACCTCCCAGGGTGGTTTATACAGAGAAATAATAAATAAATAAGATGGATCCTTGTCCCCAAAGGGCTCACAATATAAAAAGAAACATAAGATAAACACCAGCAACAGTCACTGGAGGTCCTGTGCTGGGGGTGGAGAGGGCCAGTTACTCTCCCCCTGCTAGATAAAGAGAATCACCATGGTAAAAGGTGCCTCTTTGCCAAGTTAGCAGGGGTTGTGGATCATTTTCCATCTCCAAACTACACTGGGCTATACTGAGAGCTACTTTGCACAGTATAAGACTACAACTCCCATCACCCACAGCCACAATGGTCAAAGGGATGATGGGAGTTGTATTACAATAACATATGGGGATTCAAGGAGTAACCTATGTATGTTGTATGTTATTTCCCATCAGCACACTGAGCTTGCACACTGAATTCTATGGAGAGCAACTTTGTAAAGTAGAACAATAAAGCAAGGTTGTGCCGTCGAGTCGGTGTTGACTCCTGGTGACCACAGAGCCCTGTGGTTGTCTTTGGTAGAATACAGGAGGAGTTTACCATTGCCTCCTCCCACGCAGTATGAGATGATGCCTTTCAGCATCTTCCTATATCACTGCTGCCCAAAATAGGTGTTTCCCATAGTCTGGGGAACATACCGGCGGGGATTCAAACTGGCAACTTCTTGCTCTCTAGGCAAGTTACTTCCCTGCTGCGAACAATACATAGTTTAAAACGCTTATTTGGGTGAACAGCAATTTCCACCTTCACCCAATAAAACTGTGTCCCCTTCCTCTCTTGGTTACCAGTGAAAAGGAACTCCTATATTCTACAAACCCTTCGATTATGTAGTGATAGTCAGGCTTAAGGGGGAACTAGGCCTCAATCAGAATAACTGCTTGGAAGGTGGGCCTCTCCAAATAAGCCCAGGTGAATCAAATTCCTGTGGCCCAATCCAGAGCGAAGGGCAGGGTTTATAGGGGTGTGTGAGAGAGAGTTCAGTTCTTCCCTAGATGCCTCTGAAGGAGGTCTGATCAGCAACTACTGTAAGGAAAGGGGAGACTAATAGCCTTGGGCTGGGAATCAACTGGAAGTTCCTTATTTGGAAGCAATTCAAAGCTATTATCTTACACCACACCAGCTAGAACCTTGTGAACAGGGCTGTAGCTCCATGGCAGAGCATCTGCTTTGCTCGCAGAGCTTGCTTTGCAAGGTCCCAGGCTCAACCCCCAGCCTCACCTCCAGGTAGGGCTGAAAGAGACTCCTGCTTGAAACTTTGGAGAGCTGCTGCCAGTCAGTGTAGACAACACTGAGCTAGATGGATCAAGGATCTGACCTGGTTTAAGGCAGTTTCCTATGTTTTGGGAATGGGCCATAGCTCCATGGCAGAACATCTGCTTCATATGCAGATGGCCTCAGGTTTACTCCTTGGCAGCATCTCCAGGTAAGGCTGGGAAAGATTCCTGCCTGAAACCTTAGAGAGCTGCTGTCAGTCAGTGAAGACCGTACTGAGCTAGATGGACCAAAGGTCTGACTCGATAAAAAGCAGCTTCCCATGTTCCTAGAATTGCTTCATTCAAATATGCTCTCCAAATCCCATGACTTGAAATACCTCATTGCAGTTAAATGGAGGTGGGGGGGGAGAGTAGCAGTCTTAAGACTCTGGGATCTAGGCTTGTCCTTTGGGTAGGGCAACCAGGGTGATCACCCCAAGCCCCATGGCCAGGCTCAACCACCCCATGCCCCCTTTCCCCCCGCTCCTCCCCCCCCGCACCATTCAGCATCCAACTTGCACAGCACCAAGGAGGTCTGTTGCCTCCCTCCTTGTTCAAGTGACAAGAGAGGCGAGTGAACTTCCCACCACCGTTGCAAGAGCTGGATACTAAATGAGGGGTGTGTGTGCCCTGATTAGACAGCAAGGCATACGAGCACCTGTCATTTAGTATTAGCTCCTTAGCACTGCACGAGCTGGGGACTGGGGGGAGGTCGAGCAGCAGCAGCGAAAGAGGAGTGTGGATGAGGGGAGTGCCAGTTATTCCCGGCCCCACACTTTTCCAGGGATAGCCCTGCTGGGATCTTAAGAACCTTAAGATCTGGGATCTTGTAGCTCAATATAAGGTCAGAACCTATCAAGATCAACCTAAATCCTAGCCATAGTGATATACTTTTCTAGTAACATGGCTCCCATTTTTGAATCGTCATATCAGAAGCAGAAAGCAGTCCATAAAGACTGCAGGCTATAATCTGCAAGACTGTTCAAAACCGGGTTTTGTTTATGAATCAGATGCAGTTCTTGATTTAATGGGATAAAGAAAAATTACATAACATTGCATAGACATGTAGGTTGTCCAAAATAGTCATGGTTTCTGTTTATCTGGTTATCTGTAATCTTTAAAGTTTAAAGTTTATTTATTTGTATATTTACCCCTCGCTCTTCCTCCAAGCAGCCCAGAGTGATGCATATGGTTATATTTATCTTCACAACAACTCTGCAAGGGAGGTAGGCCGAGAGACAAGTGGCTGGCCCAGAGTCACCCAGAGAGTTTCGTGGCTGAATAGAGATTTGAACAAGTCTCCCCAGACCTAGTCCAACACTCTAACCACTACACTACACTGGCTCTCACCACATGGGCTTTATTTATGGGGGATCATTTTTTAATGTTGTTTTAATTATATTTGTCTAATTGTTTTTTTGGGGAAATGATGTTTCATAAAGAGCATGCATGAATTTAAAGAGCTAGCATTGCGTTTGCAGGGGATAAGCAGAAGGGTTATCCTGAGCACAGAAAAGCTGAGATCATGGGCGATGCACAAGAATGCTGGCAGAAGCTGTTCAGACCTGAGGGCTAGTCACTGTGCCTTGCTGCTGCTCCCCACCCTCTCTGCCACCCAGCCACCTCTGCTGTGACCCTCCAAGCACAATGTGAGGAAATAAAGCCAGCAAGGGAGGAAGGAGGCCCAGGGCACAGTCTGAGGGGCCAGACCCAATGCAGAGAGGAAGCCCAGTGGCACGGCCAGGCAGGCGTCTGCCCCAATGACTTCATCGGTGCTGCTGGCATCCAGGGCTGCCTTCCGTCTGTGTGACGCAAGGCTGGCCGGAAGACAGCAGCAACAAACCTTCATCAACTCAGACACAGAACAAGCCAGCCAGCCTGCAGGGAATTCCTCCAGGGAAGAAATCAAGGCAGGGGATCAGGAAAGGGAAGGCTCGCACAGACTGGGCACAGGAAACGACATCCCGATGAAGAGAGCATCGGAAGCTGCCTTATCCCGAGTCAGACCACTGGTCCATCTAGCTCAGTATTTTCTACACTGTCTGGTAGTGGCTCTCTAAGGTTTTGGGCAGGAGTCTCTCCCAGCCCTACCTGGAGATGTTGCCTGGGACCTTCCGCATGCAAGTAGATGCTCAACCTCTGAGCTATGGCCCAGTCCCCAAGGGGAATCTCTTGCAGCACTCACATGTCGTCGCCCATCCAAATGCAAACCAAGGAAGGCCCCGGTTAGCAAAGGGGCCAATTCATGCTTGCCACCACAGGGCCATCCCTCCCCCCCACCCCCAACAAAATATGAGCTTTGTTTCAGTGGGACAGCAGAGGTTCTTAAACCTGAGGTTGTTGGGCTGCAACTTCAAGGACCCAAGTTCAAGAACCGCTGCCCTAAATTACTTCTGGGTGCTTTCCAGATTAAACCCTTCAACAGGGTCACTACACTATCTGCTAAGCGTGCTTCCGTGCTGCCTGTGTTTCGACATCGCAGTCCCTGCGCTGACAGCAAGCTGCCACTCACATTTCCGACGCCTTATTTTGGATTTTATCTTTGCATTATAGTGCTACAATGTTGCAGGTGAGTTCCAGAAAAATAGCTGTATTTCCCCGTTGTATGAGTTTGAGATTCTGGGGGTCGTTTTCAATACGACTCCACCAAGCCGAAGCATTTTATCCCTTGCAGCACGTCATCTGGAAAGCGCCCTGGCCCATCAAGGTAGCCTTTATTGAGCGTTGCTATGGGCTCAAAAATTAATCTAACTTTTTAAAAAAAGTTTTCATATCAACTAAAGACGTATTCTGAACTCACTGAGTAGCAGATTCTTTGATTATTATTTTTTTAAATACAACTTCTTAGTCCACTACAAGCACAGATATCTTTCCCCTTCTTGCTCACACAGAGGAATGCCCTTTCTAAGATGATGCCTCTGAGGACAGACAAGTATGCTTTTCATTTCAGAACTGTTGTTTCAACACATATGCAGATAGCGGGAAATTTAATCAGTTAATGATTAATCAGCTAATACTGTATTTCTTTCCTCAGGCTACAGCCCTAAACAGAATCTATTGTGGAAGTGGGCTGAAGCCACCCACCTGCCCTCAGGTCTGTGCCAGAAGGAAAAGGCTGAGTTGTTTGAGTCTGGACACACACACACACAGAAAGAAACATTTATGTTTTAAAGTATGTTTGATCTAAGATCGTAAATAAACAACTAACTAACTATGTTTTAAAGACCTGGCTAGCAAGAAGCAGTCGAAGCTGCCTTTGGGGGCGATGGCCTGCATGTTGGTTTGCTTCCCACCTACTCAATTAATGAAGCTATTCTCACATGCACCGGAAACTGGGCTAAGGGAACCCAGCCCAGTTTCCAGTGCATGTGTGAACCACCAGGAGGCATGCAGCTCCCAGCCTGTTGAATCCCCTCCCTTAAATGAGGTTAGTGGAGCAAGCGCACCACTAACCCCGTTTGTCTGATCATGTGCTGCCTCGACACAGCTCCACACTGCGATGACTCATGAGGAGAACCATGGCTGAGAGACTACAACAAGCCTCCCGGCATCGGGAGGCTCCGAGAATGCCCCAAACACTGACATGGGGCATTCTGGGACTCCTAGGGGCCAGGAGGCCCCCCGATCCCCACCACCCCAACCCCGGCTCCATGATGGCCACCTAGGGCAAGCTGACTGCTGGTGTGTGGGAAGACTGCGTCAAGCCCGCTCTCCCAGCAAACCTCCTGCAGGCTCGCCACACTGCTCGCATGGAGAACCTCTGTGTATTTTGGAATGTGAATATAAAAGTATGGAGTCGCAACAAAATGTTGCAGTCGAGCCCGCGTGAGCATGTATTTACCTGAGCCTGTCACTGAGGGTAGTGAAAACCCAAAAGTTAGCAACAAGGATAGGAGTCCTTGAGTAACTGGAGTACTCCAGATGCAGAAATATGCATCCAGGGGCAGAGCTACCGTTGTGCAAGCAGGTTCAAAGTACCCGGGCCGCCAATGAGAGGGACTGTCAAAGCCCGCAGGCGGGCATGGCTCAGGCTCCATAAGAGTCCCGAGCAAACTGCCCCCGCCCACCTCCCAGGCTCCAGCAAGCCCCGAGTCAGCTCTGCCCTGTCATTTCAGGCAGCGTTTGCTGTCTGAAAGCCTCTTTCCCCCTTTCTCTCCCTCCATCGAGGGAGAGAGAGGGAAATAGCGACTTCCAGGCAGCAAGTGCTGCCTGAAATGACAGGGCAGAGCTGGCTTGGACTCTCTGGAGCTCAAGGCCACGCCGGGCGTGTGAAATGGCTGGTGAGAAAACCCAGAGTTTTACACACCTTTCCCCCTCAGAAGCAGAAGGGTTTGTGACTGCCTTGCGGGAGCATTCTTTAAGCTGAGAATTTCCCCACTCATTTTGTCCAAGTGCTCCTCCGTCTCTTCTTAATAGGGAGTTCCATTAGCTCCACCCAGCTGCCTGTCTGTTAACTACACTCTGCGTTCATGAACATGTTAGTTTTGACTAACACGGGGGAAGTTTTGTTGTTTGCAAGGGCAAAGCCACAACTGAGCGGACGGGTTCGAAGAACCCGGGCCGCCTCCCCTTAAGGGCTGCCCCTTGTGCCCCAGACACACACCTCCATCGGATGTCAGACACGGGGGGTGATCTAGCTCTCAAATGGGGCCACACAGCCCCATTTCTGAGCTAAATCGGCCAACGCTGCATTCGCTAAACCATGCCCCCGCACCCAACGTCAGATGCAGGGGCATGGCTGAATGCTCCCTGTGTCTGACATCAGATGCAAGGGGTGGGGCTAGGGGGCCACAGCGGCAGCAGAACCCAGACCGCCGCTGGCCTCCCTCTGCTCCTGGTTGTTTGCCACCCCTTCCTATTTTAACCTTCAGATTTTTTTTCTGCTGCTACACACAGAAAATTTTTTTTCTGGCACAATTTTACTTTACCTCCCATTTGCCAGCAGGCATGCCAGTTAAAAGCATACATGAGGACCATAACATTTTCAGTCCTTTCAGAAACAGATGTAAGGTGACAAAACATCAACAGGACTCAAGCAAACAGACTCTGCAAACTTTCCACCACCCAGAAAAGTGGGGTGCACGATGGCATCCTTTCCCAGATGTATGTATCTATCAATGCCTGGGAACTTCCATGGCTGAGCATTGGAGCATCTGTCCATCAGCACATCTAGAGCAGGGCTGCACAGTTTCCATCCTCCAGCTGTTGTTGGGCTACAACACACACACCATCTTCAGCCACAGTGGCTGGAGGGGACAGGAACTGTAGTTCAACATCTGTGGGAGGGACGAAGTCGGGCAGCTTTCATCAAGAGCAGCCTTCCTCATCGCCCCTTCCAAACATACAGCAGGGAATCTGCCAGCAATCTGGGCTCACCACCCAGCCATGACATGTCAAAATCCAAGCTCTCCTCCCACTCTGGAGACAAGTTCAAGACAACATCCTAGCGCGCCCTCCTTACAGAACTGATTGCAGATCTTCACCTGTTGCCCAGAAAATGGTCGCAGAAACCACTTTTGTAATCTGTGCCACCTTGATGCACGACTGATACAGAACATGGCCAATGACACCCATGGCGGCTGCTGTGCTGGCCTGCACAAACAAGATATTCATGTCATATCATATGTCACAGGAACATAGTAGGTCATTGGTCCATCTAGCTCAGTACTGCCTACACTGTCTGGCAGTGGCTCTCCAAGGTTTCAGGCTTCCAGGGATCTTGGGATCTTAAGCATGCAGATGCTCTTCCACTGAGTTACAGACCCATCTCCTAAGGGGAATATCTTATGGTGCTCACCTATCCAAATGAAAACCAAGACAGACCCTGCTTAACAAAGGGGGCGATTCATGCTCGCTACTGCAAGACCAGGGCTCCTCCCCGTCATCATCAGCAACTCATTCCCCAAGATTGCCACTCCACTCCACCAACAGGTGCTCCTTACCTGCCCTGTGCAAAGATAGGAGCAAGGATCCGGCCCTCTCCATGATCACTGGCCCTGCTACATGCAGCACGGGTGGCCTCAAAGTGTCTGCAGAAACATCCACACGAGCAATCCTGGGTGCCCAGAGGCTGTCACAACAGCCTGCCTCATACAGGCTCCTCGCTGCCTTTCGAGCTAGCCTGGATCCTAAAGCAGAGGCGAAGATATCCACAAAGCGACCCCCCTGTTCCAGATGGGGGTCACCAACTCAGGACTGGTGCAGGAAGGGTGCCGCCCCTATTGTTCCTAGTGAGTCCTCCCAAAGCTCAACTTCCTCCTCCACTTTCTTCAGCCCCGAGAGGGAGAGGAAATCACCAGGAATTGGCTGTTTGACTCAGCTCCTGCTGGGCCATTGTCGTTGGCTGGTCCCCTCTTCCTTCCTTTCCGCAAGGCGGTGGGAACAGAAATAGTGTTGCGCCTGTGTGTGTGTGTGTGTGTGTGTCTGTCTGTCTGTCTGTCTCTGTGTGTGTAGACAAAGTGAGACCTTGTTTTCGCAACTTTCTCTTGTAGGGCCTGGGCCAGGAGTTCCCAGCCGTTTTCAAACAAGTGTGCTTCTTCTGGCACGAACCTTCAGCTTAGGTACTCCACAGAGATTTTTACAGTGTGTAACAATTTCAATGTTACAGTCTTTAGACAGGTTATTCCCTGTCTATGGGACCACATCCACTGGCTTACATCCAGATTAAATTACTCACGAGTACTCCCACTGACATTAATAGCACAAGTAAACCTTTCCCATTAATTTCAGTAAGACTCATTATGAGTAAATTAATCTGTAAGCCAGTGACTAGAGCAGCCCACCTCATAACTAACATTTACGTGTGTGTGCGCGCACACACACACACACACACACACACACACACATCTATTATATATTTTGAAGAACTGGTTGGTTGGTTGGTTTGTGCTAAATTATTATTTACATTTATATCCCACTCTTCCTCCAAAGAGCCCAGAGAGGTATACTACATACTTGAGTTTCTCTTTCACAACAACCCTGTGAAGTAGGTTAGGCTGAGAGAGAAGTGACTGGCCCAGAATCACCCAGCTAGTTTCATGGCTGAATGGGGATTTGAACCCGGGTCTCCCCGGTCCTAGTCCAGCACTCTAACCACTACACCACTCTGGCTCTCAGTGACCAATGACCTAGATACCAAATCTTAGTGGCAATCCTGCCACTTAAATTAGCTGAATGCACTACTTTTTACTCTAGAATACACTCAGGGAAAATTTAAATACATTTTTGGAGTATTTTTTCTAGAAGAAATTCTGAATATAATACTTCCCGGCTACCTACAAATACCAAATTTTGCATAAATAATTCTGCCACACAAATTAGCTGAATGCACTACTTTTTACAGCAGAATATGCTAGGGTAAAAGTTTAAATTTTATTTGTATATTTTAGAATAAATTCTGAATATAATCATATTTTAACTGTTAATTATTCTCTACAGGTTTTTTTAACACTCAATAATCAGATCAATAATTCTAAAACGATATCATCCCCAAGAGAAGCAGAAGATTTTTCTCGGATTCAAATTTAGTAGGATTCAAATTTACCATACGTGGCAATTACTCAATCAAGTGAATACTGTTTGCAATTGAAATCTTACACATTTCAATCGGTTCTTTTACTTCCCTTTTGCCAGCACATTAACAAAAAAATCGATGACATACAGGTGGCCCTCAAACAGCAGTCTCACCCATTCATGGGCCACCTCGAACTATTCCAATCTAGTTATCATGGGCGGCGGCGGAGAGGAGGTAGTTCTGGTCATTCACAGTCTTCCACCCTGCCAACTAAACTGGTATACCGTTTAAATAGCCACTGTACCCGCTTCTCAACTGGTGCACAGGGAGTAAACCCACTCTCTGCCCCTTGCACTGCTTCTTTAAATCTCAGTGTAAGCTGAGAAGCAGGAAGAATGGTTATTTAAACTTTAAACCTCTTTCTCAGCTGATGCATGGGGAGGTTTAAAGTTTAAATAACCAATCTGCCCACACACCTCACTCCATTTTTATTTTTTTATTTTTTGCTCAGGCCTCCAATATTGCAGTTTCCTACCCCTGATTGAAGGCAGCTCAGAGGACACTTTCAAGACTGAAAACACACCGGTTAGCCGGTAGTTTTATCAGACTACCTGGTGGGAAAGGTAAAGCATTTGTCCAGCTGCCCCAATCCATGTGACAGAGTTTTTGGAGCTGGAAGGGACCTTGGAGGCCTGGACTCCATAAAGTGCTGCTAAACCTTCTCCCCGCACCTCCCCAGTTATTTCTCTACTTCAACTCCCCAAGTGGGCTCCCCCTAATCCCACCAATGGGTTCAAAATATCTGGTTTTCTACACTTGGAACCCCTGTGGAGGAACAGAGTGGGTGGGTGGGTTTATGGTCTGCAGCAGAGACGTGGCGGCGGGGGCGGGGGGGAGGGGTGCTGCATCCTCCTCCCCCTGCGACTTCTCCCCTCAAAATACTCCCCCCCTCTCCTCCTTTAAAACACGCACCAGTGCAGGAGTTGCATTACAGGATGTGCAGTCAGTGCTTCAGGACTCAAACTCAAGATAGCATCCTATCTGTTTCCGTCAGATAGCCCCTCAGAGCTTCTCTGAGTCATCACAGGCTGAAGGAAGAGAAAGCTCCCTATGTGTTAGAATATACAAATTGCCTTGATGATCCAAAACTCGGTTTCCAGCTTGCTTGCTTGCTTTAGTGGTAGATTAGGCAGATTAGGACTTCGGCGGTGGTTAACTGGGGCACCCTTGGTCGATCTAGCTCAGTTTCATCTACACTGACTGGCAGCAGCACCTTCAAGGTTTCTGCCAGGGAGTGAATTATTCTTCTGCATGCAAGCAAATGCTCTAACACTGAGCTATGGCCCCATCGCCTAAAGGAAATATCTTACTGCAGAGAGTGCTCACACGCAGTCACCCAACTAAATGAAAACCATTGCAGACCCTGCTTAGCAAAAGGGACAATTCATGCTCACTACTGGTGAGGAGGAGGAGAGCTGGTCTTGTGGTAGCAAGCATGACTTGTCCCCATAGCTAAGCAGGGTCTGCCCTGGTTGCATCTGAATGGGAGACTTGATGTGTGAGCACTGCAAGATATTCCCCTCAGGGGATGACGCCGCTCTGGGAAGAGCAGAAGGTTTCAAAGTTCCCTCTCTGGCTTCTCCAAGATAGGGGTGAGAGAGATTCCTGCCTGCAACCTTGGAGAAGCCGCTGCCAGTCTGTGAAGACAATACTGAGCTAGATAGACCAATGGTCTGACTCACTATATGGCAGTTTCCTATGTTCCTATGTTCCTAAGACCAGCTCTCCTCCCCAAAGCATTATTAGTTTTCATTTACAGTTTTAAAGTTTCAGTTTTTAATTGTATTTTAAATTGTTTTAATTATGTTAATGTTTGAATGGTTTTTATACTGTGAACTGCCCAGGGAGATTGTATATAGGGCAGTATATACGTGCATGATATACTGACAGACAGACAAGACAGACAGACAGAAAAACAGATAAATAGTAAAAGGAACATAGGAAGCTGCCTTCTACCGAATCAGACTGTTGGTCCATCTAGCTCGGTACTGTCTACTCAGTATTGTCCACAGTATTGTCTGTGGTAGTCTTTGGTAGAATACAGGTGCGGGGACGGGGGGGCGGTTACCATTGCCATCTTCCGTGCAGTAGGAGATGATGCCTTTCAGCATCTTTCCTATATCACTGCTACCCGATATAGGTGTTTCCCATAGTCTGGGGAACACACCAGCGGGGATTCGAACCAGCAACATCTTGCTCCCTATGCAAGTTACTTCCCTACTGTGCCGCTAGGTGGTCTCTGGAGGATCATGCCAGCGGCTAATTCTAGGACCTGATTAGGCCTTTCCAGAGTCTTGCAAGCAGACTTTGCTAGACTGAGCAAATCTGCAGGTTGTTGTTTAATCTGCAGGTCACTCAATTTCTCAGATTCTTTCGTGCAATAAAAATGCAACCATTTCAAAAGGAGCCCGGCTGGAGACAAGACAGACTCCTCATAGCTGCATAGTAATTGCGCATAACCTCAGGGTTCATATTTGAGCTGGTTTACAGGCAGAAATGAGCTTTAATAGAACGGAAATACAGTATCTGCTCAAGCAATGTCAGGGTTGTTTGGCTGCAGACACACATGTTGAGCTCTTCCTTCTCTCTGGCATCCCACCCTGCACATCCCTTTCCCAATGCATCAGAAAGCTTTCTTAGCTGAAGAATACCCGTACTCCTGGTTTCCAAGATTTCACCAGAATTCTCACACACTTTCAGGTTCATTTTCCAAACCACAAGGTCTAGCAGCTGGGATTTTTTGGGGTTTTGTTGTTGTTGTTTTTTTGCAAAAGTTAAAATGAGCTGCAAGATTCTCTGGATGTTGAATTTTGCACCCAAAACTTTTGCACTCAGTGCCTCAGAATATACTCAGCCCTACTTAATGCAGGGACAATGTTAGGGGGAGGCCAATGGGGCACGGGCCCCCAGCTCAGAGCCCCACATCTCCTCCGTCCTCCATGAGCCATTCCAGAAAGGAAGTGCAACAATGCATGCACCCAGGAGAGCACTCCTAGCCTCACCCAGCTATCTGCTGCTTCCACTTTCACAGGTGCTGCTGTGAAGAGACTTAAATATTAGAGACTTTTAAAAATATGTAATTATTCTTGGAGGGGGGTATACGATTGAGTTTAATTATCCAAGTGGGGGGCGGGTTGTGGGCCTGAGACTCAGATCTTTTAAGTACCCAGCAACATTCCTGCTTAACATGCTTGGATTTTCTTTTTCCAAATCCCTTTACACCCAGAAGTCATGTCGGTTCTGGCCAGGGCATGCACAGGGCAACTATCAACATCCAGAGGTGTAACTATAGGGGGGGCAGGGGGGGCACGTGCCCCGGGCGCCATCTTTTCTGGTCACGTGGGGGGCACCGCTATGACCAATTTTTTTTTAAAAAAATTTGTTAATACAAATGTTTCCTGCTCAGTGCAGCAGCGCTGCAGCAGTCAAGGAAGCGCGTCGGTGCCCCCTTCCCCACGAGCGGTCCCTTCCACGCCGCCTGCGCCCCCCCCCCATTGCTTTGCTGGCACCTGGCGGCCAGTCAGTGGCCTGGCTTGGCGGTGGCGGCGGGCGCTTGTGAGGAAAAACCTAAGTATAATGTAGTATGTTGGGGGGGGGGGCGCGGTGGGGGGGGGCACCATTTCAGTGCTTGCCCCGGGCGCCGTTTTCCCTAGTTATGCCTCTGTCAACATCCTATCAATGTTTAAAGACTCTGAGGATTCCTTCAGTCCGTCCTTCCTTTCTTTTTGTGCCTCGAAAATATCTTGAAAACGGAAAGTGAAATGAAAATGATTTCCTAAACTTGGAGCCCTGCACTGGGACTCCAAGCGGCTCTTGCTTAGTGCTGGTGACCTAGAGGAGCATTTCCAGACAGCAGGCTTTACTGCAAACTTTACTATGAATTAAAATTTGCACCAAAAAAACCAACGCAAAAAGTGGATCCCACACCCTGCAGATAAAAATTGGGCTACATGCAATGAAAAACCCAAATCGTGTCTCGACTGCTCCTCGATCGCTCACAGAGACTTCAGAGTAAATCTGGCTGATATGTGAATGCAACCCCTCCATTCCAGAGGAGAAGAGAACTAAAAGGCCCGTCTGGAAATGCTCCAGGTGATGGGGCTGTAGCTCAGTGGCAGAGCATCTGCCCTGCATGCAGAAGGTCCCAGGTTCCATCCCAGGCGGCAGCATCTCCAGACAGAGCCTGGAGTGACTTGGAGAGCTGCTGCCAGTCAGTGTAGATGACACTGAGTTAGATGGACCAAGAGTCTGACTCGGCATATAAGGCAGCACACTTATATCAATATCATCATCATCATCATCATCATCATCATCATCTAATAATAATAATAATAATAATAATATAGTAATAAAATGTAAACAGCATGTATTTAATAATCAGTTTTTCTAAATTTGTGCTAAAATTCTGTTTAATTATAGGCCCTGTTGTGCAGATATTTTAGTGCTTTTCAAAAACCACAGATGAAAAGGCATTTTAGTGCAAATTTAAAGGAGGAGTAAGAAATCCTTCCATTCTTTTACTTTTAAAAGTCAGGCAGTCTGAAAGGAGATGGATGAAGGCTGGGGGAAATGCAGGAGAATGAACTGATAACATAGGAAGCTGCCTTATACTAAATCAGACCCTTGGTCCATCTAGCTCAGAATTATCTACACTGACTGGCAGCGGCTTCTCCAAGATTCAGGTAGGAACCCTTCCCTACCCTACCCGGAGATGCTGCCAGGGACTGACCCTGGGACGCCCTTCTGCACACCAAGTAGATGCTCTGCCAATGTTATGTTCTTCCACTGTTATGCAGATGCCCACGAAAAACTGAACGAACAATTCCAGAATAAATGCCTGCACAGAAGTACCATTGCACCTTGTTTTTGCTCTAGATCCGATTAAGCACATATTTTGACGACTGAGATCCCCGATCAATGTGATCTTTAAATCTTCTGCCTGTGATGGATGCTCTACCACCTGTAGTGCCAAGAAAACCTACCACCTCCATCCCTTTTCCAGCCAATCAGTTCCCGTCAACCTGCCTCCAACATCTTTGCATTTGCTGCCTCCAACAGCTAATTACCAAGCTAAAAGCAATCACCTGGGTGCCATGGCAACAATTTACAATTCCTTTTAATGCCCATTCGTCTATGGAACTAGTTTCCAGGGGCAGCTTCATAAATGCACCACCTGTCTGTCTCTTGTGGAAAGAGCAAGGGGAAATGCAGATAGTGACAGATGCTTGCAGAATACCCCACTCCCATTTTCCTGCTCAGAAAAGCTTTGCGGAGGGGATCCTGCACAGGTATATAGGTCAGAGCAAAGCAAAGACCACCTGACGACATAGAAACAAGCTGCCTACTGAGTCAGACCCTTGGTCCATTCAGCTCAGTACTGCCTACACTGACTGGCAGTGGCTCAGCAAGGTTTCAGGCAGGAGTCCTTGCCAGTCCTACTTGGAGTTTCCAGGGATTGGACCCAGGACCTTCTGCATGCAAAGCAGATGTTCTTCCATTGAGCTACAGCCCCAGCCCCAAATACTTTGAGCCCAATACACCAATGCCTCTGCATTCTTCAGCCTTGGTGATTACATAGTTAGCTGCCTTATACAGAGTCAGACCCTTTGTCCATCCAGCTCAGTATTGTCCACACTGACTGGCAGCATCCCTCCAAGGTTTCAGGCAGGAGTCTCTCCCAGCCCTACCTGGAGATGCCGCCTGGGAGTGAACCTGGGACCTTCTGCCTGCAAAGCAGATGCTCTTCCACTGAGCTATGGTCCTTCTCCATACCTCGAGCTTTGGGTGGTCACTGAAATCAAGGATAATCTATACCTTATTAAAGGTATTGCACTAAAGAGAATATATGAATTCATAAGGGACAGGAGAGAAAAACTGTACATGTTGAAGCTTCCTTAATTGTACACCACCCAGAGCCTCTGGATGGGGCGGTTTATAAATAAATAAATAAATAAATAAATAAATAAATAAATAAATAAATAACACAGTCATAAAGTTCTAGTCCTAGAAGGCAGAGCCCTGTTAAGTTCAACACACACCCATACCTGTAGTCACACATTATGTTCAGGGCAAGTCCAGTCATATACTTCATATCCGTACCCTGCATTGGGTACAGATATGCTCTCATGGTGATTGTTCACAATGGGTGTACCCACTGGTCTCCTTGGACATGTGACCATTCATAAGTGCAGTGTGTGTGTGTGTGTGTGTGTGTGTGTGTGTGAGAGAGAGAGAGAGAGAGAGAGAGAGAGAGAGAGAGAGAGAGAGCGGGAGGAGAAAGAGAGAGAAATTTGGAGTGACAAGAGCCACAATGTTGCATTCAACACTCTTACAATCTGTGTCCACAGGTACAGATCTGTACACAGGTACAGTTATTCACATGTTATGTTCAATGCATGTACAGCAGTACACTTTCTGTGTGTATCCTGGTGCCATTTTTAAATGAACACAGGGCTAGTCATTCACACAAAAACAGTACACACCTGTACACACAAAAAACATAATGTCTTAACGGGGTTTAGGGGGCTGGCATATGTGTGGTCTCTTACATTTTCTCCTGGTCACTCTAGGAACACACCAGGGTGTTTCTACTCACACAGGGGGTTGGAATAAATGACCTTCAGGTGACCATCCACCTTATGCTATAATTGCTACATGGATGACGTTGTAAGACCCACGATAGCCTCATGACAGTTGCATCCTCCAAACAGTGCATTCTCATGCTCAATCAAAATATGAACCTAATTGATACCATTGGATCATCTTGCTGACTATACTCTATAAGAGTTCCCAGCCTTGGATCCCCAGATGTTGTTGGACTACAACTCTCATAATTTATTTGGTCATGGTGGTTGGGGTCATTTTCAGCTCTACTAAGAGATGCCATAATTTGAACATCTGCATGCTCAGTCTCCTTGCCATTCACATCAAGTTTGGGGTTACTCCCTACCCCTGGGGAAACATAAGAAGCTGCCAAATACTGAGTCACACCATTGGTCCATCCAGCTCAGCATTGTCTTCACAGATTGGCAGCGGCTTCTCCAAGGTTGCAGGCAGGAATCCCTCCCAGCCCTATCTTGGAGATGCTGCCAGGGAGGGAGACTGCAAGCATGCAGATGAGTGGTTCCATCCCCTGAGGGGAAACTCTGGCAGTGCTCACACCTGTAGCCTCCTATTCAAATGCAAACCACCAGGTCAGAACCTGGAGACAATTCATGCTTCCTTCCACAAGACCAGTTCTCCTCCCATAAAGGAGGAGATAGCTGGTGATACCAGGTGATGGCTGGTATTTGGGGTGTAAGCTTGCGTAGGAAAGGAAGGAATTGATGTCAGAGGGAACATCCAGTGTGACAACACCTAAGCTCAGGTAGAGTGAATGGTACAGGAGGCATGCAAGGGGGTGGGGGGAGGGCAAGTGTGTGTGTGGGAGAAAAGGAGGAAGCGAAGGCCATCCTGTCTCTGTATGCCTACTCAGAGGTAAGTCCTACACCATTCAGTGAAGTTTACTCCCAAGTAACTCTGCACAGAATTGAAACCTGAATACATCTTCCTCCGACTTGTGCCTTTCAGCCTGATCCTGTGGATGTTTATTTGGAAGTAAGCCCCACTGAATTCAGTGGGACTCATCTCCCAGGTAACTGTGCACAGGATTGCAGCGTTTGTGAGATTTGACACAGGCACATCAGGGCATGGTCCCGCATGTGAGAAACAGCCCTCTGAAGGGACAGACAAGAGCTTTCATATCAGCTGCTCTTTGATGTGGCCAGTTCACATGTTCAGCTGCAGATTATCAAAAGATAAGCCCTCCAAGATGTAAGGGGGTGGCGTGGGGAGAGAAGTGGAATCTGACGTGAACATCTTTCTGACCCACAACCATCATTGTGCAGGTCTAAAATGCACAATATCTTCCATGCATTATTGAGAGAACTAGCAGAACCTGCGTGTTCAAGATCTGTGCAAACCTTTCTGATATTTTCTTTTCCATTCCCTGCCTGTGTCAATTCAGAAAAGAGTAAGGAATTCATCAGCATCCCAGCTGCAGCCTACTGCACAGGATCCAGACCTCAGCTAACATGGACAGGAAATTATGGAAACCACCCTCAATGAGAGGAGTGTCTCCTTCTCCCCCTTCCTTTCTCTCTCCATTGCCATGAGGGCTGTATCAGTCAGAAAAAGCACTTCTGTGTTAGTAAAGCAGATAACACATGTATTTTAGCCCTATTCAGACATTATGTTGTACCTGCATTCAGGTGTCTGTATACATGTGCTTGTTATTGTGTGAATGACTGTATCTGTGTTCATTTAAAAAGTGACCCAGGGTATAGATACCGTGTTTCCCCAAAAATAAGACAGTGTCTTATATTAATTTTAGCCCCAAAAATGCACTAGGGCAATTAGTGGTACATCAGAAATTACTGCTAGGTCTTACTTTCGGGGTAGGTCTTACTTTCGGGGTAGGTCTTACTTTCGGGGAAACAGGGTAGGAAGTGTATTGCTGTACATGAATTGAACATAACATGTGAAAAACTGTACTTGTGTACAGATCTGTACCTGTGGACACAGATTATACGAGTATTGAATGTAATGTGCGAACAGGGCTCCTGCCACTCCAATTTTTCTTAACCCCTCCCCCTTTCACACACACACACTGCACTTCCTTTGACAGGTGTCCAAGGAAGCCAGTGGGTGCACACATTGCATGTGTGAACAATCACCAAGAGAGCAAATTGCATGCAATGCATGTGCAGACACAGATAGAGAGAACCAGAGATGCAGGCAGAGGGAACCCTGCAACAGCAGCTCCTCACTTTTTTGGGGGGTGGGGAGAGAATACACTTCGGGGGGCAAGAAATTGAAGATATGGGTTATTAGGTTTGATGGAGGGAGATGACAAAAAAAAAAACAACCCTCAGATGTTGGTGGGGGGGTTTCTGCCCCCTCCCCCCTATTCAGAACCCCCTTTCCCCTAGAAATTTGATTTCATCTGAAATGCCCCCAGCATAGTTCTGGGCAGATCCCCCACTAAACACTTGTGAAATCCCCCCCAGCTAGGGGAGAGGGGGCCGTGTGAGTGAGGGAGAGGAAGAAAAACAGGGAGGGGTGGAGCTGGGCCCCCCTCAGGCGCTGGGGTTCCTTGAACCCCTTTGCTCAATTATAGCGAGACCCCGGATCCCCCCCCTCATTTTTCTGCACTCCCCTTGCCCAACCTAAACCACCCCCTCCCATGTTCCCCACCCCCCAAAACAATTCTGAAAAATCAAGTGAGGCGTTGCTGCTCCTCCGGCTCGCCCGCCATCTGCACCCTGCTTCTGGACTGCATCGGCTTCTTGCTCGGCGAACAGCTGATTTGCAGGGGTGAGAAGAAGAATGGCGGCGGGGGGGGGGGGGGGCGCGCGGATTCTGCAGCATCTCTGCCTCCTCGTCCGTCGACAGAGGGGAGACGAGAAGGGGTGCCCTTCCCGGGCCCCATGGCTGGCCCCGATCCGAGGAGCCGTGGCCCCGCTCCTACCTGTTGCCGGCTGCGCGTGGGAAGAGGCAGAGGCGGCGGTGGCGCAGGACGGAGAGACGGCAGCGGTGCGCGGAGCCCGTTTGCTGCGGGGCGCCTTGCCCAGCATCACCGGCGGGGAGTTGCCCATCTCGGCACGCTGCTGCTGGGGCCTCCGGGGCGCAGGAGAGCATCGCCCGGGCGGGAGCCGCGCAGCCGGGCCAGAGGGAGCCTCAGACACGGCCAGGCGTCGCTCCTGCTGCTCGGGAGCCTCGGCGGCGGCGGCGGCTGCTGTCGCGCTCTTGAGCCGCCGCTCCGGTCCTTGGCAGCATCCTTGCCGTCGTCGTCGCCACCTGCCCCCGCCCGCGGGCGGGCTGTGAAGGGAGGGAGGGAAGGAAGGAGCGGGGAGCAAGGAGAGAGAGAGAGATGGAAAGGTGGCGGGGGGGGGGATGAATCTCCTCCTCGCGTCTCTCAGGCGCACGTGCTGTGACAAGGGAACAGGCGCCAGTGCGCCCACGCGTGTGCCAGCAGCCACGCACCCGCAGGGCCAGAGCCGACCACCAGCCGGCAAGCCCGGCCAGCTTCAGAAAGCCCCTTGCAACCGCAGGGCTCGGCCCCAGGAGACGTCATCCCGAGGAGGGGTCGCCAGAGCATGTGCAGAGTGCTGCAAGGGCACAGACAAAGGGAAAGCTTTGAGCAGCCTCAGGGTTTTTTTTGTTTTGTTTTTTGTTTTGCAGGGGGAAGAAGAAAGAGACCTCTGGGGTGATTAGATTTGGTAGGGGAAGGTCAATAATTTGAGGTGGGGGCTCTTCAAATGTTTGCGGGGGGGGGGGGAAGCGGCACTCCTCAACTGCCTTAGGAACACATGAGAGCCTTGGTCCATCAAGCTCAGAATCCTCTGCTCTGACTCTTCTGAGTTCTTCTGAATTCCAGGCAGGGAGTCTCTCCCAGTCCTACCTGGAGGCTTTTCAGACAGCTGGTCTCCTGCATGGACTTCGGGATAAATATGGCCAATATGTGAAGGCACACCCACCCTCCCAAAGTAAAGTTGCAGTAAAGTCACCTCTGAAAAAGCTGGAGATGCTGCCAGGGATTGAACCTTGGCCCTTCTGCATCCAAAGCAGATAACTCTACCATTCAGTGCCTCCTCCTCACTTAAATGTTTTTGGGAAAGAGGAGAGGAGAGATGGATTATTAGGTTTTGTGGGGGAGGGGAGAGGTCATAGATGGGGGGGCTCTTCAAATGCTTGGGGTTTAGCTGGCCCCCTAGAGTGCCTTGGAAGAAGAAACTGCCTTATACTGAGTCAGACCACTGGTCCATGGTGCTTTCCAGTTTACCCGCTCAACAGCAGCAAAATGCTTTGATTCTGGCAAATTGCATTCAAAACGTAAATAGCAAAGTGCCCAGCAGGGGGAGCAGTCTCGCAAAAACTAACAACCAGAAAATACAGCAACCTTTTTGCGCCAACATACAACATTATAGCAATAAATTGCAGTGAGTAATCCAAAACAAGGCATGGGGAATGTGAACGGCACCCTGCTGTCAGCATCGGGACTGTGGTGTCACAACACAGGGAGTGTGGAAGCACACTTCAGAGATACGTCCTGACCCCATTGCAGGGTCTAATCTGGAAAGTGCCCTTCTAGTCCAGATGTTCCCAGCCTTGAGTCCCCAGATGCTTTTGGACTACAGTTCCCATCATCCCCTGCCATGATGGCTGAGTAGAAGATGGACACTGTAGCCCAACAACACCAGAGAATCCAAGGTGGCGAACCCCTGATCAGTGGTCCCTCTCATTTTTCCCCATCTCTGTGCGGAATGAGTTTTGTTCTAGGTTTGAGTTTTGTTTAAGATTCAACTTGAGCGGGATCTAAAATTAACTGAGTAGACATCAAAAAACCGTGTGCATGCCCCTGATCCAGTTTAATCTTGTCTACTCTGACTAATAGAATTTCTCCTGCTTGACTAACAAGAAGAAGGTTGCCGGTTCGAATCCCCACTGGTATGTCTCCCAGACTATATCGGGCAGCAACGACATAGGAAGATGCTGAAAGGCATCATCTCATACTGCGCAGGAGGAGGCAACGGTAAACCCCTCCTGCATTCTACCAAAGAAAACCACAGGGCTCTGTCAGCACCAGGAGTCGAAATCAACTTGACGGCACACTTTGCCTCTACTGACAGAGTAAAGTAGAAATGAACAATCCCTTGGTCATTCACCTGTAATGGCCGGGACTGGGAAAGGGATTTGCATAGCTCCTGTACAGTTTGCCAGTGTTGTGCTGATTCAGCATCCTTGACATCGGACACCCAGAACAACCCTTGGCCCAGAAGCAGATAGCTGTGTGGACTGGGCCAAAGGTGTGGCCCTGCACCCAGAAAACAAGGGTGCGAGATTAAGAGTGGGGCTACAAGACTCAGTGTGGGATTGCAAGGGTAAGTTGTAGAAGGAGAAGGGAGGGGAGACCAGCAAGCCATCTATTTATCCTGGGCTTACAGACCTCCCCATTTTGTCAATCATTAAAATTCATCAAATCATTTTTCAGTCTCCCAAATTCACTCTGTGACAACCTGGCTGCAAGTGAGGCAGAGAAGACTTTGGCATATACTGGAGGAAATCAGAGGGAGAGATGAGGTAGAAATCCCCCTTCGGTAGGAGAGCTTAGCAGGGTCTGGCCTGGGTCTTTGAGAAAAGTTATTTTTGCACTGCCTGAGCCCAGCTGTCTCTCGGAAAAAGCAGAGCTTTTGTGCTTTGCTAGCAGAGGCCGATTCCTCCCCCCCCCCTCTGTGTTAAGATGATGGAGTACCAGAAAGCACTAGGAAGTTGCTATGGAAACAGGAGCAAGTTGGATCAGTACTCTGCATCCTCCAGCAAAGCAGCTTCCTCATTGACGGCTACAGGAGCCCATCTCTCTCTCTCTCTCTCTCTCTCTCTCTCTCTCTCTCTCTCTCCCTCTCTCTCCCTCTCCCCCAGCCTAGCCACCAGCCAGGCAGCAGTGACAGAAAAATCTGCAAAATTGGCAGGCATCTGCAAGGCCACCGCAATAGGCTTTGGATACATTAAAAGTTGTGCCGTCAAGTTGGTGTCAACTCCTGGCGACCACAGAGCCCTGTGGTTGTCTTTGGTAGAATACAGGAGGGGTTTACCATTGCCTCCTCCTGCGCAGTAGGAGATGATGCCTTTCAGCATCTTCCTATATCGCTGCTGCCCGATATAGACATTTCTCATAGTCTGGGGAACACACCAGCAGGGAATCTAACCAGCAACCTCTTGCTCCCTAGGCAAGTTACTTCCCCACCGCGCTTCTTGGAAGGTGACTTCTTGGATACATTTAAAGGTAAAGTGAGCCATCAAGTCGATTTCGACTCCGAGCGCCCACAGAGCCTTGTGGTTTTCTTTGGTAGATTACAGGAGGGGTTGACCATTGCCATCTCCCGTGCAGTATTAGATGATGCCTTTCAGCATCTTCCTATATCGCTGCTGCCCGATCAGAGGCGTATCTAGGGAAAATAGCACCCAGGTAAACACTGAAATTGCGCCCCCTGTCCAAACATCTGACACCCATCTTTCAGATAACTACACCATAACACGAGCTGAAAAATACAAGTCAAGCTTGTTAATCTTTTAATCTTTCAAAAACTATTTAGCAGTGGACATAGTCAGACCAAAAAATGCTGGAAAACTACTAATTTCAGTATTCTGGGGGTCATGAAATACCCAAATACTATGTGGAGGTGTACTTGGAAAACTAAACAGAAGTGCCTGTCTAATTCTCTACTATGCATTGTAGCATCACCATTACATAAGTTTTAAAGATCAATGGAGAATTTGACTTTTCCCAGATACTCTGTAAATAATTAAAGGATATGCAGAGTAAACTGTGTCACTGCTTGGAATATATTCTAGTATTTCAGAAAGACAGTTAAAATGAGAGAAAGAGAGCAAGAAACTCCCAGTGGGCCTTAATAATATGGATTTCACACTGATTCAGAGACAAACTCACTATTAATAGGCATATTATTAAGACATCACATTTAACTCACTTATCACAAGAAGCAAAGTAAGAGCAAATGAATACAATCCTAGCTCATAAGCTTCAGCTCGGTATTCACAAGCCCTGATTCTCTGCCGATCTGAATATGTGTACAGTGTCTTATATTATATTAATTTTTTTTTACCTGTAGCCCCTTCAGGGGGCTTCCTAAAGGCCGTGTGGGGTCTGCCCTCCCGCCGCTGGCCTCTAGGGCCTCGCAGGGACCAATTGAGCATATTTGGTAGCCATTTTTTAAAATAATCTTTTTTTTAAAAAAATGGCCGCTGAAAACAAAATGGCCACAGTGCATGCTCAAATGACCTCTGCAAGGCCTGGCATGGCCTAGGGCCTCACAGAGGCCATCTGAGCATGCACAGCGGCCATTTTGTTTTTGGCAGCCTTAAAAAAAAATTCTACAAAATGGCACCCCCCTTCGAGTGGCGCCCAGGGCACGTGCCCTGCCTGCCCTACCCTAGATACGCCCCTGTGCCCAATATAGATATTTCCCATAATCTGGGAAACATATCCACGGTGATTCGAACCGGAAAACTTCTGCTTGTTAGTCAAGCATTTTCCCAGTGCACCACTTAGGGTGACTGAATACATGTAGGCCCTCTATAATACTTATGGCAGGAGTCCTCATACATGGGTCCTCAGATACTGTGGGACAACAACTCCCATCATCACCTGCTGCCATGGCTGTTGTCTGTAGCCCAAGTCTCAGGACCCCTAGCTAAGATGCAAGAAAGCCAAGCAGCATCCATGTAACACAGACATCACACCCTTGCCGTCTGTGTTTGGACCAGGGGGCCCACCACAAGGTCTTTGGAAGCCCTGGAGACAGAAATTTCATTGGGTTCAGATGGCATCAAAGAGGTGACTTGAATTGCCACCTTTTTTCCTTGCAAGGCCCCTGTGCCTTTAGCATCAACATACTGGGCAGAAATTAGTAGGTGCTGCTTTCCCCAACACATCTGTGTACAGGATCTTTCCCAGCCCTACCTGGAGATGCTGCCAGGGAGCAAACCTGGGGCCCTCTGCATGCAAAGCAGATGCTCTTCCACTCAGCTTTGGCCACATCCCCTAATGCAGCAGCATGGAAGGCTTCATCCCTATTCAAACTTTATGTTGTATGAGTGTACACCTGCATGCAGGTATATGTTTTTGTGTGAACAACTGTACCTGCATTCGTTTTTAAAACAAATCTGGTTACGGGCCTCTCAAATGCATGATACAGATAGGAGGTGTACTGCTGTACACAACATGACACATGGATCACAGTACCCGTGTACAGATCTGTACCTGTGTGAACTGTACACTCAGTGTACTCAGAGTAGTAAACATCATGTCTGAACTGGGCTTTCCTCTATTGAATTTCTACCTGTCAATCAAACAGCTGTTATGTCATAAGGCAGTTGTTCTCCTGTGGCCACAGGCCATTGTGCCAGGGGGTGATGGGAGTTGTAGTCCCACAACATCAGGGGACCTAAGACTAAGAATCCCCATGTTAATTACACATTATGTGAAAAAGCTATTTTCTTTGTTGTAAATCTTCTGTTAATCAAGTACATTGGACAACCCAGGTCTCTAGTACGACTATTAGAAGAAGAAAGTTCTCTCTACCCATTTTCTCCACACTTCTTAGCTGTCTTTTGTCTATATTAAAAAAAAAACCCCAAATGCTGCAACCTTTCTTTGTAGGTAGACTGGTATTGCCTAGGGCAGTGATCTTTATTTTTTTCACTATTTCACTATTTTCACTATTTCACTATTTCCTCCCACTATTTCACTAGTGATCGTCACTATTTTTCACTATTTTCTTCATTATTTTTTTCAATAGTGGCCACTTTGGCAAAAAGCCACCAGTGTGGGAGCCATTTCCCACTGTGCCGACTTCCACACAGTCCTGTGCCTTGTGCTGGGAGGGCCCTTTAAGAGGGGTGGCACCAGACTACCCCCAGATTTTTCTTTTATGCAAACCACTACTTTGTCTTCAAAAGCTTTTGCGGACCTCCATGTACGCAAGCTGTTTTAAACATGTTTAATAGGGCCTATGGCTGACGGGAGACAAACATATATCAAGTGGTATTAAAAAAGCAGCTCTTTCTAATAATGTATTATGCTCACTCACAAACATGTTGCATTCGTCCCAATATATTTACTTGCAGTAGGCCTACCAGTGGGGAAAAGATAGCACTTACCTAATGAGAACTTTGATGTTAATTACAGTGGTCCCTCGACTTATGAACTACTCGACATAAGTATTTTTCGAGTTACAAACGGCAGTTTTAGATCCGGTTTTAGATGCGGTTTTTTCGACTTACAAATTTTTAGATGGGGTTTCCTCGACTAACGAATTTTACATGCGGTTTCCTTGACTTGCCTGCCTGTTTACTGCCTGTTTATTCTTGAAAAGAAATGTTCCTGTGCAGTTTGCAAGCCTTACTGGGGGTCTGGGTCTTTTTTCTAGGCTCCGGAACGCATTAATCCGTTCCCAATGCATTCCTATGGGAAACCGCTTTTCGACTTACGAACTTTTCGACTTACAAATGTGCATTCAGAACGGATTAATTTCGTAAGTAGAGGGACCACTGTATTATTACATTATATCTCCCCACACCCACACAGACCACCTGCAGTACCCTCACAGACCACCAGTGGTCCACAGGCTACAAGTTGGGAACCACTGCTCTAGGCGAAAAGCTCCGGGAAGGGCTATACTTCCCATCAGAGGTGCTCTTACCCTTGGACTTCCAGGCCGAAGTCCAGGGCCTCCACAGCCCCTGGGGCCCCACAAATCTTCTTTAGTCTGTCCCAGATAGTGTGGTCGCCCAGCCAAGCATGATGATGCTTAATTTGAGAGCCAGCGTGGTGTAGTGGTTAGAGTGTTGGACTAGGACCGGGGAGACCCGAGTTCAAATCCCCATTCAGCCATAAAACTAGCTGGGTGACTCGATGTCTGGATAAAACAAACCAGTCAATAACACCTGTCTGACTGTGTAAAATAATAATAATAATAATAATAATAATAATAATAATAATAATAATAATAATAGCAAGAGGTGCAGTTCCAAGTAATTATAGACCGATAACCTGCCTGCCAACCATGTCCAAATTATTAACTGGAATAATAGCAGATAAAGTGATGCAACACTTATTAACTAACAAACAGCTTCCAGTTGAACAGAAAGGAAATTGCCCAAACACCAGAGGCACAAAAGACCAGCTGCTGATTGACAAAATGATTTTTAGAAAACTGCAAGAGAAGAAAAACAAATCTAAGTGTTGCATGGATTGATACAAGAAAGCCTTCGATTCATTGCCTCACACATGGATACTACAATGTTTAGAAACAACTGGTGTCAGCAAAAACATTCAGATATTTATTTAAAAAACAATGAGCATGTGGAGTACACAGTTAACAATCAATGGCGAGACACTTGGACAGGTTAGCATTAGAAGAGGTATTTTCCAAGGGGACTCACTATCCCCTCTGTTGTTTGTAATCGCCATGACTCCACTTTCACAAATACCAAACAAAACAGGCCTCGGATACAAAACATCTAAAACATCAAGTAAAATAAACCATCTGCTGTACATGGACGATCTGAAGTTGTATGGAAAGTCCCAGTCAGAAATCAAATCACTGCTAAACACTGTCCGTATATTCAGTAGCTATATAGCAATGGAGTTTGGACTAGACAAGTGTGCTGCATTAATAATGAAAAGAGGAAAAATAACAAAAACAGAATGAATAGAACTGCCCAATGGAAGCAACATAAAGAACCTGGAAGAGAAAGAACGTTACAAATACTTGGGCATTCTCCAGGCTGATAACATCGCACACACTGAAGTTAAAAGAAAAATGGGAAGTGAATACGTCAGGAGAGTTAGAAAAATCCTCAAGTCCAAACTCAATGGCGGGAACACCATACAAGCCATAAACACCTGGGCTATACCTGTTATCAGATACACTGCAGGAATAATAGACTGGACCCAAGCAGAGCTAGATCGTACGACCAGGAAAATCATGACCATCAATCATGCTCTGCACCCCACTGTCCTATATAAAGGACAGTGAAGAAGATGCACTTAAAATGGTCAAGAATGAGAAACTATTCAACACCAATGAAACAAAGCAGGCCTATAAGAAAGAACAAGTCAAGAACCGAGCAGAAAAATGGAGAAATAAGCCCCTGCATGGTCAATATTTACACAATATAACTGGAAAATCAGACATCACCAAGACCTGGCAATGGCTTAAGAATGGCAACTTGAAGAAAGAAACAGAGGGTTTAATACTGGCTGCGCAAGAACAGGCACTAAGAACAAATGCAATAAGAGCAAAAGTCGAAAAATCCACAACAAACAGCAAGTGCCGCCTTTGTAAAGAAGCAGATGAAACAGTGGACCACCTAATCAGCTGTTGTAAAAAGATCGCACAGACTGACTACAAACAAAGGCATGACAAGGTAGCAGGGATGATACACTGGAACATCTGCAAAAAATACAAGCTACCTGTAGCCAAGAATTGGTGGGACCATAAAATTGAAAAAGTTGAAGAAAATGAAGATGTAAAAATATTATGGGACTTCCGACTACAAACAGACAAACATCTGCCACACAATACACCAGATATAACTGTAGTCGAGAAGAAAGAAAAACAAGTCAAAATAATTGACATAGCAATACCAGGGGATAGCAGAATAGAAGAAAAAGGAAGAGAAAAAATCACCAAATACAAAGATCTACAAATTGAAATTGAAAGGCTGTGGCAGAAAAAGACCAAAATAATCCCAGTGGTCATTGGCACCCTGGGTGCAGTTCCAAAAGACCTTGAAGAGCACCTCAACACCATAGGGGCCACAGAAATCACCATCAGCCAATTACAAAAACCAACTTTACTGGGAACAGCCTATATTTTGTGACGATATCTATAATAACCAACAGCATTGATGATAAAATTCAGCCATCCCAAGTCCTTGGGAAGGACTCGATGTCTGGATAAAACAAACCAGTCAATAATTCCTGTCTGACTGTGTAAACAAGAAATAATAATAATAATAATAATAATAATAATAATAATAATAATAATAATAATAATGGAAGGGGGGCTCTAAAGGCCTTTAGGTCCAGGCTCCAAAATTACCTAGGTGCAACTCTGCTTTCCAGCACTCTATGCAAACCTTCCAAGATGGTGGAGGGCTCCGTTTCCCTTAAAGCCCCACACCCTGGCACTGGGCAAAGCACAGCACAATGAGAATGGTCTTCTCTGCATGATGCCAGGGGACCATGCAAAAGCTTTGGCTGAAGCTTCAAGTTCAGACAGGCACAGTCAGGGAGCTGCACTTAAGGTTGATTAAGCCCATACCATTGATGCCTGGGCCTTACAATGAAGCACACTGGTCTAGGGCCTCACCATTGCTCCAGGCTGGGAAATGAGCACACACCCTGAAAGGCCAGCAATTGCAGGCTAGTTGTGTTTCAGGGAAGTTTGCCCCACCACTACTGACCTCCTCCTTGAAGATCCCTTGAAAAGCTTCCAAGGAGGCTGAAGGATTCCCCACATCACTGTTTGAAACTTCCTGCATTGGAGAAAGGCATGTAGAACTAACCCGGAGCTCCACATGTATACAGCTGAGCATCCGCCCCCTCCTCATCCCATTTGGCAGCTTAACCTCAGTTCTACACTCCCCCTTCGATGCAGCACTTAGGAACATGTTTACAGTCAGTCCAAACAGAATTTTATTTGTCAAGACCCAGGATTCAAATAGAAGTGAGGACTGGAAACAGATGGTTACAGAGAGAGGGAGGAGGAGGAGGAGGAGGAGGAGGAGGAGGAGGAGGAGAAGCCTCCATATTTTAGTATGTGCTTTTTAACACTGTCTTTGCCTAAGGTCCTCTTTCTCTTGCAAATCACCAGTTCAAGACAAACTGGAATGTCTTGGATGCAGAAATACAGATTCAGAGGCAGAAATGTGGATTTTGCAAGCCTTTCAGACAGAAGGTACTTTCCACCCCACCTAAACACCCCCAGTCATGGAAGAAGAAGAAAATCACTCTTGTACAATTTATATGGAAGTCTTGTGGACTCACTTCTCGGAACTAGAAGGTTTATTGTAGCTCAAGATAAGCCCACAGTCTCCAACCTGAGTTCTCAAAGCATACAAACTTTGGTTTAGAACAGCAGTTCTCAGCCTTGGGTCCCCAGATGTTGTTGGAGTACAACTCCCATCATCCCCTGTCAAAATGGAGATCTCAAGGCTGAGAACCCCTGGTTTAGGACTGTGCAACTGTGTAACCCACTTTCAGAACCTGTCTTATCTAATGCCAGTTTTCATTCCCCATAATAGCTATGAGTTACCAGCAACGGGTAGGAGACAGATATGCTGGTCCCTACACTACCACAGTGATGCTTTTAATGAGTTTTTTGTGGATAAAATATCTTGTATTTGGGCTGACTTAAGACTCAGATCCCACAATCATTGTGGAGTCTAATGCAGAGGTATCCAGCAACTCCTCTTAGATGGTTAGGCTGGATCACTTTCAGTTGGTGACTCCAGAGGATGTGGATAAGCTGCTCAGAACAGCGTGGTCTACCAGCGTGGTTCTCTTGACCCTTGTCTGGCATGGCTTATACTATCTGGCAGGGGGGCTGTTATATAAGGCCTGGTAGAGATAATAAATGCTTCTAATGATTGCCTTCTTAAGAGAGGAAGGTATCCTGTCCTCCCTCAGAGGGCAGGATACCTTCTTCTCTCAAGAAGGCAATTATTAGACCTCTTCTGAACAAGAAGCCTGCATTGGATCCCTCAGAGTTAAGCAAATATAGCCCTCGGTAGTGGAGCGAGGACGTCGGTGGCCTCTGTTCAGCCTGCCGTTGGCAGGCCCTACCCAGCCCCTGCGTCTGACATAAGATGCACAGTGTATGGCAATGTTAGCAAATGGGGCTACATGCCCCGTTTGCGAGTAAACTTTGGCCGGCACTACATTTGCAGTGTGGCCGGGAGCGCTTCTCCTCCCTGCTTGCAAAAGCAGAGAGCCATGTTCCAGCCAGGCTGGGAACCCAGTCTGGCTGAAGCTTCTCAAAAATGGAGCCGTGCAGCTTCGTGTGCTAATGTGGCCACACTCCCTGAATCTGACATCAGACACAGGGGGCACGGCTTGAGCACCAGGCACAGCCCCTGAGCATGGCAGCCTGGGTTCTTTGAGCCCCCCAGCGCAATGGTGGCTCCGCCTCTGGTAGGCCTGTCTCCAACCTTCCATGGTTGGGCAAGGTAATTGAGAGGGTGGTGGCCTCTAAGCTCCAGGCAGTCTTGGAGGAAATGGATTGTCTAGACCCATTTCAAACTGGCTTAGCTTTGGCTAAGGGGTGGAGAATGCCTTGGTTGGGAGTTGGTCCTTTTGGGTCTCTCAGCAGCTTTTGATACTGTCAACCATCATATCCTTCTGGACCATCTGAGAGGGTTGGGATTGGGAGTCACTGCTTTGCAGTGGTTCCACTCCTACCTCTTGGGCAGATTCCAGATGGTGTCTCTTGGAGACTCTTGTTCTTTCAAATGTGAACTTTTCTATGGCGTCCCCCAGGGTCCCACGCTGTCTCCAATGCTCTAACATCTACATGAAACCACTGGGAGAGATCATCAGGAGATCTGAACATCTTCAGGAGAAGGCATAACCTCCTTAAATGCCTGCCTGGAGGCAGTGAGGAGCTGGGATGAGGGATAATAAACTGAGACTGAATCCAAATAAGATGAAGGTACTTCTTGTATGGGGTCAGAACTCCGGAGACATTTTTCATCTGCCAGTTCTGGATGGGATCACACTTCCCCAGAAGGAACAGATAACAGTCTGGGAGTGCTTCTGGATCCAAACCTCAGGTTGAGGCAGTGGCCAGAAGTGCTTTTTATCAGATTCAGCTAATATGCCAGCTGCATCCACTTCTTGAGATAAATGACCTCAGAACAGTAGTAAATATTTATTATTATTATTTCTTTAACATATTTATATATCATTTGTTTTAATTTTTCATTTGTTTCAATTTGTTTTCTGTTGCTGCAAACCTCCCAGAGATGGAAGTTTGGGGCAGTGCACACATATAACAAACAAAACAATAAATAAAATAATAAATAATAAAAAGCATAAGCAACACTTTCAGCTAGGATTGCTCTCTTTTCTTGTGACTGACTCCTATGCTTTTAAGAGTTAAGCAACATGCAAAGGTTCAAACCAGCACAGATTTCCACAGTAGTAACTATCTCTATCAGGAAATGCTGCTTCCATTGACAGGATGTCATGCAGCCTGACCACATGAGAAGAAAAAAAGCTGGGGGAGAGAAGAAGAAGAAATCAGCAGCACCCATTTTTCTTTCTCCAGGAATTAGTTCATCCAATTGCCACCCTTTCCTTTGCACAAATGTACATTCAAACCCTGGCTCCACATGTTCTCAAGATTACTTGAAACCAGATGAGCCCATGTGCTCTAAATACCCTTTTATAAGGACACACTCAAGGTGTTTCAAGCACATCTGATGAATGGGCTGCATCCCCTTTTTTGTAAAGATATATGTCTTTTGTTCCAGATTAATTGGATGAGAGAGTTCTCACCATCACTAGGAAAGCATTTATTTACAATCCCCACTCAAACCTTTGTATTGCTTGTTGGAGGATCTGAAAAAGTCCACCTCTATCATTTGACAACCCTGAATGTAAGAATAAGCCATTTATCACAGCAGGGAAAGAGATATTACCAGCACTAAGAGATCTGGTTAAATAATCATAGGAACATAGGAAGCTGCCTTTGAATGAGTCAGACCATTGGTCCATCTAGCTCAGTACCCAGTATTGTCTCCACAGTAACTGGCAGGGGCTCTCCAAGATTTCAGGCAGGAATCTCGTAGTCCCACCTGGAGATGATACCAAGGATTGAACCTGGGACCTTCTGCATGCAAGGATGCAGATGCAATTCCACTGAGCTATGGCTCCATCCCCTTAGTGGCTGGGGATGATGGGAGTTGAACAGGGGTGTAGCAAGGTTGGAGTGGGCCCAGAGAAAAGATTTTAAAATGCCCCCCCCCCACTGAAGCTCAGCTCATGAAGTAAAGAAATCTTAAATGAGACTGAACAGTGGTAACAAGACGCATAGTAAAATTATATATTTAATAATTGTAAATTGTGGACTCACAAGTAGTCTCCCATCCAAATACAAACCAAGGTAGAATCTGCTTGGCAAAGGGGCAATTCATGCTTGCTACTACAAGGCCAGCGCTCTTCCTCTAGCCTGAGGTCTGAAGGTTGTTTCCAGACACCTGGGAAGGGAATACACCCATATGCCCTATTTTATTTAACCGATCTGCAATTAGCCAAATGTGTCCAAGAACAACTAGTCTGGACTGAATGGTCTTGGAAACACGCCTGCCGCCCTCCAACCATCCTTTCCCCTTTAATGCAGTGGCTCCGTGGGGTGGGCCCCACTGGAGGGCACAGGTTTTCAAGCAGGGAGGGGCATAGGGAGCTGAGGATGAAGTCCTGCTGATGGCTACCCCCTCCCCAAGCCATGCCCCATGCATCTGTCACGGGGGGGGGGCTGTTTAGATCCTCTCCCATCCTCCCCAGGAAGCACTGCATTGAAAGGCTGGCTGGCTGGGCTTCCCCCTCACAACCCAGACAGCCTTTCAATGAAACACTGGCTGGAGAGGAGAAGGGTCCCAGCTCACGCTCCCAGCGAGTGAGCCCTTCATTTGCCATCTGGGTGTGGGAGGGGGCAAGGGGGTGCCCTGGCTGAGGGTGAGGAGGTGCCTTGGTACCCCCCAGACCCTGGCGGCCAAGGGTCGGTTATCCCCCCCTTGCTCCACTGTCCCCCACACCCCTAGTTTCAAGGAAGATAGGATCGTAACACAAGAGGAGCCAAATCTGGAGGGGGGGTTGAATATGTCCTGCCAGAGGGACCCTCCCCACTAGATGGACAGGTGCAATTGTCCTAATTCCAACATGATGCCAGAAGAAGAGAAGCCCTGTTCACATGTTATGTTCAAAACTTGGACAACCTGTGTGCAGGTGTACATGGGTACAAATCTGTGCACAGGTACAGCTATTCACATGTTATGTTGATCACAGGTACAGCAGTACACTTCCTATCTGCATTCTGCATTTTCCGGGTCTGTACCCAGATTTGCCTTCAAAATTAATGCAGGTAGAGTCATCCACACACAAAAATATGTATGCTTGTACAGACATATATTACATCGCAGGTGCAACGTAATGTCTGAACACGGCTAGGAAGAGGTGCTACTCTTCTAATGAGAGTATGGCTCCATATGGCTTTTGGTGGGGGAAGAAGAGAGAGACAGTCCTGGCCTGTTCCTGTTCTAATGCCAGCACTGAAATAGCATCCCAGATCACACATCATCTAGAGCAGGCTTCTGTACATGAGAATCTCACATTTACCTCTGGAACTGATTACGGGGGGGGGGGGGGAGGTAGTATATGTTCTGAAATGACAGCCCAGTTCTTAAAAAGTTTGAGAAACAGGGCTTCAATTCTCCAGTGGTTCCAAGGTTCTGAATGGGACAGAGTGTAAATAAGTCCACTCTGTACCCCTGCCCACCAACTACCCCTCCTTTCCAGGGCATCCTCTCCACCGATGCACACACACACACCCTTTTCTTTCTTCCAGATGTCACCCTTGGAAGATCAGAACTGAGGGCTTTGTTGCGAGTTGGGATTCCCCAGAGCTGCTGATCCCAGAACCACCGTTCCAGGGCTGGAGGGAGTAATAACAAGATTGCATCTGAACATACACAGAGTGCACTTCTCTAATGCAAGCACAAATCCCTGGCTAGCTGCAGATTTGGGAAGGGCAGGCTTCCACATGACTGGGGTGCAAATTCCACTCAGTATGGGGGGCAAATGCCACGCTGGCTTTGCTCCCGACAGCTTTCACTGGAGATCTTAGCCACTGCCGAACCTGGCTGAGCTCGCATGCAGCCTGTCTCAGGGCAGAGACACTCTGCAGCACCCGCTTTTCCTTACCCCTCCCGCCAGGGCGCAGTGTCCTGCAGCTGCCTACTGGAAGGCCACCAGACAACACAGAAGGGATGCACGGCACAACACAGAAGGCACACACTTTACCTACTTGACTGCAGCTGCAGCTCTGGAGATGTCAGGCAGCCCGGCAGCCCCAGCTCCTGTCCTGCTCCCAAGTGGGTCACCACTAGCTCCAGTTGGAGGAACCCCAGCCAGCAGTTCCCAGGCCGGCCTCTGCCCACTCGGAGCAGGCTGCTGCCTGGGCTTTGGAGAGGACTGGAGCAGCTCCCCCCTCCCCTTCCACGGGCTTCCTAACTCAAGCCAGATTTGCTTCAGGCAGAGCCGGCTGCTGCGGAGTCTCCCAGCCCCAGCCGGGCCCTTCTTAAAGGCACAGGCCCTAAAACTGGCAGGCAAAGGCAGCCGCACTGGACGATGGGCTTCGGCCCTGCTCCAAGAGCCCAGGCAGGCTGGGGAAGGGCTGCCGAGCTGGGGCAGAGCCTCTGTCTTGCATGCAGAAGGCGGAGGTCCCAGATCTGAACCTCAGCAGCACCTCCAGGGAGGGGCTGGGAAAGACGCCGGCCTGAAGAGCTGCTGCCATAGACAGTGCTGGGGGGCGCGTGGTGTGGACCCAGCATCTGACTCAGTCGACGGCAGCGATTTCCCTGCCAGAAAATCTGCACTTAGTCCAGGGATGGGGCTGGAGCTCTGTGGTACAGCATCTGCTTTGCATGCAGCGGGGCCCAAGTTCAAACTTCAGACACTCCGGCCTCAAGCCGCAAGGAGCTGCTGCCAGTCCGTGCAGGCAATACTGAGCTGAAGGTAGCAAGGGTCTGACTCAGTCGGCGGCAGCTTCCTATGCTGGAGATGAGGCCATAGCTCAGTAGTAGAGCCCTTCCTTGCCACGCAGGAGGTAGGGCTGGGAAAGAAAGACTCCCGCCTGAAATCTTGGAGAAGCTGCTGCCCAGGGGCGTAACAAGGCCGGAGTGGGCCCAGAGACAAAATTTTAAAATGGGCCCCTCGCTGATACATACACACACACACACACTTCACATGTGACTTGCCTCGGGGGGGGCCTCGAGGCGTGGGGGCCCTCAGGCAGCCACATCCCCTTGCCTAATAGTAGTTACGCCCCTGCCACTGCCGGTCAGAGAAGGCAGCCATGAGTCAAATGGACCAAGGCTGGCAGAGGCCTGTGTGCGGCGGCCACCATGGCCCCCTGGCCCTGCCCCTAGGTCTGACGTCAGACGCGCCCCGATAGCAACGCCCCTGCATCTGACGTCAGACGCGGGTGCGTGGTCTCCCAAAGGGGGTGGTGGTGGCCCCATTTGGAAAGGAGAGTGGCCTGCGCTGAGTCCGGCAGTGTGGGCCGGAGCAACTCTCCCTGCCTTAAAGGCCGATGCAGCGCGGGCCGATTCCGGCTTCAAACCAGGCTGCACAGCCTCGTTTGGGACCGAAATAACGGCCCCGTGTCTGATGTCAGACCCGGGGTGGGGGGCATGTCTGGGGCCGCGCTCACGGCGCCTGACTGGAGGGTGGCCCGGGTTCTTTGAACCCTTTCGCCCAGTGGTGGCTCTGCCCTTGGGACCAATGGCCGGACTCGGTAGAAGGCACCTTCCTATGTAATCATTGCTCCGTCTCCAAATGCACAGGGGAAGAAAGCAGAAGAGGGCCTGGGGCTAATCCCTGGAGCCGTGGAATATAAATGTAGGCTGCAGGCCACACCTACCCCACACAAGCCCTGTCCAAACTATTGCCAGCCCTTCTTTATTGGCCCTCCTCGTGTGCTTTTTGACAGGCAGAAATTTAGCAGGTGAGGCCTTTTCCCAGCACCAAGCTGTAGTGAAGCGGAAATCTTCACTGACTTAAAAGCTGCAGGACTGGAAACAATTTTTTTAAAAAAAGAAAAAGTTGGCAGCACTATTGCATGAGCGTTCCAGTCCTCTTCCTAAGCAAGGCCTGCCTTGGTTTGCATTTGGATGGGAGACTACATGTGAGTGCTTTAAGCTATTTCCCTTAGGGGTTGGGGCTTTAGATCACCGGTAGAGCATGTGTCCCAGGTTCAAATCCCTGGCAGCATTTTCAGGTAGGGCTGGGAAAGACTCCTGCCTGGAACTTTGGAGAGCTGCTGCCAGTTGGTGTAGCCAAGACTAAGCTAGACAGAGCAATGGCCTGAATAAGGCAGCTTCCTAGAATGTCCCCCTAGCCCTCCAGATATTTCTGGGCTGCTGCAACTCACACGTGCCTTCTCTGCTGCCACCCGGAGGCTTTGGAATGCGCTCCCTGGTGAAGGAAGAGCTTCCCCATCCCTGGCAGTTTTTAAGACGTTGCTTAAAACACACAGAAATTCACCCAGATTCGATTTTAATGTGATTTTAAAATCACATTAAAAGGATTTAATTGTTTAATTGTAAAATGTTTGTTTTATCATGCTGTATTTATTAAGTTTTATTTATCGTAAACCACCCAGAGAGATGGAAGTTTGGGGTGGTATGGACATACACGAAATGAATGAATAAAATCAATCAACAAACTCCCATCACCCCGCCCGCGCCCCCCCAGCCTCAGTCATGGATGAAACAGCAACTAAAGAGACTTGATACTGCCATACTGCAAGCGTGAAAACACAAATTCAGACATTTCAGTCTCCCTTTCTAATTGGCACACACAGCTAACCTCTTGTAAGGAACTCTGCCTTGACATACATCTTTTCTGGCCTTTTGGCTCTGGTTCTTCCTCCCAACTTGAGACTCCCCCCCCCCCCGTCCCGCTATTCTATTCTCCTCCTTCAGGATTTCCTGCTATGGCTTGTAACCCTCCTCCATCGGAGAGGAAGTTGCCCAAAAGCTTCCCTTGGGGAAGGAAAGGGACCAAGCCACCACTCAAGTGCTGTGTGGCCAAGGATTGATTCTGGATATGCTTTGCATATGCTGACGAGATGAGAGCCAGACAAGTGCAACGCCTCTCAAACCCCAGACATCGTTCCCCTCCCCTCCACATGTATATATACACCCACCAGCCAGAAAGGCAGAATCCCAGTCCCACAAACACACTTTAGCTCTGAGCCCAGACGCAAAACACACAACAGACAGACAGAGCACTTAGCTGCAAAGTTATCGTGCTGTTCTCTGAACTGGCAGGCCCTGGGTTCCAATCCTGATGTCCCCTGCATAACCTTGCAGATGATATGAGAAGACATGGTGCTGTGCACCGTAAATGAGCACTCCTTTTGCCTTCTTGGCACTCCCACATAAAAGGGCATGCAAATCTTCTAGAATTGATTGCATCTGCTCTCAAGGCACTTCGCAGCATGGCAAAGAAGAATGCAGATCTCTGCCCTGCAGAGCTTACAATTGCAGACACAGAAGAGGCTATAACAAGAGAAGAGGAAAGGCGAGGTGGATCTAGGCAGAAATCAGTGGCGTAGGGAGGACACAGGCGGCACGTGTTCTCATGGGCAGCTCCTAAGGTGGCGGCAGTACGCTCTGACCTTGCTGGTGGCACAAGTTCCTGGGACCCATGTGCCCTATTATACTTTGGCCCTGGCAGAAATCTTGCCCTGTGCCTCTCTTCCAGAGTAGCAGACAAGAAGGCAGAGTAAGCCCTGCACTGTAAGCCCTGAGGAGCTTACAATGCAACATTTGTCACAGACAAGCGTGGGAAAAGATGGAGGTAAATCTGGGCAGAGGTCTTGCACTGCCCATCTAGGGCTGCAAAGCTGACTGAAGGGCAGCAGATGTTAATATATATAACTCTCTATATAACTATATATAACTCTCTCTCTCTCTCTCTCTCTCTCTCTCTCTCTCTCTCTCTCTCTCTATATATATATATGAGAGAATGAATATGATGTTAATATAAGGTATATAATACAAGCATTTATAAATGTTTCAGATGGCAAGAACCATCTTAAAAGAGAGGCATTCCCCTTTCTCACATAAAGAAAGAATACCGTGGCACTTTCCAGCTTAGCTGCTCAACAGCAGCAAAATGCTTTCATTCAGGCAAATTGCATTCAAAACGTAAACAGCAGGGGGAGCAGTCTCGCGGAAACTAACTACCCGGGAAAAAAACAGCAACCTTTTTATGCCGGATACATGATGTCATAGCAATATATAATAGTGATTAAATTTGAAACAATGCACACTTCCAAGATCCCGCACGAACAATGCTGTGACTCCGTTGCAAGGTGTAATCTGAAAAGCGCCCTCTTCTAGGAAGATCATGCACAGCATATCTGTTTGGCTTATGGCCGGCCCGTAAATAAAATTATTCTGATTCTGATGATGCACAGCATATAAAAATGAAGCACCCATTTTGCTTTAGAACTACTGCTTTTGTGCACATGCAACTGTATGCACATGGAATTAATCAACTCATACTCAAATGATTAACCAACGTTGGTTTCTAAATTGAGAGAGAGCCCTCTCTCTTTCCAGCCATGGTCTCTTCCTTCTGTAATGAATGTATGTGTTCTTACACTTATTCAGTCATTGGCAGAACTTTGTTCATCTCTTCTGCGACTTGTGTGAAGAGAAACCAACAATTCTGTGATGAGAAGGAAGATGCATGATTGCATGGGAAATGCATGCAAGTCTAGCAGCAAGGAACAAAAGGAGTTTGATTGTTGCAGCCTCTATATAGCACAAGACAGCAGTGCTTCCGTTTTCTCTCTCCACACACTTCACCTTACCATGTTCGGATCAGAGAAGAGGGCCAAAAATCATTCTGCTTTATTTTTCATTATGAAATCCACTTTCAGCTTCTCTGCCTAGGCAACCAACCATAAATGAACCCTCCCCTCCAAGGTGGGGTCAGGGGCTCTGTCCTAAACTATACAAATTTTCCAGAGCATACATGCAAGAATTCACAGCTGCAGAAACCCACCCGAGATAAAGCAATCACAACAAGAGAACAAGTTAACAAGATAAAAACAATAATAAACGTTAAATAAGAACAACCTGAGAATAAAACAAACACAGCTATGTCCTAAAAAGAGAGCTGGGGAGGGGGGGGCACTCATTCGCCTGGATATAAAGGGCAGTCTTCACTTAGCCAGGAGCAAGTTCTACATCCTGGGGGCAAGCACCAAGAAGGCCTTGTCCTACATGCTCAACCTCAGTAGATGTCTGCATGCGGAACAGAGCCCTGTCAGTCACTGATCTAGTCAGGTAGGTCGATTCAGCTTGGAGCAGGTGGACCCTACGGTACCTGTTTAGGGCTTTAAAAGCAATAACCACCAACTTGGGGATTATAATTCAGAGGCAGCCCCTCTGGGATGCAAAACCATCTGCATTTTACACAGTGTAAACCTGAACAGTGAAAAAAGTTTTTAACTCTTATCCCCTAACCCTAAACTCTAACCCATAGGGCATGGGCCCCCAGTGCTCAGCTCAGAGCTCCAGATGTGATCAGGCACCTCCCTCCTCTCTGACCTATTCCAGAAAGGAAGTGCAGCCATGGAGGAACCTGCACAGACTCCCTTGGCTCTCTGCTGCTTCCAACTTAATAGATCCTATATTATAATATTAAGAGTCTTTAAAAAGCATACCTAATTATTCTTGGCAGGGTGTGGAGGAATGACGGCATTTGATTATCAGAAGTGGGGGCTGAGTGGATCCAGGCCCCAGATGTTTTCAGGACCTAGCAGCACCCCTGACCCTACACATGAGGAAGTCCGACTGGCTTCTTGGTGACCCACCTCTTAGTCCAGGACTTCACAACTGCAGCCCTCCGGTGCTGTTGGGTTACAACCTCCATCATCCCCTGCCACCGTGGCCAATAGCCAGGGATGATGAAAGCTGGAGTTCAACATCTGCAGAGGGTCCAAGCTGTGCAGTCCTGCTTAGTCAACGGGTTTTGACTGTAGTCCCCATTCCTCAAAAGCAGCCCCAACATGGTTCACTTCTCCCAGGCAGCATCTCTTCTGGCAGTGAGATTAGCTCCTCTCTCATTGTCAAGGTTTCCATTACACACACACACACACACACACACACACACACACACACACACACACCACTTCTGCTCCCTTGCTTCTCTCCATGTGGACGTCACTGTGTCCAGCACCACAGACCCCTTCATGCTTTGCGTTTGCTTGGGGCTAGAGGGTGAGAACCATTCATGGATGAATCCCCTCTCTCGTCCTCAAATTTCCAGTCATCTTCCACAATGGTAAAACATCCCCACTGCATTCTCTCCCACCCACTCCCATCCTCACGTCCCCCACGACAATAAAATTCATCCGGAATCAGAAAACTCCTCTCCACCCATGCTCTTGTTTAGTACACTCGAAAGAATGGAAGAACATAAGAACAGCATTTACTGAATCAGACCAGAAGTCCATCTAGTTCAATATTCCAGGTGCTCTCAAACTAAGCACCCCCCCCAGATGATGCTGGACTATAACTCCCAACATCCATCGTGGGAGAGGAGAGCTGGTCTTGTGGTAGCAAGCGTGACTTGTCCTCATAGCTAAGCAGGATCTACCCTGGTTGCATCTGAATGGGAGACTTGATGCGTGAGCACTGCAAGATATTCCCCTCAGGGGATGGAGCCGCTCTGAGAAGAGCAGAAGGTTTCAAGTTCCCTCCCTGGCAGCATCTCCAAGACAGGGCTGAGAGAGATTCCTGCCTGCAACCTTGGAGAAGCCACTGCCAGTCTATGAAGACAATACTGAGCTATATAGACCAATGGTCTGACTCAGTATATGGCAGTTTCCTATGTTCCTATGTGGGGGTGATGGGAGTTGTAGTCCAATATCATCTGGGCACACCACTTTGTGAAGTCCTGCATTAAGCAACTAGGTTAGCAACTAGGCACCACCAGGCCCAATGCACCCTCCCTTAGTCATATTGCTTGGCCCATACTTAGCTGCCAGTTTCTGACTTCCCTCCTCCCCAACACCTTTCCATGAACACACATTTTTGAGCAGGGAAGCGAGAAAGAAGGATAGCAAAAGAGGAACAGGATGGCAGGTCTAAAAGCAGCCCTCGATCATGTTGGAGGGGTGGGGGTTAGGGGGTTTCCTCCAACTCTCACACAACCCCTCCCAAAATCTGTCCCCTGCAGAGACCATCTATCAAAAGAAGACCAACTACCATATTTACCTGAATCCGATTAGGTTTCCCCCCAAGTTCTTCTATGTTAGAAATTGGGTGGTCAGAGTCCTAAATTCAGAGTCCTCTCCCTTTGGAGTAAATACAGGTATAACCTGCATTTCACTTCTATATTTTAAGGGGGTCGTCAAATTCAGAGTCTTCTATTTGGGTAAATATGGTACTTTTATGTACATCCTGTGGGAATGGTATTGCAGGATTTGCAGTGCTTGCACCCTTTAAAAAGTGGGAGGTAAAGGTCATTCTGGAGCACTTCTTACCCCACTGCCCCCCAGAGTGTTAACTCCAGTTTCTGCTGGGACAGGCAAGGTGGTGCAGAACCTCTGGCTGAGAGACCATTTGATGCTGGAGTCAGACAAGATACTTCTCTTGCAGCGCCACCTGCAGGCATTTAGGACAAATTGCAGCTTCAAATCCCTTCCCACCCAGTTTCTCAAGACACCATCGGGGAGAACCGTTTTGGAAGCGAGGCTTAGGGGAGGCCCTTTCATGAGGTGCGATGACACAGTCTCCACGGATGCCAGCAGGATGGTGAGATGTCCTCCACCCCTGCCATCAGAGCTGCTCTTCGGGACCGATCTGGCCCTCGCAAGCTTTGCAAGGAGCAGGAGGGGAGAAGAAGAGGCTGCTGGCCACCTTCCCTCCTCCACGCCCTCCCAAAGCTTGCAAGGGGGCTGGGGCTGGCCCCCCCAGGGGTGTGGGGCCAGGCAATTTGGCACCTTGATTCAGGCACCTCCATACCTTGAGGGTGAGTAGAGTCACATCCCTAACAAGCAATACAATAACATACTTCCCAAGGCCTTAGTAGTGGTGGCTTATGCTGTGTTCACTGAAGTCTCCAAAGAGTGGGTATTATTTATCAGAAAGGGGTGTCTGCAGAAATACTGGCACCTAGGGTTGAGTGCTTCTGAGCATACACAGAAGCACTCTCCTTTCCCCAAGGAGAAAGAAGAGCCTAACATGATCTGAAGCTTCACCAATGCACCCTACGAAATTGTGCCAGCTGTCCCCATGATTAATAAGGGGTGCCCTTGAAGGACACAGACAGAGCTAGATTTAGATCCAGTCGATGTTTAGGTCTCTCTCTCGTCTACTAGGGCATGGCCATTACCAGAGCAAAAAGAGACAAGCCACTGCAATATATTATGGTTCTTCACCCTGACACAATCCAGCGCCTCCACGTTTGCACTCACAACACACAGCTATCGCAGTCCACACATGTGGACCAAAGCACATATGCAGCCCCTACCACCAAGTGATGCTTTAATGAAGAGGTGTGCATTAGGATAACACATTCATAGAATCAGAATGTTAGGATGGGAAGGCACCTTGGAGGGCTTCCAGTTCATCTCCGGCATGCTCAGTCCAGGAAACGGCTACACCATCCCTGACTGATGGCCAGCCTCTGTTATAAAACTGTCAGCTCACTACTTCATGAAGCAGGCTGTTCCACTGCCAAACAGCTCTTACGGTTAGGGAGTTAGGCAAGGCTTTATATTGACCCCATTGCTATTTAATCTTTATATTAACTCCCTTGCTCCCCATGTGAATAAATTAGAGCATCATCCTCCCAAATTAGTGAACAAGCACCTTTCAGCCCTTCTGTACACAGATGGCTCTGTTATTCTCTCACGAACTCAAGTAGGCTGAAGAAGAGCCTTGCACTTGCTAGATGCCTCCTGTAAGATGAATTCTTTAGAAATCAATTGTAGTAAAACAAAGATAATGGTATTAAACTGTTTGATGCCAAGGTCCGTGCACAATTATTGTAAGGAGTACAGCTGGGTATGTATGCTAGTTTTAATAGAGGCAGTTCAATCTAATTTTCTAAAAAAAAAATTTCAGGTACCCAGCTTTGCACCTAGAGCAGTTCTTCGGCTCGAAGCAGAGATGATTAAACTGGGGGCTAGGGCTTGGATTTCTATCTTTGGATATTGGCTCGGATATTTAACCCTATTGGTTTAACCCTATTAGTATTACAAGATTCATATCAGTCAAGATGGGAGAAAAGAGTGGAGGAGAGACTATGCTATTATGGTTCCCCCCCCCCTTGCAGTTATTACAACCTTAAGATAAGATACTGCCAGAGTCAAGCGAAGAGAAAGAATCTTTGATATGGAGCGACAGATTGATCAGGGCGCTATTCCAACTGATGTTTTGCTGGGAAGTCAGAACATGAGATATTGTTAGAGGTTGTTGATTTTTACCCACAACAGGTAAAACAGCAGAGCACTAAGGAATGAGCACACACTCCAGTTACAGAGTAGGAAGCAGAGGATGGTTTGGATATTGCCGCTATTTAGAGAAAAGACATGGAGATCCTTGTATGACAAAACACTAAACATTTATTGGTTAAATACACTTAGAGAGGAAAGACCTATCTCTAATCTAAAGGACTACGTAGTGGATAGGTAAGGAGAGAGAGAGAGAGAGAGAGAGAGAGAGAGAGAGAGAGAGAGAGAGAGAGAGAGAGAGAGAGAGAGATGTTTCCATCTGTTCTCTAGGAGGAAAGGAAGGATTGTGACTAAGCACAGGAAGTGCTGCAGAGTCCGTTCAGGGGTCATAGAGTAGGGACAGATAGGGAGATCCTGACTCACTGCCTCTACTCCCAATGCCCCTAGTGGTCATTAGGACCGTGGGTGCAAAAGGCCGATGCACTGGAAGTTCTTCTCCAACAGATATTCCCCTGCAAATCACCTGTCCCAGCTTACTGTCCCTAAACCTTGAGCCCTGACTCCAGCTCGCTGTAATGCCATGCGTAGGGCAATCTTAGAAGGAAGATATCATTATATTCCTTTTGAAGAACGTGTTTGCCCTTGTGGTACAGGGGAGGTTGAAACTACATATTCTGTACTGTCAACTTTACAGAGACATTAGGCTTAAGTTTATTTCTCCAGAACTCATTTCATATCCAGGACTCGCTGATAGTGCCTACCTAAATTTCCTTTTAGCAGATCAAAATGAAGCTAGGTTATATAAGGTTGCCAGGTTCTGTTATGTTGCTAGTAGGATTCGATTCGAAGTGACAAACAATCAATAGATAGATTGTCACCTGTGATCTTGATACTGTACATTGCTATTATAGTTAGCTGGCCATTTAAAATTGTATTATCTTGTTAGCTTAGTTTATTATTATTGCTCTCTGTATGTATTTAAATGCTTTTACTTATTTCCTGGTCAATGATCGTCATAAAGATTGCCTGACTGACCGAGTTCTTCCTCACGCCTAGCCTCAATCTGCTTCCTTGTCATTTCCACGCACTGGCTCCGGTCCCAGCCTCAAGAGCAGCCGAGAACCCTCCTCCTTTCAAGTGCACGCTTACAATAATGGGTTGGCTGAATTTTCTCCCCAGCCTCCCATATTCCAGTTCAGACAACTGAGGAGAAAGTTAACATTTGGATTGGACCAATACAATGCAGAAACCCAAACATAGCTTTGATTAATGAATACTGAGAATAAAGACTTGTTTGTGCTAGGCAGTGCTTTTGTGAGGCTTTGGGGCATGGGGCTATATGCCATTGACTGCGGTGACACATTCCAGAGGGGTGGATCTAACAGTTAGCCTGTTAGGGTAAGCACAAAAGAGGGTCTTGTGGCCCCTGACAGACTAACAAATTTATGGTGGCAGAAGCATTCAGAGCTCACGTAACGTGAAAGCATTCAGAGAAGCTGAATGCTTCAGAGAAGGCAGAAGCATTCAGAGCTCACGTCACCAGTTGGTTTGCATGTTGGTTTCAGACAGAAGCGGGGGGAATGCGATTACAATGTGAGGCCAGGCATCCCAGGCAATGCCATGTCCAAGGCATCCAGTAGGTGGCAGCAGAGGCTTATGGCCAGCAGCGGGAGGGACCGGGACTTCGCTCACCCTCACTTGGAACAAATATTTCCATATTATTTAGTCGTTCATTCTAACTTTTGCTGACTTGAATCCATTTATGCTCTGCCTTTCTCAGTATAAGATGACAACTCAAACACCTAAATAAAAGAAATAAAAGCCACACACCCTTAACAAGGGAGATCCAATGATCAGTAAGAGGACATAGACACATACATAACACAGACTCCCATGTAGAGGCTTGCCGCCACTCCTGTGCCTTTAACAGCTGCACAAGAGGCCAAAATCCAGCAGGGGCAGCTTTCCAGGGGCACAATGACCTGCAAGGCTTCCCCTGTTGAATTACTGCCTCTTGTGTAGTGATTAAAAGGCACAGGCACCCTGTCAGAAGAAAAAGTGGCAATACACATGTGTGCGCATACACACACACACACACACACACACACACACACACACACACACACACTGTACCGTCACCACAAAGGCTGCCAAGATGCTCCTTGCCTGCCAGCATCCCCGCGGAAAACTTCTTCCCCTGCTAGATCCGCCTAGGAGGCAGCTGCCACCCCTGGCTGCCATGGGCCAGTGTCCATTCCATTGGGACCCTGCTTCAGCCTCGTCCCAGCTCCCTACGGGGTGTATCTTCAGCAAAGATCGCTGTTCCGGTCTGTGCGATGAGACCCCCCAGAGGGAGGGACCTCTGCATACCAGGCGTGCAGTGCACAAACTCCCCTGCACAAAGGGGTGGTGGCGGGGGCCAACTCTCCAGGGAAGTACACTCAGCTCATTCAGCGAGGCAGAATTCAGGGGAACGTTCCCGGCAGCTTCCACGCCCCACACTGAAGCCACACTTTGTGCCCTGTGTGTGTGTGTGTGTGTGTGCAGCCCTCGCCGGCTGCCTGGTGCCCTGCCAAGGGGCGCACTGTACTTGGTACTTTGGGGAAACGTTGCCAGGAACCGTGCGGGGGTGGAGGAGTGGGGTGGGAAGGCCTAGAAAGAGAGCAAGTCTCACTGGATCCTGCTGTGATGGGCCTGAATTGAGCCCTTCTCCTTTCCATGCCTGGGCTTTGCCTTCAGGGAGGACATGGGGCTGGGAGCCCATCTTGGAGGGCATCAAACAGAGGCTTGATTCTAGCAGAAGCTCTTAGAGCACAGTGTGGATTGAAATATCTAGAAGACAAACATTTCATTAGGGACTGTGAGAATCCCTAATGATATTGTGCTGGGGTTGAATAGGGATAAATGCTCTCTCTCCCTCCTAAATATAAGAGAATCGCTGATTTGAAAAGTGTCTTTTTGCACAGTTAGCGGTGGGGGAAGGGGAGGGAGGTGAAATGAAATTCCTACCAACGGTGTTGGATTTTTGATGGCCCATTCACATGTGCAGGTCGTCACTTAACATTTGCACTCATCAAGGGATGAATATGCATGTGCAAAACAGATGTTCGCTTCCCAGCGGACATCCCAGTTCCTGTTTCCGCTCAGTTCAAGGGAACTTTTTGCCATGAGTCCTACACAGTTGGGATTGGCTCCCAGCCCAGGACACTGGGAGGCTACGAGGCTCCCAAATAGACCCTGCCTGGTTATACTGCATCTGTAGCCTGTCCCAAACCAAGGGCCCTTGTGTAAACCCTTGACATGCACCATGGATGGCACAAGTCCACTACATGCAAGATAGGAATGTAAAGAGAGAGACCACCCATTAGAAGGGATTTGCAGAAGGGATTTCTGGCAGGGCCCTCAGCTCTTGGCACAGACTATTTCTGCATCAAATGATGCAAACTTTTCTGTTTCATAGCTCTTTCTTTTTTCTTTGGCAGCCGAGTTGAATCCCTTCCCCAACCACCTTCCTTTCATATTATCAGAATATTTTAAAAAGTGAAGGGAAAGTGGATTTTTCTTACTTTTCCAATCAGCAACAGGGGAACTTGTGAGTACACCTGTATAATTCTAATCTGCTGGCACTTCTTCAGGATTAAAACATACAGGGGAATTACTGTAGTAGCAATAAAGCAAAAAGAATATATATGGATATGTTCTGTAGAATGGATATTTTAGCTTCAAATACATCAGGCAAGATTCTCAGATGAATGGATTCTCAAATGAAAGAAGAACGTTTGGAATTCATTTTCACAAAAACTGGGGTTTCTTCCTTTTCCCCACTTTTGCTTTTCAAGATTACCACCAAAAAGATTTTGGTTTTTAAGCCCTACATTGGAGCTCTATTCAGATGTTCTGTTCAACGTGCGTACAATCTGTGTACAATGTCCACAAATACAGATCTGCATGTGTGTTCAGTTATTCACAGGTTATATTCAACACGTGTTGAATGCTGTACACTTCCTATCTGCACCCTGCATTTGAGGGGGCCTGTTCACTTTTTTGAGGGGGCCCAAGTTCACTTTTTAAACGAATGCACGTACAGTCATTCACACAAAATAATGTACATGTGCACAGACACCTGAATGCCTGCACAGAATAATCTCTGAACAGGGCAAAAGCAGGGATAGGCAACCTTTGGCACTCCAGTTGTTGCTAAACTACAACTTCCATCATCCCCAGCCACAACACATTGTTGATGAGGATGATGGGAGTTGTTGCAGCTGGAATGCCAAAGGCTGCCTACTTCTAACTGAAGTAGCACTAAAATTGCGGAACAGATGGGATAAAGAAGGATTTCAGTCATGTCACACAGACCTCACCCACCAGGGGACTCAGATGAGTGCACCAGCTTGGCAGGTTTACCTGTGTTTCATGGCATCCATCCCTGGCAAAAGCAGGTACTGATGAGATACCCAAGTTTCATGACGGTGGCATAGGCATCCGGAGAGAGGAGCAAGGGGGCAACTTGGATTGAGCCAGTCTCACTGAATTCATAGGAACATAGGAAACTGCCTTCACACCAATGGTCCATCTAGTTCAGTATTGTCTACCCAGACTGGCAGAGGCTTCTCCAAGATTGCAGGTCAGAGTTTTTCTCAGTCCTGTCTTGGAGATGCCAAGGAGGGAACCTGGAACCTTCTGCATGGAAGCATGCAGATGAACTTCCCAGAGCAGCCCCATCCCCTCAGGGATGGGCAGATGCTGCAATCCTATATGCACGTACTTGGGAGTAAGCCCCATTTAATCTTACAGTGCTCACATGGAGTCTCCCATTCAAATGCAAACCAGGATGGATCCTGCTTAGCAAAGGGGGCATTTCATGCTTGCCACCACAAGATCAGCTCTCAGTGAATTCAACGGGGCTTACTCCGAAGTATGTGCATATAGGATTGCAGCCTTTGCCCAACCCCATGGGAAAAGGTCATCTGGATACCCATGGAGGATAGCTGATGAAGGAGCTCCTTGTGCAGTTATACCTTACTTTTCAGCCACCCACTCCGGTCAGGAAGAAGAAAAGAATGTGGGGAAAGAGGGAGCCAAGGAAGTTGGCGGGAGGGGGGGAGGTGCCAAGCCAAGCCACAAAGGAATGTAGCAAGCTACCTTATCCTGAGTCAGAGCATTGGAAACCACTTCGCTCAGTACTGTCCACTTTGACTGCCAGCGGCTCTCCAAGGTTTCAGGCAGGAATCTCTCCCAGCCCTACCTGGAGATGCTGCCAGGGATTGAACTTGGGACCTTCTGCATACCAAGCAGCTGCTCAAGCACTGAGTTATGGCCTCATAAGAATCACCCTTTGGGATTATACAGGTGAAACTCGGAAAATTAGAATATTGTACAAAAGTCCATTAATTTCAGTAATGCAAATTAAAAGGTGAAACTGATATATGAGACAGACGCATTACATGCAAAGCGAGATAAGTCAAGCCTTAATTTGTTATAATTGTGATGATCATTTGGGGTTTTCATGAGCTGTACGCCATGATCATCACAATTATAACAAATCACCTTTTAATTTGCATTACTGAAATTAATGGACTTTTGCACGATATTCTAATTTTCCGAGTTTCACCTGTAGATTCCATAGGAAGCTGCCTTATACAGAGTCAGATTCTTGGTCCACCTAGCTCAGTTTTGTCTACTCTGACTGGCAGCAGCTCTCCAAGGTTTCTGGCAGGAGTCTTTCCCTTCTACCTGCCTGGTAGTCTGGTACGGAGGGGGAAATCACACCACAGATCAAAATATTTGTGCTTCAAGTAGAAACAGCCTATTTGCAATCCTCTTTTTATGAGCTGTGCACAATTTTATAGCCTCAGTTCAGTGGTCTTTTATTTACGAAACCTTAGTAGAACAACAATGCACAAACCCGTGTGTTTATCACTGTTCATGACAAGGACAAAAGAAAGAAGACAGACACTATCTTACAGAACATGTGTTTGAATCAATATGAAGACTTCCGACATTCAGCAAGAGGTCACCAACGGTTTCTAACCGTTTCTGTTTGCTGTCCTCCTCTAAGTTTCCCCATTTCAGCAAAGTTAATTTTGGTTATGGACTAAATCTTATTTAGCCACTCCTTAATGGTGGGAGTTTTGGGGATCCCCAATATTTTGCTGTGGCTATTCCCCCCTGCAATTAGTAAGTCACACAGGAGTGTTAAAGGGGAGTGTAAAGGATAAACACTTTTTGTTTGTTTCAACACTCCTTTAACACTCCTAGGCCACCTAATGGCGCAGCAGGGAAGCAAACTGCCTAGAGAGCAGGAGGTTGCTGGTTCGAATCCCCGCTGGTGTGTTCCCCAGACTATGGGAAACACCTCTATCGGGCAGCAGTGATATAGGAAGATGCTGAAAGGCATCATCTCATACTGCGCGGGAGATGGCAATGGGAAACCCCTCCTGTCTTCTACCAAAGACAACCACAGGGCTCTGTGGGCACCAGGATTCGACACTGACTCAACAGCACCACCTTTCCTTTCGTTTCAGCCATCCTACAACCCAGCGGGGAGGCAACCTTGGCCCCCCCCCCCGATCCCATTTCTGTAGCTTTGTAATTTTCAGAAGTGACCCTCAAAGAGCAACAGTCAGATCTCAGAAAATAT